>NC_081413.1:651375718-652023218 GCF_030272615.1 Cryptomeria japonica
TATGTATATAAATGCATTATATATACAATGTCATATTATACGCATATTATATATTACATATATTATATGTATATACACATATGATACATAGAATATCATATTATACAATAGTGCATATGCACTGTTTATAGTAAAGATAGCACACATGTGTTGTTTATAGGGAAACAAGTGTGTACGCACTGCTTACACTATACGTACCCCGTACGTGCTTTTTAAACCATAAGTACCCCCGTATGCACTTTTGACTGTTTAGGCTTGGAAATAGGCCTGGATGACAAAGCTACGGATTGGAAGTTTGATTTCCCTCCATTTCTCTCATTTTTGACATGTTTTATTTTATCAACTTGGTTTATCGACTTTGTCATCATCAGGTTTACACTTCATAAAGTGGGTATTTCTAAAATTGCCACCATATTTTCACCCATCTTCTAAGCTTTCTAACCATATAATTTGTTTTCAATTTGAACAACAATAACATATTATTATTGAATTTCTTTTACTAGTGTCTCCATAGTTCTCATAGACATAGGTGCACCGTTTTTGAATAACTTTTGATATACGTATCCAAATTTAAAAAACTTTATATATTATTGTAGTGCACTTGATTATTTACAATTTAAAAAAAAAAATTGTATTTTCAATTTGTTTATTGCAACTTATGGTTCATGCACGAACAGGTATCGAAGTTTCAGGATGTGCTCGATTGGAAAAATCATTAAAAAAAACCTCAAAAACAAATTACAAAATAATACACATATTCTAGTACTCACTCTTAACTATCTTTCTGCCAAAGGATTTGTCAAAATTATACTAAATCTAACTATGACTTTTTTGATGCGCACGTCAGACACTATGTTATGTTTTTCAGAAAAAAATAGGGTCAGTTTTTCATGCGCGAAGGATTTGACCCCCTTAATCTTATCCAATTTTGAAAAAGTTTAGTAGTTTGGAAGATAGATTTTGACTTATACAATATTTGTTCTTTGATTATCTTCATATCTTGAGTGGATGACTTTCAAATTTTGCCTCCAAGTTCAGGGTCACCTGATTTCAGAAAAAAAGTGTCCACTTATACCCCCCTTTTTTACCACCATCTTTGTGCACTTACCCAACCCAAGTTATACATAAGGAAGAAGCATGAATTTTTCTTACCTTTCTCTTTTAATGTCACACTTAGTGTCATAATGGATCTTGCTATCTGGAGGCCCTTTTTGGTTGTAAATTGTTGTTCTCTTTAAGTTTAAATTATGTTTTTCACGATTTGAGTTGTTTAATGATGTCTTCTTATGCACCCTCATGAGGACCCATGCCACGAGGTAGTTGCCTATTGATTGTTGGAGGGATAACATGTGTGGAAACACTATTGGATATGTATTTTAACTACAATATTCCATCTTTTATTGGTTCTAGTATCTTGTCCAAGAGGCTTGTTCTTTCTTATGTGTCATGTTATTCTTTTACTACCAAGTAAGCTTTTTGTGAGTAGGTATGTTTATGCTTGAATGCACATGATCTTTGGTTTTCATACTAAGCCTCTTGAGTATTTGAGTCCATGTAGGGGAGTGGTCTCTCATGCATGCCAAAAGTCACGAGAGTTGGATTTCATGAGGTTCCTTGTAAGGATGCATGGAATCCAGACTTTTGGACTAACAAGGGTTTTCTATAATTAATAAGTGGAAACTAAATGAATTAATGGGAATGGGTAGATAGGATAATTGATAAGATATTAAATATTATGATGCTTCATGACTTATCCCATGAGCGTATGCACGTAGCAAGCATGAGAAGGTCATGGAGATGGTAAGCCAAATCTCCCTCGAAACTCTCAGGGGTTGAGATGGCTCTGCATGCCTAGGTTAGATGCCTTGGTTCATTTGTTATGACATGTGATGACACTCCTCCTACATGAGTCTCATATGTTGCATTTATTGGTTATATTTGTTCAGGTCTCTAGTAGTCTTTGTTGAATTGCATTTGTACTTTATGTGTGATTGAGTATGTTTATTGCATTGCATGTTTGTGTCAATTCTCATTGAGTGTAATCTTGATTTAGAGCATATGTGGGGGAACCAATGACATCTCCTAGCTCAGGGGATGGAACCTTACATTTGGTCGGGTGGTTGGAGCTTTGTTGCCATTGTGTTTTCACTTTTGTTGAGCTGTTCATTCTTCTTTTTCATGGCTTGGAGTTATTCTTTCATCTCTTGGTGTCTTGGAGCAACTATTCTTGGATGCCTCGCATCATTATGCATTGTACTATATTCATTTATGTATCTAACATAGAGCATTGACCTTATGGTCATCTTTTTGTATAAGGACATGAGATGTAATCTTGTATTTGATTCTAGTATTGTAATTCACATTGAAGGTTAAGTAGTTGATGAATTAATGTAAAGATATTGGAGCCTTGTAATAGTTTGAGAAATCAGATTTGTACTTGATGTTTAGAAGGATATAATACAGATTATAGTATCTCAATGGATTGAATGCTAGTTACATTGCACTCTTTTATGTTATCAAATCAGCAAGTTGTAATTGATGAGAAGTATTACCTTGTATGGTTATTGTAAATTAAAATTAGTCATAAGCATTCATTTATATGGTTTTATTAGGAGAAGTAAATGATTACCTTCAAACTAGAAATCATCAATGGCACTTATACCAACTAAAACCCCTTATCCTCCATATGAGTTTCCACATGTAAAGAAATTGGACCTAACTATCCATAGTTTAAGTTAGGGCAGCAGTGTGAACACTCACATAAGAGAATGATAGAACCTCTTATGTAATTTGGAACCTACATTCATCATGGAATTACATAATACATACCTTAATGCATCTAAATTACATCTGAAAATGATGGTTTAGTGCATTAGTAAACTTATTCAAGGGCCCTGTACCCTTGAGTGTTATGTAGAGGTTACTCCATTTGGTGAGACTAACACTAGTGACCTCGTGATGTGGATTAAATGAATTGTTTATTTGGTTTTAAATTTTTTGTTATTGTGAATAATGTGATTTGAGACTTTCCTTACTTGGAACTGGTCACCAATTTTCCATTTCAATTTACTTTTGAGTGGCACTTGCCACATCCATTTTCGATTGTATTTTGCCGGTAATTTTTCTTCTTTTCGTGATTTTGGATTTAAGGAGTTTCCCTTTTTTGTTTCTCTCTTTTGTATATGGTGACCATTTCAAATGTGATTATATTGTAAGCCTGTTATGTGTTAAGTGCTATTTGTATCATGTCCCCTTCGGGTCTCTGATAGTATGTGCAAGGGAGAACACCGCAAAGAGTTACATTGGATTCATAGAGTTGTTGAGTAGTGATGATATTTAGTAAATGGATAAAAAAATATGCCAGTGAAATAATATACCGATAAATCCTAGAATGTAACAAGGATATAAATTCTTGGGATTGGATAGACCTACAATGCCTTAAATAGACAGGTCAATTAGAGTAGCATAGCGGAAGCATGGTGGAGGATATTTTGTGTTCTATGTGTCAAAATTCTATGAATTTTAAGAAGTAGGTCACCCAACTTAAAGTGGAATTGACTAGAATTAGCCTAAAAAGGTGCACTTTTGAGAAATTTTCCCTCTTGCTTCGACTCAAAACATAGACTCTTTAGCGATTTTGGAGAGGCCTAGGAAGGAAGTGTTACGCAAAAGGGCCTATCTATCTTTCTATATGTGCACAAATAGTTGCTAGAGGATGTTACTGTAGTAATCTCTTGATTATTTAGTGCATACTTAGTAGCTAATAAAATGATTATTGCTTGCTGCCCCTAGTGAAATGCTTTTTCACTCGACAAATAAGGTAAAAATGAAGAACTTAGATGTCAAAATATCACCTTCGGTTAAGAAGTAACTAAATAATACATGGTTATTGAAACCCAATATTTGTTAGAACTAATGGGTTGTTGATAAGTATGTTGAGGTAGAAATTGTTATCATGTATGTCTCAAGTACCGTTAGGACTGAGAAATGCTTGTCATATCTTAACCCCTGTGACTTCAAGGAGTAAGTCAAACCCAAGGGGGGGATGTTGTAATGCCTCTCCTCACAATGGATTGATGCGACACCCGTGTCAGGTTCGTTAAGGCCATTGAAGGACGTTTAAGATTATGATTAGGAGGCTAGGTGTTTTAGTTGCTTAGCGTAGTGCTATGCATTATGTGAATTCACATTATTTGATGATTGTTCAGATGAGGTAGTAGTGTCCATCTATGAGCAGATTTCCCTTTTCACCTTGGTAGACTTGATTGAACCTTTTTTTTCGTATGATGGACATGGAAAACTTGATTGGATTTACATGTTGCTAGAATGATATTCTAGTTTCCATGTATGCTTCATTAATGATCTTTGATAGACAATGCATGATTTGATGATTACTGATAGATATTATATTATTCCATGATTCCTGACATTTATGCTTATGTTATGAGTGATTTTGAATTAATGTGATTTAGATGCTTATTATGATGATGACCAATTTCTTTATGCTCTTATGTCGTAATTTAATGCATAGATAATGTTAGTATTTTGGTTATTATGTACTTTGATAGATGTACTGATCTTGTTTATCATGCAATGGAAAGGCTAACCCCTAGATGATTTAATCATGATGTGATGATTGTATGTATGATTGTCTAGATTGTGTGTGATTGCTTGTGGGGAGGATTGATGACGTATCACTCCTTTGCGAGTGCCCTACGTCATTACGATATCCTACCCTTATCTTCTTGCAGTGTTTCATTTTTATATCTATATATATGCACATGTATATTATTTTGGTTGCAAGTACAAGAATTCAATTCCGCTCGGGAAACTAAGCGCGAGCTCTTCTGGCTTGATAGGTGTGAGCGTTCCTCTCCCAATGGTGATCATGGTTGAAGATGTTACTGGTTCCCCCTCATACCCTCTAGGTCTGCATGGTTGCTTGAGTGTCGTCAGTGTGGAGTGGCTGCCATTCACCTTGTGATGTCATGTTTAGGCGATTTGCTTGGTGATTCGAGTATTTGGTTCTGCATTTGCTGTTCTGCGTTTGATTTCATTTACTTGGTTGATTTAAAGTATTGATTTGGCAATTATTAGAATTAATGAAATAATAATAATATAATAAAAGGAATTTAAATAATTCCTTTATAATAGTTTAATGCGATAATAATAATAATAATATTAATGTCACAATTAAGATTATAATAAAATAATATAAATAAAATGGCAAGGGTAAGTAATAAATAATAATATTTATATTATTGATAATAATAACTGATTAAATTAAATAGTGAGCATGCAAATAGTAATATAATAAGAATAACATGAAAAATAAAACAATAAAGTTAAAAGGTTAAATGCATAAAATAAAATTGAAAATGAATTTCATTCTCCCGACCACTTAGAAGAGTGGAATATAAAAATATTGAATTCTCCAATCTGATTGGAGAAAATGGAGGCTAGGGCTTTTTTGCTATTTGCGGGGGAGAATAAAAAATTCTTCCTTCACATTCTGAAGGGGATTTTTTTTTGGGAAAAATTTCTCTCTTCACCTAGAATTTTAGAGCAAGGAATTTCAGTCATTCCATCATTGGGATTTATTTGTTGGTTCTTCACTACTAGATTGAGGGGCATTGCTAGTTGGAAGAGGATTTGGAAGAGTTTTCTGCATCTCCAGCATCAATTACTTTTGGATGTGTATTTTGCTTGCCCAGATTCTTGATTAAGATTAAATGATATTAAAAAAAATTTGTAATTGTGCTCTTGTTGAAAGTTCTGGGCATAAATTCTTTGTTTATATCCAATATTTGGGGATTAATAGCGAGTATATATATATATATATATATATATGTATCATTTAAATTTCTTTTATATAATGTTTCTATTTTAAAATCTTAAATGTAAATTATTTTATTACCCTGTATGCTACTTTGAGCAGCATTGCCAAATAATATGATATGCCAAAAAAAAAAGATAATTGCATTTTGCCAATGGTTAAATAATGATTAAAAAAAAAAAATCCACTGTTACATGGTAAGACTCAGACAAGTCTAAAACAACAATATATATTTATTTGTATATGTGAACCCACAATATAATGTGGACTGAGTAACATTATTTCAGTAGTAATAAATATGACAATTTTATATTTTGAAACAAAAAACAACAGACTTAAAGACAAATAGAAAACTAGTAGCATATAGGAAAATAATGAAGAACATGAAATGGAGTTTGGAAAACAAGAAGAAAATGTAGAAACTTAAAACGAATGATTAAATCAGAATAACTCCAAATTGGAAAGTTAAGACATAGATAGATAAATGTTGTTTTGCACATAAATTTGAGTTTCCTCAAGTCCATTTTAATTACTGTTATCTTCTTCCATAATCAACTATAATACATGTCTTTTCTCATAATTTACAATTCTTATTTCCAATTCTTACATGATGAGTTGTATGTATTTATGTGACTATTTTTAAATTGGAACCCGAGTTATACATAGGGAAGAAGTATGACTTTTGCTTACCTTTCTCTTTTAATGTTGCACTTAGTGTCATAATGGATCTTGCTATCCAAAGACCATTTTTGGCTGTAAATTGTTGATCGCTTTGAGTTTAAATTGTATTTTTGTCACGATTTGAGTTGTTTAATGATGTCTTCTTATGCACCCTCATGAGGACCCATGCCACGAGGTAGTTTCCTATTAACTGCTAGAGGGACAACATGTGTGGAGACACTGTTGAATATGTATTTTAGTTATAGAAGTCCATCTTTTATTGGTTTTAGTATCTTGTCGAAGAGGCTCGTTCTTTCTTATGTGGCATGTTATTCTTTTGACACCAAGTAAGCTTTTTGTGAGCAGGTATGTTTATGCTTGAATGCACGTGATTTTTGGTTTTGATACTGAGCCTCTTGAGTATTTGAATCCATGTAGGGGAGTGGGCTCTCCTGCATGCCAAAATTCATGAGAGTTGGATTTCATGAGGTTCCTTGTAAGGATGCATAGAATCCAAACTTTTGGATGCATGAGGGTTTTCTATAATTAATAAGTAGAAACAAAATGAATTAATGGGAATGGGTAGATAGGAAAATTAATAAGATAAGAAATCTTATGATGCCTCATGGATTAGCCCATGAGTGTATACACGTAGCAAGCATGAGAAGGTTGTGGAGACGGTAAGCCAAATCTCCCTTGAAACTCTCAGGGGTTGAGATGGCTTCGCATGCCTAGGCTAGATGCCTTGGTTCATTTTTTATGGCATGCGATGATATTCCTCCTACGTGAGTCTCATATGTTGCATTTATTGGTTATGTTTATTCGGTCTCCGATAGTCTTTGTTGACTTGCATTTGTTCTTTATGTGTGATTGAGTATGTTGATTGCATTTCATGTTTGTGTCAGTTCTTGCTAAGTGTCATCCCGATTTAGAGCATATGTGGGGGACCCAATGACATCTCCTAGCTCGGGGGTGGAACCTTATTGGTTCCACGTTTGGTCAAGTGGTTGGAGCTTTGTCACCATTAGGTTTTCCCTTTTGTTGAGTTGTTCATTCTTCTTGTTCATGGCTTGGATTTATTATTTCATCTCTTTGAGTCTTGGAGCATCTATTCTTGGATGCTTCACATCATTATGCATTGTACTATATTCATTTATGTATTTGACATAGAACATTGACCTTATGATCATCTTTTTGTATAAGGACATGAGATGTAATCTTGTATTTGATTCTAGTATTGTAATTCATATTGAAGGTTAAGCAATTGATGAATTAATGTAAAGATATTAGAGCCTTGTAATAGTTTGAGAAACTAGATTTGTACTTGATGTTTAGAAGGATATAATGCAGATTATAGTATCTCAATGGATTGAATGCTAGTTACATTGCACTCTTTTATGTTATCAAATCAGCAAGTTGTAATTGATTAAAAGTATTACCTTGTATGGTTATTGCAAATTAAAGTTAGTCATAAGCATGCATTTATATGGTTTTATTATGAGAAGTAAATGATTAACTTCAAACTAGAAATCAACAATGGCACTTATATCAACCAAAACCCCTTATCCTCCATATGAGCTTTCACATATATAAAATCATTAAGGGATTCTTTCAATGTAAACAATGATCATTAAACATGAGATAAATGGATTAAAATCCTAAGGAAAATGATATACTATAACACTTGGATTTAATCTAGACCTCCTAAATGAATGAATTATTAACAAGGAAACCTTAGTAAGTCTTATTAGAACATGTATCTTAAATTAAACATTAAAATTGGACCTAATGATCCATAGTTTAAGTTAGGGCAGTAGTGTGAACACTCACATAAGATAATGATAGAACCTCTTATGTAACTTGGAACCTACCTTCATCATGGAATCACGTAATACATACCTTAATGCATCTAAATCACTTGTGAAAATGATGGTTTAGTGCATTAGTAAACTTAGACCTTACTTTGTACTCGCATTTGGTAGGTGTTATGGTAGGAGTGTTACCATATGCCTACTGGAAGACTTATGCATAAACCAATCTGACAATAGATTGAACTTTGGCTATGCTAGTAGTGGCATCAATATACCCTAGGGAAAAGGATTAGAGTGTATGATAAGGTTACCGCTTGTTCCAAGTGGTTGTTATATGATAACATCTAATTCCTTAATCAAAATAACTAAATGTAATTAGTATTTAATAATTATAAGTGAACCTTTGTGAATAAAAAAAAATAGTCCACTTTTAGTGGCTTAGGTTAGTGTTTTTCCTTGGGGTTGTTGGTAGATCGCTACATTATGGATCACTTATATGTAGGCATTCATTCAAAAAAATAAATTTTTAAATAAATTAATCCGTGTTTATTCAAATGAATTCTAAAATAATTTTTAATATTATTTTGCAAAATAGAAGAGTGCCAAACTTCTTATCAATAGAAGAATCTTCATATAATTTGACTCCAAACTAATTTTTAAATAAAAATATTTTTATGTTTATTTTAATTTTAATGAGTACGATTTGTCTAATTTTTTTTTTTTAAATTGAAAATAGAAAATACAATATATAAATAAGGAATGCAACAACACATAAAATATTAACAAAGTTAATATTAATATTAACTTTATTAATATTTTTGGCTATATCAATAAACTTATAAGAAAAATATTAATATTTTTTTAAAACTTGTTTTAGTTTTTAATGACTAGAATAATTATCCAACATTCTTGTCTTATTGATTGAATGTCTTTATATTTTTTCATCAATATGAAATTCAAAATTTTTTTATTTCTCTATAAATAAATTTAATAAATCTTTAAAAAATGTAATTTGATGAAATAAGACAATCTAATTTTAAAAACATGTAAATGATCCCCACTTTAAAAATGTTTAATATCAATTTATAAACACATTTTTTAATTTAATATTGATTTAAAGTATTCTTACATGATTAAAAAAATGATTTTTATCTTTTCACAATTTTAAATAGTTTAAATATTTTTTTTTCTTATTCAATCAAATAAATAATTATATCTATCTCAATAGGTACTAGAATTTTGAATTAATTTTTAATAGTAAATATATTATTTTTGAAATAAGAATTAAAAATAAAACATTACCAAATTTAAGAAACTTTAAATATTAGTTTAAATTTTAACTTAATATTAATTTAAATTATTTTTATATGATAAAATATAAATGATTTTTAGTTTTTACAAATTATATTTTTTTTAAAAGTAAGATTATATTAATTTTTTTTACAATAAATTAGAAACATACTTTTATTCCGTCAATATTTTTTTAATTCAATTTATTCAATCAAATAAATAATATTATCTATTTTACTACGTGGTAGAAATTTGAATTATTTTTATCCATTAAATCTATTATTTCTAAAATAAGAATCAAGATTATTGGTCATGGTAGTGCAAACGATTTTTTTATATAAATATATAAATATATAAATATATAAATATATAAATATATAAATATATAAATATAAAAATTACAATATTAAATAAACAATATTATTTATATGTATATATTTAATTGATTATTAATTATATGTTAAATTATATTAAATATTATAAATAAAATTAAATATTTTCAAATATTCAAAATAATTTAAATAAATATATATTATGTTTCTATATCTCAAAAATATTTTTTAATTGCATAAAATTAATTAATGTAAATATTTAATAAAAAAATAATCTTATTTTATTATTAGACTTTCTATTGCATTCACTTAAACCTAATTAATTGATATTTTGCACGAATCAAAATTAATTATTTTTTAAAGTAGAGGTTTATATTTTAAACTACAAATTATTTATTGGATGAAAAAGAAAGTGTTATAGAATCAAATTTATAGGAATGATAGATTTATAGGCTTTTTTAAAAATTATTTATATTTAAAAAATAAATGTCTATTTAAATAACTTTTTTAATTTTTTAATGATAAAGTTTTAAATATATATATAAATTTTAATAAATTTTTCTATTATTTTTTAAAATATAGGTAATAAAATTGTATAGGGACAAGCATTACATAACGAGTATATCTATATATATATATAAACCTTTTAAATAGTGAGGAAGTTATTCTATGAAAATTGCAAGTTTTCCTTATTAATATTACTTTTAACCATAAGTGGAAGTTCTTTTTATTAATATCACTTTTAACTAGAAGTGAAAGCATACGTTGCATAATTTGTGATTTATTTTTGATACCACTTTGTGTGATGGGTTGGGAGAACCCAAATCCGAAGTTATATTTATTTTTAAGAATGCAAAAACTAAATTATAAAATATAAATAAATGGCAATAAAATTCAATAATTTATTTAATATTTGATTATAGTTGTCTAATTTATTTTAATCATATTTATATCTTTGTGACAATAGGTTTGTTTTTAATCTTAAATATTTAAATAAGAATGTAGCTTATTTGGAAACTATTATTGTTTTTTAAGAGTATTATATTTTCTTTTTCTTCTTTTGGATTTGACCATGTAAATTTTTGCAATGCCAACATTTTGGACCATGTAAAATTTGGCTCTTTTGCCTTGATGATGGATCATGGAATTTGACCTGAAATGTTGGCAATGCAAAAATTTACATGGTCGAATCCAAAAGAACAAAAAGGAAATCATTATGGACTATGGAAGCTTCATGCATTCATTATTATATTTTTCAAATTGTTGTAGGATAATGTTTTTGTGATTGTGGTGGCCGTTTAATAGTACACTCTGGAAGAAAATGTCAACCAAACTTTGTATAAGCTGAGTGATAAAGGGGAATGCATAAAAATATTATCTTTACTATTAGATATTTTGAAAAATTATATCTCTAATTTAAGTTTAAATTTTATGTTTGATGATTATTTTTAATAACTTGTATAAAGAAAAAAAAAAATCTTAAAAAAAATAAAAAATCATTGAGTACACATTAGGTAGTTATTCATAATACTATTCAATTAATAGAAATTATTTTAAAAAAATATTATTAAGTAATTTTTTTGAATTCAAAAAATTATTCTATCTAACTTGATTGAAATATGCATAAAGATATTATATTTATGTTTAGATATTCTTAAAAAAAAAAATTAAAATTTAATTTTTAATGTTATGTTTGATGGCTACTTTTAATAACTTTATTAAAAATAATTAATTAATATAAAAAAATCATTAGGTTAGGGTTAGTGTTAATTATATAGAATAAAGTTTGGGATCAAATTTACAATTATCATTAAGGTTAAAATAGGGTTTACGTTCAAGGTTAATTCATATTAAAATTAGAATAAAGGTTGTCATTAGAATTAGGGTTAGTGTTAAGGTTAAGGTTAGGTTAGGGCTAGGGTTAAATTATGATTAGGGTTAAGGTTATTTTATGAATAAAGTTTAAATAGAATTAGGGTTAATATTAGATTAGAGTTAAGGTTAAGATTAGGATTTAATTAGGAATATATTAAGGTTAATGTTAGATTAGGGTTCAATAAAGAGAAAATATTCT
The DNA here is from genome assembly GCF_030272615.1 of Cryptomeria japonica. Classification (NCBI taxonomy): domain Eukaryota; kingdom Viridiplantae; phylum Streptophyta; class Pinopsida; order Cupressales; family Cupressaceae; genus Cryptomeria; species Cryptomeria japonica. The sequence goes on from NC_081413.1 coordinate 651,387,722, forward strand.
AATTACAATCGAGATTGAATCAGGGTTATGGTTAGAATTTACTATAGGATATATCTAAAACTAGGGTTAGGGTTGAATTGGGTTTAGGATTAATGTTAGGCTAGGGTTTAAATAAGGTTAGCATTAGGGTCTGATTAGGGTTAGATTCAATGCCAGGCTAGGGTTAAAATTAGAATTATAGATAGGATTGGGATTATGGTTAAATTGGGGTAATGTTTCAATAAGGGTTATGGCTAAGATTAAGGTTATTGTTCAACTTGAGTTGTAGCTTAATAAGTGCTGAAGTCAAGGTTCATTTAATTTAAGATTAACCTTTGAACACTTAATGTTATTGATAGAGTTTAATCATGGTTAGGGTTTAATTAGTGTTAGAGTTAGGCTATAATTAAATTAAATTAGGATTTAGTTAAGGTTCAAATAAAGTTAATTCTCTAGTTTTTTTTTTGAAAAAAGAGGGGTAAAAATTTATTGAATCAAATTGAGCAATACACCAAACAGGGCCACAACCTAGCAATAAGAAGCAAATGACTCAACATAAGCCCCCAACCAAACAACAACTAAATTGCTAAATCCTCCTTGACAAAACCCTCAACAACATGAACATACTCCAAGGGTAGATGAGCTCAGTCCTTAAATCTCCACCCATCCAAGTGATTTGAGGCCCACTTTTCCAAACAATCAACAACTCTATTCCACTCATGGGGCACACAACAAAAAGAAACCATTTCCAAGGCAACACTCAAAGAAAGGATCTATCTACCCACCACAGCCAAATGCCACTCAACATCCTCCATCCATTGAAAATTTAACATATCAACCACAACTTGGGAATCAAACTCATAGATAATCTTACTCCACCCAAGAGAAAAAACTCTCTTAAGGGCCATCAAAACAGCAAGGGCCTCCATATAATTATTAGTTTGGAAACCCTTATAGACATAAAAGAGAAAGCAACATTACCTAAACTATCTCTACCAATTCCACCAACCCCAGCATACCTAGGATTACCTCTAGAAGATCTCTCAATATTAATCTTAAGATATCTGAAAGGAGGAGAGGTCCACTTACCTTCCCGATAAGCCCTCCTTTCAATATTTTTGCTCCTAACCTGAAGTTTCTTACATAAGGCATCATGAAGGCCAACCCTAAAATATTCAAACTTTGAACCACCTGCATGTCATTAGGATCAACATCTCCTGAAAGGCCACATTTCACCATTAGGGTCTCCCGAATCATATTTAAAACTTCTAGCCACACTTATTGCACCATTTACATCATATCCTAGAAAATCCTATGGTTCCTTTCCAACTAAACTTGCCAGATAATAAAACCTAGACTAATGTCCAAGCTGCATCCAAAAAGGGAGTCTTGGTAGGAGGTCTACCAAGGCTATTCTAAAGCTCCACTAGAGTTCTCACATGAACACAAGCATGTTTCCAAAGCCCCCACCACCAATGCCAAATATCTTTGGTGAAGGAGCACTAGAAGAAAAGGTGAGAGTTGTTCTCCTCACTCTCATGGCATAAAACACATGTAGAGGGCCCATGAAAGCCCCTCTTTTGAAGATTTACCTAGGTAAGACACCTATTCTGTACCAAAAGCCACAAGAAAAAGTTACACTTGGTCCAAGCTAGCCTATTCTAAGTTGTTTCCACCAGGGAACATCCACCTTGGTAAAGGACATACATTCCAACTCTTGAAAGCTAGAAGTCACAGAAAGCTTACCCTTCGGATTAGGGCCCCAAGAAAGGGTTTCAACACCTCTAAGTAAATTACATAATCTCGCATCTTGAATTTCATCCAGGGCTTCCCTCTGTTCCACAAAACCCCTAGGAGGCCATTCCCGAGGTTCCTTCCATTGAGCTACCTCACCACAACCCACCTGTGAAATCACTTTAAAGTTCTCATCTTTACTCTAGCCTGCCACCATAAAGATATCACCAAGAGATTGTAGATGAGGAAATTGAGACAAAATATGAGGATATCCATCCCAGGAGTCCTTCTAGAACAAAGCTTCAGATCCTCTGTTACAAATCCAAAAGAGACCCTTCTTGACTAGATGAGCTCCTCTCTTCAAGGTGTCCCAAATCATTGACCCATTTCCTATAAATTAATTCTCTAGTTCAATTAGGACTAAGATTAGAATTAAAATTAGAGATAAAAATTTCAATTAGGGTTAGGCTTTAAATAGGGTTTTAAGAGAAATATTCAAGTTAGGGTTAGAGCTTAATTATGATTATGGTCTGAATGTTATTAGGGTTGATATTATATTAGTAAGGTTAGAGTTAGTTAGTGTTTGATTAGGGTTAAATAAAAGTTAGAGCTAGGGTTCAATTAGGGTTACCGTAAAATTATGGTTATAAGAAAATATTTGAGCTAGGGTTAAATAATGGTTAGGGTTTACATAGGGTGAAGGTTAGAGATTAATTATGGTTAGGATTAATTTTAAATTAGGGTTTAAACAAGGTTAGATTCACTATTAAATTAGGGTTGAGGTTAGGTTTAGAATTGGAATTAAAGATAGGATTATAGTTAAGGATGAATTAGCATTAGTATCAATGTTAACTTATTAAACTATTTCACATCAATCTCATTACAAGAAACTCTTTAATATTATTTTTTAATATTAATTTTTAAAAAATTTGACATCTCTCAAGGTACTTTACTTATATTTTTCAAAATATAAGTATGCTAGTTATTACATCTATTTGGTGGAGTTGGCCTCAAAAGAAATAAAATATTTTTTATATGTAATACTTAATATTTTTTTTTTTAATTATTGATTTATGATTTTTTATTTTGTGATATCAATATGCTACAATGGTTTGTACTTTGTTTCATTATATTAATTTACAATGTAATGGATAATTTTTTATGTAATATAATATATGAGAAGAATCTATGAGATAAATTATGTTATTTTAAAATACTGAAAAAGCCAGGGAAATGAATTTGAAGTCTTTTATGTGTTGGGTTAGGATTAGAGTTTGAGATAAGTTAGGGTTAGGGTTTAAGTTAAGATAGAGTTTAATTAGGGGTTTTGATTAAGGTTATGGCTTGTGTTGAGTTAGTGTTAGGGTTTCAAAATAAATCTTGAGGTAAAGATTGTGGTTGTGGTGTGGTTGGGGTTTAATTAGGGTTAGGGTCATAGTTTATTAGGGTTAGGATTAATACTGTAGGAGAAAGCTTGGGTCAAGGTAAAGTTTAGGCTTGGATTTGGTGTGATGGGTCATTTAGAGTTAAGGTTAAAGTTAGGATTAAATTAGGGGTATGATTAGCAATACATTTGTTAAACTTGTTATAATTAATTTCTTACATCATTAGGTTAGGGTTGGGGTTAGTGTTAAAAAATAGAATAAATTTTAGTATCAAGGTTGTACTTTGCATTAAGGTTGCACTAGTGTTTAGGTTCAAGTTTAATTAAGATTAAAAATAGAATATAGATTGTCATTACAACTAGGCTAAGTGTTAGCTTTAAGGCTAGGTTAGACTACAATTAAATAGGATTAGGTATCAGTTAAAATTATATAATAAATCTTTGACTTAAGGTTAGGATTAAAGTTATATTACGAACACAATTTCAATAACACTAGGGTTAATATTAGATAAAGGTTAAGGTTAAGGTTAGGATTCAATTAAGATTAAGGTTAATGTTAGATTATGATTCAATAAGGGAAAAATATTTTATTTATGATAATTTATGAATTAGGGTTATGGTTGGGGTTTAGTTTGGGCTATAGCTAAAATTAGAGTTAGGGTTAAATAGGGGTTAGGATTAATGGAAAGCCACAGTATAAATAGTTTTAGTATTATGGTTAAATTAGGGTTAGATTTAGTATTGTACTAGGGTTTAAGTTAGGGTTAGAATAAGAATTAGGGATAAAATTTTGATTATGGTTAAATTAGGGTGAGGTTTTAATGGGTTAGGGCTAAGGTTAAGGTTAGTGTTCAGCTTGAGTTGTAGTTTAATAAAAATAAAATTAGGATTTATTGAAATTAAGATTAATATTCTATTAAGGTTATCAATCGATTTTAGTTATGGATAAGGTTTAGTTAGTATTAGAGTTAGGGTTATGATTCAATTAACTTAGGATTTAGTTAGTGTTCAAAAAGTGTTGATGTTATAGTTCAATTATAGTTAAGGTTAGAATTAGAATTAGAAATAAGAGATTTAATTAGGGTTTTAAGAGAAATCTTTAACTTAGTGTAAGGGTTAAAATAAGGTTAGGATTAAGATTTAATTATGATTATGGTTTGAATATTATTAGGGTTAATATTAGGTTAGTAAGGTAAGTGTTTGGGTTAGTGTTAGATTAGATTTAAGGTTAGGTTTATAATTAAAATTAAAGATAGGATTAGGATTAGAGATGAATTAGAATTAGGATCAATGTTAAATTAGGGTTTATATATGGTTAGTGTCTAGATTCAATTGGGGTTAGATTTAATATTAGATAAGGGTTAAGGTTAATGTTAGATTTAGAATTAGATATATGATTAGGGTTAGGTTTCAATAAATTCCATATACATTAAACCAAATATTTATTTATAAGTAGATCAATGTTAATTAAATGTTAAAGATTTATATTTTGAATTTTTCTTAAATCACAAACCCTTCCTAATTTTAATCATCTATTTATTTTAAATTAAATTTTTAATTTTTAAATTGTTAGTATTTTATAAATATTAAAAAAATAATAGATTATTTTGAAAGTTCCAAAATAATTTTAGGAACATTGGATTTATGTTACCATTATAAAATTCAACACAATAATTACAACATTCTTGTAAGTTAGAGCCAAACAAGACAAGTTTTATACAAATGAAAGTTAGATACAAGAAAAATTTCTAACCTATAAAAACTTGAGAGAAAATGCACAAAATAAAAGCATATTTGAGATCCATGACCATAAAAACAAATTTTTTCTTTATCAGTTAGAATGTTAACAAATTTCTTAATAAAAATTTAAAAGTTTCTAAAAAACTTATTAAAAATATAGAGTTTCTTAATTTTTTAAAAAGTTTCATACAAAATTTAGAGTTTCTTAAAAAAGACATAATAGTTTATTTCAAAAAAATTAGAGTCATTTAAATTTCAATTTAAATAATAATAATAATTTAGTAATCAAAACTTATTTATAAGTAGATCATTATAAATTAAATGTTAAATATTTATATTTTTAATTTTTCTAAGTCACAAACTCTTCCTAATTTTATTCATCTATATATTTATAAGTAAATTTTTTATTTTTAAATTGTAAACATTTTATCAATATTAAAAAAAATAATAGATTTTTTTGGCAATTCCAAAATAATTTTATAAAAATAAATTTTAGGAAAATTCAATTTATGCTACCATAATAAAATTCAACACAATAATTACAAGTTTCTTGTAAGTTAGAACCAAATTTTTTTTCATCCATATAAATAATTTTATAGAAATGAAAGTTAGATACAAGAAAGACCAGTTTTATAGAAATGAAATTTAGGTACAAGAAAACCATCTAACCTATGAAAATTTGAGAGAAAATGCACAAAAGAAAGGTATATTTGAGATCTATGATCATAAAAACAATTTTTTCCTTTATCAATTAGAATCTTAAAAATTTATTAGTAAAAATTTAAAAGTTTCTAAAAAAGGTATTAAAAATATAAAGAGTTTCTTAAAAAATTTAAAAGTTTGAAACAAAATTTCAGATTTTCTTTAAATAAATTAATAGTTTGTTCCTAAAAAAATTAAGTTATTTAAATTTAAATTTAAATAATAATAATAATAATTTATTAGTCTAAATTTTGTAGAGTTATTGTAATTATTTATTTAAAAATAATAGGTGAGAAAAACAATAAAAAATAGTGTACAACTTGAGTTGGTCTAGTGGTGGAGTATGTACACCTTACATACTACATAATTTAATTCAAATGATTGTCAAATTTTTTGATAGGTCATAACATATTTCTATTTTTATCTATATTCGTATGTTTTAACGAATCGTGCAAAGTGCTATGCATATTCAAATGACAAATTTTTTCTTTATCAATTAGAATATTGAAAAATTTCATAGTAAAGATTTAAAAGTTTCTAAAAAACTTATTAAAAATATAAAGAGTTTCTTAAAAAATTTAAAAGTTGAAACAAAATTTTAGAGTTAAAAAAAGATTTATTTAAATTTTAATTTAAATAAGAATAATAATTTAGTAATCAAAATTTATTTATAAGTAGATTATTGTAAATTAAATGTTAAATATTTATATTTTGAATTTTTCTTAAATCACAAACCCTTATTAATTTTATTCATCTATTTATTTATCAGTATATTTTTAATTTTTAAATTATAAATTATTTATGAATATTAAAAAAAACAATAGATTATTTTGGCAGTTCCAAAACAAAATAAATTTTAGGAACATTCAATTTATGCTACCATTATAAAATTCAACACAATAATTACAACTTTCTTGTAAGTTAGAGTCAATTTTTTTTTCATGCATATAAATAATTTCAAAGAGACAAACAAATACAAATGAAATTTGTCATAACCCTCTTTTTGGACCTTGATATGACTTGTTATTATTATTATTATTGTTGTTGTTGTTGTTGTTGTTGTTGTTGTTGTTGTTGTTGTTATCACTACTGCTTATTATTATTGTTTTGAATTTCATGATTAATGTTAGTAAATGATAAATAGAATGGGGGTGAAGCTATTTTAAATAAAAATAATAATTAAATAGTGGTGACACACTCTTGAAGTCGTAAATCTATTTGGAAATTTATATTTCTTGATGGAAACTGAATAAGGGTGGAATTATTTTAAAAGAAAAATTAATAAGTGGTGACTCACTCATAAGGACATAAATTTATTTACTAAACATATTAATCAAGCACATGTCGTAGGAGAAAATGAGAAGATTCTAGAAGCAAATTTTGAATTTAGATTTTAAATGCATGGTCAAATGAAACTGCCACTATGACAAGTTGTAAGGAATAAATCTTGCATGAAAGAATTTCAAATTCAAATTTAATATGCATGTTGTGATGCTAAAAATGTTGTTAGTATAAGAGGCATACACATATAATGAGATAATAAAAACATAATTGAAAGCTTAATTGAAAACTAAATCAAAGATGCAAATCATAAGCCTTCCTTGAAATGTCCCATTTTCCTCTATTCTTGAGGACCTTGAAGGTGTTGGATTGATGGGCTCTTAGTGGAGCAATGACCTCCAAAGTGACAACTCAAGAGTTGAGTAGCTAATTGATCATGATTAACTATGGAGATGATATGAAATGCATGATTTAAGAACCTAGATGAACATGCTATGATAAATTCAAAGCTAATTACTAGATAAGTGAAATGCAAATGCCTATAGTAACAATGCCTAAATTGATATGAGATGGGATCCTTATTGCTCCAAAATGAAGGGTATTTATAGGATTTTCAAGGCCAAAGCTGAGGTGGCAGAAATCGACGGTCTAGATTTGATCTGAAGATATCAAGGGCCAAGATGGAGGAAGTTGGAGAAGAAGTTGGAGGAAGGGACACTTGTCATCTTTATGGTGACAAGTGTCCAGGAGCCTTTCTCACGAGAGGGCAAGTGTCCAAGGGAGGAGACATGTGGCAAAAGTGCCATGTGTCTCAAGGAGAGAATATCCACACCATGAGAGGTTAGGATAAGGAGGTTAGAATGTGCAAGATAAGATAGGTTTAGTTAGACCTAAGATTAGATTGAATGGGTTAAGTTAGGGGATGGTTAGGTTGGGTGGTTAAAGTTAGGAGCCATGTGCTCATTTGAATTTAGAAATTCAAATAATTGGAAAATGGTAATTAATCTCAACAAACTTGAGTTTGTTAATCTTAATTAGGGATTAGAAGAATTGATTAGTATGGGAAGACGTTAATTAATTTAGAATTAATTAATCAAAGGGAGATGTGAGATGAACTATATAAATAAATCATTTAGATTTATTTACTAGTAGATGAATAGAGAAATTAATTAAATTTCTTGTGAATTCAATTAATTGGGAAGGGGAATTAATCAAATAACTGCGTATTTAATTAACTATCTTCAGACCATTTTTAGGTGTATACACATGTAACCCCCACTATCCTATCAATCAATTTTGCATGAAGACAATTTTGGAAAAGAATCTTTAATTTCAATTAATTCTTTCGATAGTGGAAATGGTGCACCTTTTCTATATAATGTATGCTAAAATTTTGAAAAACAAAAGGGGGAATATGTTTTTTTTTCTTGTAATAGAATAATCTTGGAATTTTTTTTTAGTTTCAATATCATATTAGTGGTAGGAGAAATTCGTAGAGATATTGCAGGATTTTAGGAAGCTTGTGGAAGATCTCCACTAGGCTGCAAGGCATGGATCAAATAAGGTTAGTTGGGATACGTGAAGATTCAGCATCAAGATCCTTCTTTCGAATCCAGGTTTCCCTCTTGCTAGTTCTCTTGCTTTTTTTTTTCCCTCAAAAGAAATCTCCTCTTCTTTTTTTTTCAGATTTTTGCATATATGAAATTTTATATTTTCAAAAGAAATCTTGTTTTGTCTCTTCCAGATTTGCTTGGTAGATTAATTCCAAATTCACATAGTAAATTTTCCTTTGCATCCAAAGAAATCTTTTTCTTTAATTCTATTCAGTTTTTTGATTGCATGTAGGAAATAAAATTGTTAATAGATTCCTTTCAAAATATAAATATTATCATTTGATTTTATTTATATTTTTATTTTAGAAATCCTCTTCACTGTTTTTTTTTCCAAAAAAATTAGATTTTTAAGGGTGGAAATACATTCTGTAAAATAAATTTATTTGTGTGTATTTTGGAAATAAACTCATCTCTATGTAATCTGGAAATATATTCATCTTTGTATATTTTTTTTCTTTCAAAATATAAATATTGTCATTTGATTTTATTTTTATTTTTAGAAATCCTCACTGTTTTCTTTTTTTCAAAAAATCAGATTTTTAAGAGTGAAAATATATTTAGCAAAATAACTCACTTATGTGTATTTTGGAAATAAACTCATCTCTGTGTAATCTCTGTATATTTTTATTCTTTCAAAATATAAATATTGTCATTTGATTTTTATTTTAGAAATCCTCCTCCTTGCTATTTTTTTTTTCTCAAAAAATCAGATTTTTTAAGAGTGAAAATATATTTTGGAAAACAAAATCATCTCTATGTATTTTGGAAAATAAATTCATCTTTGTGTATTTTGGAAATAAATTCATCTCTATGTGTTTTGGAAATATATTTTGGAAAATGAATTCATCTTTGTGTATTTTGTAAATAAATTCATCTCTATGTGTTTTGGAAATATATTTTGGAAAATGAATTCATCTCTGTGTATTTTGGAAATAAATCATCTCTCTGTATTTTGGAAATAAATCATTTCTTTGTATTTTGGAAATATATTCATCTTTGTATATTTTGGAAGTATATCCATCTTCTTGTATTTTTACAAACATATTCATATTCATCTCTATATATTTTTATAGGACCAGTTAAATTTAAATTTTATTTAAATTTTATTTAAAATTGCTTAATATTAATGTATTAAATTTTAAAATTAATAAGTAAAATTAATTAATTAATTAATTAATTAATGTGTTAAATAGATATAATTAAATTTTATTAGGATATTAATTATCTTTTCTATTTTTTTAATTTTTTTTGAAGTTGTAATTAAGACAAATCAAATAGTTGAAATAACTTTATATTTTAAGCAATCGAAATAATTAATTTATATTCTCTATCCTTCAAGTTATTAGAGCATAATTGGTACCTTGGGGGTTATTATTTTAATAGGGAAATTAAGGTTAATTCTTAAGAAAGTACTAATTATTTTCTCAGTCAACATTATCTTTATTATAGGTTAAGTTACTTACACTCATTGACCAATAAATATAAAAGGGAATATTTTTAGAGTATTAAGATCGTAATTATTCCTTTCAACAAGTAGAACATCAAACTAATATTCCAATTTGAATTGAACTTATAATGCGAATCTTAGCCTCCTGCTTCAATGATGGAAATGATGAGTACATTGGAAAACTTATTCCTTATTTAAAATGGGTATCACTTTTGCTCAAGTTAGCAAGAGAACAAAAACAAACTTAGCAGTGGTTCATCTCCAAGAGGGATTACTTTGTGACACTCAACCATCTCAAACATTTGGGTTCCTTCACTTAGTTCAATTTATAGAAGAGGATTTGTCTGCCATGTAATTATGTGTCCCCTCAGAAACAATTTACACTTTTTGAGTAATATAAAATTTTGTTGGTTAGACATGTTGTTGAATACTTGTTTGATTTCAAAAGATTGATTTAATAGTCTTACTCCCTTAAGAAATAATAATCCCCTAGAAGTTTCTTGATGTTTTCACTCTCAAGCAAGTGTTTCTTTCATAAGATTAGAATCTTAGTTAATTCTCATTGGATCTTTTTCATCAATTATCACTAGTCAACTTTAAATTAATTCTGGTAGTAAATAGATTCCCTAATTCATATCAAATATTTAAGTTATTTAATAGACATTAAACATATTTTTTTTATACTTCAAATTAGTGTAAGTATTAAAAAGTTACAAGAATTTACCTCTCAAGTAATTTGTGCTTGGATTCAGAATTACCCCTTTTGTGTATTTCAAGAAATATGAATTAATGTTAGTTAAGGATTTCCTCATATAGAGTATGCAAGGCATTTGAGGATAATAAATCTATGAATAGTCAAAGGCATATAAGACTAGTAAAGGGTGAGATTATATTAATATTGTAAAGCAACTAGTATAGACAAATTTATTAACATTAAGTTTAATAATATATTCTATTTTGTAAGAACATAATATTAATTAGGATTCAAGGTAAACTTTAATTGAAAACCAAATACTTTTACCAAATCTAAAATCATTTTAACATAAGACTTGACTTATCTCGTGAACCTCAAATCAAGTAATCATATTCTTTTTAAAGATGAAATAAAGTTAGAATCAATTGTCCTAGATTATTGGATCCTCATCCTTATCAAGCAAATTGAGTTTCAAGAAAATTAGTATCTTTCAAGTATTATGTTTCAAATTCAAAGTAAGGTTATTATTTGTAGAAGATAATTAAAGATAAAAAAAATTATGTTACTTCAAAAAGAAGAATTAGTTGGGCTTATAGTTCTTCCCTTCAAACATGTAGGTGTCAAACTCATTTCCAAAGTCCTTTTATTTAATCATTTAATTTTCTTTCAAGCAATTTAGTGTCTTTCAAGTGTTAGGATTTGTGCACAAAGTGTAATGGCTTTGTTCCCAAACAATTATATCTAGCAAGTAATTCAAAGCATTTTTCATAAGTTATCTTTACAAGTATCATAATTTCCAAGCAATTAGTACTTTCATGCTTTTACTTCAAGTTTCAATTATTATCATAGTTTTTTTTCTTCAAAGAAAATACTCTTCACAATTAGTTGATTTGTTTATGTTCTTTTTGATTACGTAAAAATTTATACCTTAGTTTTAATTTCAAGCATAATTCATTGTATATAATAGTTTTTTTTTTGTATCGGTATATTGCTTCATTTAAGATTCATGAATTAAAAGTTAAATTCCTAGTTAGGCAACTAAATAAGAGGAGTTGAAACAAAAAACTAGTAGTGTTCGGTATATATGGTACCTTTGGGTCACGCTTACGGGTAATGCCATCGTGTTGAACTACTGAACTTAATGCCTAATAAAGCTGCAACAACAGCGTCTGTGACATCGTCCCTATAAAATGTTGGGGAGAAATAAGGGTCATTTGGAAGTTAAGAATCCAAGGGGCGGGTAATCCCCTATGGATTGATAATATAAAAAAGATAAACCTTACATAGATTTACATCCGCTCATTTAAACCTTGGAAAAACCCCATTAAGGTTGGTTGTGTGTGACATTTTTGGAATTTATTTATCTTGATGAATTTTGGTGGATGATAATGGGTCAAGGGTGACACATATGATAGGAAATAGGACTTAGTTGTTTTAGGCCACAAGCAGAAGGCCACCTTGAGCCTTTTTGCTATAGAGCTACCATCATAGGTAGCAACCACAGAGAAACTGTCTGGGACATTGACCCTAGAAAGGGTTACGTACCCACCAAATAGTTTACATTAAACCATAGTTAAAAAAATAGAACTACATACTTTACGCCTTGATCTCATGCCGAAATGGGTATGTAGGCAGTCTAGGGATGGAGTTGTCCCTCGTACTCAGGCGTTTGGGGATGGGGATTAGGGTTTGGTTATGGGTGAGTAGTTGGTTCTTGAAGCTCCTTGGTCTTTTAATCAAATGGTGCAAATAATAAGTGAAAGGTTAAAATTAATTCAATGCATACTCAGAAGGAATCCCATATGGATTCACTTGACTTCCTGAGGCTTTAGGCCGAATTCTGAGGCAGAACTCAAGTTTTTTTATGTAATTATTTTTATACTCCTAAGGATGGTGACCTCGATGCACTCCTAGTAGGGGAGTGTAGTCTTTAAAGAATGGCTCAGGACCCAAATGGTCTCGATGAGTCTAAAGTCTCTGGCCAGAGCATATCCTATTCTTATGAATAGATGCCTACCCCATTTGGGTAGATGCCTATCCCGGGTTGGATAGATGAAACCTCTTGTCCCGTATGGACAGATGCCTAACCCATTCATAATAAAAAAATAAAAGTTTCTAAAAACTTATTAAAAATATAAAGAGTTTCTTAAAAAAATTAAATGTTTCTTAAAAGTATTAAGAGTTTGTTTCTAAAAAATCAAGAGTTATTTAAATTTAAATTTAAATAATAATAATAATTTAGTAATCTAAATTTGGTAGTAGTTATTATAATTATTGATTTAATAGTAATAGGTGAGAAGTAATAAAAAATTAGTAATTAAATTTTTTAATTATATGAATGACGTACATTCAAATATTTATAGAAATAAATAGAAGATATTATGGTACAAAATATTTTCACTACTTTATTGGTTAGACATACTACATCATTTAATTCAAATGATGGTCAAATTCTTTTCATAGGTCAAAACATTTGTATTTTTATCTTATTCATATGTTTAAAGTAGCTATGCAAAGTGTTATGCATATTTAGATGACAAATTTTTCTTTATCAATTAGAATGTTGAAATTTTCTTAATAAAAATTAAAAAGTTTCTAAAAACCTTATTAAAAATATAAAGAGTTTCATACAAAATTTAATAGTTTCAAACAAAATTTTAGAGTTTCTTTAAACGAATAAGTGTTTGTTTCTAAAAAATAAAGATATATTTAAATTTCAATTTAAATAATAATAATAATTTCGTAATCAAAATTTATTTATAAGTAGATCATTGTAAATTAAATGTTAAATATTTATATTTTCATTTTTTCTTAAATTGTAAACCCTTCCTAATTTTATTCATCTATTTATTTATAAGTAAATTATTTATTTTTAAATTGTAGGTATTTAATTAATATTAAAAAAAAAATAGATTATTTTGGTAGTTCCAAAATAATTCTATAAAAACAAATTTTAAGAACATTCTATTTGTTTTAAAACAAGCAAAAAAACATGATAATCAACAATAAAATAGAGAAACTAGAATATAAGAGACAAAAAGGGACACAAGACACAAGCCACAAGATTAATGTGGTTCACCATAAATGCAACATCCACCAAAAGAAGGGAAATCATATATTAACTTATATCTAATCCACCATACATAGACTGCACTAGTTATTTATACATTTATTCAGGCATGAGACACAGAGTTTAGGGAAGGTAGACAATCATGAGATTGTTGGGCTTCATATACCCAACAATCTCCCTCGTGAAGTCCAACTAGCATAACCATGTAGTGAAACATCCCTTGATTTTCCATCCTAACCTTACATTGCACCTAGTTTGCAAAACTTTAACTTCACAAACTCTTGTTCACGAACACTACAGATAAACTATCTCCAAACTAGATCTAAGTCACAAACTTGATCTCCTATTACTTTACTTATTAATCGGTTATGATCCCCTATGCTCCCCCATAATTGAAAATCTAGAAAAATAGGTTGTCCAAGCATGAGCCCTTCCATTTTACCATGACCTTGACTCACCAACTTCAGGGAATCACTGCAAGCATTTAGTAATCCTTTAGAAATTTCAACCACATCATCACCACGTGTTCCTCCAAACCATTGCGGGTACAAAACTCATTGCCCAGTCAAACCAACAACCATTTTCACTGAACTCCGACGAGGTTGTCGCTCTCTCAAAGGGTTCTGTCAACACAACCTGTAGTCCATCCTGATCATAAATATTATAACTAAGATTGTCTCCACCATCTGATGATTTTTTATTTTCGAAGGCCACAACAGCCTGAGATGTGGACAACAAGAGAGAATCAAAGAGCTTGGCTTTGGAAGCCGTGGTGGCCTTCATGCCCCATGCCTGCATCACATTTTTTAGTGTAGATTTGTCTTAAAAAATAGAAACCCTCTCTTCCATCATTTTCTTTACCACTTGATACCTCCTCTGCTATTTTTATTTCTCCCTTCATCATTTGCTTCATTGGCTTAGTGGTCAAATTCATCACACGACTATCCAAATCATCCATTTTATTTTCCACAAAAAATAAGTTCTTCTTGAGCATATGGTTCTCTTCCTCCAATAGAACTTGAGCTTCTTCTGCCTCTAACCATTCCCGATTCATCAAAACATCTAGATCTACCACAAAGTCAAAAACTTCTTCCAAGGTTGAATTTGCTTCTATGTGCATCATCTCCATGACATTCATGTTTGGACTCCCCTCCTGGTCCTCTTCAAACCAAAGAATCCCTTCAACTGACCACATGTCATCTGTGGCATTTGCAACAAGCTCTTCTTGCTTTGGGCCATCCGTAGGCATCCCATCACAATAAAACCCAGCTCCTAGGTTTGAAGATGTGGGAGACGAACCGATTCGATAACCATACCCAACACCAATGAGCTTCATGTGAAAAAAAATTGGTATTTCTAGTAGAAGTTTGTGCAGCACCTGCTAGATTTTAGCTTCGCGATCTTCTGCTCACATACACTTTGGATTAATCTTCTCCAAAGAACCTTAGATTGAATAAAACCTAACCACTGAACCATGGCATTACGATTAACTCCTGTAGTTGATATATCTAAAACATTGAAATTTTCATTAAATGGTTCTAAAATGAACCCTTCATCCTGAAATGAATCCTTAAGATCATCGGTGCTCCCCCATGATAAAACATCATCATTTGGAATTCCATCCACCTTTGCCAACTCCACACTATCGTTAGCACCTTCTTAAGATTCAATTACAAGGTTCTAAGGTCTAGAAGAGAAGTGTACAATCAATTCATTCCATTCTACCTCTACTTATGTAGCCTTCATCAATAAATCATCACTTTTGCAATTTGCCTCTTCTTCTTCAGGGTCATCCTCATTCGCTAGATTCACGACTGCATCCTCCTCACCCCAGGAGCCATCCTCTCATCTTGGAAGGGAAACAAACTATCTCTTCTTCTTCAAATAGAGAATACAACAAACCCTCTTCATCTTCAGTCGAAGTCTCCTCTTTCCAACCATCCCAACAATGACATTTGGTTTCAATCTCCACTTGGACATCACTCTCTACCGAGTCTAGACTGCCAAGAAATTTTTTGATGACTAATTCAGCTTCATCATCTGATTCGGCCTCATCATCTGAAACTTCACCCTGTTTGTCAATAACATAAAACCACCTAGCTTCAGGATCAAACATAAAGTAAGAGCACCATATCCAGGATCAACTATTCAATCAGATCCCATCTCTACTCAAGCCAACCGTAGCTCTGATACCAATTGTTAGTTTAAAACGAGTAGAAAAACATGATAATCAATAATAAAATAGAGAAACTAAAACAAAAGAGACAACAAGGGACACGAGACACAAGATTAATGCGGTTCACCATAAAGGCTAAATCCACCAAAAGCAGGGAAATCTTATATTAATTGATATTTAATCCACCATACATAGACTGCACCAGTCATTTATACATTTATTCAGGCATGAGATGAAGAGTTTAGGGAAGGTAGACATTAAGGAGACCGTTGGGCTTCATATACCCAACACATTCAATTTATGCTACCATTATAAAACTCAACACAATAATTAAAACTTTCTTGTAAGTTACAGCCAAAAAGTTTTTCATGCATATAACTAATTTCAAAGAGACAAACAAGACTGGTTTTATACAAATGAAAGTTAGATACAAGAAAACTTTCTAACCTATGAAAATTTGAGAGAAAATGCACAAAATAAAAGCATATTTGAGATCCATGACTGTAATTTTTTTTTTTCTTTATCAATTATAATGTTAAAAATTTCTTAGTAAAAATTTAAAAGTTTCTAAAAAACATATTAAAAATATAAAGAGTTTCTTAAACAGTTTAAAAGTTTCAAACAATATTTCAGATTTTCTTTAAAAAAATTATTTCTTAAAAAACAAGAGTAATCAAAATTTATTTATAAGTAGATCATTGTAAATTAAATGTTAAATATTTACATTTTAATTTTTTCTTAAATCCCAAACCCTTCCTAATTTTATTCATTTATTTATTTTAAATTAAATTTTTTATTTTTAAATTGTAATTATTTTATCAATATTAAAAAAAATAATAGATTGTTTTGGCAGTTCCAAAATAATTTTATAAAAATAAATTTTAGGAACATTCAATTTATGCTACCATTATAAAATTCAACACAATAATTACAACTTTCTTGTAAGTTAGAGCCAAAAACAATTTCACACATATAAATAATTTCAAAGAGACAAACAAGACCAATTTTATACATACTACACCATTTAATTCAAATGATGGTCAAATTCTTTTGATAGGTCAAAACATATTTCTATATTTATTTCGTATGTTTTAACTAATAGTGCAAAGTGTTATGCATATTTAGATGAGAAATTTTTTCTTTATCAATTAGAATGTTGAAAAATTTCTTAGTAAAAATTTAAAAGTTCCAAAAAAACTTGTTAAAAATATAAAGAGTTTCTTTAAATTAAAAGTTTGAAACCAAATTTCAGAGTTTCTTTAAACAAATTAAGAGTTTGCTTGTAAAAAATAAAGAGTTATTTAAATTTAAATTTTAAGAATAATAATAATTTAGTAATCAAAATTTATTTATAAGTGTAATGCTCAGCCAAGAAATCCCAAAGGGATTACACTAAAACACAAGAGTAGAGTGCAATTAAAAAAAATAAATTTGAACAACATAATGATACGATGAGTTAACATAAATTTAGATTACACAACAGAAGACTTAACTAACACCTAAAGGGTTTCCCAATGTGATTACTTGGTTCAACACTAACTCAATTCATGCTAATTAATCCAATTAAGTTGATTAACTTAATGACATGATTATACTTAAACAAAGGATAAATTTATTCGGTAGGTTAAAAATATAGATAACAAGATTAAGTTCATCCATAGCAGTTTAACCATGCATTACATCCAATCTTACATTAAAACATATGTCATGCATCTAATTACCATACATACTTTAATTGAATGGAAAACTAATGAATACTTTGCACTTCACTAAACCTACAATCTTTATGATCCATAATACTGCATTTAGTATCTTCTTGCATGCATTTAAGATTAATATCATCAAATATAAATTATATATTTTAACCATAATGCTATCCATACATGCAAAATAAAAAGGAACCAGATGAACACAAACACCACATAACACCAAATTGATATCGAAGTTCACCCCTAATGGGCTACATCTCTGGGTCTGCTCAACTACAAGACCACTCTAATAAATAATAGGGTGAAGAATACATAAGGTTCACATCCATTACAACCTACCAAAAAGGAATGCATAAACAAATAATACATATGACCGCACCAATCAAAAGATACATGAATGATCCCAAAAGAAGGAAAAGGATGCATCTAAAACATGATAAGAAGCAAATACAGAAGAACAACTAGAGCACCCATGAAACTAAGTCCTTGCAACCCCTCATAAGAAACCCATGGTCTAACATGAATACCAGGTATTCTCAAAGGCATAAGCTATCAGATACGACTCCAAAAAAGTACTCCTAGAGAAGACAACACAAACCACACACTAGTGAACATAAGGGACAAGTGTCATCACATATCTTGGTATGGTTACCTTGGCAAGTCTCCATAGGTCCTGGCCCCATCCACTGGGTTATCCTGGCAACCTTTTCCAAACCTTTGGCCCATACGAGTCTCATGTGGACCCAACATATCCTTTCGTGAAGACAAGGTTGTTGGTTTGCCATTTTAGCCCTTATCACTACATTCTGAGTCTGTATTAGCACTCATCCCATGCTTAAGGCATAATTATACTACTTAGTGTTTTTATCTACTAAAATTTCTAATAAACTACTAGGTTATCACTTACTTAGACACAGTCTCTATGGGTTACCTTGCTACCACTTTGGGCGTGACTCCCACTAAAAATCCACTCTCCCATATGACAGTAAACCACAATCAAACAAAACTCCTAAAACTAAGGTATACACAAGGGCTAGTTATGGAGTTCAATATGACAGGAATACCCACTTGGCCAAGCAAGTCATCACATGAGGTGTATTGACTAACGATTCTCTGACTAGAGACATGATCAACTATAGTCAACCACATAACAACATTCAAAACTCGTGTAAAGGACATGACTAGATACCAAACCATCACATGAAAACAGTCAATACTCGAGATCAAGGACATAATCAGATACAAAATAACCATATGTCAATATCCAACACTCACAATCAAGGGCCTGCCATTTTTAAAATCAAATGCGAATATAGAAAACTAAACATGCATTGACATAAATTTGTAATGACAATCATTTTTCTATAGCGCTTAAAAATACAAATTGATCTAGTTTTCTAATAGATCTAAATTGATTGCAATTTGTGTACCTCATTAAGGTATATGTCTCCCATGGTTTACTAATCCAACTATAATTCAATTTACATTATAAAATAATATAAATACTTCATAATTAATTTTAAGCCCAAAATCACATTAATATAATTTAATTTCTATGCTATACATACAAAGATATAATTAAATATATATATGAATTAACTAAAATTTGATATTTATTTTTTAAAATAAAATCATCATTTCCATTCTATTTTGAAACAAAATATTTAATCTTATCTTTTCCAAAACCAAGATACACTTTCCAGAATATGGAAATATACATTTAAAAAGAAACTAAAATAGATAATCATTTTCCCAATGAAATAAATTTTCCTTGCATATAAATAAAAACAAACTTAAATATTAATTAACATATGTTTAATTATATACATTAATTAATAATTAAATAAAACCAAATACTATTTAATAATCTTTTGAATTAAATAATATTAAAACTTTATTTTAATATGTATATATATAAATATTAAATTTAAAAAAAAAAGCAATTATATTAGGGTAGACCCACATGGGCCTCCCTTTCCCCAAGGGGTGGTTTTGGCAGTAGACGCTACCTTTGGTAGCACTGCTACCAAATGGTAGCAGGTCACTACCTTGGGTAGTGCTGCTACCAAATAGTAGTAGTCGCTACCCTTGGTAGCGCTACTACCAAATGGTAGCATTTCTCTACCCTTGGTAGCGCTGATACCCTATGGTACAAGAAGCTACCATCCCACATGGTGGGTTTAACCCTACCACATGGGGGGTAAGGTTATTTTTTTTTAATATATATATTTTTAAAATTCTAAATCATAACCCAAATACCAAATTTCTGGGTACTCTCAGAAAATTTTTGAGACATTTCCCATAAATAAAATAATGTTTTCATATATATATATATATATATATATTTTAAGGAAAACACCAGTATCCCTGAAAACTTAGACTAGCAAAATTTAAGCATTCACCCACTTCCATTCAACCAAGCATAACATAGTTCTCATTTTAAAAACTGAATTTGAATGCATTTATTTGAAATTTTAACCAAATTTTATAGATAGTTCCCAGAATGTTATAAGAAATGTATGAATTTGGATGTATTTTACCATTGGATAATGGTATCCGTAAAGGATTTAGCAATAATGTTTCATTTATTTGTGAAAAGATGCATATGTGCAATTTGATATCTGTTAAATAAGTTTAAAGGCTAATGTGTGTTGCATGTCTCCTTCTAGCCTTGCGACTTCCAAGAGTAAGTCAGAACATAAGGGGGGAGGATGTAGTACCCCTGCCCTAATTAGAGTTTTAAACCTAGTTTGACCTTGGTTGACTTTTTAAGTGGCTTTCTTGGTTGGTCGATTTACCATGTTGTAATGTTATAGTCAGGTATTATGCTTAATGTGTGTACTTGTAAAATATTGATTTCACATTGATTCTTATGTAAAATTAGTTTCTTTAGAAAAATTAAGAGTTTGTTTCTAAAAAATCAAGAGTTATTGAAATTTGAATTTAAATAATAATAATAATTTAGTAATGAAAATTTGGTAGTAGTTATTATAATTATTGATTTAATAGTAATAGATGAGAAACAATAAAAAATAGTAATTAAATAGACCTGTTCATGGGTTCCCAGGGTTAATCCTGCTAGTAACTGACTGGATAGAGAGATGGTTAAATGGTCAAAACCAGAGAATCGATGGATGAAAATAAATTTTGATGGAGCATCAAAAGGCAATCCAGTGATCTCAGGAGCAATATATGTGGCTTGTGATGATGAAGATAAGGTCTTGTGCAAGGGGGCTAGAAGACTTCAAGATGGCACTAATAATGAGGTGGAAGTTCAGGCAGATCTAGTTGTAGTTGATTTAGCAGCTAATCTGAAGGTGTTGAAATTACATTTAGAGGTGATTTCCAAATTGTTGTCTAGGTTTTGGCTAAAGGACATACTCTGTGTTGGAAATTAAACAAATATGTAAATATAATAAGTGAAAAACTGAAAATGTTCAATAATTATTGCATCTCACATGTGAAAAGAGAGGGAAACACTCTTGCAGATGAATTGTCAAATGAAGCATGTGGCCTCGAGCCAAGGGAGGTGAGGTGGTAGAATGACATAAATGAAACCATTAAATGGAGTTAAGATGCATTGCCTATGAGAGTTGAGAAACACAACACCATAGGAGCCTAAAGATCTTCTGCAAGCTGAATAATTTGTTACAAGGAGAAGCAAGGAAGCAAAATAATTGAAAAACAAAGAACACAGAAAATATGCTCAATAGATGAGAGCTCAATATTCACCAAAATGTGTAATGTAATAATAATACAAAGAAAATAATTATCCTCTAATAGGTCAAGAAACCCTAAAAAGGGAAAACCCTAGGCTTGCACATAATAATTAATAAAAAAATTAATTATTATGCACCTAATGTTAGCTTAAGTGTAAAAAGAGATAATAGGGAACTTAAAGAATTACAAAAATATTATTTAATTAATTAAGTGAAGACCTAATTACTCTAACACCCCTCATTAAACTAGACTTAGGGAGAAACTAAAACCTAGAACAACTACTGAAAGCAGGAAAGATGGGTCCTAGCAACAAGGCCTGATCAGGTACCCAAATATAATGAAATCTCTATGAAATGGAGACAAAGGAGAAAACCTAGTGGGAAAAAATTCCTCTCCAAAAAGAGATAAAATAACATGCCAAAAGAAGAAGAAGGGAGGAAGGCCTCATAAAGACCCCCCCAAGGACAACTTCCTTCACCCCAAGCATAAAGCGCAACTGAAGATAGCGTAGTGATGCAAAAGGTTTCATGAAGATGTTTGCAACCTGCTCGGCAGTGGGAATGTACTCCAGAATGACAGAACCATCCTGAATCAATTGGCAGATCAAATGCATGTGAAGCTCAATGTTCTTCATCCGTTGATGCTCTATTAGGTTGCGGGAAATATGAACAACATTCTGATTGTCACACCAAAGAACAGTGGGACTATCAGGAGGACAACCAAACTCAGTCATCAACTGTCGAAGCTATAAGATCTCCTGATTGGTGAGCACAACAACTTGGTACTCAGCCTCTATAGACGATAATGCATGAGTAGTCTACTTCTTGCAAGACCATGTGATAGGACTAAAGCCAAGACAGAAAACAAAGCCAGAAGTAAACTTCCGATTAGTGATATCAAAAGCCCAATCTGAGTTAGTGTAGCCAACAATGTGAGGTTCCCCTAATGTGTAATGAATGCCATTAGACATAGAGCCCCGAATTTACCTCAAAATACGTTTGGCATCTTGCCAATGACTCTCATGAGGATCATGGGAGAATCAAAAGAAAAGGCCAACCACAAAGGAAATATCAAGATAGGTGTAAGTCAGGTACAACAAAATGCCAACTAGTGGAGAGAAAGAAAGAATCCATCTTCTCATACCAAGCCTGAGGGGCCTGTTTGAAACCATACAAGGAACACTAAAGTCTGCAAACCAAAGAACTATCCTGCACAAATCCCTGAGGCCACTCCATGTAGATTTCCTCCTATAGGTCCTCATGCAAGAAAGCACTCTTCACATCCATCTAAAAAATAGACAATCCCTGAGAAGCTGCAAGAGATAGTACAAAGCGAATAGAGTTCATCTTGGGACTAGAGGCAAAGGTCTCAGAGTAATCAATACCCTCAACCTATGAGAAACCCTTCACAACAAGACGTGCTTTGTACTTATCAATGGAACCATCAGCAACATACTTAGTGCAATACAACCAGCAGCACCTAACCATCTTTCTTCCCTTAGGAAGAGGACAAAGATCCCAAGTATGATTCCTCATCAAAGAAGAATACTCCTCCTCCATAGCAAAATCCAACTCAAGGTGTCTTGTAGCCTCTAAAAACTTTTGAGGATCATCTAAAATAGCATGACTCAAAAGACTAGAACCCACAGTATGAGAATGAGTGCGACGAGTATCTGAAGGATCACTGATCATAGAACCTGTCACCTCAATAGTAAAGCGAGCCCACTTGGGCATTTGAGGTGGAGCAGGTGGAGGTGGATATGGTGGATCATCAGTACCATCATCAAAAAGATCTTGAAGAGATGTAGTGGACGGAGTAGGTAGAGGAGGAGATACTAGAGTCAGGGTATCCACTATGGGAAGGCACTCATCAAACTGAACATTTCGTTGAAATAGGACCTCTCTGGAATCAGGATCAAACAACCTGTATGCCTTAACATCCTCAGAGTAGCCAACAAAAATGAGTGGTCGGTTCTTTCACTCCATGGCTTTCCTTTGAGCATTAGGAATAAAAGCCCATGCCTTACTACCAAATACTCAGAAAAAAGAAACATTAGGCTTCTCATGAGACCAAGCCTCCTTAGGAGTCATATGTCGAATTGCCTTGTGAGGCATTTGATTCTAAATATAGTTGGCACAATTGATAGCCTCATCTCAAAAAGATGAATCCATGGATCTCGACTGAATCATACAATTTGCCATCTCTCATAATGTTTTGTTCTTGCGCTCAACGAAACCATTCTGTTGAGGGGTGTAGGGAATAGTAAATTGATGCTGCAAACCATGCTTAGTGAAAAAATATCTAAAAGCCTGATTCACATACTCCCCCCCATTATCAGTACATATCCGTCGAATAGAATAGCCAGACTGCTTCTCTACAAATATCTTGAAGATTTGAAATGAATCAAAGATATCAGACTTGTACTTAAGAAAGTACACCCATGTGCATCTGGAGAAGTCATCAGTAAAAGTGAGTACATAC
Organism: Cryptomeria japonica; assembly: GCF_030272615.1. Classification (NCBI taxonomy): domain Eukaryota; kingdom Viridiplantae; phylum Streptophyta; class Pinopsida; order Cupressales; family Cupressaceae; genus Cryptomeria; species Cryptomeria japonica. Next base: position 651,411,452 of record NC_081413.1, read on the forward strand.
TTGGCCCCCAAAAAAGGAGTGGGAAATGACATGAGATCACTGTGAATCAACTCCAAGGGTGCCAAAGCATGAGAGGCTCTTCCCTTAAGAAAGGGATCTCTATGATGCTTGCCAAGCACATAACCATCAAAAACACCATCAGTGCAGGAAATTTGTGGGAGCCCAAGAACAAGTTCCTATGTACTCATTTGCTGAAGATATCTGTAATTGACATAGCCCAAGCACTCATGCCAAAGCTGACTCATTGAATCTGCATAGGCTATAAAAGATGAACCTGTACTCGAAGGGGGCTCAAATTCATCAGATTTGTAAAGATGAGATGCAGTATCAACACTCCCAGTAGCCACAACCAAATCAGGGTCATGGAGGTCCCAAATAACCACATCATGTGGTGAGAACTCAACTGTCTTACCAGAGTTAGAGTGGCAAATCTGATAAATGTGTTGGCATTATGTGAACCGGCATAAAGACATAATGACATTGTATGTTGTCATTGATGTCAATATGTGTTATGAAGTGAACTAGCATATGTGATATGCGAGAAGAGGGAACTGGCATATGTATGAACTGGTTTATATGCCAAAGTGAAGTAGTATATTTGTTCAAGATGAAGTGGCATGTAGTTATGGGAACTGGCACATGGAAGCATTGTATGACTACCGGTTGGTAGGTAGCTTCCACTTCAGGATTTCCAGTTGGAGTACCTCAAGTCTGTGTAACTCAATCAGTGATCTTCGTGTGATGAGTTAGCAGTATAAAGGAAAATAGATCGTGTTGCCACGTAAGCTCTGTGTGCATGAATGATCTAGCATGAAGAAGACTATTCCTATCTACCTCAAGAATGTACGAAGTCTGTCAAATGGTGATAACATGTGATGGGTTATTAGCTGCCATGAAATTGGTGGAAAATGGAAGATGGAGAATGTCTTGAGATCAATTCAAGACTGTTGCATTTAATGCAGTATGATTCAATGGTCAGGATTGAACCACTTGAATTGCTTAACCTAACAGGTTTAGGGTTTATGGTTTTTGCTACCGACCTGTCTATTTCCTATAAGGTTGATGTTGTGTTTCTTTCTAGGGTTGTTGGCAAAAGTTGTGAATGTGTATCCAAGGGAAGTGATAAGTGATTCTTGCCAGACCAAAGGAGAGAAGAGATACCTACAAAGTGATTGTGCAGAAGGAGAAGAGGAGCCTAAACAGATTTGCATTTGCATTTGCATTGAGTGCTATTAATAAATCATTGTAATTCCTGTTGATCTCTAACCACTTCAATAGTTGTAAAATCCCCTAACAGGGTGGCCTTAACTGGCTTGTTGCAAAATCCCCTAATAGGGTGGTCTTAACAGGCTTGATTCAAATCCCTTAACCGGGTAACTCAAAGTTAATGAGTTCTGAGAAGCTATAGAGCTCTGGAGATCCTTTAGCTATTGAGTTCTTGAAATCCTCTAACAAGGTGACCCTACTAGGTTTAACCCTTAACCAGGTATTATTTCTATCCCTTAACTGGGTGATCCCTAACAGGATCAGTTCCTACCAGAACCTATTGTAATGTCTTTAACCGGACAAGGCTCCTAACAGAGTGGACTTCAAAAGAGTTCAAAAGCAACTTGTGGGTATTCATCCCCACCATGGTTTTTTCCTAGTTGGGTTTCCACATGAAAAATATGTGTGTCATGTGTGATGCTTTTATCTTGTGATGCTTTGTTACTACCTGTTGAGCATATGATGGTTCTGTGTTTTATGCCTATCTATAAAGCATACTGAACTAATTGTTGTGACGATCAGAGGATAGTCTACCTGTTCATGCATGAGGGTGAAATGGTAGTGTTATTTTGAGTTAAATGAAAAGCTAAGTGTTCAACCAATCAATGCTTGTTTTAGACACTCTTGGCTTTACCGGTTGCAGTCTGTGTTGAATAGGTATTCCCATTTGCCAGTCATTTGGAGTATTTGTTGTCAAACCAGTTTTGGACTGTATTTGTGTTTGTACTGATTCACCCCCCCTCTCAGTACCGGTTTGGTACTAGTGGTTCATCATTGAGTTATCAATTGGTATCAGAGCACCTCCAGGTCCTCTATGTTGTAAGCTTATCTACTTGAGGAAAAGATCCTAGTCAAATGATGAAGAGGCAAGGTCCAAAGTTTAACAGGGAAAATTTTAGTATATGGAAAGACAGGATGAAGATATTCATCAAAAGCATGGGTGTTCAACATTGGAGTTATATTGAAAATGTATATGTTGTTCCTACTGGTACTCTCACCGATGACCAAAAGAGAGAGATACAAGAAAATGGGCAAGTCATGGAAGTCCTCATCAGTAGTTTATCTGAAATTGAATTTATTGATGTTCAGGACAAGGCAAATCCCAAAGAGGTATGGGATGCTCTTGAAAATATCTATGGTGGTGATGAGCATGTAAAACAGGCTAAGGAAGAAAGCCTGAGAGGGAAGTTTGAAGACATGTGCATGGTTGAAGGAGAGACCATTTAGAAATATGGAATAAGAATCAAAATGGTTGTTGGAGAAATCAAGAGTGTAAGTGGCAAAATAGAAGATTCCACTATGGTAAACAAAGTCCTGAGATCCCTGTTGCCAATCTATGCAATAAGGGTTGCTGCTATTCAGGAGCTAAGATCAATAGACAAGTCTAAGGTGTCCTTGGACTCCATCATAGCCAAGTTGATAGCCTATGAGCTGAATAGTTTTGATGGCAGTATTCAAAAGATAGAATAAGCTTTTAAAGCCTCTACTATACCATCCAGAAAAGGAAAAGAGGCTAGCACTAGTGGGGAACCTAGTCAGAATAGATAAATGAATGATGAAGAGTTTCTGATGGAATTTGAAGCTCTTCTTGCTAGGAAATTTCCAAAAGGAACTGGTAAATACAAAGGTAAGCTCCCTTTGAAATGCTTTTCCTATAACCAGATAGGACATATTGCTTTGAACTGTCCTAATAGTGACAACAAGGATAAACCAGAAAGGTTCAGGAAATTCAAAGGAGGAAACTGAAGAAACTATTTTGTGGTAGTTGATGAAGGTGTCACAGATGAGGAATCAAAAGATGAAGAGAATGAAGACATTGTGTTTGTTGCTATAAAAGAAGATGTGGCAGACAAGAAGGCTCTTGTCTCCCAATTTGATAATTCAAATGAGTGGATCATTGACAGTGGCTGTTCTCACCATATGACTGGTGACTGGAGCAAGTTTCTATCCTTAGAGGAGTATGATGGTGGTGTGGCTCGCTTTGGCAATGATGCACCATGCATGGTCAAAGGCACAGGGTCCATCTCTTTGAATGGAAAGAGTAGTGCTAACAATGTGTACTGGGTTGATGGTCTCAGACACAACCTTCTAAGTGTTGCCCAGCTAAATGACAGTGGCCTCACTTTGCAATTCAAGAATGGAGTTTGCAGAATCAAAGGAAAAGATAGTAAATTGGCCACCAGCATGTAGACCAAAGGTAACTTATTTCAGTTGAATGCAAATGTAAGTACCTGTCTTATGGCTAAGCTTGATGATAGTTGGATATGGCATAGGAGACTCTATCATATAAACTTTGATAACATTGTAAAGGCTAGTAAGATCAAGGCAGTTAGAGGGTTGCCGGTGCTAAAAAAACTGGATAATACCTTGTGTAGAGAGTGTCAATTGGGGAAAATGTCTTCCTCAACTTTTAAAGGTAAATCTTTCACTGTTGACAACTTGCTTGATCTTGTACATACTGATTTGTGTGGTCCTATGAAAACTAGAAGTGTGTAGGGTGATAGGTACTTCATGATCCTCGCTGATGACTGCTCAAGAATGATGTGGGTCACATTCTTGAAAGACAAGTCTGAAGCTTTTGGGAAGTTCAAAGCTTTCAGAGCATTAGTGGAGAAGGAAAGCGGTAAAAGGATCAAGTGTCTCAGAACTGATCAAGGAGGGGAATTCACTTCCAGTGAATTCAACAAGTATTGTGAAGAATTTGGCATCAAGAGATAGCTGTCTACCCCCCAGACTCCATAGTAGAATGGCCTAGCAGAGAGGAATAACCGAACTGTGGTTGAAGCAGCTAGAACTATGTTGATTCAAGGAAAGGTAGCTCACACCTTTTGGAGAGAAGTGGTGAGCATTGTAGTCTACACTATGAACCAGATACTCATCAAAAAGGGTAAGGACAAAACTCCTTATGAGTATTGGACCGATAAGACACCTGTGGCTAGCTACTTTAAGGTATTTGGTAGCAAATGTTACATCAAGAGGAGTGAACATTAGGGAAAATTTGAAGCTAAATGTGATGAGGGAATATTTCTAGGATATTCCACCAAGAATAAAGCTTTCAAGTGCTATAACAATAGGACTCAGAGAATTATGGAAAGTATCAATGTAAGAGTTGATGAATCCTCTGAGAAAATTCAGGAAATCGACAGTGAGCAAGCTGTAAATGAACCGGTTGCAACCTTCTGGGAACCGGTTGTTAGCCAACCAAGTACCAGTAATAGTGTCCCTGAACTGGTGAATGCTGATACTAATGAAGATGAGGATGAAGAAGAAAAGCAAGAAGAACCAGTTAAGACCATTCCTCGATATGTCAGGTTGAATCATGATCCTAAGCAGATCATAGGTGATAAAGATGCAGGAATCCTTACAAGAAGAAAGATCAGAGAAAACTCATGTATGATCTCTGAATTTGAGCCTAAATCATTCAAAGAGACTCATAAAGATGAAGATCGGATCAAGGCAATGGAAGAGGAACTTGATCAGATAGAGAAAAATGGTACATGGTCCTTGGTACCTAGACCTGAGCATAAAAATGTCATTGGCACCAAATGGGTGTTCAGAAATAAGTTGAATGAGGATGGCACAGTGATTAGGAATAAAGCCAGATTGGTATGCAAAGGATATGCTCAAGAAGAAGGAGAAGACTATGGTGAAACCTTTGCTCCTATAGCCAGATTGGAAGGAGTTTGTATGCTTCTTGCATATGCAGCTTTTAAGAGGTTCAAAGTATATCAAATGGATGTAAAATCTGTAGGGTGAACTCACAAAGCTGGTTCCCACTTTTTGGTACATCCTGATTTTTGCTGAAATCATACATTTTTAAGAAAATATAATGATTTAAGCTTTAAGAGATCCCATTTGAAGTAATTAATTGAAGAGAGTTAGATCAAAGGCTCTTAGATCAAAATTTCTTGGATAGAACCTCTCTACTTCTAAATCATACTTTCAATGGAGTCTCCTTTGCATCTATCAAATCCTGATAAAAAACCAATTTTACATTAGATTTTGAGGGGTCAAATGAATTCATTTAGAAGTTTTGTTTTCTTAAGGATTTATTCCTTATTATAAGCTTTTCAAATAGTATAATGTTTAATATATTTAATTTCATTAATATATTTTTTATTTTATTTTTTATGAATGTAGGTTTTTCATTGAACATGAACTTATTTGTTCAATGCACTGGGAAAATTAGTAAACTAATTCAAATTTTTTTTGAAAAATATCTATGCACTAGGTATTGATGTCTTCTTTCTAACAAAAAAAATAAAATTGAATTTTGATATATATAGAATAAGTTATGTGTTCAAACGTACACCTATATCTAAATTATAATTAGTCGGACTTCAAAAATTAATAAAATAAAAAATATTCAACATATCACTATCAAACCAACTACATGCCTTGGGTATTGATGTTACAAACTAGAATTTAAAAGAGATAAGTATTTATAATTTATAGAAAAAAAGTTATACATTTCGGGGTGCACATCACTCTTAAAAAATGTTGTTTGCTGTAAAAAACTACTTTTGAGGGAGATGGAAAAATCAATAAAATTTTATTCAAAAAAAATTGAAAAAATTATATTTAGAATCTACAAAAATGATGTTACAAATTAGTAGTTTACATCATCTTCAAATTCTTAATGGTTTAAAAGTTATAAGTGTCGGAAAGTGAAGGTTGTTTGCAAAATGTTCATCTAAGTGTCAAAGTTGGTCAAAAAGTGGGAACCATTATTGTGAGTTCACCCTGCATTCCTAAATGGTGTACTTGAAGAGGAGGTATATATAGACCAACTAGATGGGTTTTCCCTATCTGAAGATAGTGATATAGTGTGCAGCCTACATAAAGAATTATATGGTCTAAAGAAAGCGCCTAGGGCATGGTATGAGCGCCTACATTCCCATCTTGTGAAGATTGTATTTGAGAGAACAAGTGATGATAGCAATATCTACTTCAAGTTTGAAGGAGATTAGATCCTGATCTGTGAGGTTTTTGTTGATGACATTATCTTTGGAGGAGATGACAAGATGAGTCATGAGTTTGCTGATGAGATGAAGAAAAAGTTTGAGATGTCACTCATAGGGGAGATTAAGTTCTTCATTGGACTATAGATCTAGCAGATGGAAGATGGAATCTTTATCACTCAGTCCAAATATGTCAAAGAGGTACTGAAGACCTTTGGCATGGAAGATAGAATCCTTATCACTCAGTCCAAATATGTCAAAGAGGTACTGAAGACCTTTGGCATGGAAGATAGCAAACCGGTTGGTACATTGATGGTGACCGGTTGCAAACTGACAAAAGAGGATGATTCTGCACTAGTTGATGAGAAGGAATACCAATCAATGATTGGTAAGTTGCATTATGTAGTGCATAGCAGACCGAATATTGCACATGTAGTTGGCATTACTATAAGGTTCCAGAAGAGTCCAAGAGAATCCCACTTGATTGCAGTCAAGTTGATTCTTAGGTATCTGAAGGGAACAGTTGACTATGGATTGTGGTACCCATACAACAATGATTTCAATCTGAAAGTGTTCACAGATGCTGATTGGGTAGGTAATGTGGATGACCAAAAAAGCACAACCGGTGGTGCATTCTTTCTCGGTGGTAGACTGGTCTCATGGATGAGTAAAAAGAAGAGTTGTATCTCTCAGTCTACAGTGGAAGCGGAGTATGTTGCAGCTTTCATGAACTACACTCAGACAATCTAGATGAAGCATGTACTGGAAGGCTTCAAGATCCCTGTATCTGAACCGGTAAGTATATTCTATGATAACACAAGTGCTATCAATATATCAAAGAATCTGGTTTTACATTCTAGAACCAATCATTTTGAGCTTAAGTATCATTTCTTGAGGGAAAAGGTTCAGAATAAAGAGATTGCATTGGAGCATGTGTCCAGTAAGGAGTAGTCAGCAAACATATTCACCAAGCCTCTCCCAAAGACAACATTTGTGCATTTGAGAGGTGAATTAGGGGTATTGCCCCTTCACGAGGTGAACTAAAAGTAATTGTTCCACATTAGTCAGGTATTGGAAAGACAAATTTTTGGTTGATTGATGTGTTGAAGGATGCTACCCCTCAGGGGGAGTAGCATGATGGAACAAAGATGCTTGTACATCCACTTTGGCATTGTTGTCAAAGGGGGAGAAGGAGTGAAGTGAAAAGATATCTACAACAAATGGGAGAATATGTGAAGCGGAGAAGATATCTTTGTATATTGCCATCAATGCCAAAGGGGGAGATTGTTGGCATTATGTGAACTGACATAAAGACATAATGACATTATATGTTGTCATTGATGTCAATATGTGTTATGAAGTGAACCGACATATGTGATATGTGAGAAGAGGGAAATGGCATATGTATGAACCAGTTTATATGCCAAAGTGAAGTAGTATATTTGTTCAAGGTGAACCGACATGTAGTTATGGGAACCAGCACATGGAAGCATTGTATGATTACCGGTTGGTAGGTAGCTTCCACTTCAGGATTTCCAGTTGGAGTACCTCAAGTCTGTGTAACTCAATCGGTGATCTTCATGTGATGAGTTAGCAGTATAATGAAAAATAGATCATGTTGCCACGAAGCTCTATGCACATGAAGCATCTAGCATGAAGAAGATTATTCCTATCTACCTTGAGAATGTGCAAAGCCTGTCAAATGATGATAACGCATGATGGGTTATCAACCGCCATGAAATCGATGGAAAATGGATGATGGAGAATGTCTTGAGGTTGATTCAAGACTATTGCATTTAATGCAGTATGATTCAATGGTCAGGATTGAACTGCTTGAATTGCTTAACCTAATAGGTTTAGGGTTTAGGGTTTTTGCTACCAACCTATCTATTTCCTATAAGGTCCATGTTGTGTTTCTTTCTAGGGTTGCTGGCAAAAGTTGTGAATGTGTATCCAAGGGCAGTGATACGTGATTCTTGCCAGACCAAAGGAGAGAAGACATACCTACAAAGTGAATGTGCAGAAGGAGAAGAGGAGCCTAAACAGATTTGCATTTGCATTGAGTGCTGTTAACAGATCATTGTAATTCCTGTTGATCTCTAACCACTTCAACAGTTGTAAAATCCCCTAACAGGGTAGCCTTAACTGGCTTGTTGCAAAGTCCCCTAATAAGGTGGTCTTAATAGGTTTGATTCAAATCCCTTAATCAGGTAACTCAAAGTTAATGAGTTCTGAGAAGATATAGAGCTCTGGAGATTCTTTAGCTATTGAGTTCTTGAAATCCTCTAACAAGGTGACCCTACCGAGTTTAACCCTTAACCGGGTATTATTTCTATCCCTTAACTGGGTGATCCCTAACAAGATCGGTTCCTAGCATTACCTATTGTAATGTCTTTAACTGGACAAGGCTCCTAATAGAGAGGACTTCAAAAGAGTTCAAAGGCAACTTTGTGGGTATTCATCCCCACCGTGGTTTTTTCCAGTTGGGTTTCCATGTGAAAAATATGTGTGTCATGTGTGATGCTTTTATCTTGTGATGCTTTGTTACTACCTGTTGTGCATATGATGGTTCTGTGTTTTATGCCTGTCTATAAAGCATACTGAACTAACTATTGTGACGATCAGAGGATAGTTTACCTGTTCATGCATGAGGGTGAAATGGTAGTGTTGTTTTGAGTTAAATGAAAAGCTAAGTGTTCAATCGGTCAATGCTTGTTTTAGACACTCTTGGCTTTACCGGTTGCAGTCTGTGTTGAATAGGTATTCCCGTTTGCCAGTCATTTGGAGTATTTGTTGTCAAACTGGTTTTGGACTGTATTTGTGTTTGTACTGATTCACCCCCCCTCTCAGTACCAGTTTGGTACTAGTGGTTCATCATTGAGTTATCAAAATAGATAGGAGGTTCGTTGAAATGTCAGGGACAACCAGAACATCCTGCAGAGTACCCCCATCCAAAGAGACAGAACCTGAACCCAAGGCGGAAAGATGAACTGAGTCACCCATTGCAATTTGTGAAATACCCTAAGAGGCAACAAAAGTAACCAACTGTTGAGTGTGAGTCATATGGTGAGAAGCACCAGAATCTAGTATCCATGTGGACCCATAGGTCAAAGCTCGAGCAATGAGAGAATGACCTTTCCCTATGGAAGGAGAAGATGCCTGAGGTGAGGAGATGTGATGCTGCTGCATGGCTTCCTCTAAAGCCTCTAAGCATTCCTAACACCTAGAAAATGGATTTCCTTCCTTGCCACAAAAACTGCAAGTGTCTCATGATTTATTCTTAGTCTTGGAGGAAGACTCACAAACTGTGAAGATTTCCGATGTTTCCGAGGAAATGGTGGTTTAGAATCAGACTTAGGAGTAGGCTTGGAGGGATGCTCACTACCTGCAAAAGGCTTCTTTGGCTTTGGTTTCTCCTTAGAGGACTGAGCAACTAATGCTTTGTTCTTGGATCTTGAAAGCATATCCAGCTGAGAAATATGAGACTGCTCACGAGACAAACACTCACAAAAAACATCAAAGGTAGGCATGTTGAAATGAGTACCCAAGCCATCCATGGTGAAGTAGAAAGAAAAGGCAAAAAATTGAAAATGACCCCAAAGCTTCAAAAGATTCAAGTGAATGCACTCTATGTCTATCTTGATCTTTCCACATCCTGGAAGAATAGATCTGGTAGTCTTGAACTTGTTCAAAAAATCCTCAATGGTGGGAAAGGAATCAGGTGACAAGGAAACCAACTTTGCCTCAATCTATAATGCCTAAATCTCATTAACCCTTTTGAAGAGAGACTCAAACTTCAACCACATAGCCCAAGGAGTGAGAAACTCATCAAGGTGAAATAGAAGACTATCAGAGACATGCAAAGAGAGCAAACCCATAGCATCATCCATCTTGTTCCTATGCTGAAGAAGCTCATAAGGACGTTGCAATATAGGCTGAACCTCATCCAAACAAGACCACAACCCTCATTCCCATAGAAGCCTCATGATGCGGTGCTTCCAGGTGTGATATTTGTGTGAATTCAACAACTCAACTGAAGGATCTACCATGAAAACAAAACTCTGCACCTGCACCTGCTTGTTAGTTTTTTTATTATGTGATCTTTCAGAATAGATAGAAGATGCATAAGGGTTTATTTGTTTTGAGAGTTGTGGTGTTCTTGATTTCTGAGATAAATGACAGAAAGTGAGAAAAAACACCCCCCACAATAGATAAACCCAAACCCTAGTACATACTAATGAGAAGGAAGTAGTGCATAAGCAAAAAAAAATCAAACTGATATCTCATATACTTGATGAAAATTATGAGAAAAAGGATCACATATCTGCATAGAGAATGCTGAGATCTTTCCAACTCCTATTCATTTTTGAAAAATAGAGTCCATTTGCCCAATCTACGGCCTCGAAAGTGCAAAAAAGAGTCTCGACTTTGATTGGAAAAAAGTATAGTCAAATAGAAGATTCAGAAAAAAATCTAACACCACGAGGTCCATCTTGGAACCATCTTTCCAATGCCTATTTGTTTTTCAAAAAATAACTCTAGATGCTCAAGATATGGCCAAAAAATGAACCCCCCTCAAAAAGGCAAGAGGGTGGTGGTCTAGTGGAGGAGCCAGGTGGAGGTGGCACACGAGTGGTGCTCCAGTGGTGCTCTGGTGGCACTTCGAGGAGGAGTAGTGGAGTGGTAGGTGGTGGAGGAGGTGGATGAGCGGTGACACAGGTGGGGCTAGGTGGCAGCAGAGCTGGCGAGGAGGGGTGGCGGCATTGGCGTAGGAGTTGACAGAGCGGCGGCGGAGTTGATGCCGACTGGGCAATGACAGGGCTGGCTGGAAGGCCGGCGAGGGTTGGTAGGGCAGGGCCGATAGAAGCCAGAGGGCGGGGCCGACAAGGGGCCGGACTAATAGGTCTGGTCTGCCGTACGGCGGTCGAACTGTCAGGTACGGACCTTATGAAAAACACAATGCCCAAAAACTTGTTTTTGAAAACCCTTTTTTTCTGTTTTTTTTGCTCTTAAAATCAAAGATTGGCCTGCATACCGTAAAAGGGCAAAAATATTTTTTTTGATTTTTTCTCAATTTGCGTGTCAGGGCTGTACGACCTAGTTTTGGAAAAAAAATTGCCCTGAGATGCTCAGGAGTAAAAAATAGGCAATTTTTAAATGACTATAGGGGTTTTGGGGCCTTTTGAGGATAATGATGAGGTCTGTTTAGGCCCAAAGTGCTAAGAAAAAAGGCCTATGCCTAAGTACAAAAAAAACTTCTTGAAAACCCCAAATCTACTTCCAATGCAAAAATTCTCAAAACAAGAATAAATAGTTGTAGATCTGAAGCTCTGATACCATGTGAAAGTTGAGAAACACAACACCACAGGAGCCTAAAGATCTTCTGGAAGCTAAATATTCTATTACAAGGAGAAGCAAGGAAGCAAAATAACTGAAAAACAAAGAAAATAAAAAATATGCTAAAAAGATGAGAGCTCAATATTCACCAAAATGTGTAATATAATAATAATATAAAGAAAAAAAAAAACCTCTAATAGGTCAAGAAACTGCAAAAAGGGAAAACCCTAGGGTTGCACATAATAATTAATAAAAGAATTAATTATTATGCACCTAATGTTAGCTTAAGTGTAAAAAGAGATAATAGGGAACTTAAAGAATTAAACAAATGTTGTTTAATTAATCAAGTGAAGACCCAAATACTCTAACATTGCCAAGCTGGTACGACATTCAATTCAAATCCCTTGTCAAAAGCTGGCTTTTTCCCTGCGCAAGTATGTTTAATGAGCAGTTATTGTGACATGCTCTAAATTGGTGGAGATGGTGGAGAGACATGCATTAAATGCCAATTTCGTAATGCCCGCATTGATAATGAATAGACCTGGGAAGTTGGTAAAACCAGTTTCAAATCTGGTTTTATCAGAAATCTCTGTAATCTTTCAGAAAGCTCAGATATGGAAGCTAATTCCACCTTGGAATCTTCCAAACTGATGTCAGCATTTCATGGTCCTGTTCCACCAAATAAACTCGAGAGAATGTTTCTTGTTAATTAATCATTGTTTTTAAAAGCAGTTCAACATGTTTTAGGAGAAGAGGTGGTTGTCATTGGTCACCATTACAGGTGTAGAGTAGACATCTACTCGCTGTTCATGGCTTGAGGTCTAGAGCTGGGACACATGGTTGAAGAGGTACGAAATGTGTTGCACAGACTAATTCTAGGGGAATATCTATTAAATTTGGAATCCCTACTGAAGTGGGCGATGTCGAGATGGGGATTTAATCTTGCAAAAGGTATCCCAGAGGAAAATGAGGAGATGAGGGCGTGTCACTCGCACATTCAGTTTCTTCGACACTATGAGGAAGTTAAATTGCATTTCAAGGATGACGCAAAGAGAGGCTGGGAAGAAATTTTAATCTTTGAACAGATTATGGAGATAAAAGATGTGATTAGGTGGGAGGGTGGCAGGAGAGCAGTGGAGAATACAAGCCCTAAGAGGTGGATAACAAGGAGACTATCCACAGAACTAGCTAAATAGGTGGGAGATAATGCAGAAGGTTTACGGGATGGTGGGGTGGTTTCTGCGAGCTGATGAGGTGCAACGAGTAAGAAGGCAGAAGGAAGGAGGAAAAAAATTGTCGAAAGAGGAGGATCTCGCCGTAATTGGGTGGCTGGTGAATCGAGTCCTCGACTGCAAGAGGCATAAAGGATGAATAATGAATAGGTTATTACAGGCATGATACCCAGGGATAACTTTAAGAAACCACCCCGCAGACAACTGTGTAAAATCCTGGCGAATCAGACATTATTTTCAGGGGGAAATTTTCATATTGATGGCGAATTATTTTTCAATATAGGGAAAAAAATTATTTTGTATTGGCAATTTTTTTCTAGGGTACAAAAATTCCATAAATTTTTGGTGAATAATACCTTGTTCTATGGGGAAAATATATATTGTAGGAGGGGAATATTTTTTGTTAAAAGGAACAAATATATAATTGTATGGGTGAAATTTTTTACTTTGATGGAAAAATTATTTAAATGTATTAGCGATTTTTATCCACCACTTGAAAATTATTTAATTTGTTTTGGTGAATATTTTGTTATTTATGGAAAAATATATAATTTTTTGGCGATTTCATGAATTCATTGCCATTAAGAGACAAGGCACATCACAAAACATCAGTACATCACATTGAGTCTAGACTCTACATGATGTATCAATAAGCGTGGCCTCTTTGACATGTGAAGGGTGACACATACCTAAAATCCATCAATGATTTTAAACCATTCAATAATCGTAGATCAATCGCTGAAGTTTTATTTCAGCCCAATTTTTTGAAGAGAACATAGCTCACAAGAAAGTGCCTGAAATGGAATTGGATTCAATAGAAACGTATCAAATGTTATGAATCATGATCAATAATTTTGATCATTTAATATATATCTATTCACTTACTGCAATCCACTATGTCCCCATGACTTCCAATGTGGTACTGGTTTATAGTTGTTTCCAATTTCGCACACTAGTGCATTTATGGGAGAGATTTGCAAAGATACGAAAGATTTAAAAAAAATTAAAGCAATTAATACAGTTAGAGAATTAATTATTACAATCAAGAGCTTCAACTATTTATATACGATCTTTGCTTCTTTCATCTTCAATTATCCTTTGCCATTTGGTAGATAAATTGTCAAAGCTCACGATATTTAAATTCTTCCTCTGGTTTAGGTTTATAGGCTCAGGTTATTTAATTTTATAATCTGATTTCTCAAGATGGACACTCCCATCCACTTGAGAAGCATTTATGCAGAGGACCAGAGGGCCTTTCTAGGCTCCATTAGAGAACTAACCCTCCAATCAGTCTGCAAGGAGGTTGGGTCATTCACCAATGAGGTTGTACAGATGGTACTGGGCAGAGAGTTTCTACGAAACAAAAATAGATATTGTGTTAACACGGACATTACATCCTGGTTCTTGGTGTCTCTTCTAGACTTTGGAAGAGACAAGGTGGATGATAACTCAATGATGAACAGTGAGTACCAAACTAGTACTGAGAGGGGGGGGTGAATTAGTACAGACACAAAATTTTTTCCTAAACCGGTTTGACTACAAACAGTGAACTTAACTGGCAATCATTAACACCAGTCAGAACCATAATACTACCGGTTAAGCACAATGAGACTATGAAAGATATAAATTAGAAACACTTATCTTTCCACACAACCTATTCCCTGATTTCCATATTATCTTTGTGCATAAATAGGTAATCTATAATCAAAGATTTAATAACTTGCTAAATCAACATGATTCACTACTTAAACAGGAAATAACAAAGCATCACAGGAAAGAGGCATCACACATGACACACATATTTTTCATGTAGAAACCCAACTGGGAAAAACCACGGCGGGGATGAATACCCACAAGTTGTTTTTGAACTCTTTAGAAGTTTTCTCTATTAGGAGCCTAGTCCAGTTAAAGAATGTTACAATAGGTTCTGTTAGGAACCAATTCTGTTATGGATCACCCGGTTAAGGGATGGCTAGAATACACGGTTAAGGGTTAAACCCTGTTAGAAGTTACCTTGTTAGAGGATTTTATGAACTCAATGGCTTTGAGTCAACCTGTTAAAGGATTTACAACAAGCTGGTTAAAGCTACCCTGTTAAGGGATTTTCCAACTGTTGAAGTGGTTAGAGATAAAAAGGTATTACAATGATCTGGTAACAACACACAATGCCAATGTAGATCTACTTTAGTTCCTTCCTTTTGCATACACACTCTGTAGGTATCATTCCTCTTATCTAGTCTGACAAGAATCACATATCTTTGCACTTAGATACACACACAACATTTGCCAACAACTTCAACATGAAACACAACATTGAACTTATAGGAAATAGATAGGTTGGTAACATAAACCCTAAACCCCAAACCTTTTGGTTGAGGAATTTAGTCGGTTCAATCCTAACCATTGAAAACTTTGCCTTTGAATACAACGGTCTTGAACAGATCTCAAGACATTCTCCATCGTTCATTCATCACCGCTTCTTGGAGGTGATAACCCATCATGCATTCTCCACCATTTGTAGGGACTTCACACATTCCCGAGGTAGATAGGATCAATCTGCTTCATGCAAGATCCTTCATGTGCATGAGGATGACATGGCAACATGATCTGATCTCCATTACAATGCTAACTCATCACACAACGCCATCGGTTGAATCACTCAGGCGTGAAACACTTCAATTGGAAATGTTGAGGTTGGAACTACCAACTGGTAGTCATACCATATTAAACCTTGATAGAGAACATTCCATATACCGGTTCACTTGGACAAACGTACCACTTCACCTTTTGCACATATACCGGTTCACAACATTATACCAGTTCACTTTACCAGTTGCTTAACTTCAATAAACCGGTTCACTCTTCAAAATATTACCGGTTCTTTCTTCAGCATATTGACATCAATGACAACATAATACTATCATGTCAACATACTCTACACATATGCCAACAATCTCCCCCTTTGGCATTGATGGCAATATACCAAGATATCTCTCTTTCTGCATCACATCTTCTCCTTAATACTACAGATATCTTCTCCACTTCACATCTTCTCCCCCTTTGACAATAATACCAAAGTGGAGGCACAAGCTTCCCTATTCCACTATGCTGCTCCCCCTGAGGAGTAGCATCCTTCAACACATCAATCCTCAAAGGATATAGCAAAGTAAGATCTGACTGATGTGGAGCACAAAACTTTAGTTTACCTCTTGAAGGGGTAGCACCCCTAATTTTCCTCTTAGATAGGTAAAGGTAGCCTTCGATAGAGGCTTGGTGAATATGTTTGCTAACTGCTCCTTACTGGAAACATGTTCCAATAACACCTCTTTGTTTTGAACCTTTTCCCTCAAGAAATGATACTTGAGTTCAAAGTGTTTGGTTCTAGCATGTAAAACTGGATTCTTGGAAATGTTAATTGCACTTGTATTGTCATAAAATATACTTATTAGTTCAGATACATGAACTTTGAAGCCATTCAACACATGCTTCATCCAAATAGTCTAGGTGCAGTTCATAAAAGCCGCAACATACTCTGCTTTTGTTGTAGACTGAGAGATACAACTCTGCTTCTTACTCATCCATGAGGCCAGTCTACCACCAAGAAAGAATGCACCACCGGTTGTGCTCTTCCGATCATCCACATTACCAGCCCAATCAACATTTGTGAACACTTTCAGGTTGAAATTATCATTGTATGGATACCATAATCCATAGTCAATAGTTCCCTTTAGATATCTAAGAATCTGCTTGACTGCTACCAAGTGGGATTCTCTTGGGCTTTTCTGAAACTGATAATACCCATTGCATGTGCAATGTCCGATCTACTATGTACTACATAATGCAACTTACCAATCATTGATCAGTATTCCTTCTCATTTACTAATATTGAGTAACCTCTTTTGATAGTTTACAACCGGTCACCATTGGTGTGCCAACCAGTTTGCTATCTTCCATGCCAAAGGTCTTCAACACCTCTTTAACATACTTGGACTGAGTAATGAAGATTCCATCTTTCATTTGCTGAATCTGCAGTCCAATGAAGAACTCAATCTCCCCTATGAGTGACATGTCAAACTCCTTTTTCATCTCATCTACAAAGTGATGACTCATCTTGTCATCTCCACCAAAGATTATGTCATCAACAAATACTTCACAAACCAGAATTTGATTTCCTTCAGATTTCAAGTAGATATTACTATCTTCACTTGTTCTTTCAAATCTAATCTTCACAAGATGTGAGTGAAAGCGTTCATTCCATGCTCTAGGTGCCTGCTTCAATCCATACAAGGCTTTATGTAGCATACACACCATGTCACTGTCTTCTGATAGGGCAACCCCATCTAGTTTCTCTATATATACTTCCTCTTCAAGTATTCCATTTAAGAATGCAAATTTTACATCCATTTGGTATACCTTTAATCCTTTAAAAGCTGCATATGCAAGAAGCATACAAACTCCTTCCAATCTTGCTATTGGAGCAAATGTTTCTCCATAGTCTTCTCCTTCTTCTTGGGCATATCCTTTACACACTAGTTTGGCTTTGTTTTTTACCACTGTGCCATCCTCATTCAGCTTGTTTTTGAAAACCCATTTGGTTCCAATGACATTTTTATGCTCTGGTCTAGGTACCAAAGACCATGTACCATTCTTCTCTATCTGGTCAAGTTCCTCTTCCATTGCCTTGATCCAGTCTTCATCTTGCCTCTTTGAATGATTTAGGCTCAAATTCAGAGATCATACATGAGATTTCTTTGACCTTTCTTCTTGTAAGAATTCCTTCATCTTTGTCTCTTATGATTTTCTTTGGATCATGACTGAGTTTGACATACCTAGGTATATTCTTAACATATTCCTCTTGCTTTTCTTCTTCATCCTCATCTTCATCAGCCTCAGCATCAACATCTACCGGTGTAGGAGCACAATTACTGGTACTGGGCTGATTTGCAACTGGTTCCTAGAAGGTTACTACCGGTTCATCTCCTACATGCTCACTACCAGTTCCCTCAAGTTTCACAGAGTTTTCACCAACCCTAACATTGATGCTTTCAATGATTCTCTGAGTCCTATTATTGAAACATTTGAGAGCTTTACTCTTGGTGGAATATCCTAAGAATATTCCCTCATCACATTTTGCATCAAACTTGCTCTGATGTTCACTTCTCTTGATATAACATTTGCTACCAAATACTCTAAAATAGCTTACCACTGGTGTCTTACCGGTCCAGTACTCATAAAGAGTCTTATCCTTTCCTTTCTTGATGAGTACCCAATTCATTGTGTAGACTGCAGTGCTCACTGCTTCTCTCCAAAAGGCGTGAGCAACCTTTCCTTGAATAAACATAGTTCTAGCCACTTCAACCATAGTCCAGTTGTTTCTTTCTTCTAAGCCATTCTACTGTGGAGTCCAGGGGCTAGACAGTTGCCTCTTGATGCCATTCTCTTCAAATTATTTGTTGAATTCACTAGAAGTAAATTCCCCTCCTTGATCAGTTCTAAGGTATTTGATTCTTCTACCACTTTCCTTTTCTACTAGTGCTCTGAAAGCTTTGAACTTTCCAAAGGCTTTATACTTGTCCTTCAAGAATGTGACCCACATCATTCTTGAGCAATCATCTGTAAGAATCATAAAATACTTATCTCCCTGTACACTCCTAGTTTTCATAGGACCACACAAATCAATATACACAAAATCAAGTAAATTGTCTGTAGTGAAAGATTTACCTTTGAACATTGAGGAAGACATTTTCCCCATTTGACACTCTCTGCACAAAGGATTTTCTGGTTTGCTCATCATTGGTAGTCCTCTAACTACCTTAATCTAATTGGCCTTCACAATGTTATCAAAATTTACATGGCAGAGTCTCCTATGCCATATCCAGCTATCATCAAATTTATCCATAAGACATATACTTATACTTGCACTCACCTGAAATAGGTTACCTTTGGTCTGCATACCAATGGCGATCAGTTCACCATTCTTTCCTTTGATTTTGCACACTTCATTTTTGAATTCCAGAGTGAGTCCACTATCATTCAGCTGGGCAACACTCAATAGGTTGTGTCTGAGACCTTCCACCCAATACACATTGTCAGCACTGCTCTTTCCATTCAAAGAGATGGACCCTCTTCCTTTGACCATACATGGTGCATCATTGCCAAAATGAACCACACCACCATCATACTCTTCTAGAGATAGAAACTTGCTCTGGTCACCAGTCATATGGTGAGAGCAACCATTGTCAATAATCCACTCATTGGAATTATCAAAGCGGGAGACAAGAGCCTTCTTGTCTGACACATCTTCTTTGACTGTAACAAACACAATATCTTCATTTTCTTCATCTTCAGATTCCTCATCTTTGACACCTTCATCAACTGCTACAAAATAGTTTCTCTGATTTCCTCCTTTGAATTTCTTGAACCTTTCCGGTTTGTCCTTGTTATCACCATTAGGATAGTTTACAACAATGTGTCTTATCCAGTTACAAGAAAAGCATTTCAAAGGGAGCTTACCTCTATATTTATTGGTTCCCATAGGAAGTCTCTTGGCAAGAAGAGCTTCAAATTCCATCAGGATCTCCTCATCATCCATTTC
Source organism: Cryptomeria japonica (assembly GCF_030272615.1). NCBI lineage: Eukaryota > Viridiplantae > Streptophyta > Pinopsida > Cupressales > Cupressaceae > Cryptomeria > Cryptomeria japonica. The sequence goes on from NC_081413.1 coordinate 651,430,843, forward strand.
TCTGCTCTGTCTTGGTTCACCACTGGTACTAGCTTCTTTGCCTTTTCTAGATGGAGCAACAAATGCTCTAAAGGCTAATTCAGTCTTCTGAATACCACCATCAAAACTATTTAGCTCATAGGCTATCAGCTTTGCAATGATGGAGTCTAGGGATACCTTAGTTTTGTCTATTGACCTCAACTCCTGAATAGCAACAACCCTTATTGTATAGACTGGTGATAAGGATCTCAAGACTTTGCTAACAACAGTAGAATTATCAATTTTGCCTCTGCACTCTTGATATCTCCGACAACAGTTTTGATTCTTATTCCATATTGTTGAATGGTCTCTCCTTCAACCATCCACATGTCTTTAAACTTTCCCCTAAGGCTTTCTTCCTTAGCCTGTTTTACATGCTCATCACCGCCATAGATATTCTCAAGAGTATCCCATACTTCTTTGGGATTTTCTTTATCCTAGACATCAATAAACTCAATGTCAGATAAGCTGCTGATTAGGGCTTCCATGACTTTCCCATTCTCCTAGATCTCTCTCTTTTGATCATCGGTGAGAGTACTGGTAGGAATAACATAAGAATTATCAACATAGCTCCAATGTTCAACACCCATGCTTCTGATGTATATCTTCATTTTGTCCTTCCATATTTTGAAATTTTCTCTGTTGAACATTGGATCTTCCCTCTTCATCATTACAATAGGATCTTTCCCTCAAGCGGTTAAGTTTACAACACATAGGACTTGGAGGATGCTCTGATACCAATTGATAACTCAATGATGAATAATGAGTACCAAATCGGTACTAAGAGGGGGGGGTGAATCAGTATAGACACAAAAACTTTTCTTGAACCAGTTTGACTGCAAATAGTGAACTTAACCGGCAATCACTAACATTGGTCAAAACCAAATTACTTCCGATTAAGCACAATGAGACTGAGAAAGATATAAACTAGAAACACTTATCTTTCCACACAACCTATTCACTCATTTCCACATTATCTTTGTGCATAAACAAGTAATCTATCATTAAAGATATAATAACTTGCTAAATCAACATGATTCACCACTTAAACAGGAAATAACAAAGCATCACAGGAAAGAGGCATCACACATGACACACATATTTTTCACGTGGAAAACCAACTGGGAAAAAACATGGTAGGGATGAATACCCACAAGCTATTTTTGAACTCTTTAGAAGTCTGCTCTGTTAGGAGCCTAGTCTGGTTAAAGACTATTACAACAGGTTTTGTTAGGAACTGATCCTATTAGGGATCACCTGGTTAAGGGATGGCTAGAATATTTGGTTATGCGTTAAACCCTGTTAGAGGTTACCTTGTTAGAGGATTTTTTGAACTCAATGGCTTTGAGTCACCCTGTTAAAGGATTTACAACAAGAGAGTTAAAGCTACCATGTTAAGGGATTTTCCAACTGTTGAAGTGGTTAGAGATCAACAGGTATTACAATGATCTGGTAACAACACACAATGCCAATGTAGATCCACTTTAGTTCCTTCCTTCTGCATACACACTCTGTAGGTATCACTCCTCTTATCTGGTTTGGCAAGAATCACATATATTTGCACTTAGATACACACAATATATTTGCCAACAACTTCAACATGAAACACAACATTGACCTTATAGGAAACATACAGGTTGGTAACATAAACCCTAAACCCTAAACCTTTAGATTGAGTGATTAAGTCGGTTCAATCCCAACCATTGAACACTTTGCCTTTGAATACAATGATCTTGAACAGATCTCAAGACATTCTCCATCATTCGTTCTTCACCGCTTCCTGGAGGTGATAACCCATCACGTGTTCTCCACCATTTGCAAGGACTTTGCACATTCCTGAGGTAGATAGGATCAATCCCCTTCATGCAAGATCCTTCATGCGCATGAGGCTGACATGGCAACATGATTTGATCTCCATTACAATGCTAACTCATCACACAATGCCATCAGTTGAATTACTCAGGCTCGAAACACTTCAACCGAAAACCCTGAGGCTAGAACTACCAACTGGTAGTCATACCATATTAAACCTTGATAGAGAACATTCCATATACTGATTAACTTGCACAAACGTACCGCTTCACCTTTTTCACATATACTGGTTCACAACATTATACCAGTTCACTTTTCCAGTTGCTTAACTTCAATAAACTGGTTGACTATTCAACATATTACCGGTTCTTTCTTCAGCATATTGACATCAATGACAACATAATATCATCATGTCAACATACTCTGCACATATGCCAATAGTGGATATGTCGATGCTATTGAGGAAGGTTTTTAAAGAAGACTTCCTTGGAAATGACATTACTGTTGTCATCCTTATAGAAGTAGGGGTGGGGATCCCTTGGGCAAGTGAATTATCCAAGTTTCTCCTCCTTGACCAAACAGTGCAAGTGGCTAGGCAACTGTTTCTCCTAAACCTGAATGCAGAGCACTTGATGCATCACAGGAAATGGGTGTGGATTGGCAGGGACTTCCTCTAGAAATGGTTGCTCCTGGACAACTTTCCAAACTACATGTGGCTTGAAGAATTCTCTCAACTTATGCTGTCTGAAGAATTCTACATGGAAGGAGGGCCAAATTCTTATGGCAAAGTTGTAAATCATCCACTACCCATGCCCTAACCCTGACCCCCTAGTAGTTTTTTTTTGCCTATGTCGTTGAAACCTCACAGGCTCAGTGGCTCACTCATTTTGGCTTTTAATATTTTGAGGGACTCAAGTCTCAGATGTAAAAAATGTAAATTTCCAAAGCATAAATATTAATGATAATTTTTCAAATTCCAGTTTGTTTCAGTTTTCCTCTTAGAGTCTTATGGATATAAAAATGCTTTCTATAATTCTATTTCATTTTTATTAATGAAATTTTTTCAAATTCTTTTTTGTCTATGAGTTACATTATTTCAATATTTTATTAAACAATGGAAATAAATTTAATACTGTGATCTTTTTTATGCAATGCTTCTTCCTCTATATTTAATATATAAAACAAAAAATTCAGTTTGTTCCATTAATTATTTGTACATCGATTATGGTTGATTATAATTTTATAAATATATATAAAAAAGAAGTTTTTCTCACAAAAAATAAGTGAATTAAAACTAAAAGACCAACTTACTTGTTGTTGAAGTTTTGAACTAGTGCATGCATGGGTTGGTACTAGGTACATGCAATGATTTATAGTTAAGATTTTGTCACAATGAAGAAATTTGAAACATTTAGGAAGGGTAGATGGGATCTCTTTCATGGAAGAGAATCAAGGGAAAGGATGTCCTAACTTCACACAAAATTGATTTGAAGTAGGTTTTAGGAATGATAGCATAAATGACATCTAAGCACTTAGTACCAACCTTAACAGGAAGAGTAATAGAACCTATAGTAGGAAAAGAGAAACCATATAATATCTTAACCACTAAAACAAATTTATCATATCAATATGTTACTTCATGCAATTGTAAATTATAAAGATATTCTTAACTTATTAGATTCACCATACATGTTGGATGAATCATCAATGAGAACCCCTCGTGAGAGCATGTCTTTGATCTTTGTAGGTGATATATAGACTTATAGTGGGCCATCACGTGCTTCAAATTTCAATAGTCTCACTAGGAATCTAGGATCAAAGGTAATGCACATTGCATAGGTCCTTAGGAGGTGCAGGTTTATCAATAAGATTCACCACATTATTTATCAATAAAGTTATATTAAATTAAAATTTATATTAAACTAAATTTATGTTGAACTTATATATATATTTTTAGTCTTTATTTATTTATTAAATTAAATTAGATTAAATTAAAATTTATATTACACTAAATTTATGTTGAACTTTAATATATATTTTTAAACTATTTTTAAAAATTATATATCGTAAACATATTTTTAAGGAATTTTGTTAAACTTTAAATTAGTATTTTAGATTTAATATTGAATTTTTTCTTTTTTATATTAAACTTTTACCTTTCAAATTGTATATCAAAATTTATATTTTTTTAAAGTTATTTTTTAATTCTAGAAATGAAGTTTCATTTTCTATACTATTTTTGAATTTTATATTTTTACAAACAATATTAATATTATATTTAATAGTTATCTCAAACTATTGCACATATTTAATGTTTCTTATTATGGGACCCACGACATCTGACAGCCGGTACCATCGTCCATTGGATGAGCAAAGATCAAAGGCTTAGGGTGGATTTCGGCCTGAATGTGGGAAGTGAACACATTTGTGAGAACTTCACCCAAAATTGAACGTTTTAAATTTAATTAAATATAATTAAGTTTATAAAGCTCTTTTTCGAGCAGAAGTTTAAAATTTTAAATGATTAGACAGACTTAAAAAATAGTCCTGAAAAGTGACACGAGTATGGTGACGTGCCTGAAAAATGGCAGAAGTCATGGGACCCACGACATTTGACAATAGGTGCCATCGTCCATTGGATGAGAAAAGATCAATGACTTAGGGTGGATTTCAGCCTGAATGTGGGAAGTGAACACATTTGTGAGAACTTCACTCGAAATTGAACGTTTTAAATTTAATTAAATATAATTAAGTCTATAATTATAAAGCTCTTTTTCAGATGGAAGTTTAAAATGATTAAATAGACTTAAAAAATAGTCCCAACTCCCAAAAAGTGACTTGAGTGTGGTGACATGCCCAAAAAATGGCAGAAGTCATGGGGCCCACAACATATGACAACAGGTACCATCGTCCGCTGGATGAGCAAAGATCAATGGCTTAGGGTGGATTTTGGCCCGAATGTGGGAAGTGAACACATTTGTGAGAACTTCGATCAGAATTGAATGTTTTAAATTTAATTAAATATAATTTAGTCTATAAATCTCTTTTTCGGGCAGAAGTTTAAAATGATTAAACAGACTTTAAAAATAGTCTAGAAAAGTGACTTGAGTGTGGTGATGTGCCCAAAAAATGGAAGAAGTCATGGGACCCATGACATCTAACAACAGGTACCATCATCTATTGGATGAGCAAAGATCAATGACTTAGGGTGGATTTCGGCCCAAATGTGGGAATTGAACACATCTATGAGAACTTCGCCCATAATTGAATGTTTTACATTTAATGTCCTGAGAATTTAGATTGAAAGTGAAGTAGTGAATGTTTTGTCCTTTGATGGTGAATAGATATTAATAATAATTAATAAAATTACAACATGATTCTAGATATTTTGCCCCAAGTATTACTTTTGTACTTTTTAGAGTTTTCAAAATAAGTGACTCTTAAATCATAATTGTATTTCATTTCATGGACAAATTAGTAAATTGAGGGAGATTCTAAAACAACTACTAGATTGAGGAATGCAAGTTGCAACAGAGATTGTCTACGCCAATCTAGTGAAATAGAAATTTTGGGTAAAATCTAGAACACATCTCACCTTTTCTAATTTTTTTAAATCTCGTGGTCCAATTTGAGGGTTAGCATTTTCAGTTTTGTATCTAGCATTATTTTGAATTATTAACAATAACAACGATGGGGAAAATTGGAAGTAGCAGTTCAACAGGAAGCCAAGTGAAAAAAAATTGTACCTAACCGAACTAGTTAAAACACCAAGTTTCACTGATGAATACCATAATATTTATGACCATGCTATCCCTGGTGAAAAGCGTATCATATATATTAGATATGCATTGTCTAATAAGGCGGCAGATCCATCCAGGTCAAAATTTACTATTTTCAATGCAATGTTAAAACTAAGAACAAATAAAATTGCATCATGGGATGCTAGATTGGGAAGCATGGTGTTACTTGAAGTATTCCCTTGCCCTAATTTTGTCATGCTCTACATTGAAAATTATGATGAAGATAAAAAAACAATTGTCAATAAAAATACAAAAGAGGAAATTCTATCCATAAACATGGGAGAATTTGTTCATTTGTTGAACCTAGGGTTTGAAGCACAAAACTCAAACGTCTAAATTGACCTAGGAAAGCTGGTAGAAAATTATGAGAATCTCGATTCAATTCATAGAGATTCATTTATCAAAGATCTAATAAAGCATGGTACTCAGTTGGATCAGAATCATAATCCTCCTTATTATTCTAACATTTTTATTCCATGGGTTGGGGATACTATTTCTTTGCTTTCATTTTTCCTGGGATTGGAAAATGATAGGGAAGTGGGTGCAAACCTTCTTGAAATGATTTTTAGGATCCATTGTGTAGGTCAGCCAATAAGATATAATTTTATTGAGCACATTGTTCAATCCACACAAAAACAATTACTAATGATAAAAAAAGGTTCCTATAAGACATTTAGGTTCTCATCCTACTTGTGCTATCTCCTTCTATCCAAGTATCGTGCAATATTAAAGACTAATAATATTCAAATTGTGAACTATAAGATTGATGAGAAGACTCAGAATAGAACAGAGTGTCCAATATATGAATGAACACCAAAGATAAGGATGCATGATAACAAAAAGAACTCCAACCATTTTGTAGACTTCTTTTTGGCACCTATGTATAATGAAATTACAAGAACTCCAATTCCTAGATTTTATGTGTCTTATAGAGATTGCATTCAACTCGGAAGTCAAATACAACTAGTTGACTAGTTCTTCATGGAAGAATTCACTATGTTAAGGTTTTACAGATCAACAGTAAAACCATACAGACTTCCAATACATGTGACAGACAGGGTAATTGCATTGCAATATGTACGATAGTTGGAGAGCATAGATAGGCACTTCCATGGTTAGCAAAAGAAGAGCATATTTCCTTCCTTTCCTTTCTCATGTGGAGGGTTCACATTTGAGAGAAAAGTATTCAATGTGGCACTTGATTTATTGATAGCTTTTAGCTTTGGTGATGAGGGTCTTTGGAAGTATGATCCAATTGGTGTAGTTCAAGCAAGGATTAAGAAAAATGGGAACTCTTCAGCATTATGTCAACATGAAAGTAAACCATTGCTAGAAAAACTTATAAACATGGACTCCTGGGATGAGGTTAAAAAAGAGATGGAGAAAATTGCCATTGACAATAACATTTCAATAGTAGAAATGTCATCACAAATTATGGCATTGCACACACAGAGGACAACAGAGGATGGCCAGGGCATCCAAAATAGGAGGTCCTACAATTTCTACCAAAAATATGCTAATCCATCTAACAAATCTATTCCCAAATTAATTCTGCAAGAGTATAAAGAGAGTTATTGGACTCAAACCAAAATAAATGATTTTTGGAGTATGAGGAAGAATCACGGTGAACCAAAGACCAGTGTAGAATTTGAGACCATCGACAACGATGAAGAGTTTAGCAAATTGTAGAATATGGAGCATCCCACAAAAACATATGACAAGAGTGAAGATGATGATGAGTGTGAGGTTGAGCTCACTCCAACAACTACTACAGTCCCTAAAATATTAGGTGGAGTCAATGAGTCCTTGAGAGAAAAATATAGCAAAGGGGCAAACATTATGGAAAAAATGGATTTTGAAGGCGGTGGTCTAGGTCCCAAAAGAGAAGGCATTTGGTATCCACTTGAGGTACAACTTCCATCATATTCAAAATTAAAAGCTCTTGTTAAAACAATCATTGGACTTGATTCTTCTGATTCATCACAAAAAGGTACTACTCATTACCCTGAGGGTCCACCTACATTTGTTTCAGGTTTAAATCCACAACCACCACCACATCGTGGTATTCTTATTGGTGGTTAATCAAGTGCCACTGCCACTGGTGGGGAATCTAGGGATAGTACTCCTATTATAGTTCAGTCAAGTGCCGTTGTGATTGGTGGGGTTGGCATGGGTACTGTAGACGTATAAAAATGACCATATTCCTAAATAAATATTTAATGTTTATTTTATTCTCATTCCTCTATTTTAGTTAAATATAATTTAATTATATCACCACATTCTTCTATTTAATTAAATAAACTATTCAATTTATTTATTTAAATTCACTTAAGCCCTTTATATCATTTGATTGAATAAATCATTTTATTTAATCAAAACCCTTCTCTCTACTTTTAATTAAATTTACATTTAATTAAATAGTTTACCCCAATTAAATAAATCTAATTTATTTAAATCTCTAACTTGCAACCAAATTGAAATAAAGCAATTTATTTTAATTAATCCTTTATCCTCCACCCACTTGTATTTTCCTACAAATGCAAGTTGCACAACTATTTTAAATAAATAAATTATTTATTTAAAATCCTATTTATCCTCACCCACTTGAAACCTTTAATGGTTTCCCTTAAAGTCTTCAAACTTAATGGCTTCCTTCTAGAGTCTTCTTAAGCCTTTAATGGTTTCCCTTAAAGTCTTCAAACTTAATGACTTCTTTCTAGAGTCTTCTTAAGCCTTTAATGGTTTCCCTGAAAAGTCTTCAAACATTTAAAGCTTTATCTTCCTTTTTCTCATGTAAATAAATTAAGATTTATTTAAATCCAAAATTCAAATTCACATTTAAATAAATTAATATTTATCCAAATGCAAATTACACCATTTAATTGAAATAAATGATTTTATTTTAATTGAAAATCTCAAAATTCCTCCCACTTGCATTATCCTACAAAATCCACTTGCATGCCTAAATCCCTTCTAGATTCTTCTAACTCCTTCTAATTAGCCTAATCCTATCCTAATCATTGTCACATTCCTAAATAAAAGGAAGTCACTTCTCAAAAACCTCCAAAATCTTCAATAACCATTAAAGGCTTTATGTCTTCAAATGGTTAACCTCTAAAGTCTTCCAAACCATTAAAGGCTTTTACATAACCATTTATGGTTAACTCGCCTTTTACCTTTGGTTAGAGAGTTTCCCCTAACTTAACCATCCTTTTGACTCATGGGTCTCTTCAAATCATTTATTTCTTTGACTAAGGTAGCCATTTAACCCTTGCACATTCATTTATCCCTTGGATAAAAGGAATATCCATTAACCTAATCCTAACCCAGCCCCCTAGGGTAACCATCATGTCCCCTCAACCATTTAATGCTTCCTACCTCTCCTCTCAAGCAGTATTATGTTGACAATTTTCACCATTTCATTGGTGAAAATTGCAAACATGGATTGATAACTTTCAATCCTGACCCTTGATAACTCCTCCAATCTTGACCCTCCATTGCCCTATTTTCACTATAAAAAGAGCTCTCCTTCCTCCATTTCAAAGATCATCTAAGCTTTTGGTATCTCATTTATGCTCAATTTTATCAATACATTTAGCCTCTCTTTGCAATAATAATTAATATAATATAGCATTTTAGAATATTTCCTTTATCATTAGCTTGAATCATTAACTACTATATTATGTTAGGATAGTATTTATGCCAACCTTGTCATCTTATAATCTAGTTTAACTCATTTGTAGAATCATGCATAAATAGGATGCATTCATGTTGAAATCAATCAAAAGCATCCCTCGTTCTTGCATTAGTCATCCCTAAGTCACTTTTCTCAGTGATCTGAGAGAAAAGGCATTGTCTTGAGGGACCTTGTGAGATAGAGAACCATGGAACCTACCTTGGGAAGTTGAGTCATTCTTCAAGACTCCATAACTTGCACCAAAAAGTCCTGTGGGTGTGTGGACAAGCCTCTTTGAACATAATTTTCACATTTTAAGTTTCATCACCCCGCTTTTCCCGCATACATGTCTGGTACCCACCATGGGGCTATACCCCATTAATCAAATCAGTTTTTGAATCTAACCACTTCTGCAGGTATGTGGGAAACATGAATCAACGCATAGGGAACATCCCTTAGCGCATCTAATTTACATTATAGTGCATCCAACTCATTGTTTAGCATGTGGGATTCATTTCCTAGCGTGTGCAGACCATCACTTAACGCATAGCCTTTTTAACATTTTTCCTATAGGTCTCGGTGCGGGAACATAATAGAGCAGCGTATTTGGAAAACATTTCAACTCATCAGGTCTATCTGATAGTGCATCCCTATTATCTTGTAGCACATATAGTCTTTTCTGTAGTGCATCATAGACATAAAACAAAAATCAAATTGTAAGTGAGCTTAAATTTATACTTGTAGAAGTCCACAAAATCCAAGATTTTTCTAACTATTTTCATTGGTATTTTGCAAGATTTTGACAATTTCTTGCTGGTGGAGCTTAGTTTTATTTTTAGAATTACAAATAGTTTAAATTTTTACTAACTTAGTTAAGTTAGTTAAAATTTAGAGTTTTTAATTCTTGTTGGATAAAATTGAACTCACCTTATTTTGGGCTATAAAAAGAACCACAAAAACAATCTTTCTTGCTTTTTTTAGGAGAAATTTTTTCACTTTGGGCTCTAAAAGGAACAAGGCAATCTTTCCATTTCTGCAAACAAAAAGCTTTAATAAAAGAACCTCACCATTGTTTGGTGCATAAAATGATCAATTTTAAATTTTTGCAAGGAAAAAGAACCACACTTTAAATTTTTGTTCACAATTAAAGAGGGAAGATCTTCCCCTTTTGATCAATTTCTTTTGTTGACCAAACATCAAAGTTTTGCTTTGTTGACCAAGTTCTTTTCCTAGATTAGAAAATCATTGCTTTGAAGGGATAAAATAAACACCATATTTTTGTGGAGCAACATCTCCATATAGATTTTAACAAATCATTGCAATGAAGACTTAAAAAGAACGCTTGTTTGTTTTGCTACGAAAGTGGAAGGAATATGCTCTCCCCTTATCTGGGTGATAAAAAATCTAGACCACTCTTATGCTTTCAGTGTTTATTGCATTAAATCCTTTAGCAGGCCTTCCTTCCCAATGGGTTGAAAAACTCTTAAAGCTATTCTTTGGCCAGTGTGAAGGGAATCACCTAAGTGGGGAATGACTTTGAAGCCAAGTGTTCCAACCCACTATAATCAAAAGTGGAGGTTGACGAAAGTCCCTTCAACGGTTTTGCTCAGCGATTAGTCTTCCCCTAGTATCCTTGAGATACGTAAAGCCTTTGTTCTAAAGGTTGGGAAGCCTCCCAAGGGATTTTATCACTAAAGACCAAAAAAGAAGCTTGATTATGAACTTTAGCATATAAACTTTGAGCTGAGTCAGTATCCTAAAATTTTTAATATCATAGTGCAAGGGTGGGGAAAAATTTGCCCCCAAGATTGCTCACCATATATCTCCCAGGATAGCTACTCAATTGTGAAGCAATTCACTTTGAGTTAATTTCTGGCAAAAGACAAAAAAACAAGTGCCCCCTAGGGGGTGACACAGCTGTTTGAGCTGACGGAGTATCGAGACTAGTGGGCTATGATATTACTTATAAACCTTGAATAAAGAGTCTGACTAAATTGTATGTTATTGTATCTAAACTTGTTAAAACATTGGGGATTTGAACACATCCTCTTAGAACATACACTCATTGTTTAGAATAAGAAATGGTTGCTTCTTTTGTGTCATGCTTTTAGTTGTTATTTCAAAAAATCATCCATCATCATTGAAAACTAAAAAAAACATTCCAAAATTTGCAGAGAAAAAACCAAGCCGAACTATTAGGGCAGTTTAGCGCATAAGAGAAACTTCTTAGTGCATGGAAACCATCCTTTAGTGCATTTTACCTTCACCTTAGCACATTAAGTCTTAACATTGGCGCTTCATAGAAATCCAAAACTAGTAGTTTAAAGTAGCACCTTTTCCAAACAGTTTGGCGCATTGAAGCATCAGTTTAGTGTGTGGAGACCAAATATTAGCATGTAGAGACCAACAATTAGCGCATTAGCAGCCCATATTAGTGCATAAACTTTTAGACCAAAACAAAATCAAAGCAAACCAGTTAGCATGTCATAGGGGGTAGCGTAGCGCGTAGGGTCTTTTCTCTAGTGCATTGAGGAAATTCTGTAGTGCATTGGGTTTTTGTCCTAGCGCGTGGCAAAAACTAATAAAATAGGGGGCAAAACAGAGGCTATTTTTGAAAAATCTAAAAACCATTTACGTAGTTTTCCTTCCTCATCTTGAACTTCATCAAACAGAGAATCAAAATAGAGTATCAAAACCTATTCTCAAAGCAAGCTCTCCACAAAACAAATCTGTCAAAATCTGAAAAACTAGTCGCAAGATAAAACACATTTCTCCTATTAAAATCAGGAAACCTCATCACAAGCATCAACAGGTCCTACAATCAAAAGGGATTTCTATCCTAAAACATACTTGTTTTAAACTCCAAGTTGTCAAATCGAGTTTCCAAATCAGGAAAGCTCTTATTCCAAATCATTTGACATGCTTTGTCATGAGGGGGCATCTAAACCGTCATTTGATAAAGTAAAACTTGCATTTCCAAACAAGATAACTAAATCCAAAACAAATCAAAGGAAACCATTGATCACTTGTGCATGAATAATCCTCATATTCTAAGAAGAAAGAGTATTTATCATAACACTAAGTTGAGGAAACACCCAGTTCTCTGAAACTTGCCAAATGGAATAAATTTTTATACATCAATCACTAACTCTTCAAATCTCATCGAACATTCCTTCCTCATATCCACTTATACCTTCAAAACTAAACCAATGAATTTAAAAAGGAACCATTAAGGAGTAGAGCATTCTGTTAAAAATCAGCATTCAATCAATACCTAAATCAAGGAGGAAAGATGAATCCGGCTTTCTTTCCCGAAGAGTGCATCACTTACAATATACCACAATTTGAACCACTAACTCCTGAACAAAACATCGAAGAAGAGTTTGTTCCTTTTGTCACATAAAGCTTCTACTAGATGCCCGTTGTTACTTGCTCTCAACAAAACAAACAAAAGGAAATAGAGCTAGAGTTCAACATGGAGCGAAGGTTATCAAATCCTTTTGACTTCCCAAATCCAGAAGATATGGAGATCACTGAAGAAATCCTTGAAGAATGCCAAGAAAGTGACTCGTTCCAAAGACTCATGGAAAGACTCATAGAGGCTGACAAATAAAAATATCTACTCATTCTCATGAGCAAAGGAGTTAGGATTCTAGTAGACTTTGATTCCAACACCTTTAGAATGAGGTCTATCCTCTACACTTATCAAGAACAACAAAGTGAAGAAGACCCAGGTTACACTGAGTAAAACATACCCGAGCAAAACATACCAGAGCAGAATATACCCGAGAAAAATATCCCAGAGCAAAACATACCGCTACACACGCCATACCAGTTTAGAACCAATAGAAGAGAAGAACTCTTCCCTCGGCAAATGAATGTAGCCTTGGTTGCTCTTACACATAAAATGAAAATGCTGCAAAGACAAATGCAAGACATGCAACAAGGATCAACAGTACAGTATTCCTTAAATGAAATTTGTCCTTATCCATTTGATAGATGGTTAAACATGGTACCTTTTCCTCTAAACTCAGATATTGCCAAATTTGACAAATATGATGGGAAAAGTGATCCTCATGATCATGTTCAGGAATTTTGTACCATGAGTCTTGAATTTGCTCATGATGACACCTATTTGATGAGGTTATTCCCAAGAAGCTTGGGAGGACAAACAATGGAATGGTTATCCAAAATCACACCTCTTGTCAGATCGTTTGATGAATTAGTCAACAAATTCATAACTCAATATTCCTACAGCATTCAACATGCTATCACTATGCTAGATGTTTGTAACACCAAGAAGAAAAACAATGAAACATTAATGGTATTCCTTCAACGTTGGCATCATATGGTTTCGAGATATCCTTGTGATGTACCTGAAAAAGAAAAAATGGAAATTTTCATCGATAACTTGAATAGCGAGATGAGTTACATACTCAAGCTACAATGCATACCATCTTTTGCCAAATTAATTGAAAATGGCATCCAAGTAGAGGAGGCATGTGTCAAGAAAGGAACATTGAAATTATTCAAAGAAGGAACAAATTCATAAAACTACAACAATCAAAACAACAACAACTTAGAAAAATCGAGGTTCTGGACCAGAAACAAAAACACTGGGAATGAAGGTGGAAATGAATCAAATGATACAAAATCCAAGCAACCAGTGCTAGCATTATCAGGTAATCCTCAAGCTACAAAGAATCCAAAAGGTGCTAACCAAGGCACTAACACTTATGCACCAAATACCAATCAAGATCAACTCAACACAAACAAAACCAACAATACCCAAAGCAATAACACCAATTGAGGACCCAATACAAATTCATGAGGTAACAATAATAACTTTCCAAAATGCATTTACACACCACTAGGGAAATCATTAGAGTCAACATTCAGAGAACTCCTGGCAAACAAAATTATCTCCTTACCAGCGATCAACAACTTTGAGCCAAAAATCAAACCACCCTGGTGGAATGAGTCACACTTTTGTGATTTTCATTGCAACAAAGGTCATCAAACAAATGATAGCATGAGATTGAAAAACATTGTTCAAGACATGATTGATAGAAGTGATTTAACAGTCGATGGTCTCAAGACAAACAGTGACCATGAAGCCTTTAAGAATCCTCTTCCAAACTACAACAAGGATGGAGCTTCAACCTCAAACGATACACGTGGAGCTCATATCAAACACATATACAATAACACCATCAATCATATATCAGCTGAAGACAATCAAGTAAACATCATCACAATCAAAGACAAACATGAGCATGAATCCGTTAATGTAACAACCAGAGCTCAAAAATATGTCTTGAAGGGGCATACATCAACAACAAACACCATACTGAAAATTCAATATGATCTGGTCAGTCAACTGCATAAAACTCCTGCTCAAATATCTATACTGGAGTTGTTAAAACTTTTGCCAAAACACAAGGACATATTGGAGCAAGCATTATTGGAAACAAATGTACCTCAAGATTTGGATGCTGACAAATTCCAAGCCATGGTGGCTCACATGATAGGGCCTCATAACCTTACCTTCTCAGAGCATGATAATATCTCATTAAGCCATCCACACAATATTCCACTCCATATTGAAGTCATGGTATATAAACACTAAGTTAAATGAGAATTAATAGATGGAGGAGTTGGACTCAATATCTGTACCTTGAAACTTATCTGTGCATTAGGCTTCTCTCAGGAGTCTATTGATCCATGCAAAAAGATCACTATGAAAGCATATGATGATGAGGAAAGATCATCCAAAGGAACAGTAATGTTGCCAATTCAAGTAGGACCAATATAAAAGGACACTATGTGTCAAGTCTTAGACATAGACCTCACATATAATATCTTATTGGGTTGACCTTGGATACATGAAATGAAAGCAGTACCTTCCACTTATCATCAGTGTGTTAAATTCCCCTACAATGGACAAGAGATTTCTATATTAGTAGATCATAACCCTTTTCAACATTGTAATGCTATGGGGGCAGCCCAAGACAGCCTCGTTCCACATAACAAAGAAAAACAAAATTCCTCAGCACTAGATCTTCAACAAGAAAAGTCTAAATCACTATCTATGGATTTCAAGCAGAAAATGAAAATCAAAGAGAAAGGAATGGGTGAATACTCTTTGGAACCTTTATGTTTAGCCAACTTACCAACATCACTTAAATCTCATGGATTACCTATAGCATCAACACATCAAGCAACACAACCCATCACCAAATTTGATGGAAAATCTATCCAACTAGGCACTCTAGCACATGAATGAGAAGAAAAAGACATCCTTAGTTGGCTATATAAGGATGAGGAAGACAATGACAAAGAAGCTACTATAGAAGTAGCTATAGCAACACACCTATATGGAAAAGGCTACTTGATCATGCAACAAATGGGATACAATGGCAAAGGACCTATCAGCAAATGTCAAGAAGGCATTACAAAACCTTTAGATCCTCCTTCACAATTCAGTAAAGACAAAACAAGATTGGGCTTTGAACATCTTCTACCACCAAGGAAGACACCAAGAAAATACCAAAAACCTCAGTGGAAACCAAAGAAGAAATACAAGGAGGACTCCTGGCAGGAAGCACTATTTGAGTCAGTAGAGACAATACACAAAGAACATGAATATCAAGAACAAAAGCAACATCAAGAGAAGCCCATCATTCAAAAGAAGGCAACATCTACAAAAGTACATCATGTTCAAGAACCAATATCCAACAAAGAAGAATCACCTCCTGATAACATCATTCCTCCCCGAGGAGAGACAGTATATGAGCAAATGCAAAGAGTTGAAGCAGGATCTGACACAGAATCAGAGAAAACTATCAGACTTGTATCAATCATCAAAGACTTATTTTCACCCTATAACATACCAGTCCACAACACTGCCAGAATCTAGGATAATACCTCAGAGACTGATTCAAATGAATATGAATGGGGCAGTTGTTCCAATATTACTAAAGATATTGCTGAAAATGACAGTCATAGACCCATCTCTCAAGAAGAACGTGACACAAAACCTACACTACTTGAATTAGTCCACAGAATATCTATGACACCATAGAAAGTGAGTAGCAACATTACAAGCAAGTTTACACAAAAGATAATACCATCAAAGACATCAACAACATCCTTAACTTCTTTAATACCCTGACCAACCACAATGATACCTCCATCCTGACACTTCCAGCAGCTGAACTTGATCTACCTAATGACTCCTTACCACTTGTCTTTCCTGACCTCATAGACTAGGATGAACTTGAAAACCATGACATACCAATTTTCCCAAATGATGAATCCATTATCCATTACTTATGTACCGTTAACCCCGAAACAGACTCTACCAGTGAACAAAGTAACAACATCTGCAATTAAGGGAGTGCCTAATCTCTTAGTCGCAAAAGTGAACAAAGTAAAGGATCTACTGCTGAAAACCAGTCAATGGCAACAATAGATCACAAAAAAGTAAAAATAAAGGATGCATCTGAGGGTGAAAACCTTTTTAAGGCACCTAAAGATGGGAGACTTGACACTCTTCCTAAATATTATCAGGAGCGATCACCCATATTGATTGAACCCACTCAATCAATCAAATGTTGGTACTACAGAAGCAACCAAAAACATACACCTTGCAGAATCTTTGATAGAGGAAGAAAGATTAGAGTTTATAAAAATTATCAAAGAAAAGCAAATCAATTTTGCTTGGTCATATGTAGATATGCCCGAGATTGATCCATATCTAATCATGCATCACTTGTCTATTACTCTAGGAGCCAAGCCAGTCAAGCAAAAACTACGAAAGATGAACTCACATGTATCACTCTTGGTCAAAGCTGAGCTGAAGAAACTATTAGACGTCAAATTTATTCGACCTATTGACTATGCTGAATGGATTTCCAACATTGTACCAGTTTCCAAGCCAAATGGCAGTATCAGAATACGCACTAATTTTAGAGATGTCAACAAAGCCTATCTAAAGGATGACTTTCCTTTACTCAGTATTGACATAATTATAGACCTTACATCAGGCCATGCAATGCTATCACTAATGAATGGTTTTTCGGGCTATAATCAAATCAAGATAGCCCTAGAGGATCAAGATAGAACAACGTTTACCTGTTCTTGGAGAACGTACTATTGGAATGTCATGCCTTTTGGCCTAAAGAATGTAGGGGCAACTTATGACAGAGCGATGACAACAATCTTGATATCTCAATGATGAACCAATAGTACCAAACTGGTACTAAGAGGGGGGGTGAATTAGTATAGACAAAAATACAGTCCAAAACTAGTTTGACAGCAAATACTCCAAATGACTGGCAAGCAGTGATACTAGCTGAAACAGAGTGCAACTGGTAAGACCCAAAATAACTAAAACAATCATAAACCAGTCACTCACTAAGCTTTCCTCTTATCTCAATACTATAGTACCATTATACCCTCATGTATAAAAAGGTAAACTATCATCTGATCTACACAATAGTTAGTTCAGTATGTTTTATAGATAGGCATAAAACATAGAACCATCATATGTTCAATAGGTAATAACAAAGCATTACAAGACAAAAGCATCACACATGACACACATATTTTTCACGTGGAAACCCAACTGGGAAAAAATACAGTGGGGATGAATACCCACAATCTACTTTTGAACTCTTTAGAAGTCTGCTCTATTAGGAGCCTTGTCCAGTTAAAGACATTACAATAGGTTCTGCTAGGAACCAATCCTATTAGGGATCACCCAGTTAAGGGATGGCTACAATACCCGGTTAAGGGTTAAACCTGGTTAGGGTTACCTTGTTAGAGGATTTCAAGAACTCAATAGCTAAAGGATCTCCAGAGCTCTATAGCTTCCTAGAACTCATTAACTTCAAGTTACCCAATTAAGGGAATTGAATCAAGCTGGTTAAAGCTACCCTATTAAGGGATTTGTATCAAGCCAGTTAAGGCTACCCTGTTAAGGGATTTCACAACTATTGAAGTGGTTAGAGATCAACAGGAATTACAATGATCTGGTAACAACACTCAATGCTAATGCAGATCTGTGTTGGCTCCTCTTCACCTTTTGCACATTCACTTTGCAGGTATCTCTTCTCTCCTTTGGTCTGGCAAGAATCACGTATCACTTCCCTTGGATACACACTCACAAATTTTGCCAACAACCTTAGAAAGAAACACAACATCGACCTTATAGGAAACATACAAGTTGGTAGCAAAAACCCTAAACCCTAAACCTGTTAGGTTAAGCAATTCAAGTGGTTCAATCCTGACCATTGAATCATACTGCATTAAATGCAACAATCTTGAATTGATCTCAAGACATTCTCCATCGTCCATTATCCACCGATTTCATGGTGGCTCATAACCCATCATGTGTTATCATTGTTTGAAAAACTTCACACATTCCCGAGGTAGATAGGAATAGTCGTCTTCATTGCAAGATCCTTCACGTGCACAAAGCTTATGTGGCAACATAACCTATTCTTTGTTATACTGTTAACTCATCACACACAGATCACCGATTGAGTCACACAGGCTTGAGGTACTCCAACTGGAAATATTGAAGTGGAAACTACCTATCAACTGGTAGTCACACAATGCTTCCATGTGCCGGTTCCCATAACTACATGCCGGTTCATCTTGAACAAATATACCACTTCACTTTGTCATATATACCGGTCATACATATGCTAGTTCTGTCTTCTCACATATTGACATCAATGGCAACATACAATATCATTATGTCCTTATACTGGTTCACATAATGCCAACAATATCTCCCTTTGGCATTGATGACAATAGACAGAGATATCTCTCTGCTTCACATCTTCTCCCCCATTGACAATAATGCCAAAGTGGAGGCACAAGCAACCCTTTTACATTATGCTGCTCCCCCTGAGGAGTAGCATCCTTCAATAGATCAATCAACAAAAATTTGACTATACAATACTTGATTGATGTGGAACAAATACTTTTAGTTCACCTCTTGAAGGGACAGTACCCCCAATTCACCTCTTAAATGCACAAATGTAGTCTTTGGAAGAGGCTTGGTGAATATGTCTGCTAACTACTCCTTATTGGAAACATGTTCTAGTGCAATCTCTTTATTCTGAACCTTATCCCTCAAGAAATGATACTTAAGCTCAAAATGCTTGGTTCTAGAATGTAAAACCATATTCTTTGAAATATTGATAGCACTTGTGTTATCACAGAATATACTTACTGGTTCAGATACAGGGATTTTGAAGCCTTCTAGTACATGCTTCATCCAAATTGTCTAAGTGCAGTTCATGAAAGCTGCAACATACTCCACTTCCACTGTAGACTGAGAGATACAACTCTGCTTTTTACTCATCCATGAGACCAGTCTACCACTGAGAAAGAATGCACCACCGATTGTGCTTTTCCAGTCATCCACATTACCTACCCAATAAGCATTTGTGAACACTTTCAGATTGAAATAATTACTGTATGGGTACCACAATCCATAGTCAATTGTTCCCTTCAGATACCTAAGAATCCGCTTGACTGGAATCAAGTGGGATTCTCTTGGCCTTTTCTGGAACCTTGCAGTAATGCCAACTGCATGTGCAATATTCGGTCTGCTATGCACTACATAATGCAACTTACCAATCATTGATCGGTATTCCTTCTCATCAACTAGTGCGGAATCATCCTCTTTTGTTAATTTTCAACTGGTCACCATCGGTGTACCAACCGGTTTGCTATCTTCCATGCCAAAAGTCTTCAACACCTCTTTGACATATTTGGACTGAGTGATAAAGATTCAATCTTTCATCTACTAGATCTGCAATCCAATGAAGAACTTAATCTCCCCTATGAGTGACATCTCAAACACTTTCTTCATCTCATCAGCAAACTCATGACTCATCTTGTCATCTCCACCAAAGATAATGTCATCAACAAAAACCTCACAGATCAGGATCTGATCTCCTTCAGACTTCAAGTAGATATTGCTATCTTCACTTGTTCTCTCAAATCCAATCTTCACAAGATGGGAATGTAGGTGCTCATACCATGCCCTAGGTGCTTTCTTTAGACCATATAGGGCTTTATGTATCCTGCACACCATATCACTATCTTCAGATAGGGAAAACCCATCTGGTTGCTCTATATATACCTCCTCTTAAAGTAAACCATTTAGGAATGCAGATTTTACATCCATTTGATATACTTTGAACCTTTTAAAAGCTGCATATGCAAGAAGCATATGAACTCCTTCCAATCTGGCTATAGGAGCAAAGGTTTCTCCATAGTCTTCTCCTTCTTCTTGAGCATATCCTTTGCACACCAATCTAGCTTTATTCCTAATCACTATGCCATCCTTATTCAACTTGTTTCTGAACACCCATTTGGTGCCAATGACATTTTTATGCTCCGGTCTCGGTACCAAAGACCATGTACCATTTTTCTCTATCTAGTCAAGTTCCTCTTCCATTGCCTTGATCCAGTCTTCATCTTTATGAGCCTCTTTGAATGATTTAGGCTCAAATTCAGAGATCATACATGATTTTTCTCTGATCTTTCTCCTTGTAAGGATTCCTGCATCTTTATCTCCTATGATCTGCTTAGGATCATGATTTAGCTTGACATACTGAGGAATGGTCTTAACTAGTTCTTCTTGCTTTTCCTCTTCATCCTCATCTTCATTAGTATCAACATTCACCAGTTTAGGAACACTATTATTGGTACTTAGTTGACTAACAACCAGTTCCTAGAAGGTTGCAACCAGTTCATTCACAACTTGCACACTGCCAGTTTCCTCAGTTTTCTCAGAGGATTCATCAATTCTTACATTGATACTTTCCATAATTCTTTGAGTCCTATTGTTTTAACACTTGAAAGCTTTACTCTTGGTGGAATATCTTAGGAATATTCCCTCATCACATTTAGCTTCAAATTTTCTCTGACGTTCACTCCTCTTGATGTAACATTTGCTACCAAATACCCTAAAGTAGCTGACCATAGGTGTCTTACCGGTCCAATACTCATAAGGAGTTTTGTCCTTACCTTTCTTGATGAGTACCCGGTTCATAGTGTAGACTACAATGCTCACCGCTTCTCTCCAAAAGGTGTGAGCTACCTTTCCTTGAATCAACATGGTTCTAGCTGCTTGAACCACAGTTCAGTTATTCCTCTCTGCTAGGCCATTCTACTATGGAGTCCGGGGGGCAGACAGTTGCCTTTTGATGCCAAATTCTTCATAGTACATGTTGAATTCACTGGAAGTGAATTCCCCTCCTTGATCAGTTCTAAGACACTTGATTCTTTTACCGCTTTCCTTCTCCACTAATGCTCTGAAAGCCTTGAATTTCACAAAGGCTTCAAACTTGTCTTTCAAGAATGTGACCCACATCATTCTTGAGCAGTCATCAATGAGAATCATGAAGTACCTATCACCCTGCACACTTCTAGTTTTCATAGGACCACACAAATCAGTATGCACAAGATCAAGCAAGTTGTCAGCAGTGAAAGATTTACCTTTAAAGGTTGAGGAAGACATTTTCCCCAATTGACACTCTCTGCACAAGGTATTATCCAGTTTTCTTAGCATCGACAACCCTCTAACTGCCTTGATCTTACTAGCCTTCACAATGTTATCAAAGTTTACATGATAGAGTCTCCTATGCCATATCCAGCTATCATCAATATTAGCCATAAGACATGTACTTATATTTGCATTCAGATGAAATAGGTTACCTTTGGTTTGCATGCCGGTGGTCACCAATTTACCATCTTTTCCTTTGATTCCGCAAACTCCATTCTTGAATTCCAGAGTGAGGCCATTGTCATTTAGCTGGGCAACACTTAGAAGGTTGTGTCTGAGACCATCAACCTAGTACACATTATCACCACTGCTCTTTACATTCAAAGGGATGGACCCTCTGCCTTTGACGATGCATGGTGCATCATTGCCAAAGTGAACCACACCACCATCATACTCCTCCAAGGATAGAAACTTGCTTCGGTCACCTATCATATGGTGAGAACAACCACTGTCAATGATCCACTCATTGGAATTATCAAACTAGGAGACAAGAGCCTTCTTGTCTGCCACATCTTCCTTTACAACAACAAACACAATGTCTTCATTCTCTTCATCTTCTGATTCCTCATCTATGACACCTTCATCAACTACCACAAAACAGTTTCTTCGGTTTCCTCCTTTGAATTTCCTGAACCTTTCTGGTTTGTCCTTGTTATCACCATTATGATAGTTTGTAGCAATATGTCCTATCTGGTTATAAGAAAAGAATTTCAAAGGTATCTTACCTTTGTATTTACCAGTACCTTTAGGAAGCTTCCTGGCAAGGAGACCTTCAAATGCCATCAGAATCTCCTCTTCATTCATTTCTCTACTTTGACTAGGTTCACCACTAGTGCTAGCTTCTTTTCCTTTTCTGGATGGTATAGTAGAGGCTTTAAATGCAGATTCAGTCTTTTGAACACTGCCATCAACACTATTTAGCTCATAGGCTGTTAACTTGGCTATAATGGATTCCAAGGATACCTTAGACTTGTTTATTGATCTCAACTCCTGGATAGTAGCAACCCTTATTGCATAGACCAACAACAGGGATCGCAGGACTTTGTTTACCACAGTGGAATCTTCTATTTTACCACTTGCACTTTTGATTTCTTCAACAACTATTTTGATTCTTATTCCATACTTCTAAATGGTCTCTCCTTCAACCATATGCATATCTTTGAACTTCCCTCTCAGGTTTTCTTCCTTAGCCTGTTTCACATGTTCATCACCACCATAGATATTTTCAAGAGCATCCCATACCTCTTTGGGATTTACCTTGTCTTGAACATCAATAAACTCAATGTCGGATAGACTATTGATGAGGGCTTCCATGACTTGCCCATTTTCTTGTATCTCTCTCTTTTGTTCATCGGTGAGAGTACTGGTAGGGACAACATAGAAATTCTCAAAATCACTCCAATGTTGAGCACCCATGCTTCTGATGAATATCTACATCCTATCTTTCCATATACCAAAATTTTCCCTGTTAAACTTTGGACCTTCCCTCTTCATCATTTGACTAGGATCTTTACCTCAAGTAGTTAAGCTTACAACATAGAGGACCTAGAGTGCTTTGATACCAATTCATAACTCAATGATGAACCAATAGTACCAAACTGGTACTGAGAGGGGGGGTGAATCAGTACAGACAAAAATACAGTCCAAAACTAGTTTGACAACAAATACTCCAAATGACTGGCAAGCAGTGATACTAGTTGAAACAGAGTGCAACCGGTAAGACCCAAAATAAATAAAACAATCATAAACTGGTCACTCACTAATCTTTCCTCTTAGCTCAATACTGTAGTACCATTACACCCTCATGTATAAATAGGTAAACTATCATCTAATCTTCACAACAGTTAGTTTAGTATGTTTTATAAACATGCACAAAACACAGAACCATCATATGCTCAACACGTAATAACAAAGCATCACAAGACAAAAGCATCACACATGACACACATATTTTTCACGTGGAAACCCAACTGGGAAAAACAACGGTGGGGATGAATACCCACAATCTACTTTTGAACTCTTTAGAAGTCCACTCTATTAGGAGCCTTGTCCGGTTAAAGACATTACAATAGGTTCTGCTAGGAACCGATCCTATTAGAGATCACCCGGTTAAGGGATGGCTACAATACCCGATTAAGGGTTAAACCCAGTTAGGGTTACCTTGTTAGAGGATTTCAAGAACTCAATAGCTAAAGGATCTCCAGAGCTCTATAGCTTCCTAGAACTCATTAACTTCGAGTTACCTGGTTAAGGGATTTGAATCAAGCCGGTTCAAGCTACCCTATTAAGGGATTTGTATCAAGCCAGTTAAGGCTACCCTGTTAAGGGATTTCACAATTGTTGAAGTGGTTAGAGATCAACAGGAATTACAATGATCTGGTAACAACACTCAATGCTAATGCAGATCCGTTTTGGCTCCTCTTCACCTTTTGCACATTCACTTTGCAGGTATCTCTTCTCTCCTTTGGTCTGGCAAGAATCACGTATCACTTCCCTTGGATACACACTCACAACTTTTGCCAACAACCTTAGAAAGAAACACAACATTGACCTTATAGGAAACATATAGGTCAGTAGCAAAAACCCTAAACCCTAAACCTGTTAGGTTAAGCAATTCAAGCTGTTCAATCCTGACCATTGAATCATACTACATTAAATGCAACAATCTTGAATTGATCTCAAGACATTATCCATTGTCCATTATCCACCAATTTCATGGTGGCTCATAATACATCACGCGTTATCACCATTTGAAAAACTTCACACATTCCCGAGGTAGATTGGAATAGTCTTCTTCATTGCAAGATCCTTCAAGTGCACAGAGCTTACATGGCAACATGACCTATTCTTTGTTATACTGTTAACTCATCACACACAGATCATTGATTGAGTGACATAAGCTTGAGGTACTCCAACTAGAAATCCTAAAGTAGAAACTACCTATCAACCAGTAGTCACACAATGCTTCCATGTGCCGGTTCCCATAACTACATGCCTGTTCATCTTGAACAAATATGCTACTTCACTTTGGCATATATACCGGTCACACATATGCCAGTTCTCTCTTCTCACATATTGACATCAATGACAACACACAATATCATTATATCCTTATACTGGTTCACATAATACCAACAAATCTTTCATGATATGATGCACACCTTCATGGAATACTATGTGGATGATTTACTAGCTAAAACATTTACTTGGGCAAAGCATCTGGACATACTAGAGAAAATATATGATAGATTGGAAAAATTCCAAGTCAGGCTCAACCCTAAGAAGTGTGTCTTCAGGGTTACATCAGGCAATTTAATAGGCTACATAGTTTTAGCTAAGGGTATTGAAGTAGATCCAACAAAGGTACAAGCCATAATGGAAATGCCACCACCAAAGAATATCAGCCAACTCAGATCTCTACAAGGACGACTCCAATCAATCAGGCGATTCATTTCTCAACTAGTAGATAAAAGTCTACCATTCAACCATCTGCTACACAAAAATATACCATTCAGATGGGAAGCCAAATGTGCAGAATCGTTCTATCAAATCAAGCAATACGTAATGAACCCACTAGTTCTAGTACCACCGATAGCAAGGAAGCCACCCATTCTCTACATTTCAACAACAAATATATCACTGGGGGCATTATTAGCACAAGAAGATCAATAAGGCAAGGAATGAGCTATATATTACATCAATAGGACATTAAATAGACATGAACTCAACTATACATTCATTGAGAAAGCTTGTTTGATAGTGGTATTTGCCTCTCAAAAGTTCCAATAGTACATGCTAGTGCATACAATCAAGCTTGTAGCAAAAATTGATCCTCTCAAATATTTACTCAGCAAAGCAGCTCTTACAGGGAGATTGGCTAAATGGGTCATGATTCTCAATGAATTTGATATCCACTACACAGATCGATGAGCCATCAAGGGATAGGCAATTGCAGATCAACTAGTTGAAGCACCGCTTCCTGGAAAATAATCAATGGAGATCAAATTTCTAGATAGGGATGTTCTTACTATTTCCACACAATAATGGGCCCTATACTTTGATGGATCCTATACTCAACATGGCTCAGGTGCTGGCATTCTGTTCATCACTCCTGAAAGGCACACCATACCAAGATCATATAGGCTCATGTTTCCATGCACAAATAATGTTGCTAAATATGAGGCACTAGTCATAGGCATCAAAATGGTAGTAGAATGAAGAATCATAGAACTAAAAGTCTATGGAGATTCACAACTGGTTATAAATCAGATCAACAATGACTATCAGATGAAGGATGACAAGTTTCTATCCTACAAAAGAATGGTGGATGATTTCAAACAATATTTTATACATATTACCTTTGAGTAAATACCAAGGTTGGACAATAGAGAAGCTGATGCAATGGCTACTATTGCTTCACTACTACAAATTTCAAAGCAACAGAGTCGTTACGAGTTTCTGGTAGAGCAACTGTTTTCCCCAACCTATGACCATTCTGAATCCCATGTTATTTATGCCTTGACTGGTTCTGACTCTCTATTATACAGACCAATATATGACTATCTAAAAAGCAATATCCTTCCCATTGACCTATCTCAAAACCAAAAATGCAACTTTATCTGACAAGCAGCCCGTTATACTCTCACTGCTGATACTTTGTATCGTCGAGGTCTAGATGGTACTCTTCTTCATTGCCTTGATTGTAATGAATCTAATTCTAATTTATAAGAGCTTCACGAAGGTATCTGTGGCACACATTCAAGTGGTCCTACTCTTGCTAAAAAAATTCTAAGAATGGGATATTACTGGCCAACAATGGAAAAAGATTCTTATGATTTTGCAAAAAAGTGTCCTAAATGCCAAATCCATGGCAATCTTATACATGCACTAGCATAGGAACTGCAGCCATTCACAACATCTTGGCCCTTTTACCAGTGGGGAGTGGACTTAGTCAGAAAAATCCATCCTTCATCTTCAAATGGACACAAGTTCATTATAACTGCAACAAAATATTTTACCAAATGGATTGAAGTCCTTTTTTATCCTTAATTATCTGATCTGCAGATATGGCATTCCAAGTTCCATCATCACAGATAATAGACGACCTTTCAAGAACCAAGATGTGTGAGAACTATGTGAAAAATTCAAAATCCAACATCATTTTTCCACACCTTACTACCCACAGGGGAATGGTCAGGCAGAAGCATTCAACAAAATAATATTGAAAATCCTAAAGAAAATAGTGAATGATGCAGGCAAAAATTGGCATGTACAACTCAATCCAGCACTTTTGGCATATAGAACTAGCATCCCCACACCAACGAGAGCTACACCATATTCATTGGTGTATGGATCTAAAGCAAATTTACCCCTGGAGGTCGAAATTCCATCTCTTAGAGTCTCTTTGAAAGGTTTAATTCTAGACGAAGAGTATCGAGTCAACAAATTGCACGAGTTTGAACTTCTAGATGAAAAATGACAACATGCCTACACTCACCTCAAAGCATATCAGCAACGCAAATGCAGTTGCTACAACCACAAGGTCATTCCCAAAAATTTAAAATTGGTGATCTAGTACTCAAGGAAAATCCTAGAAATCAGCAAGATCGGGAAAAGAAAGGGAAATTTGAACCTAACTATTTAGGTCCCTATGTCATCATATCAGCCTATGGATCAGGTGCTTATCAGTTAACAACTTCAGAAGGAGATGTGCTCGGCGAACGAACTAACAACATCCATTTGAAGAAATACTACACTTGAGTAGTCTAATACACAAAAAAATAAAAAAATATCAAAAAATCAAGAAAAATCAAATAAAAAGGTACAATAAAAGCAACTAGTGAAAACCTGGCAACAGGCACTACTGCGAGTGGACAACTCCTCTATCTATA
The DNA here is from genome assembly GCF_030272615.1 of Cryptomeria japonica. Classification (NCBI taxonomy): domain Eukaryota; kingdom Viridiplantae; phylum Streptophyta; class Pinopsida; order Cupressales; family Cupressaceae; genus Cryptomeria; species Cryptomeria japonica. The sequence goes on from NC_081413.1 coordinate 651,458,632, forward strand.
TTTACTACCAAGCTGTTATATCCCCAGTCAAGCACTATCGGCCATCGCTTGACATTTTTATCGCATTATCCAGGACATACATAGCGTAGTCACTATCCTGGTTTATCCACATATCCTTTCATCATATCCCACCATGGCTTGGTAATCACTGTACATATCCACATTAAGAGGAAAACTCAGCTAGGGGTAGCACTGATCAAAACTTGTGGTAAACTTAGACAATCATATCTAGGAAACAAATCAACAGTCACAAAACCAAACATTGATCACTTAACAGATTTGCAACTCATGATGGATGATTTTATGAGGTATCAAATGTTTGCATTTTACATGAAGTTTTGAGTATTTTGGACTTAAAAACTTTTTGAACTACTAGATCCTCTACATTCTCTCAACGATGCATCGAGCTAGAGAAAGTCATGGAGCCTCCACTATCTTTTTAGTTTTCTATCTATGAGGCGATCATTTGTACTATGTAAATACTTGTCTCAAGACGTGATTAAAAGCATATCATTGAAGACATGAATTGACTTTGTGCATACAAATGGTTTAATCTTGTTTGTTTATACGCAATCCACACTCAAGTCATCCTGGTTCAAGTATACCTTGATGCTTGTGCCATCTTGCAAAATAAAAAATCATGTAAATTTTTCTCAGGTCATTATGGTTCAATTATACCATTATGCTTGTATAAATTTTCAACATATCCCAAACAAATCAATGCTCAATGATGATACCTACAAAGAAGGCAAAAACACGTGACTATATAGGGATGACAAATGTAGAATGATGATGCTCAAATTAGTTGCATATCATTTTACAATTAGTTGCATATCATCTTACAATTAGTTGCATATAATTTTACAATTAGTTGCATATCATTTTACAATTAGTTGCGCACACCATATCATTATCATACATCTCATCTTCAAGATACATCTCACATCATATCATTATCATACATCTCATTTTCACGATACATCTCACAACATATTATTATCATACATCTCATTTTCAAGATACATCTCACATCAAATCATATTATACAAGATACATCTCATACATCATGCATTATCACATCATATTCATCACATATAAAATCACATGCATCTATCTAAGCATTGTATCATCATCATAGAAGCAACAAAATCATATAGAAAGCATCATCCATAACACATCACATGAGGATTGAAGAGAATGGTGTGTTATATATATATATATATATATCTCAAAAATGATCAATGTGCAAAATATGTCATGTCTATACCAAATACAACAAAATGATCAAAATACAATAGAGACAATGTCTCTCAAGTATGACTATCTCCCGAGGGTGATGGTCTCATAGCAGATGTCCCAGCACCAGGATCCCCAGGTGGAACCTGACGAACAGGCTATTGGTATTTTGGTATGATTTTGTCAATGATGTCAACACCTACTAACACTTATCAACTCTGGCACTTTGGAAAATCAGCAACATTCACCGACAAGCAAATGACTTATGCACAGTCACTGGTATCTGGTACACCAGAAGGATATAATGTTCATCGGCACTTGGAATGGCATGGAGAACACCTAGTTATGTCGAAGACATTGTTTGGACACTTTGTCTTGAAGATTTATTCATTGGCATATTGGTATTTGCATATTTATTGTTACCGGCAAATAGGTCCAGGTTATACACTGGTAGGTTTATCTTTTCCAGATCAGCATGACACACTATGGAGATGTTTTATTATTGTTGTAAATGCATCAAGATGATATGCTGAATCGGTTGTTGCATCAGATATTATTTTATTTGTAAATTAATTTTATTGTAATATCCTTTAGAGCCGACCTACTAAAATTGGTCTTAGGTTATGATATAAATGTAAGATCTTATTTGTAAGATCAACGGTGGAATGCAAAAAAAAGAATTGTGTGAAGGTATATGTGAGATTAAGCAGAGCTATACACACAAACATCATTTGAAGGTTGAAGGAGGTTTTTGTGAAGACAATCAGAACTAAACCGGTACTAAATTATACATAGAAAGATGCTAATTTGAGCAGTAAATTTATATCAAATTTAGCCATCCAATTGTAGTCAGTGTGACTCCCATTTTGTGTTTGAGCAGTGAGCTCTAGGTGCTTGGCCTTTCTGCATGTGCAGACCCCATTTGTATACACTTACTATCTACAATAGTATCATTTGATTGTGGGTAAGGTTTCCCACTGTTGTTTTTCCCCTTACAGGGTTTCCACATACAAATACTGGTGTTGTGTGTTGTGGATGAGTTTGTCTTTCTGTTTCATGCATTAATCTTTACCAGTATTGCAATTAACTGATAAAATTGTCTATCGACATAAAAGACTGGTTTACCAGTATTAAGCATTAAATTGGTTAAGTTGTTTTTGGTTTGAATTTATTTGACAACTGATTCACCCCCCCCTCTCAGTTGTCTCCGGGACCTAACAATTGGTATCAGAGCCTAGTCCTCTTTTTGTAGAAGTTTAACAGCTTGAAGAGATCCAATATCTACTAACTATTTCAGGAAGGAAAGTCCTAATTTTATGGGATTATCAGATAGATCAACCACTAAAACTATTTGGGATCATTTGGAAACACTAAATGAAGGAGATTCCACAATCAAAATTGCAAAACTTGAAAGCTTCTGGGTCAGGTATGAAAATTTGAAAATGGAAGAAGATGAAAGGATTTTTACTTTTATGGAAAGAGTTAATGAAATTGTTTTGGGTATTAAAAGTTGTGGAGGAACCTTAAGTGAAGATGAAATTGTTTCAAAAGTTTTAAGAGGATTTCCATCGGCATACAAAATGAGGGTTACTGCTATAAATGAGTTAAGAACAATGCCTAATACATTAGTGACTAGGGATACATTGATTGGAAAACTTTCAGCTTTTGAAATTGAAGAATTTGGTCTTGTTGCTACTATAAAGACAAATTTAGCTTTTAAGGCATCAATATCATCTACACCATCATTTGACAAGTCAGATTGGAAAGCCTTTTATGCAAGAGAACTTGAGGAAAGCAGAAAAGAAAATGAAGAACTTGAAGCACTATTTACAAGAAAAATGCCTAAAGGTCTAGTTGGAAGTAAGTATGAAGGTAAAGCACCCTTTAAATGTTTCAACTATAATAAGATTGGATTCTAGATGTCTTGATAGACATGATAGAATAAGAGAAGAAGCTAGGAGAACATACAAGCCTAACCCTGAATATCAGAGATACAGATTTAAGAAGAACAAAGACAAATCTTGTTATCTTGTTGATGAAGGAGTGACTAATGATTCTGATGAGGACCCGACAGACAATGGATGGGTTTTTGTTGCTATAACAGAAGATCAACTAAAACCTACTATTCAACTAGTAGAACAAGCCTTGGCAGCCAAAATTGAAGTTAAGGATGAATGGATCCTTGATTGAGGATGCTCACATCATATGACTAGTGATAAAAGAAAATTCTTGAACTTTCAAGAATATAATGGAGGTCTAGTGAGATTTGGAAATGATAAAGCTTGTCTGATCAAAGGTAAAGGAACAATATCTCTTGATGGTAAGCATAATACTGACAATGTTTACTATGTTGAAGGTTTAAAGCATAATCTTTTGAGTGTTGGTCAATTAGTTGAGAAAATATTTCAGTTACAATTCAAAAATGGAAAATGCAAAGTCACAAAAAAGAACTAGTTTGGAAATTGCAACCGGTAATCAAACTAGAGGTAACATCTTTCATTTGAATAACAATGAAAAGACATGCTTGATTGCACATATTGATGAAAGTTGGCTATGGCATAAGAGACTCTGTCATGAAAATTTTGATTGCATGGTAAAAATCAGTACTACAAAGGCAGTTAGAGATTTACATAAGATTGTCAAACCTCACAATATAGTTTGTAAGAAATGTCAATTTGGAAAACAAGTTAGAGCTACTTTTAAAAGTATTCCAGAAAAATCAAATAATTCTCTTAACTTAATTCATATTGATTTATGTGGTCCAACTAGAACTAAAAGTTTTCAAGGTGATAGATATTTCATGCTAATCATTGATGACTACTCTAGAATGTGTTGGGTTACTTTTCTCAGAGAAAAATCAGAAGCACTTGGGAAGTTCAAACTATTCAAAGCAATGGTAGAGAATGAAAACAGAAAGAAAATCAAATGTTTGAGATCAGATCAAGGAGGAGAATTTACATCTAAGGAATTTGATGCATTCTGTGAAGTAAATGGAATCAGAAGACAACTATCAGCACCCTAGACACCACAACAGAATGGAGTTGTAGAGAGGATAAACAAAATTATCTTGGATGCAGCTAGAAGTATGTTATCAGAAGAAAATTTACCACATATGTATTGGAGAGAGGCAGTAAGCACAACGGTCTATACATTCAACAAAGTTCACATCAAAGGTGAAACCAGTAAGACCCCTTATGAACTATGGTTTGGTATTACTCCTACTCTTAAATATTTCAGAATATTTGAAAGTAAATGCTATATTAGAAGAGATGAGTATATTGGAAAATTTGATCCTCGAAGTGATTAAGGACTATTTCTTGTTTTATTCATCTAAGAGTAAGGCATATAGATGTTTTTGTGATGCTAAAAATGTTGTTAAATAAGAGGCATACACATATAATGAGACAATATAATATAATTGAAAAACTTAATTTCAAAACTAAATCAAAGATGCAAACCATAAGGCTTCCTTGAAATGTCCCACTTTCCTCTATTCTTGAGGACCTTGAAGGTGTTGAATTGATGGGCTCTCAATGGAGCAATGACCTCCAAAGTGACAACTCAAGAGTTGAGTAGCTAATTGATCATGATTGACTATGGAGATGATATGAAATGCATGATTTGAGAAACTAGATTAACATGCTATGATAAATCCAAAGCTAATTACTAGATAATTGAAATGCAAATTGCCTATAGTAATGATGCCTAAATTGATATGAGATGGGATCCTTATTGCTCCAAAAAGAGGGGTATTTATAGGATTTCCAAGGCCAAAGCTGAGGTGGCAGGAATCAACAGTCTAGATTTTATCTGAAGATATCAAGGGCCAAGATTGAGGAAGTTGGAGAAGAGGCTGGAGGAAGGGACACTTGTCATCTCTGTGGTGACAACTGTCAAGGAGCCTTGCTCATGAGAGGGTAAGTGTCCAAGGGAGGAGACATGTGGCAAAAGTGCCATGTGTCTCAAGGAGAGAATATCCACACCATGAGAGGTTAGGATAAGGAGGTTAGAATGTGCAAGATAGGATAGGTTTAGTTAGACCCAAGATTAGATTGAATGGGTTAAGTTAGGGGATGGTTAGATTGAGTGGTTAAAGTTAGGAGCCATGTGCTCATTTGAATTTAGAAATTCAAATAATTAAAAAATGGTAATTAATCTCAACAAACTTGAGTTTGTTAATCTTAATTAGGGATTAGAAGAATTGATTAGTATGGGGAGACATTAATTAATTGAGAATTTATTTACTAGTAGATAAATATAGAAATTAATTAAATTTCTTGTGAATCTAATTAATTGGGAAGGGGAATTAATCAAATAACTGCATATTTAATTAACTATCTTTAGACCATTTTTAGGTGTATACATTTTGCCCCTCTTTGTAGCGATGTGTGATGACGCATTGGTTCAAAGAAAACTTGATTGATGATGTTGTGGCTTCGATAGAATGTAGATTTGATCTTGATTTGATGCGGATTTGGTTTTGATATGATACTAATTTGATTTGGAGATGATAAATCTGGATATGATATTGATTTGATTTTTGGAGATTGTAAATCTCGATATGATGCAGTTTCGATTTTGGAGATGATCAATCTTGATATGATGCGGTTTTGATTTTGGAGATGATAAATCTCGATATGATGCGGTTTCGATTTTGGAGATGATAAATCTCGATATGATGTCCCAAACTCTGATTGATAAAAATTGATGCAAGGATGCTCCCTCGGGAGATGAATCGGATAATTTTTGAATGATTTTGAATTTTTCGCGATTTTTTGATTATTTTGAAAAATTTTGAAATTTTTAGATTTTTAATGATTTTCTGATGTTTAGAGATTTGTAGAGTCTATCCGATTCATTTCTTGATAAGAAATTTGAAAATGCTATCCTGCCAAACTGATTAGTTGATTAGATGATTAACAATAAGTGGAATAAAAATCCCACTTAAATGCCCCATTATGAGTTTAAAAAGGTGAATTCCTTTTTCCACTCCTCATTTGTGCACTGCAGTTGTTGGAGAAAATTGCTCTGGAGGAAGGAAATGGTGATCCTGTACCACTAGCATAGGTTCGAGCAAGTTCGGCGATATGAGCGTCCTTCGGCATATGGTCCACCGGTACGTACTTCGAGAAAACCTAGTTTTGTTGATTTTTAAATTTTTTTTAGCAATTTGCATAAAAAATCATTTTTTAGCGTTTTTGACAGATGGCTTGGGGAAATTTTTTTTTTTTGAGATGGGTTTTTCAATTAGTGAAATGGGCTTTTTCGGTTTTTTACAAAATTTTCACTTTGCATCTCAAAAAAAAATTATTTGTTATTCATGCATTTTTTTTTTAAATATATTAAAAAAATTATTTTTTTGAAAATTTTCGAGCGAGAAAGGAAGGCGAAGGCGGAGGCCAGATGGCAGCCGCCACCGGCACCACTACCGGCGCCGTGGGTGCCACCCGCGGGCCCTTCAGCGCCATGAGAGGTGCCATGGGCACCACTGTTGGCGCCACGGGAATTGCGAGTGGCGCAGCCGGTGCCATAGGGGGTGCCTTCAGCACTATGGGAGGCGCCGCTGACACCACCATAGGCATCGCGAGCGGCACCGCCTGCGCCACCGCAGGGGTTAAGAATTTTTTTTTTTTTTTTTTTCAGTTGTTCAATTTTTTTTTTATTTTTCCAATTTGGAAACTTTTGATGATCTTTCGGTTGTTTCGATTTTTTTATTTTTGACTTGATTTTTGATGATTGGTTGATGATTTTTCATGATTTTTGATTTCGATGATTTGATTTGATTTTTTGATTCTTCAAATTTGCTGTTAATTGGATTTGATTTTTGAAAGGGTAAGATTTGATTTGATTTTTCAATTTTTGATAGGGTAAGATTTGATTTGCTATCAAATTAATAAAATGAGATGCTCCTAATTGTTAAATTTGTTGATTAGCTTTGATTATCTCAATGCATGTGTGAGATGAGATAAGATTGATAATGACCTCATGATAGATGAACGCCACTGATAGGGGCCTAATGAGACTTGATAAAAATCTCAATTGAGCAAAATAGACCAATAGATAGATTGATTTGATAGATAGATAAATCAAGAAACTGATATGATGAAGTGATTTGATTGCAAGAGCACTTTAGCATTCTTCAGTCTCGGGAGCATTTCCTGAAGACATGGATGCTGATACCCCACCTTAATCAGGCGGAGCGAGATCACATTAGTAGATGTGGTCTGTCTTCCCTTCTTGACATGCCCCGACCTTTGATAAACTGGGGATTACTGACAGCTTTAGCAGAGCACAGGCATAGTGAACATAACACGTTTCACTTGCCAACTGGAGAGATGATGGTGACACCTGAGGATGTCTACCAAATTTTGCGGATCCCTGTAATGGGTGATTTAGTATATTATGATCTCAGCAAACGAGGTGGGATAGAGGCACTTTTTCGCATGTTTGAGGATGACGAGATCGGCAGGTATGATATTATGTGGTAGGAGATGTTAGAGCTAGGGTATGCCACATTACCGACTGTGCTTGCTGGATTTATTGGAGGCTTCCTTTGTCCTGATCATAGGTCAAAGGGATTATCTATTAGATGGGGTCATCTTCTTGAGCAGATGGTGACAGAGGGGACCCGATTTTCATGGGGATCATGTATGTTAGCACACTTATATCATGACTTGCATCGAGTTGTGTACCAAGGATCAGCTGCGTTATCAGTAGGGGTGACTGTGCTTCAGATATGGGCCTAGGAGCATTTAGCTATCACACGACCATTGGCAGACAAAGAGAGACTTGTAGGCAAACCTTATGTTGACGGGTATCTTGGTGTCATTGTCCAGTGAAAGCTGGGCAAATTAGAGTACTGGAGACGGACCTTGGATGACCTAGATACTATGATATGGAGGCCATATAAGGACTGCGAGATTTGGCCTGAGGATGCAGCGGAGATGCCATATGTATTCATGACGCGATATCTGATTGGCTCGACACCTTATGTCATCGAGTCATTCCCTTGTATGAGGGTGTTGAGACAGTATGGCAGGATAAAGGGGATACCACAAGGTACAACTCATTATGCTCATCAAAGATTGGATGTGGCTACTTGGGGGCCTTCTATTACATATGACCATGCCTACGCTGAGTATCGATCATTGGGGCCTATGGATTGGGATTATCTTCTAGGTGTGATGGATAGCGAGATGACACATGAGTACATCGTGCATTGTATTGTACATAGGTTTCCGAGGTTGACATGTCTAGATGAGCCAGAGCCAGTGTTAGATGAGGATGATGAGAGGCCATGACACAGAGCTCCTAGATGACAGAGGGATGGTAGAGATAGAGATGATAGCGGAGATGGAGATGGATATGGAGGAGATGCAGGAGATCAGGGTGCTGGGGATGATGATGAAGGAGATGATGATGGAGGGATGGGGGAGATGATGATGAGGGAGATGGTCATGCAATGATAGTGGTAGCGATAGGCATACCAGGAGCTAGCAGCTCCAGATCTGCTAGGGATGTATATATAGATTGGATGGCCCAAGTGGTTAGATGCAGGAGATCAAGTCTAGGGGATCAGGAGCATCAGGTTCTAGAGAAGGAGGGACCCCCAATTGAGCAGGTACCTATGATAGTATCATGGGCTGAGTAGCCACAGACAGAGGCACCTCGATGGATCCTCATTAGGATGCCATCGCATCAACAGCAGGCTCAGATTACAGACTTACAGGCTTAGGTTCAATAGCTAGAGAGTCGACTAGCAGAGAGGGACTCTCAAATGGTCCAGCTAGAGACTCAGATGGCTTCTCTCCTAGTTGAGAGAGATGCAGCTATGGATAGGTGTCAGCAAACTGAGACATAGGTACAGTTGTTAGGAGGGTTTACTTCAGGGAAGAGTGCCCTGAAGATGATGCGCCAAGGGATCCGAGAGGCTGAGTATTACAGGACAATATACTTTACTGCTGTTCCTCCTGAGCGAAGGGCTCCAAGATTTTCACAGCTGAGTAGGAGATCAGGACAGAGCTAGACTGAGAGTCAAGGAGTGACAGGGCCACTTTAGAGAGCTCCAGGGTACTAGCTAGCGCTACTCTACCTGCCGCATCAGGATAGAGTTCTGCTTCGCGTCCGAGTGGTCACACTGATATGGGACATTGATCTATTTATTTACACACCTTTTTGTGATGAGATATTTATTATTCCTGTGATGTATATTTATGACATATCTCATATATTTTGTGATATCATTGTACCTTGGACATTGATCTTGTTTTGATGATATGATATGCAGTCGATCCTATTCGTTCTACATGACCTATGAGATGATGGATGCATTCTATTTGGTATATGATTATGATGTGCAGTTACTTTCATGATGTATGCTTGATGTATGCTTTAATTTCTATATGCTTATGAATTCTATATGATGAATATATGATGATGCAGTATTTACATGATATATGCAAATGCAAATATGTATGGTGATGCTTATAATTTCTATGTGTTGTTTGTGCGATTGTAATGCTTTCTATGTTTATGATACTATTTTTATGATTGTCTCATGCATGTTAATATGAGATGGATGCAATGCAATGCAATGGTGTTATTTTATATGATTTGAGATTTGATGAATGCCATGTAGTGAATGAATGATTTGATGCTTTATATGAATGATGTCTTGGTATGCAATGGTTACATGAGATGAACTAACTTATCATGCAGGATGAATGAATTGATTATTTTTGTTATTGTCCAATGTACTCAATCACGTAATAAGAGAGATAACACCATGTTAGCTTTGGCCTTGGAAAAGATGAGCATTGTGATCCCATGCAGAATGAAATGGAGGTCTACTTTAAAATGCAAATGCAGATGCGATGATCAGACCAGTCATGGAGTCATTCTTTGTTTCATCATTAAGCCTTTAAAATGTGGGAAGTGAGTGCAAACATCAATGGTATAATTGAACCATGATGACCTGAGCACTACTTTCCTGGGTTTTGATATGGCAAGTTAGCACAAGCATCAAGGTATAATTGAACCAAAATGACCAAAGTGTTGCTTGCATAAAATAGGCAGTATTAACCATTTCTATATGTAAGTCCGAAATGTCTTCCATGATATTCTGATGATCATTTCCATAGACAACTTTGCACATACTAATGATTAATTTATAGATATTAGACAAAAAAAATATCATGTCCCTTCTTCGTTCCTCTAGTCAAAGACATCCTGGACTTACTCAGAAATCATGATAGCGAAAATCCAAAATAAAATAGTTGAACCGTTATTGCCAAAGTGTTAAAATCATGAGTCAAGATATATCATCCATTGATATGTGTTTTGTCATGTTTAGATTGATATGTGATAGTTAATGGTTGACAATGTGATCTTATGTTCAATGTTGGATGTGTCTTAGTTCTTCACTTGACAAGCGTTGTTTGACTGTTATTCTACCTGCTTTGATTAAGCTCAAAATGATCAAAACTTTTTTGCCCCTAGCTAGGTTCAAGATTTTGCCCCCAGCCTAGAAACAAACCTTATTATGATATAGTCAATGATCCAAACCATGACGAGAAATCACCGGGGATGCCTACGTATGTACAAAGGCTTTATGATGAATATGAAAAATGCTGACGGAAAAGAATGCAAGCGGAAGAAAGTGCAAACCAATAGATGGCAGAGCTAGCTGACAGATAGCACCTGTTTGCCAGGTTTTCACCATCTGTTTTTATTACACTTTTTCTCATTTTTGATTTTTTTTATTGTTTTTGCTTTTTCACTGTTTTTGGATTTTTTTGCTTTTTTCAATGTTTTTGGATTTTTCTGCTTTTTTCAATGTTTTTGGATTTTTTAGACATAAAAATTCTTTAGATGCATGCTATTGATGGGTTCCTCGAGCTGATCTCTGTCTTGTGTTGATAGCTGATATGCCCTTGACCCAAATATTACTATGACCACAAATGGACCTAACCAGTTTGGTTCAAATTTTCCCTTCTTTTCTCCATCTGACTGATTTTGTGGATTTTCCTTTAGTAATAGTTCTCCCACTTGAAAGATTCATGGTTTGACCTTGTGATTATAACTTTGGCACATTCTTTGTTGATATACCTTTAAATGGTCAAAGGCATTTTGTCTTCGTTCATGGATCAGTTCTAACTCTTGTAGTCTAGACAGTCTTTGTTCTTCATCTGGGATGAGACCTTTTAGTGATACACGTAGAGAGGGAATCTCTACTTCGATAGGCAATATGGCTTCTGATTTGTATATAAGAGAGAAAGGTGTGGCACCTGTTGGTCTGCGGATACTAGTGCAGTAGGCCCAGAGAGCAGGGTTTAGTTGAATATGCCAATCTTTCCCAGCATCGTTCACTGTCTTTTTGAGGATTTTTAGAATAGTTTTGTTAGATGCTTTTGCCTACCCATTCCCTTGTGGATAATAGGGTGTGGAGAATCTGTGTTGGATCTTAAACTTCTCACATAGCTCTTGTACATCTTGATTCTTGAATGGTTGCCCATTATCAGTGATAGTTAATTAAATACATAGTTATTTGATTAATTCCCCTTCCCAATTAATTGGATTCACAAGCAATTTAATTAATTTCTCTATTCATCTACTAGTAAATAAATCTAAATGATTTATTTATATATTTCATCTCACATCCCCCTTTGATTAATTAATTCTCAATTAATTAATGTCTCCCCATACTAATCAATTCTTCTAATCCCTAATTAAGATTAACAAACTCAAGTTTGTTGAGATTAATTACCATTTTCCAATTATTTGAATTTCTAAATTCAAATGAGCACATGGCTCCTAACTTTAACCACCCAACCTAACCATCCCCTAACTTAACCCATTCAATCTAATCTTGGGTCTAACTAAACCTATCCTATCTTGCACATTCTAACCTCCTTATCCTAACCTCTCATGGTGTGGATATTCTCTCCTTGAGACACATGGCACTTTTGCCACATGTCTCCTCCCTTGGACACTTGCCTTCTGATGAGCAAGGCTCCTTGACACTTGTCACCATAGAGATGACAAGTGTCCCTTCCTCCAACCTCTTCTCCAACTTCTTCAATCTTGGCCCTTGATATCTTCAGATCAACTTTGGATCGTTGATTCCTGCCACCTCAGCCTTGGCCTTGGAAATCTTATAAATACCCCTCATTTTGGAGCAATAAGGATCCCATCTCATATCAATTTAGGCATCATTACTATAGGAAATTTTCATTTCAATTATCTATTAATTAGCTTTGGATTTATCATAGCATGTTAATCTAGTTTCTCAAATCATGCATTTCATATCATCTCCATAGTCAATCATGATCAATTAGCTACTCAACTCTTGAGTTGTCACTTTGGAGGTCATTGCTTTAATAAGAGCCCATCAATTCAACACCTTCAAGGTCCTCAAGAATAGAGGAAAATGGGACATTTCAAAGAAGCTACTAGATCAAGACCCTATTGACAAAAAGGCCAAGATGTTGCCAAAGCATGAAGTTCTTGTGCTGGTGCATGGATCAAGTTCCCATGGATTTGACATTGTTTGCACATTCTAGCTATCTGAAAAGAATTCCATTCCATAGTTGGCCAATAATAGCCCAAGCGTATGAGTTTTTTTGAAAGGATAAGACCACTTGAATGAGTGCCACAAATGCCATTGTGGACTTCCTTTAAGGCCTTCTCAAATTATTCTTGTTCGAGACATCTTAAAAGAGTACCATCTAGACCTCATTTAAATAAGGTATCTATGACAAGAGTATAATAGGAGGATTGGCAAATAAAGTTTCTCTTTTGATTTTTTGATAAGTCAGGAGGTAAGATGTTATCTTATAGGTATGTGTAAGTTTGGCCATAGCGAGAGGAATCATGTCCTATAAGTTGACAAATGGTTTGGGAATCAGGACAATTATGAGACAGGTAAAACAACTCTTCAACCAGGAATTCATAATGCTCTTGATTTCCCTATATTTGTAATAGAGAAGCAAGTGTTGCCATGGCATCTGCTGCTTTGTTATCATTTCTTGGAATTTGTTCAAAAGTGATTTCAACAAAATATTTTTTGAAGTCATCCACCATCTTTTTGTAAGACATGAGTTTGTCATCTTTTGTTTGATAGTCATCATTGATTTGATTGATGATAGGCTGAGAGTCTCCAAAGACCTGAAGTTGTGTAATGTTCCATTCTATAGCCATTTTGATACCTGTAACCAAAGCTTCATACTCTGTAGTGTTGTTGGTGCATGGAAGGCCTAATTTGTATGCTTTTGGGATGGTATGACCTTGTGGTGTGATAAATAGAATTCCTTCTCCTGATCCATGTTGTGTATATGAACCATCAAAGTATAGTTGCCATGCTTTTGTTGTGACTATTAGGATATCAGTGTCAGGAAACTCAATCTGTAGAGGATGATCATCTTGAAGTGGTTCCTATGCTAGTTGATCTGCGATGACTTGTCCCTTGATAGCTTTTCTATCTACATACTCAATATCAAACTCACTTAGGATCATGATCCATTTTGCTAGTCGTCCTGTCAATGTTGCCTCGCTGAGAATATATTTCAATGGATTGACTTTAGCTATCAACTTGATGGAGTGAGATAGTAGATAGTGTCTTAATTTTTGAGAAGCAAAAACTACCACCATGCATGCTTTTTCTGTTGGGGAATAGTTGAGTTCGTATCCCACTAGTGTTCTGTTGATGTAGTAGATGGCTCACTCATTTCCTTCATTATCATGTTGTGCAAGCAAAACTCCTAATGATACCTCAGTGGTCGATACATAGAGCAATAATGGCTTGTCTGGAATTGGTGACATTAGAATGGGTGGCTGCATGAGATATGCCTTGCTCTTGTTGAATGCATCCTCACATTGATGGTCCCATTTGAAATGAACATTTTTATGTAATAGATGGGTGAATGGTTGACATTTATCTACTAATTGAGCCACAAATCTTCTGATTGACTGCAGTCTTCCTTGTAGTGATCTGAGTTGACTTATATTCTTGGGAGATGCCATTTCCATGATTGCTTTGACCTTAGCTAGATCTACTTCGATACCTCTAACTGAAATAATGCATCCCAATAGCTTTCCTGAAGTGACACCAAAGACACATTTCTTAGGATTTAGCTATAGCTTATACTATTCTAACCGATCAAAGATCTTTTCTAGTATTTCAATATGTTCTTCTTTGTTGTATGATTTTGCCAAGATGTCATCCACATAGTCTTCCATGAATGTATGCATCATGTCATGGAATATTGTTGTCATAGCTCTCTGATATGTGGCACATGTGTTCTTTAATCCAAAAGGCATGATGTTCCAGTAGAAAGTACCCCATGGACATGTGAAAGCTATCTTTTCTTGATCTTTAGGTGCTATTTTAATCTGATTGTATCCAGAGAAACCATCCATTAGAGAAAACATGGAGTGTCCAACTATTAAATCTACAATGATGTCAATGTTAGGTAAAGGAAAAGCATCCTTTGGACATGCATTATTAAGATCTTTGAAGTCTGTGCATACTCTGATACTTTTGTCTGGCTTTGAAATAGGAACAATATTTGATACCCATTGAGGATATGCTATAGGTCTGATGAATCGTACATCTAGTAATTTTTTTAGTTCTGCTTTGACCAAGAGAGCAATATGTGGATGCATCTTTCTTAATTTCTGTTTGACTGGTTTGGCTCCTGGATTGACATTCAAGTGATGCATAATAAGCTTTGGATCCAACCCTGGCATGTTTGCATATGACCAGGCAAAATTGATTTGCCATTGTGTAAAGAATTCCATATATTCTTTCCTTTCTTTTTCTGATAGAGAAGTTGCTGGATGTAGGATCTTTGGTTGTTCTGTTGTCCCAATATTAATTGCTTCTATTGGTTCGATCAAAATTGATGACCTTTCTTGATAGTACTCAGGTAAAGTGTCAAATCTCCCATCTTCTAGCACCTCGAGGAGGTTTTCACCATTAGATGTGTCCATTTTTTTTACTTTTTCCTGATCTAATGTTGCCAAGAAATGGTTTTCAACATTAGACCTGATATTGTTTTCTTTATATTCACTTTTGCGACTAGGAGATTTGGCACCCACTTGACTAGAAGATGCATTGCTGAAATTCCTAGTGGAAGTTGTTGTGGGTTCAATTGCATTAAGATATATAGACATGGCATAGTCATTTGGAAAGGTATCAATGGTAGTATGTCCTTCATTTTCCCATTCAATAAGTTCAGGGTGGAGTAGAGGTAAAGGATCGTCTGGTTGAGATGTTTCGAGAGTATTTAGGGTCATGATTGAGTTATCAAAGTTATCTTGATATGTATGTCAATGTCTTGAATGGTACCCTCATCAGAATGACCTCACCCAAGAAGTTCTTGATTGTCCTCGATTAAGTCCAAGTCAGCCGAATGTGATTCTAATTCAAGTGAACTAGTTCCTAACATTTGCCCTGCATACGTGTGAACTACATCGACTCCTACATCTATTTTAAAGCAATTTTCTTCAACTGATTCTTTAGAATGATAGGAATCCCATTCCCATTCATCAAAATCTATCTCACTTGCAGCTTGCAATCTACAAATTTGTTCATATAGCTTTTGATGTGTTTCTTCTGTTTGTCTTGCTTTATCTTTCCTTCTTTCATATTCAACTTCTTCTAGACCAAGATTGAGTTCTGTCAACTTTACTATTAGTTCTCCTTGATTAGTACTAGGTTCATGCTTGTTTTGATTGAGAGTTAATGCTGCTTGGGAGGTATTATTGGTTTGTTTCTCTTGTTGATTTGAGGATTGTTTCTTTTGCCATTTCATGTTTGGTTGTGGTCATTGCTTTGCAGATGCTTCTTCCTTTTCAATTGCAAGTTGTTCTTGTCTGTTTTCATATTCTTCTTTTTGTTGGTTAGAAAGTGTGTCTTCTGGTAGAGTAACTTGTCCATACCCTAAGCCTGCTTTGTCTATAGCTTGCTAATTATGAGGTTGGATAGGTTCTGAGATACCTTCTTTTCTTTTTCCTATAGGACCTATTCCAGTGTACCTCATCTTTGGAACAATGTTGAATCCTTTTCCATATTTTTCTATAGGTATTCTGACATTGTTGACCTTTTGTTGAATTTCTTCATCTTTGTATAGCCACTGTAGCACATCTTTGTCTTTTGCCTCCTCTGGAAAGGTTCCAACACTAATGAATGCTCCATCAAATATCGGAAGATGTTTCACAATTTGTTGTTGTTTAGAGTTTGATGGTTTTCCAAAGGATTCAGGAGAGAGTGGTAATTGTGATATTGAGTATTCTCCATTTCCTCGATCTCTTAACTGCATTTGCTTTTCCATACTTGATAAAATAGAGGCAAAGGATTGTTCTTTGGATTGTGTGTTCGAAGATGACGCCTCCCTGTTATGAGGAACAATGAATTCTTGAGCCATTTTTAGATTGCTGCAATGCTGGAATGGATTTGAATCTGCAGATATTGTGATTTCTTGTCCATCATAGGGAAATTTGACACACTGATGATAGGTTGATGGGATATCTTGCAAGTCATGTATCCATGGTCTCCCCAGGAGTATATTATATGATAAGTCCAAGTCCAGAACTTGGCATGTTGTGTTTTTCTGTAAAGGTCCCACTCTGATGGGTAGTATCACAATTCCCTTGGAGGAACATTCTTCTTCGTCATAGGCTTTTATGGTGATCTTTTTTATGAAGATCGACTGCATCTTTTGAATATCCTAAGGCACGAATGAGACTTAATGAACAAATATTTAGGCCAGCTCCACCATCTATTAGAACACGTTTAACTCACATTTTGTGAACGAGGACTTCAATATGCAAAGGAGAATTGTGGGGATGTTGCAAGGACATGTCATCTTCTTTGGTGAATGATAAGTAGTGAGGAGTTGTGGGGTGTCCCACCATGGTTTGGAATTGATCTATATCAAAAACTTTGGACATTGTGGTATCTACTAATGCTCATTCAAGAATCTCTTTGTGTGTAGGTGACAGTTTTAAAAGTTCTTAGATGGATATTTGTGTGGGTGTTTTCTGTAATTGATACACTAGATTGTATTGTTTGGTAGTGGATGATGTGTTTGTTGTAGGACCTGGCAAAACCACTTTGACTTTACTTTGTGTGATAACATGAATAGGTTCATGATGTTGTTTCTCTTTAACCACGATTACATTTACCACATTGTCATATGCATGGGCATAGTTTACCTTTGCTTTACCTTTATTGTTTTGCCCTATTGATGATTCACCCTTCTCATAATTAGGAAGTGGAGTTTTGAAAGCTGTGTGAGATTTGTTTGTTGTATGTCCATCCATAGTTATTATTCCATTATCAATCAAATATTGGATGACATGTTTTAATCGTTGACAAGCATCTGTTTGGTGTCCTTTGTTTCGATGGAAATCATAGTAATGGTTGTCATTCCACCAAGCAGGTTTTACCTTGGGTTCAAAGTTTCTTTCTTCTAGTAATGTAATCAATTTGGTTGCGATGAGTGTTTTTAATGTGAACCCAAGGGGTTCACCAATTTTTGTAAATTGTCTTCAAAAGAAATTTTTGATAGTTGCTTTTTGGTGATTGTTGTTTTGTTGAGCTGCTGCTGAGTGATTGGATAAGTTGAAAACTAGTTGCTTTGGTTTTGCATTGTTGTTATCCACTATCCCGTCATTGACGACATTACAATTCCTATTCCAAAATTTTGGTTTATCATTGTGATTATTGTTGTTAGTGTTGTTAGGAGGGTGAACTCCTTCTTTGAATATTTTCAACTCACCTTTCTTTATCATGGCTTCTTCCATTCTAATTCCATTATCAATCATTTTTGCAAAACTTTGATTTCCTTGCATTTTTAAGTAATAACTCATTTGATCATTTAAGTTGTCTATGAAAATGTCCATTTTTTCATACTCCGGCACTGTACGAGGATACCTCGAAGATAACCGCCTCCATCATTGTAAGAATGTCATGAAGGGTTCTCCGCTTTTTTGTTTTGTGTTACACAAGTCTAGCATGGTTATTTTGTGTTGGATGTTATAAGCATATTGGGATACAAACTTATCCACCAACTCTGAAAATGATCTGATTCCTGGTGGAAGTTTGGAGAACCATTCCATGGCTAATCCAGTTAAGCTTTTTGGAAATAGTCTCATTAAGTATGTATCTTCATGTGCAAACTCCATGCTCATTGTGCAAAATTCTCTTATGTGATCTTGAGGGTCAATGCTTCCATCATATTTTTCGTACCTCAGATTCTCGAAATCTATATGAAAAGGTATCATGTTGAGGTTTCTGTCAAATGGATAAGGACATATTTCTTGAAGCAAGTATCGTCTAACATTTCCTCTTTGCATATCTTGGATTTGTGTTTGCAATGTTTGTAGTTGTTGTGTGAGTCATGATAGGATTATCAACATGATTTTTTCTTGTATGACCATGATTTTGCATTCTAGGAATATATTGATCTCTTCTTATATCATCTCTATCCCTTCTTGTATCTTTGTTGGATTGAGCATTATTTAGAATTTCTACTTCCTCCCTTGTGGGAATGTAAGTTTCCTCATTATTTTTGGTGTTGCTAGGAATTGATGTGTTATTCATTTTGAGACCAAAGATGTCCTCATATTGTTCATCATTAGGAGGAGGACCGATTTTCTTTTGTTTCAATTTGTTTACATCAAAATCTTGGGGGAGTGTAGCACCAGATTTGGCTAACATTAGGAAATATTTTTCCTTTTCTCCCTCCAATAATTTCTTCATAAATTTGTCGAATTGAGGATCTTTCTTGATGTCTTTGATATTTTGTTCTATTATTTCCTCTTCAACTTGTATTTCATCTTTAACTTGTATTTCATCTTCGTGTTCCATGGTTCTATAGTCTTTAGTTATCTCAAACGTTTCTATTTCTATTTTCGTAATTTTCCGTCTCTAAGCCCTGGTTAGAACGGGCATACATGTGTTTTGAATGTTTTTTGAGGTTTAAATCTTGAGTAATGTGTCGTTATAAGTGATCAATTGTTGAGGTGAAAGTTATAGATGTATAGACACGAAATGATCTTTTCAAGTATTTTCTTGTTTACAAGTTTTTCGATCTTAGTTTTTGGAGTGCAAATTTTGTGATTTTTGATATGACCAAGTTCAAATAGGAACGATATATCCTATGATAAAGAACGAGGTTATTTTGATCAAGCGTTGTAGTTTAATGATTAAAGGATGATAGATCCTGATGAGGAACTATGTTTGAACAATCAGTTTATCAAAGACGATGTGTTGTTGCACTTTAAGGTGTTTGATCTTTAACTTGTTTGAGGTGAATACTTGAGACTTTTTGTGTGTCTTGTTCTTGAATCTATTTTTGACAGAAGATAACCTGATTAAATGACCTACTCTCTATGTTTGACTGTTTGAGAAATGTGTTGTTTTTGTTTTTTGCTTTTGATGTATTTTACCAAAAACGCTGACAAAATGACTAGCAACTCTGCTGTTTAGACCAGAAACACTGATGTTTAGACTAGGAACTCTGTTGTTTAGACCAGAAACATTATTGTTTAGACCAGAAATGCTGTTGTTTGGACCAGAAACTCTGATAGACTTACCAAAAATGCTACTATACTGACCAAAAACGCTGACATACAGACCAAAAATGCTGACTCACAAACCAGGAACTCTGTTCTGCTATATAGTGACTCTAAAGTTCAAATAATGATATGTAGGTTTAGCAAATTGAGTGTTTGAACTTAGGAGATTACAATTTTGACCCAACTCTGTAATATGCTCAAACTTTGAGAGTTAATGTTGAAATATGAGAAATTTGACATTAACACCAAGAGAGTTGACCTTTGGATTGAAAATGCGCCTGTTTGGACCGGAGGTGTGACCATTTGGACTGAAAGAGCTAATGTTTGAACTATAAAAGCTGATGTTTGGACTGTAAATGCGACTGTTTGAACTAAAAACACTAATGTTTGGATTGTAAATGCAACTATTTGAACCGTATGTGAGATTGTTTGGACTGAAAGAGCTAATCTACTACAAAACTTGTGAATTTGGTGGTTTGAAGTTTGAGTTTTCAATGTTTGTTGTATTTTAATGGATGATATCTTGAATTGACTTACAAACACAGAAATCAAATTATATTTTTGTTTCAAAGGTTTTTAACAATTAAAAACACATCAATCAGTCTATCTTAAGGAGATTGGCTGAGAATGAAAACCTTTGCTTGCTGACTTAGGTACACACCCAATAGCTAATCAAAATACGGCCACTGAGTCTCACGTAATGGATTCTCAATGCCGTATTAACCGACTCCAAACACTAATGGGGGCACAATATGGCAAGTGTCTTGGGAGAGTTACTATCTCTCTTGCACAAAGATTATCACCCTTTCGGAGGTGAATCGGGTAGCTTCTATTTTTATGGTTCTTAGTCAGGAATTCCATTTGAAATTACCCCTTGAAGTCACGCAAGCATTATTGAGGCCTATAGCCCGACAAGGTACTGAAACAACCCGTAGTCACATAAACGTGATTAAGACCGTGAGGCCCTACAAAATGACCGATATGAGAGATCTCAAAGAGAAAACTCAAATAATCCCATCCTCTGAGACTTTAATCATTAGAGGCCTATTTATTATAGCGAGTTGGAATGCTCAAGTCCAGCTGTACTCACTTGGGTCATTCTCACAGGGTGATTACATTTTCCCACTGTGACATGCCCGCTAAAGATATGCATTATTGAAAGTAAAGGATGAGTCTAGCTTTCTGATCACCTAAGAAAGTTGAGCGCATACTCGCCTATCATCAAGACACATAAGACATGTTTGTTCATTTCCATTGTAATTAGTCTATGTGCCTAATTTAACAAATATAAGTGCAAAATCCCATGTCTGCAAACAAAGTTAGTAGTTTATATTATATTTCTTTGGCAGCGAAATAGTTTATAACTCTGGTCTTTCACAGCAAAATAAGTACCTATAAAACCAACAATCTGCAAATTAGGTTCAGGAAAATGACAGTCCAGAAGCAGAAATGACGAATGCAACATACACTATTTGAAAAATTAATAAAAAACTGAAAATGCCATCAAATTGACGAAGAATGCCATCATATGTGCCAAGAATGCTACTCTGCACACCATAAATACTTCTCTGCACACCAGAAATGTTGTTTTGCACACTAGAAACGCTGTTCTGCAGACTGAAAATGTTGATAAATTTGCCAAAAACAACACTATACATACCAAAAATGCTAAAGTACAGACTAAAAGCACTAAAGTACAGGAAACATAAGAATAGAGTTGAGGAATCTCCCATAAATGTCATTTGAGGTTCTGGAATGCCACAAAAGATGCCAAAAATGCGATTCGGGAGCCCAAGAGAGCTAACCTGCACTCCGAAAGAGCTAATCAACCTGTCAATGAAATTTCTTGTAAGAAAACTTGTTAAAGATCAAAGGGGCTAGGCCCCATGGTGGATGCCAATTAATGTGATGCTAAAAATGTTGTTAAATAAGAGGCATACACATATAATGAGACAATATAATATAATTGAAAAGCTTAATTTCAAAACTAAATCAAAGATTGAAACCATAAGCCTTCCTTGAAATGTCCCATTTTCCTCTATTCTTGAGGACCTTGAAGGTGTTGAATTGATGTGCTCTTAGCGGAGCAATGACCTCCAAAGTGACAACTCAAGAGTTGAGTAGCTAATTGATCATGATTGACTATGGAGATGATATGAAAAGCATGATTTAAGAAAGTAGATTAACATGCTATGATAAATCCAAAGCTAATTACTAGATAATTGAAATGAAAATTGCCTATAGTAATGATGCCTAAATTGATATGAGATGGGATCCTTATTTCTCCAAAATGAGGGGTATTTATAGGATTTCCAAGGCCAAAGCTGAGGTGGTAGGAATCAACGGTCTAGATTTGATCTAAAGATATCAAGGGCCAAGATTGAGGAAGTTGGAGAAGAGGTTGGAGGAAGGGACACTTGTCATCTCTATGGTGACAAGTGTCAAGGAGCCTTGCTCATGAGAGGGCAAGTGTCCAAGGGAGGAGACATGTGGCAAAAGTGCCATGTGTCTCAAGGAGAGAATATCCACACCATGAGAGGTTAGGATAAGGAGTTTAGAATGTGCAAGATAGGATAGGTTTAGTTAGACCCAAGATTAGATTGAATGGGTTAAGTTAGGGGATGGTTAGGTTGGGTGGTTAAAGTTAGGAGCCATGTGCTCATTTGAATTTAGAAAATCAAATAATTGGAAAATGGTAATTAATCTCAACAAACTTGATTTTTTTAATCTTAATTAGGGATTAGAAGAATTGATTAGTATGGGGAGACATGAATTTATTGAGAATTAATTAATCAAAGGGGGATGTGAGATGAACTATATAAATAAATCATTTAGATTTATTTACTAGTAGATGAATAGAGAAATTAATTAAATTGCTTGTGAGTCCAATTAATTAGGAAGGGGAATTAATCAAATAATTGCGTATTTAATTAACTATCTTTAGACCATTTTTAGGTGTATACAGTTTTAACAAAAGATTGCAGAAAATTGTTGAAAGTACAAATGTGAAGATTGATGAACAATTTAAAGGAACTTCAAGGTATATAGATTCTAAACTGGCAATAGAAATACTGACAAATGAACCTACATTGAATCCTCTGGTATAGAATGAAGATCGAGTTACACCGGTATCATCTAAAAATTCCACTATAACTCAGGAACAACAATAAACAAAGACACCCCGGTATGTAAGACAAAATCACTCTGAAGATCAGATTATTGGAAACAAGTATAAAGGAGTTATGACAAGAGGAAGAATGACAAATGAAGAGGTATGTCTTATTTCTCAAATTGAACCATCATTATTTAATGAGGCATGTGAAGATAAACACTGGATTAAAGCTATGGAAGAAGAATTAGAGCAAATTGAGAAGAACAACACTTAGATATTAGTTCCCCGGCCTAAAGACAAAAATGTGATTGGAACAAAATGGGTATTCAGAAACAAACTTAATGAAGATGGTAAGGTAATCAGAAATAAAGCAACACTAGTGTGTAAGGGATACTCTCAGAAAGAAGGAATTGATTATAATGAAACCTTTGCACCAGTAGCTAGAGTTGAGGCAGTTAGATTATTCTTGGCTTTTGCAACACACAAGAACTACAAAGTATATCAAATGGATATTAAATGTGCATTTCTGAATGGAGATCTTGAAGAAGAAGTTTACATTGAACAACCTGATGGATTTTCTTTGATAGATAATGAAGATATGGTTTGTAGGTTAAGGAAATCTTTGTATGGGTTGAAACAAGCTTCAAGAGCTTGGTATGCAAGATTGGATAAGTATCTTTTGAAGATTGGATTTTGTAAAGGTAATGTTGACAGTAACTTATATTACAAAGTGACTAATGATGACATCTTGGTTATAGAAGTTTTTGTTTATGATATAATCTTTGGAGGAGAAGATGGATTATGTAAAGACTTTTCTATTGAAATGCAATAAGAGTTTGAAATGTCTATGATTGGAGAAATAAAATTCTTTTTAGGATTGCAGATTTTACAGAATAATAAAGGTATATTCTTGAGTCAATCCAAGTACTTGAAGGAGTTATTAAAGAAATTTGGGATGGAAAACTCCAAACCGGTAAGCACACCTATGACTACAAATGATAAATTATCACTAAGGGATGAATCTACACCTGTTAATCCGACTAGGTACAAATCTATGATAGGAGGTTTACTGTATTTGACACAAACAAGACCTGATATCATGAATACAGTATGTATTATTTCAAGATTTCAGAGTAATCCTAGAGAAAATCATGAATCAACAGTGAAAAGGATTTTTCGGTACTTGCAAGGCACTACAAATCTTGGATTATGGTATCCTAGAGATGAAAACTTTGAATTATGTGCATACACAGATGCAAATTGGGCAGGAGATGTGGATGATAGAAAAAGCACCATCGGCGGAGCATTTTTTCTTGGAAACAGATTAATTTCTTGGTTGAGTAAGAAACAAAGTTGTACATCTTTATCAACAGCAAAATCAGAATATGTTGCAGCAGCAACTAACTAGGTAAGTGCACAAAGATGGTGGTCAAAAAGGGGGGTATAAGTGGACACTTTTTTTTTGAAATCAGGTGAACCTAAACTTAGAGGCAAAATTTGAAAGTCATCCACTTAATATATGGAGATAATCAAAGAACAACTATTGTAGTACTCTGAATCTAGTTTCCAAACAACTAACCATTTTTAAAATTGGATAAGATTAAGGGGGTCAAATCCTTTGCGTACAAAAAATAGACCCTAATTTTTTTAGAGAAACATAACATAGTGTCTGATGTGCACATCAAAAAGTCATATTTAGATTTAGTATTTTGACAAATCCTTTGGCATAAAGATAGTTAAGAGTGAGCACTAGAAGGTGTGTATTTTTTTGTTGAGTATTTTTTTTTTAATGATTTTTTTGTTAGAGCACATCCTGAAAATTAGGTACCTGTTCGTGCGCGAAGCATAAGTTGCACTAAAAAAATTGAAAATACAATTCTTTTTTTAAAATTGTAAAGAATCAAGTTCATTACAATAATATATAAATTTTTTAAAATTTGGATAATTATATCAAAAGTTATTAAAAAAATGGTGCACGTATGTCTGTGAGAACTATGGAGACAGTGGTAAAAGAAATTCAATAATAATATGTTATTGTTGTTCAAATTTAAAATAAATTATATGGTTAGAAAGCTCAGAAGATGGGTGAAAATATGGTGGAAATTTTAGAAATACCCACTTGATGATGTGTAAACCTGATGATGACAAAGTCAAGAAACCAAGTTGATAAAATAAAACATGCCAAAAAAGAGGGAAATGGAGGGAAATCAAACTTCCAAACCGTAGCTTTGTCATCCAAGCCTATTTCCAAGCCTAAATAGACAAAAGTGTGTATGGGGTACCTATGGTATAAAAAGCGCGTACGCAGTACTTATGGTGTAAGAAGCACATACGTTCTATCTTTACTATAAAAAGTGCACATGCACTATTTTTAATATAAAAAACGTGTACATGCTATTTGTACTATAAAAAGCACATACGCACTATTTTTACTATAAATAGCACGTATGGGCTAAGTTAGTTAAATTTTGGGAGTGTGTATAATATGCTATTGTATATATAATATGTGTATATACATATAATATATAATTTATATATAATATAAAAAATAAAAAATATATAATATTTATATATATGTATGTATGTATATAATAATATATAATATATTAAATATATATACACATGTGTGTATGTATGTGTATTGTCTCCCTCTCTCCCCTTCTCCCTTCCTCATACCCCATCTCTCTCTCTCTCTCTCTCTCTCTCTCTCTCTCTCTCTCTCTCTCTCTCTCCCTTCCCTCTCTCTTCCTCTCCCTCTCTCCCTCCCTCCCTCCCCTCTCTCTTCCTCTCTCTCCAATATATCTTCTTTTTATTTTCATATATATAAGGTGATAAGAAGATTGACAAGGTGGTCGGTTTTATTTTTCTTTTTAAAGAAGATAGGATATAAAGTAGAATCTTTGAAGAAAATGAACGCATTGGTTTCTTTGGATCATGTGGATGTATTGGTTGGATAATATTTATGGGTCGTATGGTGTACTAAGGGGTCATATGGTGTATTATGACCCCTTAGGTGTCTTTATGGGTCATATGGTGTTCTATGATCCTTTAGGACACCATATGACCCCTTAGGACTCCATATGGTGTTGTTATAGGTCATATGGTGTCCTAAAGGGTCATATGGTATTCTATGACCCCTTAGGATACCATATGATACATTACATGTCATTAGAGGTCATATTGTTTCCTAAGAGGTCATATGGTGTCCTATGACCCCTTAGGACACCATATGACCCCTTAACACATGATACGACCCATAATGACACCATATGGTGTTCTAAGGGGTCATAGGATGTCATATGACCCCTTAGGACATCATACAACCCATAACAACACCATATGGTGTCCTAAAGGGTCATTTGGTGTTTTATGACCTCTTAGGACACTATTTGGCATCATTATAGGTCCTATGGTGTGTTAAGGGATCATATAGTATCATATGACCCCTTAGATGTCGAGAGGGGTTGTATTATGTTCTAAGGACCTCATATGGTGTTCCATGAGCCATTAGGACACCATATGGTATTTTTGTGTGTCTTATGTTGTCGTATGACCCCTAGGACACTTTATGACCACTTAGGACACCATATGGTGTCCTAAGGGGTCATATGGTCTCCTATGACCCCTTAGGACACTATTTGACCCCTTAGGACTCCATATGGTGTGATTAGGGGTCGCATGGTGTCCTAAGAGGTCAGATAGTGTTTTATGATCTCTTAGGATACCATTTGGTGTCATTATGGGTTGTATGGTGTGGTAAGGGGTCATATGGTGTCTTACGACCCCTTAGGACTCCATATGACCTCTTACGTATCGTTATGGGTCATATGGTCTCCTAACGGGTCATATGGTATTCTATGATCCCTTAGGACACCATATGATCCCTTAGGACTCCATATGTTGTGGTTATGGGTTGTATGGTGTCCAAAGGGGTCATATGGTATTCTATGACCTCTTAGGACACCATATGATCCCTTAGGTGTCATTAGAGGTCATATTGTTTCATAAGAGGTCATATTATGTCCTATGACTCCTTAGGACACCATATGACCCCTTAAGACACCATACGACCCATAAAGACATCATATGGTGTCCTAAGGGGTCATAGGATGCCATATGACCCCTCAAGATACCATACGACCCATAACAACACCATATGGTGCCCTAAAGGATCATATGGTGTTTTATGACCCCTTAGGATACTATTTGGAATCATTATACATCCTATGGTGTTCTAATGGATCATATAGTGTCATATGACCCCTTAGGATACCATATGATCCCTTAGATGTTTTTAGGGGTCGTATTGTGTTCTAAGGGTCATATGGTGTCCTATGAGCCATTAGAACACCATATGGTATTGTTATGTGTCTTATGTTGTTGTATGACCCCTAGGACACCTTATGACAACTTAGGACACCATATGGTGTCATTAGGGGTCATACGATGTCCTAAGGGGTCATATGGTCTCCTACAACCCCTTAGGACTCCACTTGGTGTCATTATGGGTCATATGGTCTCCTACGACCCCTTAGGACTTCATATGGTGTCATTATGGGTCGTATGGTGTCCTAAGAGGTCATATAGTGTTTTATGACCCCTTAGGACACCATTTGGTGTCATTATGGGTTGTATGGTGTGCTAAGGGGTCATATGGTGTCTTATAACCCTTTAGGACTCCATATGACCTCTTACATGTTGTTATGGGTCATATGATGATCTAACGGGTCATATGGTGTTCTATGATCCCTTAGGACACCATACGATCCCTTAGGACTCCATATGGTGTCATTATGGGTCGTATGGTGTCCTAAAGGGTCATATGGTATTCTATGACCTCCTCATATAATCCCTTAGGCATCATTAGAGGTCATATTATTTTCTAAGAGGTCATATGATGTCCTATGACCCCTTAGGACACCATATGACCCCTTAAGACACCATACGACCCATAACAACATCATATGGTGTCCTAAGGGGCCATAGGATGCCATATGACCCCTCAGGATACCATACGACCCATAACACCACCATATGGTGCCCAAAAGTGTCATATGGTGTTCTATCACCCCTTAGGATGCTATTTGGCATCATTATAGGTCCTATGGTATTCTAAGGGATCATATAGTGTCCTATGACCCCTTAGATGTTTTTAAGGGTCGTATTGCATTCTAAAGGTCATATGGTGTCCAATGACCCATTGGACACCATATGGTATCGTTATGTGTCTTATGGTGTCGTATGACCCCTATGACACCTTATGACCACTTAGGACACCATATGATGTCATTAGGGGTCATATGGTCTCCTACAACCCCTTAGGACACTATTTAACCCCTTAAGACTCCATATGGTGTCCTAAGAGGTCATATAGTATTTTATGACCCCTTTGGATACCATTTGGTGTCATTATGAGTCATATGATGTGCTAAGGGATCATATGGTGTCTTATGACCCCTTAGGACTCAATATGACCTCTTATGTGTCGTTATGGGTCATATGGTGTCCTATGACCCCTTAGGACACATGCATGGATCCCTAGGATACCATATGACCCCTGAGAATACCTTTTGACCCTAGAGAGGGAGAGAGGGGGAGGAGAGGGAGGAAATGGGATAGAGATATACCTAAGAGAGGAGGAGAGTGAGATGGAGACTGAGAGAGAGAGAGAGAGAGAGAGAGAGAGAGAGAGAGAGAGAGAGAGAGAGAGAGAGAGAGGTGGATAGAGGGATTGGGAGAGAAAGAGAGAGATCTAAGAGGTGAAGGGAGGAAAGGTGAGAGAGAGAAAGAGAGGGTGAGAGATAGAGAGAGTTTAAGTGAGAGGGAGGAAGGGGTGGAAGGATATTACAAGAGACTAGAGAGAGAGGTGTGAAGAGAGGGAGATAGGGAGAGAGTGAGAAAGAGAGGTAATGAGAAAGGGAGAGAGGGAGGGAGAGGGGAGAGGGAGAGAATGAGAGAGAGACACTTGAGAGAAGGAGAGAGTAAGATAGAGAGAATGAGGATGAGAGGGAGAGAGACTTCAAAGATAAAGAATGAGAGAGAGAGAGAGAGAGAGATAGAGAGAGAGAGAGAGAGAGAGAGAGAGAGAGAGAGAGAGAGAGAGAGAGAGAGAGAGAGAGAGAGAGAGAGAGAGAGAGAGAGAGAGAGAGAGAGAGAGAGTGAAAAATAGAGAGGGAGGTGGGGAGGTAGGGAGAGAGTGGGAAAGAGATACACTTGACACAAGGGGAGAGTGAGATAGAGAGATAGAGAGGTAGATAGGGAGAGAGACTTGAGAAAGAGAAAGAGAGAGAGAGAGAGAGAGAGAGAGAGAGAGAGAGAGAGAGAGAGAGAGAGAGAGAGAGAGAGAGAGAAACTTGATAGAGATATTTGAGAGGGGGAGAGAAAGAGAGGGATATATGAAAGAGAGAAAGAGGATGAGGGAGATGAGAAAGAGACGAAGAGATACCCGAGAGAGGGAAGAAAGTAGAGAGGGAGATTCCTAAGAGACAAAAAGGTAGGGTTTAAGGAAGAGAGAGGGGAAATGTAGGGAAGAGATGAGAGACATAATGTTGTATGAGCATGCTGATTACTAAAATTTGACTAAGTCTGAAATTTATAAGAATACTCAAAAAACTAAAATCTGCATTATAACTCTTAGAGATCTGGAACCACTCTCAAACATCCTGACAATATATACATAAAATATAACTTAACGTATAAGAAAGATAAAAGAGAAATGTCATTTATACTTAAATGTTATATTTTATGTATATATCCTACTGAAAACCTAATGGAATGCTAAGTGAATTGCATTTTATTGATAGACAGAACCATGTACGTGGTTTTAGTTTTTAAACTACATACGCGGTTAGTATGCTTTAAACCATGTACGCGGTTAGTATTCTTTAAACCGTGTACGTGGTTAGTATGTTTTAAACCATGCACACAATTTAGCTTTGGTTAGGCTCGGCAAAATGAGCCTAAATGCGTGTGGGGTTCTTTAAATTTGAAATACCTCGTATGCGTTTTGGTGTTTTTCATGTGTTTTTTTTGGTATGTCCACTTTTCTAGCCACCACCTTTGTGCACTTACCCAACTGTACACAAGTACTATGGCTTAAGCAAATGTTGAAGGATATAAAGGTAAAATGCAAGAAACCTATTACTATCTATTGTGATAACACTGCAACAATTGATATATCTAAGAATCCGGTATTACACTCTAAAACCAAAAATGTTTCTATCAAACTGAATTTTCTAAGTGAAAATGTTGAAGCAAAAGAAATTAAAATGGTTTATGTGAATACTAAAGAGTAGATTGTAGACATTTTCACCAAACCTCTGCCTAAGGAGACTTTTGAATATCTCAGAGACCAGCTTGGGGTCATACCCCCACCGGTAGAAACCTAGATAGTTGATGATAGTCATCAACCGATAGAATTAACAGAGAAATCTTTTACTCTGGCTTTGATGAAAAGCTACTTCTCAGGGGGAGTAGTTGGTCTAGTGAATTGGTTGGTATTTTGTATCTATAAAATGGTCTTTATATTGCTTTGGCATTTGATGTCAAAGGGGGAGAGATTGGTATGGAAAAACACAAGAAAAACACATGTTACTCCTCGGGGGAGATATTGTTATTTTGGAGAGTTTGATTACTCTCTATCTATATTTTGATTTCTGGTTATGATCTTTTTTGTAAGATTGTTGGTTTTTGGTATTTGGCATTTCTGTTTTGGCACTTTGATGGTTTTTCCATCTTGTGTTGCCATCAATGCCAAAGGGGGAGATTGTTGGTATTTTGGTATGGTTTTGTCATTGATGTCAACACCTACTAACACTTATCAACTCTAGCACTTTGGAGAATCAGCAACATTCACCGAAAAGCAAATGACTTATGCACAATCACCGGTATCTGGTACACCAAGATGATATAATGTTTAGGGTATGTGCAAGCTAATGAGTCACAAATTCACAAAAGTCTATGCATTGGAAAACGCACTCTGCAAAACGGGGGCTTGTTAGTGGTTCGGCCTCCCAAGCCGAAATGTGATGGGGGCCTGAAGCTAAATAAAATGGGCCCCTGTTTCTAAACAAAATGGGGGCTCGGTTTTAAATAATGGGGGCCCATTTTTAAAAAACGGGCCCCCGTTTTTAAATTCTATTTTTACCCTTTTTTTGGGCAAATGTTTCATTTTCACCATGACAGTGAATTGACAAGAGGAGATAAAAAATGGGCCCCCATGCTGTGGTTTCCATTTCAAGCCTCCACCACTATCCCAGGTACACATTCAGTCATCTATTTTCACATTTCATAATTTTCTTGTATATTTTTCTTTTTTTTGTGTGTATTATTTAGTTTTTTTTGAATTATTTTAGTTTTTTTTATAGTAGCCTATAAATAAATTATTTTTTATATTTGTAAATTCTTAATTTTGATCTAAAATATTTTTGAATAGTTAACCCTAAACCGTAATCAACAAATTTAGAAATCAAAACCAAACTTAGATAATTAACAAAACGAAATCGACACAAACAAAAAAATGAAAAATTGAATGGAAACAAAAACAAAAACGTTTGTAAATGAAATTGAAATAAAACCGAACATATGTACCTAAATTGTTCTTAATCCTCATTAGGCAATACAAAAGTTACCACTAAATTAGTATAACCTTAAAAGTAATTAACATTACTCTTCAAATTTTAGATATCAAAGTTTAGGCTTAGGTTTATACCATGTCATAGCATAAAGGTCCTATTATGGTCCTATTATGTTATGTGATGGTATAAAAGGATCAATTATGGAAACATTATGTCATGTCATGGCATAATAGGACACATTATGCCATGATGGTATAATAGGACACATTTTGACATGATGGCATAATATGTCCTATTATGCCATGACATTGCATAATGGGTTCATAGTTGGTCCTATTATATCATGTCATGGCATAATAGGACCCATTATGCCATCATGGCATAATAGGTCCTATTATGCCATGACATTGCATAATAGTCCACCTATTATGCCATCATGGCATAACAGGTCCATAATAGGACCTATTAAGCCACAACATGACATGATTTTCTCCAAAATTGCCAACTTCATCATCTAATTCATCTCCAACACTGAAACTATGCTAATTCGACATGTTTACTTAGTATGATAGGACCAATTATGGACCTATTATGCCATGACATTGCATAATGGGTTCATAGTTGGTCCTATTATATCATGTCATGGCATAATAGGTCCTATTATGCCATGACATTGCATAATAGTCCACCTATTATGCCATCATGGCATAACAAGTCCATAATAGGACCTATTAAGCCACAACATGACATGATTTTCTCAAAAATTGCCAACTTCATCATCTAATTCATCTCCAACACTGAAACTATGCTAATTCGACATGTTTAATTAGTATGATAGGACCAATTATGGACCTATTATGCCATGATGGCATAATATGTCCTATTATGCCATGACATTGCATAATGGATGCATAGTTGGTCCTATTATGTCATGTGATGTCATAATAGGACCTATTATGCCATCATGGCATAATAGGTCCTATTATGCCATGACATTGCATAATAGGTCCTATTATGCCATGAAATTGCATAATAGTCCACCTATTATGCCATAATAGGACCTACTAAGCCACAACATGACATGATTTTCTCAAAAATTGCCAACTTCATCATCTAATTCATCTCCAACATTGAAACTATGCTAATTTGACATGTTTACTTAGTATGATAGGACCAATTACGGACCTATTATGCCATGACATTGCATAATAGGTCCATAGTTGGTCCTATTATTAGAATTTTAAAAACTTATAAATATCCTGTGTATCATTTAACATATCCACACCTAAAGGATTTGGTTTTGAATAAAAATTAAAAAAGAGAGAAAAGTAAACATAATTTTTTTATTCATGGGTGAAAACCATTCTTATGACACCTTGGACAAGTACCTTGGCATCATGTATAATTTTTTTTAAAAGTACCCTACACTTGGAGCATACCACAATTGATTCAAATTCTCTTTATTCTCAACCATCCTTGTCATCATCCATATCATGTATCTCACATTCCTAGTTTTTGACCTTGATTCAAGTCTTTTAATCATTTTGAGACATGTTTTAGGAAAATTCTAATTTATAAAATCCTATTTACAGAGAAATGTTACAAAAAAATTGAGAAGACGAGTAACATATATCCACATCTCTACCAAAGTAGGGAGTATGAGTTGAACATGTGATGCCTACCTAGGTAGATATCTACCCAAGTAATCTTATCCTATCCTCTAGGTGCAAATATGCAATACAATAGCTAGGTAAATGCAAGAAAATAATGATGCACCAACAAGGTGAATGTACACATGGAGGTGACACATAACATAAAAGAGAAACCACTAGATATCACATGATTTAATATTTTATGTTTACTTCATATTCTATTACTTCATGTGTTTTATCTCCTATTTTTACATTAAATCTAATATTTATTAGTAACTACTAATTTCCCATAATGATTGATGTCTTATACTTTAATCTTTGTTCTAGCTTATGATCTTCAAGACTATTTGCTTCACATGTATGTTCATATAGTGTTTTTTTTATCTTATTAAAGCATTATCTTATGTTTGTATATTGGTTAATCTATCTTCTTAAAGTATTATCTTATGTTCATACATTGGCCTATTATTATAGAGAATATAATAGATTATCACTATTTGATCACACATTTTTGCATCTTAATATCATATGATTGTGCCTCACATGATGATCTTATGATCATATCTTGGTTTATAGAGCGTAATGATCTTACATTTCAATATCTTATTTTCAGCACTTATCATCAATCCTTATATATTCTTACACTAGAAGGAGGATCATCTTATTTCTCACTTCTTTATTGATCTTATGTATGAAATTTTTTATATTGATTTTAATAGTTGATGCATTTTACAAGAAATGAATTTATTAAATTGAATATATAATAGATTTATGATGTTTCATTGAAAGTTTTTATTAAGTTTTGTGCGCAAATTTTATATTTAAAGATTCAATAGTATGTACATGTATATTTTTTTAAGTTCAATATTATATTATATATTTCATGTGTATCTCATTCAACAACATAGAAATGTTACTATTTATAAATGTTTTTTTTTAATTTAGTAAAATAGATTCTTCTTTGACATAGAGTTGTATATAATTCATGTATATCTTTATATATGCAGGAGTTCTTTGTTATCATGGATGTCTTTGACATAGATGAACTATTAGGTGAAAATCCCCCACCACAACCCCCTCCTCCTCCTCCTCCACCTCCACCACCACCACCACCACCACCTCCACCTCCACCCCCTAGATTGGATGAAATTCATTTAAGAGAATGAATTAATGAAAACCTACAAGTGATTGAACAAAACATTTCTGCTATCCAAAATGAGCAAATCACGCCACCCCATCTTGTAGAGTTTGCAAAATCAATGCAAACTATTGTCGAGTCAGTTAGATCTATTGATTCTCAATTAGATCAATTTCATAGATGACGACAAGAGTTGCATGATTTTTATGCTGATGGTTTAACTTATAGGCAAATCACTGATTTGAAAATAACCAAAGCTCATTTATGTCCATATTTTAATAACCCCAAAACAAGAGAACCAATGCAACCTAACCAGAAAAAAATTTCAATTAGGTGGTGTGTGCATCTAGAAATGGCTAGATACTTTTGGGATAGATGGTGGATGGTTTTTTATTATCCACCACATTGTAATTATGAGGTCCCTTTTTATTTTTTGAAGAATTATACTGTGAGTTTGTAATGAACCAAAAACCAAATTATTTTGACATTAAGTCATTCCAAGGTGTTGGTCATGGAATGCCACAGCATAGATTAGGGGCACGGAGTAATAATCCCCTACCGGATCCACCCATAGTTCCACTTGTTACTCCATCGATTCTTGTAGATGTCCAAAATACATCATTCATTTTGACGTTAGATGCTTTGACTTCCCTCATAGGTAACCTGAGTGAGCAAGCTGCTCACATGGCATCTGCTCCTTGATGGATGCCACATATGTGTTTGAGTTGTCATGAGATGTGTGTAGGTCCTACTGCTGCTGCAGGATCTACTTTAGTTCCAGCTGAGCATGATGCAGCAGATGATAGTATGATGACATCTTATATGGATTTTCTTTTCTCGGATGTTCATCTTGACCAGGTATAGATATATATATACATGTACATGTCAATCTTTTTATACTTCATTAAATATAGGTATAAACTAAGTGCATCTCTTTTTTTTATACAATCTAATACTTCATTAAATAAATTTTGTTTATGTAGATAAGGACTACACCTAATATTAGAGTCAATATTGCATCTATTGGAACACAACTCGGCACACCTTATGGGGTATAGTATAAATTTCTATCTAGACATTGTACTATCTTTTTAAGTTAATATGTTATCATCGTATACTATATAAATTTTCATGTTGATACATTGAATGCTTCTTTCTCCAGGATTCAGGTCATGAGGGACCCTCTACATAATTGTCTCGTGCTCTTCCACAGAGAGAGTCCATAATTGTTTATTAGTAGGCGTGCCATGATATCTATCCAATTTTATATTAGTTGCCACTACTAAATGCGAGTAATGTATAATCTTCTTCTCTAATTCATAATCTTCAAATGTGGGCAATCCATTCTTTCTTGTTAGATATTTACATAGCCAAGTGCCAACAACAACCACAGATCCTGTTGCATAGTCATAACCATCATCATCTACTCGAGGAGTGGTTAGCTTATGTTTTGGCTCTACACATTGAGCCAAACAATACTTTGTCCCCTCTTCTTTGTCCTCTGGTGCAACAACAACATAGACATGTTTTGTGCACAAAACAATTTTATTTTAATATTTAATGAGAAATAAAAACAAAAATATACACTGTAAGATTTCATAAATATGTACTATTTAATAAATCAAAAGAAATTTTAAAAATAATTTTACCTTGTTGTATAAGATCTGAAATGCGATCATAGTCATTTGATGCAAACATTTGATCCATATCTTCATCAGTTCTTTCATGCGGATCATTTGCATCTATGGGTGTCAATGATCTTTGTTGCCATTCTTCAACCCATTCTTTATTCTCACAAAATTCCCAATCTTTGGAAACACAAAACTGACAAAAGAAAGCAAGTTGCCTTGTGAATATAGTCCATGTGTTTGAATTAGAACTCTTAAACAAATGCCATTTAGCTGATCCAATGATGGTATTACAATCATGCCAAATAGGAATACTATCTTCCTCTATCAGCCAAAAGAAACGTCGAATTGCAGAGTTTTTAGTTGATCCTTTTGACAACTTTGAATTGCACCAATCTACAACTGCATGAGCATCTCTGAATTTCATTGCATCCTTGAATTTCAATTGTTCTCTAGCAAGAGCTCTTTTTATATAGGCACCGGCTCCATCGTGTTCCCCCTTACCATGTCCCGCTTCAAAAAAACTCCATAAATGTTGGACATTGGTTATCTTGTGAACTTTGCATAGCCAATAAAACATTCTTGCATTTTTGAATTGTCTAGTGCAGTTATCTGACCATATCATATGTTGTTTCATGTCAATTTCTCTTTCCTTAAGATTATCATAAAATACCTCGAAGCAATGTTGAACAAACTCTGAAGAGTGTAATCGATTATCGCTAACATAGAAATGATAGCCAATAAAACAGTCTTGCATTTTTGAATTGTCTAGTGCAGTTATCTGACCATATCATATGTTGTTTCATGTCAATTTCTCTTTCCTTAAGATTATCATAAAATACCTCGAAGAAATGTTGAACAAAATCTGAAGAGTGTAATCGATTATCGCTAACATAGAAATGATACTCCCTCAAAATTTTTCTGTTATCTTCTGTACTGTCATGGTCATTTCTATATATAATGTGCTCAAATATGGCCACTTGTACTGAGTTGTAGTATTGTGATTAAGTTTCCTCTTGTGGTTTTAGAGTATAATTTTCTGCAAAATCCACAACTGATACTATTGTTCCAACTGGAAATGTGTTCTTGCATATGCAAAACTATCCATCAAGCCATCGGGCATGTTGGGAATGTTTCACATATTTTGGAACAATATGAGTTTTAAACTCACTAATAAATTCATTCACACTATTCTATTTTGTAATCAATTCTAAACATTTCCCCATCTTTCCATCCTTTAGAGGGTATTCTATATTTTTAAATCTCCTAACATCAACCATTTTTTGTCCAAACTCGGATGAAACATGTTCATGCAAAAATTCACCTATCGAAGAATAGTTCCCACATAAATTGCAAAGGCCATAAATGCATGAACTGGAAGAAATAATTGTTCATTAGGTGGTTTACAAAATAAACTTCCAATAAAATCTTTTATAGTTTCAGGTGGAACATAAACACCACAATCCTACACAAGATCATTACCATGCAACATACAACGTATATATCAAAAAACATCATAATAGTAACAAAACTAAACATGGGTTTTACAACAACAAGATATTCTTTGTTTATTGATTTTAACATACCAGGGTTTGCATTTTTCAAATGACCTTTGACTAATTCATAAATTTATTAACATAGATTCATCACTAAATTTTTTAAAGAATTCAGTTTGAGTCATGTCAAGAAGATGTTTTGGATGAGGATCACGAATTTTTGATCCCACCCTTAACTTTAAAACATCTCTACCATTTGATGAAACTCTAATGTTATCATGCCAAAATTTTGCAATTAATTGTTTAGTTTCATCATTTAATTTCATGTCTGACCTTTGAAGTCTACCACTAAAACTCCAATAATGGTTTAGTGGATCAATTTCAATTGTGTCTCTTCTTTTGGCTGCTCTTGACAAGGTTCTACGATGTAAGTTCAAATAGCCACTTATATCACTTAACATTCTTTTACTAACAATCATTTTGTCAACTATAGTAGTTGTTATAACTCTACGTGCTACATTCTTATCTTTAGATCGACTTGTTTTTCCTATAGAATCGATGGCACTGGCAATAGTAGATACAAATTTCTTATATGATTCATCTTTTCTTTTTGGTTTTGCATAAATACCTATTTTTTTCATGACTTTACACATTTTTAACATTTTTATTAATTGTAGCATTAATTGACATTGGAATCCTAACTTTTTATTATAGAAAAATTGTTTATATAATCTATTCACATGTGTTCTGATTTGTCTCCAAGATACTAACCCATTAAGATTATCTCTCACATTTCTATCAATAGTAAACAAATTACATTCATTTTCTTTCAGAGAGGGTGGTGTAATATTTTCAATTTTTATTTCTTTTCGTATTGGTGTATGAAATTTATATCCAGCTTCATTTAAATCAGCAATTTGATTGGCATCATAGTCATCAGGATTTAAAAACATACCAGGATTTGCATCCACATCAACATTTGCATCAACAGTCATACCCATGTGTGGTTCTACATTTCTTGCATCCATCATGATGTCTTCAATGGTCTCATCTACAATGGGCACTAAACTAGATTCTTCAGAAGTGTTATTCAATTGTCGTTGTTGTGATCTTCGATCTCTTTGGCGTTTTGCCTCCTTCTCTCTTTGTGCTTGAATTTCGTCCACTATCATTGTCCTCTTTTTTTTCTTTTGACGTTGCTTAGAACCCATTTTTACAAACTCGTCTTCAAAAAATAATATCTTTTTACTTAGTTCTTCAAAAAATCATGTAAAAAATATTAAAAAGTACTGCCAAATGATGTAAAAAATCTTTGTCAGTATGGATTTCAATGATAGTGTGGTAAATCGATGCAATCTATTTTTTTTTATAGTAACGGTTATTTAGAAACAGGGGCCCATTATTTAAATAACGGGTCCCCATTTTAATAATGGGGGCCCATTATTTAAATAAAAACGGGGGCCCGTTATTAAATCCAACGGGCAAAAAATGGAACGGGCCCCCGTTTTATGTAAAATTTGAATTCACAACCCGCCACTTACCTCGGGATTAGGCCTGGGATAGGCTTGGGATGGCCACACTTGAGACATGAACCTGCAAATTCAAAGCTCCATGAATGAAAGCACAAATATGATGAAATGAAATAGTTTACGTGCCTCTAATCAGAGAATTTTTATACGAAATTGAAACCCATTTCAGATTATACTGTCTAGATTCTAAATATGTAAATTAATTTAAAAATTGATTAATTATTTTTCATTTAATTTATACTAAAGTAGGTCCATAAATTTGAAATATTAACTAATTTTCTAAATTTAATAACTTTTTTATTTTAATGAATTTTGAAAAAAAAATTATATGTCATCAATCTACACAAAATTCTTTTCTATTTAAAAATTAAAAAATCAAAAAATGCTAAATTTACGTCAAATTATATGGGTCGTACATGTCAAAATTTCAAAAAGATAATTACGGCCATTAAAAAATTAATTTAAAAAAAAATATTTGAAAAAAAAATATAGAAAAATATGCTCATCAATCTTCAGTGTGTTACAAACCATTTCCCAAAATGGTTTGAGAAAATAATTTTAATTGTGTCAAAAAGTGTGGGTCGTAGACATGCATGGTATGGTCCTGAAACAGGCATTTTTAAAACACAGTTTTTAGAACTCCATTCAAAAAGTTATATTTTATTATGTGGGTATTAAAATAAATTACATATTTGAAAAGTACACTCAGAGAGCTATCTTTTATATTATTGACTTTGTCCAAGATTCAATCTCTAAGTGTTTCAAAATTTAAGCTCAAATGAGACAAAATCTAAAAAATAGGGAAAACACTTCCACTTTTTGGCCAAAAAGTAGACTCATCTTCTTGCACTGACCCTTCACTGACACTTGGAATGGATGGAGAGCACCTGGTTATGTTGAAGACATTGTTTGGACACTTTGTCTTGAAGATTTGTTCATTGGCATATTGGTATTTGCATATTTGTTGTTACCGGCAAATAGGTCCAGGTTATACACCGGTAGGTTTATCTTTTCTAGATTAGCATGACACGCTATGGAGATGTTTTATTATTATTGTAAATGCATCAAGTCAACATGTTGAATCGGTTATTGCATTGGATATTATTTTATTTGTAAATTAATTTTATTGTAATATCCTTTAGATCTGACCTACTAAAATTGGTCTTAGGTTATGATATAAATGTAAGATCTTATTTGTAAGATCAAAGGTGGAATGCAAAAAAAAAGAATTATGTGAAGGTATATGCGAGATTAAGTAGAGCTATACATGGAGACATCATTTGAAGGTTGAAGGAGGTTTTTGTGAAGACAATCAGAACTACACCGGTACTGAATCCAACATAGAAAGATGCTAATTTGAGCAGTAAATTTATATCAAATTTAACCATCCAATTGTAGTCAGTGTGACTCCCATTTTGTGTTTGAGCAGTGAGCTCTAGGTGCTTGGCCTTTCTGCATGTGCAGACCCCATTTGTATACACTTACTATCTACAATAGTATCATTTGATTGTGGGTAAGGTTTCCCACTGTTGTTTTTCCCCTTACAGGGTTTCCACATACAAATACTGGTGTTGTGTGTTGTGGATGACTTTGTCTTTCTGTTTCATGCATTAATCTTTACTAGTATTGCAATTAACTGATAAAATTGTCTATCGACATAAAAGACTGGTTTACCAGTATTAAGCATTAAATTGGTTAAGTTGTTTTTGGTTTGAATTTATTTGACAACTGATTCACCCCCCCTCCTAGTTGTCTCTGAGACCTAAACACAGGCCATGTCACACCTCTACTCTTTGTCCTCGACCTGGTCTCCGTGGATCGATTGGATCTCAAAGCTATAAAACTCAGAACTCGGTGCTCCCTGGGAACCACATCCTCATAATGCCTCTGGAATTACTTCGCCTCCTTGGCTCTCAAAGCCACCTCTCTTAAGGTATCTCTCATCGAGCCACCTACCGCCACTCTCTCCAAAGCCTCTGGTCGAGCCTCAGATTGACCCAACCGCTCCAAAACTATATCCCACTTAGTGGTCAACTGTGTAATCTGCCGCTGATGCGCCAGTAACTATTTCTGTAGGTGCTGCATTGATAACTGTAAGGACATAATCTAAGCGTCCTCCTAGTGGGTCAGAATCCGAATCTGGAGGGGTACCTGCGAAGTGGTACCCCCTATCCCTCTACCTGTCCTCGGTGTTGGTGGGGGTAGAACATCTGACCTCTTCCTTTGTGCAGGTTGTCTAAACTCATCAGTCCCTCCCACTACCACTATCATCTCTCCTATCCTCTCCTCACCCCCAGCTCCAATAGCCAAGCCTCGTCTCCCTCTATGCACCATAGCTTGCCGCACTGCTCTCTCCACCTGAATCCCTCTATCACCACCATCTCCACCCTGTGTCACCATGTTCTCCAAGACCAACCCCCACCCTACTACCAGTCCCTTCGACCTACGTACGGTCGAGACATAAGAAACCACCTATGAATCCTTCCAGTACTGATGAAAGAGGAGCGTAATCCAAATCTATGAACTCCTGCTAGGGGATCTTATATCTGCAAACTATGTCATCCTATAGAATCTGGTGGAGTGCCTTTGTCCTGCCCTCCTTTGTCTGCTCATAAGGTAATAGTGCTCCTACCACAGGAATTTGCAGAATCCGGTAGCAATCTTTTGGTGTCACTGTGATCTCACCAGTAGCCAAATGAAAGGTGTTTGTGTCACTATGCCACCTCTCGGCTAACGCTGTCAACCAACCCTGGTTAATGATAAAAAGGGGAAGGATACTGAGACAATAATGGAGAGTGAGAAGGATGAGAACATTAGAGAAGAGGAAGAAGGGAAAAAAGATGTTAATTCTGAAAACCCTTATTCTAACCCTATGGCCTCGAATAGTAGGAATATCACCTTGAACTCTATGGAGGAAGACAACCCTAATTCTGTGGGCATTGAGCAGGGTAGGGATTTGGCAAATACTATTTTGAATACTGCCCATAATTGCACTCTGGAATCCTTTAACTTCCAGAAATGGG
The DNA here is from genome assembly GCF_030272615.1 of Cryptomeria japonica. Taxonomy (NCBI): domain Eukaryota; kingdom Viridiplantae; phylum Streptophyta; class Pinopsida; order Cupressales; family Cupressaceae; genus Cryptomeria; species Cryptomeria japonica. The sequence goes on from NC_081413.1 coordinate 651,500,604, forward strand.
TTATTGACAACATTACTAGCATTCAGAGCAAACAGAGGGACCTAGAAAATAAGATACACAATTTGATTAAGGAAACAAATTCGGGGAAAAAGAATGAGGAGATGGAAACCGGGGAAGCTGAGGAGGAAATTGAGATGTAGGACTGGTTGGAAAAAGACCTGATAAAAGGGGATTTGAAACATCTAGAGGATGTTATCAAAATTGTAAAAGAACAGGATGAGGAGGATAAAGGTAACATCATCACTTGGGTTGCTCGAACTGAGAAGGCTTTGAAAAGATTCATGAACTACAATCTTGAGGTATTAAGATTTTTGTCACATAATATGAATGCCTTGGCGGATCACTTAGAAAGGAAAAATTAGGATAAGAACTTGGTAATCATTGAAGATGTACCGACCTCCAGCTCCACTCATCAAATCTTCAGGCGAAGAACTAGGCAAAACACCACTGAGATGGAGACCAAAATGAAAGACATCCAACTAAAATAGGATAGCAATGATTTGAGAGAAGCTGCTAAGGCTATGATGCTTTTGGTTCAGAACGTTGAGGAGTCTATAAAAGTTTTCATTTGATATGTAATGCTGGGTTTTGGATGCCAATTTCTTGTTGGCTCCTTGCTGTCTTTTGGTCCTAGCTGCTAGTTTTTGTGCTAGTTTTTTGTAGTTGTTTTGTCTTGTTTCTTTCTTTCTCATCTTTCGTATTGTAAGCGGGTTTTGGGTCCCTTAAAACCTATTTTTTCTTAATAAAAAACAAAGAGGATAGGCCACACCTCTCAATGATATCCCTGTCAGCCTATGCCAATCCTGGTATCCATGACCACGATCTTGGAATTCACTCTCACGACTGAACAACCCCAAGTCACTCCTGTCAAAAACAAAACAAGTCCAATATCAGTTTCCTCATCAATTCAATTCATATCAAAATCAGATTCATATCAACTTGAAACATTGAAAATATAATCAAGTTCCACAATCATATCAACTTGTAAAACAACTCAAGTTTCACATTCATATCATCTTGTAAAACAACTCAAGTTCCACATTCACATCAACTTTTAACACAACTCAAGTTCCGCATATATATCAACTTGAAACAATGCATATCAAATCAAGTTCATATCAAAACATCCATATCAAAATTCACATTATATCCAATCACCATCAGATCAAAATCAACTTGAAACATTGAAAATCAAATCAAGTTATATCAAAACTCATATTGGACAACTTATCAAAACAATGACAGCAGACACACAGACTGCCACTTCACACCTATCCCTGGAAAATTGGCAAAAACCTACCTATTTTTTCTTCATCCAAAATCCCACTTTACCCAACATTTTCCACTCATTTGCTACCCTATCCTATCTATGCGCCACCAAAACTACCCTAAGTGCTACAACTCCATATGCGCTATCTTATCTTGGCCCTATGCTACACCATTAACCCTATGCGCTAAGGTATACCTACACACTATCCTACACTACCCATGTGAGCCCCTGCTAACCGTATGTGCTAGGTATTTTCTACGTGCTACCCTTTTCTTCCTATACGCTTCCCTGTATTCCTGACGTCTAACCTAACCCTAAGCACTACCCTAACTAACCGCTGCACTATCCTAATCTACCCAGATGCTACCCTATTTCGTTAAACTCTATGCACTACGCAACCTATTGTATGCGCTACGGTTTAGCCCAGACACCCTAAAATGTTAAATTCGAGTGGAAAAATTAAAAAACATGATAAAAATGACAAAAAAATTTTGAAAAGGGGTAAAAAATGATGACTTACTAGTGGTCCATATGTGGTGAGCCTCCGATACCTCTGAATGCACTCGAATCGATGAGAAGCAAAAGGAATAGACATTTTGTCTTTTTTTTCCAAATGTCACTTTCTCCAAAGTCAGCAAAGCACAAATGAGACAAAATAAATTACATTTTCTCTTTTATGGGGTAAATGAAAATTAGGGTTGCATGGACCAATACATAAATTGCTCGTGGTCTCATATCAAACACTCATTATCGGGAGATGAATCAACTTATCGCATTCAACATAGACAAAAATTTACAATGCAATCAAAACACATCAAATTTTCAACATTTTGATTCATATCCTGAGGGGGCATTATCAACACCATTTATCAAAATCTAGGGCACGACATGAACATCTCGACAAGAGATCACATTGATCATAACCAAATCATGTCGACACATCATTTTCTTTGAATCAACATGTGCACACATGTCACTTCAAAGAGGGGCAAAATGTAGATGTATAAAAATGACCATATTCCTGAATGAATATTTAATGTTCATTTTATTCTCATTCCTCTATTTTAGTTAAATCTAATTTAATTAAATCACCACATTATTCTATTTAATTAAATAAATTATTGAATTTATTTATTTAAATTCACTTAAGCCCTTTATATCATTTGATTGAATAAATCATTTTATTTAATTAAACTCCTCTCTACTTTTAATTAAATTTTCATTTAATTAAATAGTTTACCCCAATTAAATAAATCTACTTTATTTAAATCTCCAACTTGCAACCAAATTGAAATAAAGCAATTTATTTTAATTAATCCTTTATCCTCCACCCACTTGTATTTTCCTACAAATGCAAGTTGCACAACTATTTTAAATAAATAAATTATTTATTTAAAATCTTATTTATCCTCACCCACTTGAAACCTTTAATGGTTTCCCTTAAAGTCTTCAAACTTAATGGCTTCCTTCTAAAGTCTTCTTAAGCCTTTAATGGTTTGCCTTAAAGTCTTGAAACTTAAAGTCTTCCAACGTAATGGCTTCTTTCTAGAGTCTTCTTAAGCCTTTAATGGGTTCCCTCAAAGTATTCAAACATTTAAAGCTTTATCTTCCTTTTTCTCATGTAAATAAATTAAGATTTATTTAAATCCAAAATTCACATTCACATTTAAATAAATTAATATTTATTTAAATATTTATCCAAATGCAAATTACACCATTTAATTGAAATAAATGATTTTATTTTAATTGAAAATCCCAAAATTCCTCCCACTTGCATTCTCCTACAAAATCCACTTGCATGCCTAAATCCCTTCTAGATTCTTCTAACTCCTTCTAATTAGCCTAATCCTATCCTAATCATTATCACATTCCTAAATAAAAGGAAGTCACTTCTCAAAAACCTCCAAAGTTTTCAATAACCATTAAAGGTTTTATGTCTTCAAATGGTTAACCTCTAAAGTCTTCCAAACCATTAAAGGCTCTTACATAACCATTTATGGTTAACTCACCTTTTACATTTGGTTAGACACTTTCCTCTAACTTAACCATCCTTTTGACTCATGGGTCTCTTCAAATCATTTATTTCTTTGACTAAGGTAGTCATTTAACCCTTGCACATTCATTTATCCCTTGGATAAAAGAAATATCCATTAACCTAACCCTAACCCACCCCCCTAGGGTAACCATCATGTCCCCTCAAGCATTTAATGCTTCCTACCTCTCCTCTCATGCAGTCTTATGTTGACAATTGTCAACATTTTATTGGTGAAAATTACAAACATGGATTGATAACTTTCAATCCCGACCCTTGATAACTCCTCCAATCTAGACCCTCCATTTCCCTATTTTCACTATAAATAGAGCTCTCCTTCCTCCATTTCAAAGATCATCCAATCTTTTAGTATCTCATTTATGCTCAATTTTATCAATACATTTAGCCTCTCTTTGCAATAGGAATTAATCCAATATAGCATTTTAGAATATTTCCTTTATCATTAGCTTGAATCATTAACTAGTATATTATGTTAGGATAGTATTTATACTAACCTTGTCATATTATAATCTAGTTTAACTCATTTGTAGAATCATGCATAAATAGGATGCATTCATGTTAAAATCAATCAAAAGCATCCCTTGTTCTTGCATTAGTCATCCCTAAGTCACTTTGCTCAGTGATCTAAGAGCAAAGGCATTGGCTTGAGGGACCTGGTGAGATAGAGAACCATGGAACCTACCTTGGGAAGTTGAGTCATTCTTCATGACTCCATAACTTGCACCAAGAAGTCCTATGGGTGTGTGGACAAGCCTCTTTGAACATAATTCTCATATTTTAAGTTTCATCACCTCACTTTTCCCACATACAGGTACTACTACTGATACTAGTTGTCTTGGTGTTGGACAAGGGCTACAAAAAAATATCTCTCGCAAGAGGCCACTAGTGGTAGATACTCAATCTCATACTATTGAGAATCCTATATCAATTTCCACTGACACTACAAATTAATCATTTGCAGCTTCAGATCACACACCTCAAAAGATTATGAACACTACACATGAAAGTGTCAGTGGGACAGGATCAGGAAAGGTTGTTGGTAATCGTATTAAAATCACAGGCATAAGTGGAACTGGAGCCTCTGTTATTCCTATGTCACCTTTCAAACATTCAATTGCTTTAGCAAGCCCAGATTTTCAATTTCATGATTGATATGAAAAATTTGAATAGACAACAAATACAAATAAAGAAAAAAAGAGAGCATTTTATAGGGTTGCTCTGACTAAAGTTTTAGATGAACAACCTGCAAGGAACATGGTATTTCCAACATATGAGCCACACAAAGATATGATGGAGTTCATGGTTGTTATGCCCCCAACTAAAGATAAAAATTCACCACATAGTCAGATAGATCCCTCTGAATTTCAAGTTAGCACCCTCCAAATGGATTTTTCCAAAGTACATAATGTGGACGAAATTAGTGTGTCAAAAAGGACTAATGAAGTGGTCTACACTTCATTGCTAAAGGCGGAGAGAGTAAAAAATAAACTGGAGAAACAAATAGAAACGTTATAGGCAGACCTGAAAAACAAAAAATCAAAGAAGAAAGCAACAGATAACAAGTGCAATGATTTACACAAAAGGATTAAAAATTCGGTCTCTGCAGTAGAAATTGCAGAGCAGGAGAAGAGGGATGTAGAATTGAAGGACTTGAGAGAAAAAATGGCTAAAAGCAGTGAAAAATTGATGAGGAAAGAGCCAATTTTGAAAAATTATACAAAAGTTATGAGTCTGCTGCTACCAAAATAAGAAAAACATAGGACCTATTCAATCATGAGAAGGAAAAATTTAAAAAATTGCAAGAGGAAGTACAGAGGAAGAAAGAAAAAAATGTGCACAAATCAAAGAAGACCTGCACAATGCAAATGATAAAATTAAAACTTTAGAGGATAGATTGAAAGATAATATGAAAAATACAATGAAGTATATACAATAACATATTTGGTGACAAATAATGTAGAGGATTGACAAGCTATGTGAATGGTTTCAATTAAATGAAATTCTAAGAGTAATTTATATGAAAATCAATTTTACTTTGAGAAGAGCATACATGTTTATTCAAAAGAGGATTTGGCAAAATAAATTCTACAAGTAGTCTACAGTACCAATGACAGCTACTTTGCATCCAAGGGAATTAAAAGTTGCATTGATACCATAGTGAAGACATCCTTTATGATTCAAAAATGCCAGAAACCAAGGGAAACATCAGAAGTTATGGATAAATGTGGCAAAAAGATATTGAAGCTTTAAGAAAAGAAAACTAATTTGATTAAGCTTGGTTTGCCTAAGACCGTTGACCCATCAAATAAATTCATTGGAAAATACAAAAAAAGAATGGAGATAAAAATGAAGTCTTATTTAGACTTTCTTCCTAAGGACACAGCTCCCCAAAGCTTTCTGGAATTCATCCAACCATTTACAACTCTGAATTCGGTATTGGGTGAAACAGTGATGTCAAGTTACTCTTGTAAATATGGAATGTTGACGAAGTTGCAGTTAACTTTCCATAGTTTACAGAATATTGACCTTCCATCAGACAAAGAGTGGAGAAGCCTAACAAAACTAGCACAAAAATCTTAAGAATCATAGTATATATTGCATAGTTTTCTTCTTTTACTCTTAATATCAAGGTTTTATGTTTTTTCTGTTTGGAATTTGGCATCGCTTAAAATAACTCAGTTTTATGAATAGGAAAAAACCAGCACTTGCTATTGCTAAATTGCTAATCCAGCCTATGAATCTATGATGCACAGTAAAAAACTTCAACCTGTAAATTTATATTCTCAAACTCTCCCAAGCTTTAACATTTATGCATTTCTCTATTTCTGATTACTAGGTTTTGGGCACTGCTATAATCTATATTTAATTTTTCATGGTGTGAATTAATATTTAATTTTGAACTCTATTTTTTGAATGAGAGACATCAAACATGTAGCAGTTGTTAAATTGCTAATCCACCCTGTGATGGCCATCTAAATCTGTGCTGAGTTTGTGATTTTGATTTTGAGTCTTCACATGTCGCAATTGGACCTGAAGCTGTTGTTGCTCTCTTGTTTCTATAAAAGGGAATTCAGGGTCATTTGCAAAGGGTTCTGAAACTTTGTATTGACTTTTGCATGGAGAATCACACAGATTGGTGTATTACTATTGAATTAATTGTATCATATGGCTATATTTTGAAAGAATTAATGAAAATCTAAGTTCTCGACATGTTACATTACCAGACATGGTTTTGAAATGTATTACTATTGAATGAATTGTATCATATGGCTATATTTTATTACTAGACATGGTTTTGAAATGTATTACTATTGAATGAATTGTATCAAGGGAGGTTGGTTTTGCATGGAGAATCATACATATTGGTGTGTATTACTATTAAAATAATTGTATCATATGGTTATATTTTGAAAGAATTAATGAAAACCTAAGTTCTTGACATGCGTATTACTATTGAATGAATTGTATCATATGGTTTTGAAAGGTATCACATAGATTTGAGAATAAAAAATGTCTAAATAAACAATAAACATCTCTATATCAATAAACACATTATGGTCTTTTATTATGCTATTTTAAATCTAGAAATAGAAAGTTGAAAAATACAATTACAAATCAATATTAAATTCTAATTGCAAAAAGTAATATGCTTTTGTAATATGAATGATGAGATACAGTAATAAGATTAATAAATACAAAGGTCTTATAGTTTCCATTCATCCTCATTAAATTCAGAGCTTTCTTGATTCTTGTCTGTGGTTTCTTCACTCTGAGTCTGCATACCTTCGTTGAACTGCATCTCAATGCTACCAGTAGGTCAAGTACATGAGTCAATAGTCCCACTTTTTGGTTTGAAGTGTTTCCCAAACCTCTTCTTTCACATTTGGACCTCTAGATTTGCAGTGCCCTATTGTAAGGAAAAGTGTGGACATCATACCTAGATGTATAGATCCTCAAGCAATTTTCCAAATTTTTGTCTAGTTTGTTTCTTAGCTTTGATTGTAGGAACCCCAAAGCATTGAAAAATCTCTCATCTTTCACCGAACCCAATATCATGGTAAGACATAAATAAACAAGCTTCAAATATTCTGGCATTGAATCACGCAACACTGCATTCTCAGTTATATATTTCCAAAGCCTTGTTATTGATCCCTCTTCATGTGGGTTCTCCATTTATCCATATTGTTCTCTCATAGTGTATGCAAAACAAGATGATCACTTTCAAAGAAATATTTCATCTAATATTCCATTTATAGTTACTCTGTTCAATTCTCTGGATATGCAAAATTGTTTTATCAAAGTCAGTAGGTTACTTCAAAAATCGGCTGCACTGTTGAGGCTCCAATAATGAGAAAACACAATAGACATGGATTCGAGTAGGTTGTCAGGAGGGAATCTCCTTCTAATTTGTGAGGAAAGATCATACATAATTTTCTTCATAGAAGTAGTTACAGTCTCAACAATCTTGTCGAAATCTTCCCTTGTAACTCTTGCTAGTTGCTTCTTGAGGTGCTTTCCTAGTTCCTTGAGGTCGACCATGGCATAGAAGTGCATTGTTATCTCAACTCCCCATATGTTGGCACATACCTCCCCCTTTGCACCGATTTGTTAAAATTTATTAGGATTGTTTAAATCTATGAGTGTCCACCACTTAACAAATTTTTCATCCGATAGTGTTGGTTGATTTTGATAGAGATTGTCGTGGGTCATGCAAGTCATCTTACACAGCATAAAATATTCTACAATATACAAAGCTCTTTTCTGGGCAACCTTCATAATATTCCTCATTTCCTCTAGCATGGGCAGAAGAGCTACTAAAGTTAAGACTATCTCTAGATTACATAACCTTCAAAGAAGGTCATGAAATTTTGGTTGATCTGATTCGTCGTGAGTTGTGTGAAATAGTCCCATCAAGGATGGATATTCTGAAAAAATTGGATGCACTGGACCATCCAAAGAGGTCCATCTGGTATCATTATCCTTGAGAAGCTTGTTCCCATCAGTTATTCCATCAGTAAAGTGTTGAAATTTTGGGACTTTGACAGAGTGTGAGTAGAGCTCTCTGATTAAAATTTCAATTTGTTTTACCAAAGCAAACTTTCTCACAATTCCAAAAGCTAGATTCATTATGTGAGCCATGTAGTGAATTGTAGTAATGTATAATGTAAATGAAGTTTTAATCTTTGTACAAAGACTATTCCTATGACCTTGCATTACTGAAGCTCCATTTGCTCCAACACAAACCAATTTTTTGGCTACCATCATGTCATCCATACCTCTATATTCAATTAAACTTCTCTTTACTAGTTGAAATAAATTTTCTGTTGTCACACTCGCCTTCATTTTAGCAACAAATAGTAGATGAGGTTGGTGGGTATGATTCTCTATAGTATAAACATGCATGCATACCCATGAATTATTGTCTACTGCCATAAATTAGTCTAAAGAAAATGCAATAAAGTTTGACTCTCTTATTTTTTCCTTTACATCTTCTTTTTCAACCTCAGCAAGACAACTTGCCCATTTCCATCCACTGTTTACTGACCAGTGTCTATTAGGATAGTTAGGAACTTTCAAAAAGTGTAATAAACCACTAATTGATGGGAAATATATCATAGCATGCCCTCTACTCAAAATATAAAAAAAAATGCTTAACTGAACAACTTTTCCCAGTTGTTCTATTTGCATTGCTTTTCCAAAACTAGCTTCAATAGAACCTTTAACTTCAACAAGCTTCATTTGTATTTTTTCATGAAAATAATAGTCTTTGGCATTCCTCATATGCTTACATTCCTCCTTTGTTTTCCATCTTATCACTAATTTTTTAACCATGTCTATCATTTATTTTTCATAAACTTTACCCATATGCTTTTCTATGGTTTCAAATTTTAGCTGCAACCTAATTTCCTTGTTATGTTTCCAAGTGCAAACCTTACACCTGCATTCTATTGGAGGCTCGCCTTCAATTGGATTCTCCACTGGTTCAATGAATGGATAATTTGATGCCCAATTAATTTGAAAATTCCTCACTGACATATCCCACTCTAGATCCTTTTTTGATTGTGGTTCATTCTTTTTTGTTCTTGCTTTTCTTTTCCCCTTCCATGCATTATCATTAATGGCATAATCACCCAAGTTGATTTTTTCATTCCGGCTAACTTGGGCATCTATCCTATAATCTTCTTCAAGATCATCCTGATCTGGGATATCAAGTTAGCCGTTGCCTTCAACATGCGGTGTAGGTTGTGAATTTTGTACTTGTACTTGTGATGATGTACCTTACTGATTTTCACCATACTCTTTTCCAAAGCCAAAGTACGAAGACAACGTTATTCTTTTTGTTGGCCTCTCATGGCTTTCTCCACATTCAGGTTTCCTACCGTTTTTCTTGTTTGACATCTCCAACGAAATAAAGGCTGCCAAAAAAATATCAATTTGTTGAAGAAGCAATAATATACTATAAAGTATAATATATGTTTCATTGGCCCTGTGACCTACAATCTAGATGTTTGAGGTTTGAATGTCCTGGTTCACCACTTGGCACTGACGAGTCACCACTGAATAAAAATTAACTCAACATTGCAAAAAAATATAGATAAATTCTGAATAACATTATAACACTTCAAAATATGATCGCTCACCTTTAGGTCACTAACAATTGCCAATGCAGTCAACAACAATGATTTTCCTTAGTCTGAAACTTCGCTATTGATCAGAATTCAGAGCCTAGAACCCACCAGATTGTGTAGAGATAGATCTAATCTTTGCATGTATTTATACCAATCCTTATATGGCAAATTCCTTGGGATTTTATATGGTATACAAATATTTGGTGAATCTCACGTAACTATAACATGACTTATGTAATTTTTAAAGTGATTATGGGTTGTCCAAATAATTGGCAAATACAATATAGTTGGCGAAAGTTGGGGTGAATAGACACATGTGTTGGCAAAATGTCGGGCAAATTGGGTCCTCCTAGCTAACAAATCTTCACATGCCTATAGGTTAATTATGGTTGTCTATTAAGGTAACCTCGAAGAGTGTATGCGAAAAAATTAAATTTACTATGTGTCCACCATATATTGTATTGGCGAAATCCTCGCATAGAAACATTTGCGATCAGGTCATGAATTTGACGGAAATTGTTAATATTCTAGCAACATGGCCACCCCCACTCAGTACAAAATATTCGCCACTTCCCAGGTCATAGACGTGAAAAATTTGCCATTGGCGAATATTCACCATGAAATTAATCTCTGACGATACTCATACGTGTCATTTTTCTTTGCTCTCTTTTTCAGTTAAGTTTACAGTTTAACTTTAAACTTCAAGTTGAAATGCCTATTTTTCGATAGGCAAGATGTAATAAGTTTTTTTGTACTTGTCAGTATGGGGGGTGGATGTGTGGGTGCTGGTTACTAGTTTTCAAATCCAGTTTTTGGGAGGGTGGTGATGGCAGTATCATGGATGTCTTGTTTTTGGAGTTTTTCGATAGTTCATTATCTTTCTGAAGTTGTAATGCTTATGTCTCTATTAAATAAAATATATATTTTACTGATGAAAAAAAAATAGTAATTAAATATTTAATTATATGGATGATGTACATTCAAATATTTGTAGAAATAAATAGAAGATATCATGGTACAAAATGTTTTCACTACTTTATTGGTTAAACATACTACATCATTTAATTCACATGATGGTCAAATTCTTTTGATATGTCAAAACATATTTCTATTTTTATTTTTATTCATATGTTTTAACTAACCGTGCAAAGTGTTACTGCATACTCAGATGACAAATTTTTTATTTATCATTTAGAATGTTAAAAAAATTCTTATTAAAAATTTAAAAGTTTCTAAATTTTTTTTAAAAAATTATAAATAGTTTCTTAAAAAATTTAAAAGTTTCAAACAAAATTTGAAAGTTTCTTTAAAAAAAATTAAGAGTCAATTTAAATAACAATAGTAATAATTTAGTAATAAAAAAATTGGCAGTAGTTATTATAATTATTGTTTTAAAAGTAATAGATGAAAAACAATAAAAAATAGTAATTAAATATTTTAATTATATGCATGATGTACATTCAAACATTTATAGAAATAAATAGAAGATATCATAGTACCAAATGTTTTCACTACTTTATTTGTTAGACATACTACACCATTTATTTCAAATGATGGTCAAATTCTTTTGATAGGTCAAAACATATTTCTATTTTTATCTGTATGTTTTAACTAATAGTGCAAAGTTGGAATGTTGAAAAATTTCTTTGTAAAAATTTATAAGTTTCTAAAAAAACTTATTAAAAATATAAAGAGTTTCTTAAAAAAAATAAAATTTTCATAGTTTCTTTAAACAAATTAAGAGTTTGTTTCTAAAAAATAAAGAGTTGTTTAAATTTCAATTTAAAGAATAATAATAATTTAGTAACCAGAATTTATTTATAAGTATATCATTGTAAATTAAATGTTAAATATTTATATTTTTAATTTTTCTTAAATCCCAAACCCTTCCTAATTTTATTCATTTATTTATTTTAAATTTTTAAATTTTAATTATTTTATTTATATTAAAAAAATAATAGATTGTTTTTGGAGTTCCAAAATAATTTTATAAAAATTAATGTTAGGAACATTCAATTTATGCTATCATTATTAAATTCAAGACAATAATTACAATTTTTTTTTGTAAGTTAGAGCCAAAACATTTTTCACAAATATAAATAATTTCAAATAGACAAACAAGACCAGTTTTATACAAATGAAAGTTAGATATAAGAAAACCTTCTAACTTATGAACATTTGAGAGAAAATGCACAAAAGAAGAAGCATATTTGAGATCCATGACACTAAAAACAAATTTTTTATTTATCACTTAGAATGTTAAAAAAAAATTTGGTAAAATTTTTTTAAGTTTCTAAAAAACTTATTAAAAATATAAAGAGTTTCTTAAAAAAATTTAAAGTTTCAAACAAACTTTCAGAGTTCCTTTAAACAAATTAAGAGTTTGTTTCTAAAAAATCAAAAGTTATATAAATTTCAATTTAAATAATAATAATAATTCAGTAATAAAAGTTTGGTAGTAGTTATTATAATTATTGATTTAATAGTAAAAGATGAGAAAAAAACAATATTGTAAATAATAATTAGAATACAGTTAGCGAAAATATGTGAAAATAGGTAGGGAAGGCATCAAGCGATTTTTTCATCCTGATTTCCTCTAAAGAAATCACCAGATCTTCTCCACCAACAATGGTTTTTTGAGTGGACTAAATATGTGCTCAGATATGGCAACCTAGGGATTAGGGATCCCTTGCCTCAGGAGTAGATAGAATGGCAAGTGATGAAACCTTGGAGGGCTCATAGGGCAGTCATGAAAAACCTTCCAAGGGTTGTGAATAGTAGGGATTACGACCAAGGAAATTCTAGGTCGACCACTTTGAATAGGTTCAATTAGCTGCAAAATCTTGAGGAAGGTTATTTAAAACCAGATCCCTGGGCTACCCTTTTTTCAGAAAATAATAGTAGAAGCAAAATTATTAATCCCAGAAGGCTGGTTCAAACTCAATCTGCACGTAAGGCCTCTTTAAGCAAGGGCAAGACAACCTTGCTACCTCCTAAACCCTTAACGATGGGATCGGGTTCAATCAGGGACCCTTACTTAGACTTGGTCAATGTTTTAGAGGTTAATGAGAATTTGGTTAAGCGGATTCAACAATCTTGCAAGGCCTTTGGAGTTTTTGCAAGATGGTAGGGTCTTGGAATTTCATCGGAGGCTATTGCAGATTGGTTTATGTCATCCTTCAATTGGATAGTAAGTATAGCTATCATGTCTGAAGGTTTTCTGTATATTTATTGTGGTAATTCATGACACAAGAAGGAACTCTTAACAGGTAAATCTCTAACTTTCAAGGGTTTTCATTTTTGTTTTTTAGATTGGATTCTGGATTTTATCCCTAATAATATGCAACATCTAAAGATAGATAGACTGGTATTGATACCTATCCTACCAGTTGAATGAATGGATATTGAAATTATTAGGAAAATTGGTAATCACATTGGCAAATTTATAGAAATTAGTGATAAATATAGGAAGTATGTGAACTGTGTGATGATAATTAATATGGAAATTAGTGTTAAAACCTTAAAACCTATTGAGATCAATTCAGGGGTGTCATCCTTCCTTATCTATCTTGAATTCTTCAAAGGGATTCTTGATCTAGACCTTGCATCGACTCCAGTTCTACCTCCTTCTCAATTGAGATCCAGTAGGATCCCTGGAGTCGACATTAGTTTCAATCTAGAAAAGGAGGGGTTTGTGGTTGAGGAAATCCCTTTGCCATCTAGGAATATTGAGGAATCTAAGGATGTTGAGGATATTGAAAAAGGAGAATTTATCATTAACAAGGGACAAGATGACTATACGATCCCCCTAGGGATTTCAATAGAAGTAAAATTATTCACATCAGAGCAGCCACTGGTGAAGGATTTGTGTTCCCCTATTAAGGATAAAGGATCTGTGCATGAACAACCAACAACACAAGATAAGGATATTGAGGAAAGTGGGGGAGAAAAGGAATATAGTCCATCCCAGAATAGTGATCCAGTGGTGGCAGAAGCGGAAGAGAAAGAACAAGTAGAAAGGGAAGTCAACATTATTGCCAACTTTATTGGGGAAGAAGTAGTTAATGATCTAATGGAATAGTTTGTTGATGAGGTTTGTGACTCTGAAGAATTGGAAAGGCAGAGGGAGCTATATGTGAAAACCATATTGGAACGTATCGGAGTTAATATGGAAATAGAAGAATTGTTCATTGACCTAGATAATTTAGAAAATGAGAACCCAAACATTCTAGGCATCCATAATATAGAGGAGAGCAAAGAATCTCCTAATTGCACCAAGCCCATTAAAAGGAGAGGTAGGAGATCCCTTTTTGAAATTAAGAGCCAAGGATGGGGAAGCTATGGGGCCAACCCAAAATTTCATCACTATTTAATGTAGGGTAGGGGAAGTTCCTTCCCACTGAGCCATGAAACTTTTCTCATGGAGTGTTAGGGGCATGAATGCCCCTAACAAGCACTGTATCATTAAATGTTGTTTATCTGAATCAAATACACAGATAATTCTAATCCAAGAAACTAAAATTAACTCAACTGAGATAGACCTCTTTGAGAAGAAATTAGGTTTTAGAAAACTGAAGTATTCCCCAGCTCATGGGGCTTCAGGAGGCCTAGCAATCATCTGGGATCCAAGATATTCCTCTTTTACAACATCAAAGATAAAACAAAATTGGATAGGTGGAAAGGTAAATTGCTATTTTAATAAGTTAAGATTTAACTTGATCAATGTATATGATCCTATTCAGAACAGGGATAAAGCTCAAGTTTGGTTGGAACTTGAGACTTTCTTAAGAAACAATATGAATGAGATATGTATTATTGGAGGAGATTTCAATGCCATCACTAAGGCATTAGACAAAAGAGGAGGTAGTAACAAGATACCTACTGCATCATTGGACTTCAATGATTGGATCAATAGGAATTATGTGTTGGAAATCCAGACAGTAGAGAACACCTTTACATGGAACAAGAGAAGCAAAGGCTTTAGCAATATTGCTGAAAAGCTCGATAGATTTTTTATCCATGGGGAGCTTATTAATTTCAATTACACTATGGAAGCAGAGATCCTAGCTTTATCTGGTTCTGACCATTATCCACTACAGCTTAACATTATGGTAGATGAAGGACCAAGAAATTGCCTATTCAAATTTGAGAACATGTCGTATAAGGAGGATAACATCATCAACCTGATTGAACAATGGTGGAGTGAATCATTATTCTTAGGCTCAAAGATGTATATTGTTGCAAACAAAGTGAAGTTAATCAAAAGGAGGCTCTTGGAGTGGAATAGAGAGAACTTCGGTAACATCTTTGATAAGAAACTGTTAGTAGAAAAGGACCTCAAGGATGTTAATAGGGAAGTTTTGGATTGAGGGTTGGATGAACCTCTCTTCTTAAAGGAAAAAATATCACTAACAGAGTATGAAAATATTCTGGCTAAAGAAGAAATCTTCTGGAGACAAAAATCTAGGGAAACATGGTTGAAAGATGGAGATCGCAACACAAAGTTCTTTCATAACAACACCAAGTAGAAAATATGGGTAAACCAAATCTCTAACATTAAGAACTACCAAGGAGTTAATCTGGAAGACCCATCAGAGGTGGAAGCGGAAGCGGTAAGGTTTTTTGAAGGAATCCTTAACAATGCTGTTGGTTCCAACATTAGAGGCCAACATAATATAATTAGAAATATTCCAAAACTCATTGATGTAAAATACAACATATGTCTCCTTGAGAAATTTATAGAGGAGGAGGTCAAATCTGCCCTCATGAAAATGAATCTAGATAAGGCTCTGTGCCCAGATGGCTTCCCAACTAGTTTCTTCCAAAAATGCTAGGGATTTATGGGTTCAGAGATAACAGAGGCCTTAGAGGGTGTTAGAAACTCAAGTAAGATATTGAAGGAGATCAACAATACTTTCTTAGTTCTGATTCCAAAAAAAGAGAAACCTGATAGCTTTAATGAATATAGGGCCATAGCCCTATGTAATACCCTTTATAAACTACTTACCAAAACTCTAGCAACTAGACTTCAGAAAATTCTCCCTATCATCATTAGCGAAGAACAAACAAGCTTTATGCCTGACAGATCAATCTATGATGGGGTAATCATAGCTCAGGAAGCTATACATTTGGTCTAGCTTAATGGTGCACCAAGCATGCTGGTCAAATTAGATATTAGTAAAGCTTATGACAAAGTGGATTGGAGATTTTAATGCAAATTTTTTGAAGCATTTGGCTTTACCAAATCTTGGATCAACCTTATTTTTGAATGCATATCCACCCCCAAATTCTCTGTCATGGTCAATGGCACACCTGAAATTTTTTTTAGTATCTCTAGGGGACTTAGGCAGGGTGACCCTATGTCTCCTTTCCTCTTCCTCGTTATGGCAGAGGTCTTGGTAGGTCTATCTCAAAGGATAGGGAAGAGGGTGGAATCACAGGTTTACCCATTACTAGTGGTCTAACTCCCATTACCCACCAACAATTTGTAGATGATACAATGATTTTTGGGCGAGGTGACATTAGGGAAGCAAGGGTCTTCAAAGATATCCTCAAATCCTACATGGAAGCCTCAGGTCAAGAGGTCAATTTGGAGAAGTTAGTTGTGTTCATGTTCAACATAGAAATTGCATCTGAGGAAGAGATATGCAGGGTCTTGGAGATCAAGTCTGGTCTCCTCCCTTGCAAATATTTAGGCATCCCTCTGGATAGAGGAAGCAAGACATCTATGTCTTGGGACCACATGGTGGAAAAAATCAAGATGAAAATTAACACTTGGAAAGGGAAATGGTTGTCCTCTGTAGGTAGGGCAACCTTGGTCAAATCAGTTCTAGTAGCAATGCCCATTTACCAACTTTCTTGTCATAATTTATCAGCTAAAAATGGGATGAGCTAAATAAACACCTCAGGAATCTCTTTTGGCAAGGTTCCAGTGAAGATAAGAAATCATCACTTCTATCTTGGGATAAGATTTGTAGACCAAAAGAAGGAGGTGCGACATTAAAAATATCCTTGACCAAAGCAGGGCCCTTGGGGCAAAGTTTGTATGGAGAATGTTTAGACATCCCCATTTAAAATGGGCAAGTCTTGTACCATAAATACCTTAATGAAGATAACCCTATCCAAATATTTAGAGAAAAAAATCTGCCAAGAGGCTCTCGCATATGGAACTTTATGCTGGAATGTAGAAATATTATCACATATAAACTCACTTGGAACCTAGGGTCAGGGAAAGATGCCTTGTTTTGGTCAGACTCTTGGGGAGGGTATAAACGATCAATGAAATCCATGACTTCGGGCCTACAAGAGCACTCCTAGAATCAAATAGAGGGAAATTGATTGGGAACTACATTTTCCCATCAGAGGATGGAGCAGGGTGGCAATGGATAGTCAGAGAAAATAAGGATATCCTTGTAAGGGATAAAGACAAACTCATGGCAATTATAAGAGAAAGAAGCATCTCCTTTAGTCTAGGAAAGGATAGGCTTGTGTGGGATGGCTTCATGAATGAGAAATATAACTCCAAGGATGGGTATTATCACATCACTAAAGCTCATCTTAGACCCAAGACCAAGCTACCTCTGAAACTTTACTAGGATAGGTATTACCTACCCAAGGCTAGAGTCTTCACATGGTTTCCTCTCCAAAATAAGCTCTTGAGTGCTGAAAAATTCAGGAGGATGGGGTATGAGGGACCTAGTAGATGCCCTCTTTGTGAAAGGGATAAAGAAGACATAAACCACCTCCTCCTCAATTGTAACTATGCAAACCAATGCTGGGTGTGGTTTACCCAGAAAGTAGGCTGGTCCTCTGCTTTCCCCAAACTATTTTACGAATGCTAAAAGTCTATCCCATCCTAGGAAGAGGTTGTCTATTTGAAGGCTTATTGATTTCTCTTCCATAATTTGGGAATTGTGGAATGAAAGGAATAGGCGTCTTTTCAAAAATGAAAAATTAGAGGTGAATCAGGTAATCAATAAAATTGAGGTTGCTATGATCGAAAAAATCAACAGTTTGATCAGCTTTGGTTTGAAGAAGAATGCTACAGTAACTTATTGGGATGAGAAGATGAAGGGGATATGGGAGGGACTATCTATCCCACCCTTTATTGGGGACGGATCTGAAGTAAATCTAAGGAAAAGAGCTAAATGTAAGTGGGAACCTCCAGGTGAGGGATGATTGAAGCTAAAATTTGATGGGGCCTCCCAAGGCAACCTAGGGGTGGGAAGGATAGGATGCTCTATCCATAACTAGGAAGGAAAGGAAATTGCCCTCAGGGCATACCCATTAGGTAACAAGACTAATAATTGGGCTAAATTGGTTGCTCTGTCGGAAGGCCTTAATCTTTGCAAAAAGATGGGAGTGAAGAATTTGGATATTGAAGGGGACTCAACAATTATTATCAACGCTCTAAGAAAAGGTAGTATTCCCAATTGGAGACTCAACTCTCTATTGATATGGGCCTTTGAGTTATGCAAAGGTTTTGAGAGATATACGATCAATCACATCTATAGGGAAGGCAATAAAAGGGCTGATGAGTTAGCTAACTTGGGAGTGGATGACATTCATCTTCCCTAAAGCTCTATCTTAGGTCTTCTCTTAAATGTCTGACAACATAACATGTAAATAAGGAAATAGCTGAACAACTGAGCTAACTTCCTTAGGAGCAGTTAGCGTGGAATTAAAAAATCCTAGGAAAAACCAACATATATATATATATATATTCATATATATACACACTTATACATATATATACTCTCATTTATATATATATACACATATATATATATATACATGTGTATATATATATATATATATATATATGATGATATTCATAGGAGTGAGTTTTATATACAGACATACCCATACAAATATATACAGGTACATGTTTGTATATATATATATATATATATATATATATATATATATATATATATATATATATATATATATATATATATATATATATCAAACATATATATATAGATATATACCTATAACTATATATATGCCTAATCTCATAATATATAGATATACAATTAACATCTATAATTTGATTAGCAGTTTCTGTTATATATATAGGTATGCATTCAAGACATAATCCAAAACTTATATAAACCCTGCTAGATATATAAATATGGGTATATACATAAAGTATAGAGTTATATGTATATGTATAAACCATGAATATATATATATATATATATATATATATATATATATATATATATATATATATATATATATATATTGATATATAGTATCAGATGATATATAAGATTCTATGACTAGTAGTATGCAACGGTATATAGGAATATGCATATGTATATAGACATGCATTCATATATATCATTTCAACTGAAATATATATACATGGATATATAGCTATTAATATTTACATATAAATTGCATACTAGAAAGAATAAAATATTATTTATCCCTTCAAAGTTTGCCTTATCTTCTTCTCTAAGCCTTCTAGGCTGAGTATAGCCTTTTTTAGCTTAAGCTTTGGCTGTTTAGAGGGATTTGCTTTTCTTTTTTGGATGTCCTTCGTCAGCAACTCCTCCTTGATTAGTACCAATGTGACGGTACTCTAGTAATGATGATGTGACACTCCTTCTACGATTGAAGGCATAAGTACCCATTGCTTGTATGCTTTAAGGCATCGGTAATTATTTCTTAGATCCTTGAGATCACTCTATTTGCATCCCGACCCTCGGATATCAATCATTTATTTGCATCCTGCTTTCCTCTATGACTAGATGAGTTGTTTTTCACAAAGAATTAATACTCATGCTATATTTAGACCGTTTGGCTGAGGTCCCAGTTTATCTTCCATTTAGCTCAGATGGATACTCTGCTAAGACTTCTAGGGCTCAAATGGTAGATGGCCTTTGTAGGGGAAATCAAAGAGGAGAGATTGAAGGGCATTCTGGTTCACCCGAATCCCCTGGTTAGGTGTTGTTATGAAAACCTTGGGGAGGGATTATATCTTAAATGAGGACCACACTAGAGCTAATCCAGACATCGCAGTGATGTTCTTAGCAATTGCTATCATGCAAGTTGAGAAAGACAAAAATGTAGTGGTGAAGCTTTGCAAAAAGGTCTTCAAAAGGAAATTTTGGGCGAATTGGAGGGGTGGTGGTCAACATTGATGAAGAACTTTCTGCTTCAAAGCCTCGGGATTATGATATTCTTATCAGGATGAATAAACCGGTGCCATGATTTCCCATTCTGGCTATAGAGGATCTTCAAGCCTTTGAATCTTATAGTCTTATCAGGAGCATAAATTTTTGCTTCCTTTTATGGATTTTGCAGGTTAAAAATCCCCTACGCCATAAATGGTCTATTAATTACCTCGAAGCTGAGAACATCATAGTGATCCCAGATGATATGCTGATTCCTCCCTCTCCTGCCTCCCCCTCTTCAGTAAAACCAGAGTGCTTGGGAACCAAGGGCCCTCATAAGAATAGAAGGAAAGGATGAGGCTTCTACTGAAGGAGGGGCCTTCTTTCGTTTGTGGTTCCTTTTTGTCTATCAGAGCTACAGGCATGGAAATGTTGGATCATTAATGACGGGTTTGTCTCAGGTTTTCCCTTCCGTCACCTTTTTAACTCTCAAGAGTTTTGTCTCGCTTTCATTCTATCTCAGACATATTTTAAAGACATATGAGTGCTTAATCTATATACTCTCAAGACTTAGTTATGATTTTCTCTATCTAGCTCAATGATTTCTCCTTATTATATAATTTTTACTGTAATGCCCCGCCAGGAAACCCCGAAGGGATTAAGCCATAACACAAGAATAGAGTGCAAATTTTTTTTTTAAAGTTACAACACATAAGATGCAACAAGATAGCAAAGATTCAGATTGCATAGCGGAAGACTTCAACTAACACCTAAAGAGTTTCCCAACGAGATTACTTAAATTTCACAATTCACTTAACTCACATAATTAATCCAATAAGCTAACTATCTTAATAACGAGATAATTCTTAATCAGGATAATTCCTTTCCATAGAGGGAAATAAAATTCACAAGCGAAGATTCATCATTAAGATCCATTCATAATCTTCATTCAAGCTTTTCGATTAAAATTACAAACCATACGTCTAACATTCCAATACACTAGGATAACATCATAACATAAGAGATCTTTCCAAGCATATTTAAATTCCTTAACAACAACTGAGTATAATTCATTACTCTAAGTTACATTCTTTCATATTCCAACTTATTGCATTTTAAAGGATGATTACCTACATGCATCTACGACACATCTCATCTAAACCACTTATGCATTCAATCTACATGGCATTCAAGAAAGAACCGAATATAAGCATTTATAGTTAATTCCCATTTATCCACTTAACCATTTTAACATAAGCTAAACATACATGATAAAGCTGAATAAAGGAAACATAAGAGAATACATCACATAACACCATAATGATCTCGGAGTTCACCCCTAAAGGGCTACATCTCCGGGTCTGCTCAACTGCAAGACCCCCTCTGATAAATAATAAAGGTTAAGAATACAAGAGGTTACACTATACAATCCAGCCATCAAGGCGATACATAAACAATATACAAACGACCACATCGGTCCATAATACATAAACGATCCCTGAAAAGAACAAGATCCAGCTGAACATAATCAAAGCTAAAACAAGAGGTCCATGAGAGCATCCATACAACTGAGCCATCACCACCCAAGGTCTAGCATGAAACCGATACTCACAAGGGTAGAGACAAAAGGATGACCCACAAAGGTACTCTTAACAGGACAAAACAACAACACACTAGCGAACGTAGGGACAAGTGTCATCACACAACCTGGTATGGATACCATGGCAAGTCTTCATAGGTCCCGGCCCCGTACACTGGGTTACCCTGGCAACCTAATCCGAGCTTCCGGCCCATCCAAGCCTCATGTGGACCCACACATCCTCTCGTGATGACAAGGAAGATGGTTTGCCATTTCAGGCCTTCTCACCGCATGTCGAGTCTATGATAGCACTCGTCCCATGTGTGAGGCACATTTATCTTACTTAGAAATTACATTCTAATCTACTTAGGTTAACACTTATTAGACTCACTTTCGACGGGTTACCCAGCAGCCACTTTGGGCGCGGCCCCCCATCGAAAGCCACTTTCCCATACGACACTAGACTAAACTCAGACGAACTCAAAACCAAAGGAATACACATGGTCAGACAAATGGAGTTCAAGAAGGAGAACAATCATCTGGTCAAACACGACTCAAAGATGAACACTTACTGACGGTACTCTAACTAGAGACCTGACAAACTAAGGTCAACCATGAATCATCATTCGACTCACACAACGAGGATATGACCAAAATGACACTACCACAATACAACAGTCAACTCAGAATCGAGGACTGGAACAGGTACCCCAAATCAATCCATATGACAGGGTCCTACTAAACGAAGTAAAACATGCCATTTCATAATTAAAGGCGAATACAGAAATTAAACTCGCAAGGCAATAATCAGAAAAGACAATATTTCCTCAAATTGATTTAATCATTACAAGTCGATCAAGTTTTCTACAAGATCCAAATCAAATTACAGTTATCTACCTCATCAAGGGATAGGTTGTTCTTGGTTTTCTAACTCCTAAGGTTCAAAGCATCGAACAGGCAAAATAAGCCATAATGAGTTTTTAAACCATATTTATAATAATACAACTCAGACAACCATTAATCTATTAAATAAGATATTTAATCTCCGACAAAACATCATAGACATACTGGTTCAAAATCAATCTCTACAGATTCATAATTTTCAATGCATATCGTTAAATTTCTAATGCCCAACAATAATTATTTCACTACTTTTCAATTACTCAAATGATATGTTCTATGATAATTTTTAACATCATCAATCAGAATAAAATCACTGATGTTCAGTTGCGAAAATTCACAGTTTTAGAACTTAATTAAAAGGAGGCATCAGTCACGAAATGAAGTTGAATAATGCTTAATCCATAAACTCCATTTTAAAATTACTCAATACCAATTTAACATTTATTAGTTTTATGCCCCTTAATCATAATTACGCAACTAATTAAACTTAATCATTAAAATAATATTTAACATATTATAAGCCCCCTTTTTTTTTGAATGGTAAAAAAAATACATATAAAAAACCATATTAAAAACTATGCTTTCTTTTAAACAAGAAAAACGCATTTTAAAATAACTATTTTCTTTCTTTAAAAAAAAATGCGTTGAAAACAAAGAGGCGAGGGTTAGGGCCGTTCCCTAACCCTAGCACCAGGGAAACACCCGCGTGCGGCGCTCACGGTGGTGCCCGCAGGTGCCGCGGCGCCCTGCGGCCACCGCGGCCCCTGCGGCCACCGCCGTGAGCCGTAGGCGCTGCGGTCTGCGAGCGAAGGCATGGGAACGGGGGGGAAGGAGAAAGGGGAGGAGCGGGGGAGAGGGGAGGCAGAGCAGGTGGAGCTCCGCTCCCCACCTCCAATCCCCAAAACATAGACCGAATCAATAAAAACAAATGCCCAGTTTGGTTCCGAACCAAAAACGCCCAGCGCTAAAAAATAAACACAGTTCGAAAATGATATATATTTTTCTTTTAATAAAACACGCAGGTTCGAAATTAACAAGTTCGTTTTAAATGAACTGTGCATTGGGTAACAAGATATTTGATGATAACCATTTCTTTCCCAAACACAAACAGGTTTTAACACCCAAACGATAAGAGGAATAACAACATCTCAAAAACACTTCCAGCCAAGCTGGTTAATTCACTAAATCAATCAAAAACATGGCATTCAATGGAGAATCCAAAGCCAAGATTAAACCCCCATTTCCATTTCAAACAAAAAACTAAAATTGAGAGAGTTGGATCCTACCTTAACACGCAATCCTGGCATAGCTGAAGGAGAGCCCACCTCCCAGATCCAGCAAAACTGCCTCCTCTCCAAAAACCCCAAATTTCCTTCCAAAATTCTCTCCAACCAAAAATTTTCCAAATTTGTCCATCCTCTCCAATCTCCCCAAATTTGGGTTATATGGAAGAGTTGACCCAAAAAAAATTCCATTTTTGGAATAAAAATCTTATTTACAAATAATTCACCAAATAATTCCTTTTCTCACTATACAACAAATTAAACTTGCTTTATCAATTCCAAAATCGATTTTCTCATCTAATCAAATTTAACCTTTCGATATAATAATCCAACATAATGCAATTAAATCTATTGCGATAAAATATAAAACTTCCTATTCAACAGCATAAACGAAATGCATTAAATATTCGAAAACAGACATTTAATCGGATTTACTTCCAATTTAAAACGAGCAATCCAAAATCAACGAAGATCACATAACGGAATCCCGATAAATTTAGCCCATAACTCTTCAATGCACAAACGCAAAAATAATCAAAATAATTACTAAGGACTAATTAATCAATTAACCAAACACATCGGGCATGCAAATCGAGAAGGTCAACCAAACAGATGACTCGCAAACCCAAACAAGAAGGGTCACCGACGACGACTGGCGATGCTCACTTGAGCACGACTAAGGTTGACTAGGGTCTTACGACCACCTAATCCAACTCTAAGGATTAAAAGAGGTACACTCAAACCTGCAAACTCAGGTGAAGACGAACCTCGCACTCATGCGGCATTGTACCTGAAATCTCCTGCAACTAGAGAACATACATGCATACATATATAATAACTTAATGAAAGCGTTAGCTCAATATTGATACCACGAAATAGGTACACTAACAACTTGCATACAACTAGTGTGAAAACCACATCAATAGCTATGCGTTAAATCAAACATCTGACAATAATCATTATATTAAGATAACTAATCAATATTAAACCAAGGTTAGAGATTGATTACGGTAGGGGTACTACATTTACATTCTTTAAATGTTAGTTTATACTATTAATATTATACATGGGATTTTCACTTGTACATTTCCAAATGATATATATGATTTAGTTAAAGGTTAGAATAAGAGTATAGTTTGTCTTGTTGATATAGGAAGGTTTTAAATAAATTGTATTGGCGTTCTTTAAAATGTTCTTTTTTTAATGTATTAGATTTTTAGAATTTTTAATGTTTTAATTCTTGAGAATATTTATCACTCGAAAATATTTAAAGCTACATTAAAAAATGCAACTTTCTATTTTTTCTGAGTTTTTTTCATTTTTAGAATAGATATGTATAGATGGATTGATTGACACCATTGCTTTGATAAAAAAACAAATAAAGAATCTTAATTTTGAATTTATAAAAATTAAAAATAAATTCTATGTTTTAAAATTTAAAACATAAAATATAATGTTTCTAGATTCAAAAAATCAAAATTTAATGCACACATGTAGATATATAATGTTTCTAAATTTAAAAAATAAAAAGTACGTGGATGCACAAATATCCAATTTAGTCAAATAAAAAATTATTTATATATTTTTATTTAAAATAAAATTATATTATTTCTAAATTTAAAAAAATCAATATTGAATACACAAATATTTCAAAACAATTTAATATTTTATATAACATTTTCTCTGTTTATAGATTATACAGTTTTTCATATAAATTTGTGATTTTTCTATTGATATTTAATATTTTTTTATTATATATTAATAATTATTTGAAGTTTATTTGTATTTGAATTCCAAAAATTAAAAAAATTAAACCTTTTTAGCTTAAATTTTATTATTATATATTTTTATGCCACAAAAGATTTAACACATGGTTGTGTTAGCATAGTATGTATACCATATATATGTTGTATATACTATTAAATGAAATCCTACCCTCAAACTAAACCAAATTGAACTTTAAAATTAATGATAATTGCAAAAAAAAATGAAATAGTATATCTAATTGAATATGAATCAAACTCAAACTAGCATACTAATTCTCAATCATAAGAAAGCCTAATACAATTCATTACCATTTATAAGATAAAGGTCATTAGTTTTATTAATTAAGCTAGAACTATGGTTTCTGAATTAAAACCTCAATGATGTGCCGAAAATCAAATTCCTTAAAAGAAACACTTTCGATAATAGTAAACTAAAAGATAAATAAGGTTAGAGATAGTGTTTGGATTCAAATAGAGATAGGATTATGATAATTTATGATATGTTAAATATAATCTTGGATCAAAATAATAAGACCAAATCATGTAAATCTTAAAGCTTATTATTACATGCAAATCGATTTAAATCTAATTTATGATATGTTAAATCACTATAATTTAAAGCTTATTATTGGATCAAAATAATAAGATGAAATCATATAAAATTTGGTTTAACCTAACCATAAAACACTAACCCTAACCTTAACCAAAAACCTAACCCTACCCGTAATATTAAACCCTGAGTTTAACCAATATCCTAACCATAACCCTAAATACTAACCATTATCCTAACCCTACCCCTAATCCTACCCATGATGTAAACCCTAAACCTACCAGCAATACTCACTAAATTTCTTCCCCTAACCCTAATCATGATTTAAACCCTAATCATAATCCACCCTTAATCCTAACCTTGATATAAACACTAACCATAATACTAAGCTTAACACTAATCCCTAACCCTAACCATAATCCTCACCATAATATTAAACCATAACATTAACCTTATACCATAACACTAACCATACCCCTATCCTTAACCCTAACCCTAACCATGATGTAAACGATAACCCTAAACCCTAAACCTAATCGTAATAGAAACCCTAACCTCAATATTGAACAAAACCATCATAATTATTATTCTATCTTTAATAATATCTCTAACTATAATCTTAACCCTAACCCCAACCTTAAGCCTAACCTAATAACAACCCTAAATCTAACTATATCTCTAACCAAAAACCTAATCTAGAACTCCATTAACAAACCAGATAATATACATATAATGGCTTGAAACCTAATCCTAATTGAACTCTAATGATCATAATTTAACCCTAACCCTAATGTAATTGCATAATAACCCTAATTCTAACCCAAATTGAATTATAATACTAACCCTAACTATAATTAAGCCCATACCATAATCAAATCCTAACATCAACAATACCCCTAATCTATACCTAATTGAACCCTACCAATAACCTAATCTTACCATAATTGAAACCTAACGATAACGTAACCCTAAGCTTAATTATAACCCTAGAATTAAGTCCTAACTACAACTTGAACTCTAATCTAACCATAATTACACACTAGTCCTAATTCTAATTTAAACCTATCCCTAATGTAATTGAATCATAGCCCTAATTGATCTATAATCCTAACCCTAAATATTACTAAACCCTTTCCATAATCAAACCTTAACTCTATTTAATTATAACCTTAACCCTTAACTGTAATCCATCTAATTGAATGTTAACCCTAAACTCAACTCTAACCACATATTTGAACCCTAACTAAGTGTAATTGAACCCTATTCTAACCCTAACCCTAATCCTAACCCAAACCATAGCCCTAATCCTAATTATAATTCTAACACTAATCCTAACCCTAATATTGATTTAATCATTAATTATAATATTTGATCCTAACACTATGTATAATGACTAAGACTAACCCCAATCCTAACCCTAACTCTAACTATAATCATAACCATAATCTCGGTCCCCTAATTATTATTATAACCCTAACTCTAATTTTAATTATAATCAATAATTATAATCTTTAAATTAGGGTTAGAGGTAGTGTTAGGATTAGTTTTCAATTATACTATGGTTAGGGTTAGTATTATGGTTAGAGTAAACATATTATGTTAGAGTAAATTGTTTCCTTATATAGTAAAAAAGTTTAGCTGGATTAATTTCTTGTCCTGAAGCCTTAGAGTAAGAATCTAGGATTTTCTTATAAGCTCAAGCTTCCCCTAAATTACTAAGCTTATATATCATAGTATCATCCACAAATTGTTAGTGCATAGTAGGATCTTATTTGCTAGTAATCCTTATTCTTGAGATCTAACTACTTTCCCTGGCTCTAGAAATAGCTCTGCCCTGTGATTCCGTCATGATGATGAAAAGGAAAGGGGATATAGGATCTCCTTGTCTTAGACCCCTAGATGAGTTGTAAAAGTCCTCTAGAGTACCATTAACTAACACCGAGAATTTAGGCATCAAAATGCATTCAAATATCAAGTTAATCCATGAAGAGGAGAACCCAAAGGCTTCTAGGCTTTTCCATAGGAATCTCCAGTCCACTTTGTTGTAGGCCTTTCTAATATCTAATTTTAAAAGCATGCTAGGGGTTCCATTCTTCTGAACATAATGGATGACTTCCTGAGCTATAATAACCCCATCATAAATAGACCTTCCAGGAACAAAACCCATTTGTTCCTCACTACTCAAAAGAGGAAGGAGTTTCTAAAGCCTAATAGCTAAGGTCTTAGTAAAAATCTTATAGATGGTGTTACATAGTGCAATTGGTCTGAACTCACCAAAATAGTGAGGCTTTTCCTTCTTTGGGATGAGGGGCAAGAAATTATTGTTGATTTCTTTGAGACTATTACCCAAATTCCTCATACCTTCAAGAGAATCCATCACCTCCCCTCCTATGAAGGACTAGCATTTCTAAAAAAATCTAGTCAGAAAGCTATCCGGACCAGGGGATTTATCTAGATTCATTTGCATTGGAGCTTCTTCTACTTTTGATAAAGAGAATTTTGTAGTAAGACCATGGGTTTGTTCCTTAGTAACTTGGGTATAAATTATAGAAACTTGTCTTTGTCTGAACGATGAGGACTTGAATCTATGTTGAGGATATTGGAAAAAAAATCTACTGCCTCCTTAGAGATGAGCTTGGAATCTTCCACCTCTGAGCCATTGCTGATCTTAATCTTAGAGATTCTATTAATGACTCTCCTAAGTTTGACACTATTATGAAAGAATTTAGTGTTCTTATCTCCCTCATCTAGCCACGTTTCCCTATATTTTTTTCTAAAAGACGTCCTCTTTTGCTAGAATGCTTTCTTGTTCAAGAAGCAGTTCCTTTTCTCTAAGAAATAGAGCTTCATCCATCCCTTTCAACATGACAACTTCATTCAATTCCACTAACTCTGCTTCCACCTATGACTTCTTGTCAAATATACTCCCAAAGTGTACCCTATTCCATATTATGAACTTCTACTTAATTATCTTAATCTTATTGACTACCTTAAAGATCCTTGACCTAGAGACCTTTGTCTCCTTCCACCATACCTCTAAAAGCCTAAGAATATAATCATCTTTCAACCATATTTGTTCAAATTTGAAAGGACGTCTTCTCGGTCCTGAGTCCACAAGAATGTTAAGTTGAATCAGGAAATGATCCAAGCTCGAAAAAGGTAAGATTGAGCCTTCTAAAGTATAAGGAAAATTGATGAGACTACCTAATGAAAAGAATTTATCTATTTTTTCTGCAATATTACTAAAATCTAACCTTCTGTTATTCCAGGTAAAGGCATCCTTAACCATGTTAATCTCTACCAAGCCACTATGATGAATCCAATCTACAAAGTCTAAAGTAGCCTTAGAGGTTTTTCCTTTGCCTCCTCATTTCTCAGATTGATTTATAATAGAATTGAAGTCACCTCCTATGATACAAGTCTGTTCCTGGGTACTACTTATGAATTCCTCAATTTCCTTCCAAAACCTTCTATTGTCCTCATTTTGTGTCTATCCATAAACATTAATAATGAGAAAATCAAGTTTATGTTTAAAATTGGTGACTCTGCCACTGATCCAATTGTCATGAGATTCTAATAATGAGAAATCAATATTGCAAGGATCCCAAATCATGGCCAAACCCCTAGAGGCTCTGATGGCTAGTACTCCTGTAATATGTTTGAAGCCTAATTGTTTTCCAAAAGAGTCTAAGTCAACTTTCTCTATTTTGGTTTTTTGTAACATAACTAAATCATAACTATAGGTAGAAAGACAATGTTTAACAATCCGCTGCTTGTTATGGGCATTTAAAACCCCTAACATTCCATGATAAAACTTTCATGGTGCTATAGGAAGGACCTTCCCCTTCCCTGCATGGAACATATCTGTAAGTTTAACCTAACCCTCTGCTATTCCATCATTATCTCTTAACTCAGATAGCAACTTCTTGCCTCTCTTCTTACAATGTTTTCCAAAATCAGGTGTAACCTTTTCCCTAACCCATTGTTCAATACCTAATGTTTCAAAAGTATCATCATTTTCTTTGTCATTTAATTCCACTATAAGGGCCTATGTATTCGTGACCTTTTGAGGATCGATAAAAATTCATAATTCCTTTCATTAAAAGCGTTCTTTGTAACTCTACCTCTTCTATATCAACTATTTCATCCAATAAATTCTCCAGGATGTCCTCAGTAACTGAGTCGCATAAATAGTTGATAATGAAATTCACCTTCTTTTATTTACGATCCAAATCCTCCACTTGTTCAACCTCTTCCAATCTGTCGTGAGCCACCATCGTTTGGGGGGAAGCGATTGGTTCCTCACTTCCCCAGGCTTTCACACCAACATCTTGATCAGGAATAGGATTCATATCCCCCACCACAACAGAAACCCGACAAGCACTGTCATGTTTGAGTTTATCCTTATTATCTATAGATAAATTCTTGAACCTTTCTTTTCCTACTTCCACTAGAGCATAATTTATCTTCTCATCCTTTGTGTTAATATCCCTTCCCTCACCATCCATTAAAATGGCCACATGGGATAGAAAGGGAGAAGAATTCACTCCCTCAGCAGTGCTCTGATCTCCCACAATTTCACCATCCTCTACCTCATCAGACTGCCTTGTCGAAGGGAAGCTATCCTTAATTACAAACCCACCCTTTTCTATATTGAAACAAATATCCAGCTTTGGGTCTCCCCTAAGGTTCTTTTCAAAGGGCATAACCACCAAGATCAGTTTATCTCTAAATCTAAATCTAAAACCCCTCTAAAATTTAAGGGTAAATTAATAAAATGGACTCCCTAGTTCTAATTTCTATAGGGCTGAGTGAATTAACATAAATATCCATATTAACTATCAATACATAGTTTGAATACATCTGTCTTTTATCACTAATCTCTACGAATTTTCTTAAATAATTACCTATTTTCCTAATAATTTATTTATCCATTAATTCTATTGGTAAGTTAGGGATCAAAACCAGTCTATCTATTTTAAATGATTCCAATTTACATGAATTGAAAGCAGGTTGCCAATCTAAAAATTTAAAATCATATCCTTTAAAAGTCAAAGATTTACCTACTAAAAATTCATTCTTACGCTTGTCCTTTCCGCAATCAATATAAAGAAAGCCTTTAGACAAGATAACAATACTGGCTATCTGGTTGAAGGAAGATTTGAACCAATCTGCGATGACCTCTATCAGGACTCCAAGTTCACACCATCTAGAAAAAACCCCAAAAGCCTTGCATGTTTGTTGAAGCCTTTCCACCAAACTGTCATTGATTTCCAGTACATCCTTATTTTATGATTTAGGGTTTATTTCAAAATTCAGCTTCGACTTCGTGGATCTGGAAGGAAGCAAATTTTTGGGTTTCTAACATCCCTCCTCAAATATCTGAGGTCTAGCATTATTAACACCAGATCTCCAGCTATTCAAAAGATTAATATTTTTTGGGGCTTGTTCCAGGGAACCAGTTTTGAAACACATCCCTCAAGATTGTGCAAATGGGTAAATCAATTGGAGATGGCAGGCCTGCAGATCCTTCCAGACAGAGGGTATTTTTTTTACCTCTGAAACCTCTTCCTGCCCTAAATTTAATCGGTAAGCCCTTTCTCTCTTCCTTCTGAAATCTCCTAGATTTCACTGTTTGCCATTCTGAATTAGGTTGAGGGAGATGATCCCAGTTCCCCAAATTACAAACAGATACAACATATTTTGTTTGCCCAAAGAACCATTTTTGTCGTTCAATATGTGGAAATTTTCACCAGTATATAGAGCCATTTTCAAATTAAGCCAAATTTATATTTTATTAATTTTAATAAATTATTTATAATTATAATTATAAGGTTATAATAAATTAATTACTAAAAGTAATTATTATTATTTCATTTTTACAATATATTAAGTTTATAATATACTAACATTCATTTATTAGCTACCTGGCTTCGCTATCTATGATCTATCATGCCTTAGTTCACATGTGAGTAAACAAGTTTGGAGGATGTCCTAGTATCTACCAAATGGTGTGTGAAGGCACGAAGTTCAAAAAGTTATAAACAACAAATCTTAGGGCAAACAAACTCAAATTGGTTGTGTAATACTATGACTTGTGGGATGGTCACGCCTTCATTGGTGGTCTCTTTCCTCATAGTCTCCTTCTAAGAAACGATGATTATATGGTTGTTTATGACAGCATCAAGAGGACTCTAGAGAAACAAATATTTTGTCATGTTCGAATATATCTCCATTCTAGTTGGGTGATAGGGCAAGATATGGTTTACAAAATCCAACAGAAAAGATATGCCTTGCTGGATTTTCTGGAACTTCAAAAATTGCCTGTTGGGTAGAAAATTATTCTCCTGCTCCCCAATCTTCGCAGGCACAATAATCTCTTAGCTTGGCCCCAGAATTGGATGTTTAACCACCGGTCGATTTCAATGTAATGGATTCCAATACTCAGTTAATTCAAGACATTTCGGTGAATGTTAGGGCAAGTGACCCCTCCGCAATGGAAGATTGAAAGATTCACTTCGAGATAGGGTTTTTTTGATATGATTTTGTTGATGCTATATGGGAAAATTATTTGGATTCTTCATGCATACAGAAGTGTGACACTTGAAGGTGTTGATCCCGAGAAAACATGAGTCTTCGGTACACGATGATGGAATTGAAGTTGTTATTTTGCACAGATAATCCCTGTTTTTGGTAATTTGGGTTACTTCGGGGAGATGTAATATGATGCATTAAATACGCTCAAGTATGTATAACTGAGCTATTTCCGAATTAGTTTCTTAGGATCTGATTTGGGTTAGGCTATTATCTTTCTTTCCATTGTATTCGGGGAATGATTCAGGGTTTTCGTTCTAGTTCTTTCCCTGATGAGCCCTTGGACCAATTACTTAATTACCAATATAAATTATTAGTGGTACATCACTTTTGATTAAAATATATATATATATATATATTAATATTTACAATAAATTGGTTGTGAATGTAATATATAAAAATATATATTTTGTAAAATTGATAGATTTATTGATAATATATTAATTTACAATACATAAAGTTTACTAAAGATTTAATGTTAACTATTAATATATTTTAAATTTAATAGATTCATTGAGATTGTAAACTTGATAAATTAAAAAATAATAATTGTTTTTAATGATTAATATATTATAAATATTTATTAATCTTCAAATCCAATTTATGAATAACCACTTTTCATATATATATTTTTCATCATTAAAAAATCATAATAGCAATCTAAGTTCTATTAACATATTTTAAATTTAATAGATTTATTTGTATTTACTAATTACTTTATTTCTATTTTATATATTTTTAAAAAATAAAAAAATTATGAGCAATTTTTTATTCATGTATATTTTTACAAATTTAAAATAAAATAAAATAAATAATTTATTTATTTAAAAAAATTAATCTAAAATTTAATTTATAAATAATTTCTTTTTAAATATATAATTTGTAACATTAAAATTTTATAATACTAATTTAAACTTTTTTAATATAGTTTAAACCTATAAATTTATTTTTAAAACTTAAAAATAAAATAATATAATAACTATTATTAATCTAGACTATATACTTTACTGGATATGAGGATTAGTTTTTCCAATGTAAGGGAAAAAATTTGAAATTAATTTGTGATTTTAGTCTGAGGTGGCGCTGATGGGAGTGACCTATCGGATATTTGTACTGTGAACCTGACTTGGAGGATATCCATTTGCAGCTAGTAGAGGAGGCTCCCTTCCTCCACGGGGTTTGATATTTCTCACCTCTCTATGCTTTTGTATTGTTTTTCTTCTTTTCTTTTATTTTCTCCGTAGTCGCTGGTGCATGTGTTCAGTCGGCTCTTAATGGAGACTAAATCTAATGGAGCTTGCATAGCACCAGATCTGCCTCCCCAAGACCCCCCTTTGCCATCCTCGCAACCTAGAAAAAACTTTTCTAAGACAGTGGCAACTTCTCAGAATGGAGTTGCCAAAGATGTTAAGTTCATTTCAGGAAATGAACGACCCGGTCCAGAAGGTAAGGCTTCTTCTGTTGATTTAAAATTTTCCTCCATTTCTCCAAATGAAGCTATGATTAAAGAATAGTTCATGAGAAAAATAGGTTAAAGAACACTGCCATTTTCTTTGCCTTAGTTGATGTTGAGAAATACCCTCCACGCAAGTTCTTGGATGATTGGTTCTATAACTTTTAGAATTTAAAATTAGGTTTCAGATATTTCATTCTGCAGACAAATTCAAAAGGGATTGTTTGTCATTATTTTCAGTAAACATGAAACTCAGACCGAAGTCCTCAAAAATCAATATTAGGCAGTTGGAAATACCTCTTTCTGTGCCGTAGCTTGGTCATCTAAAGCCATAAATGAGGAAATCCTGGCACTTTCGTGCCCTAGGTGGATACTTCTCAAGAATGTGTCCCCTTTCCTATGGCGTTTCTTACTTCACATTGTGGAACCCATTGGCAAGGTTATTAGAATGGATGATTCTAATAGACTCATCCCTCACCTCGATGCTAGAATGCTTATCTCGATTAAACCAGGTATTGATATCCCTCTGACTCTTAATCTTAAGGTTGAAGAGGATGTTTTTTCATGCCCTCTTGAAGTTCTTGGTGGTATAAATGCCTTTTTTTTGTGTAAAATAGAATGGCATCTTCGTAAAAATTTCCTAATTATCAAGAAAAAAAATTTAGGCGTTGATTCCAATGCCTCTCAACCCAACATTCCTAAAATGTCCGTGAACACTAAGACCCTTGACCCTTCTCTGCCTAACGTAGATGGATTCAATAATGATGCTGGAAACCCTAGGGAATCTAGTGTTGGTAATCCTAATTTAGAGAATTCTTATGTTGGGCATACTAATTTTGGGAATTCTGATTTAGGGCTTTCTGACCTTGGGCCTAATCCTGGAACTCCCAATTTAGGGTCTTCTATCTCTGATCCGCTGTGTAGTGGGGTCAATAATGTTGATCATTCGCTTTCCTTCAACCAAATTCCTCCTCAGCCTTTATCGTCTATGCCTATTTATGCAGCTATGGAACAACCCAAAGCGGCTCATGATGATAGCTTCCAAATGGTTACCCGTAAAAAATGAAGGCAGAAAAATCCCCAGCAATTAATGATTGAAAAAATTAGGTGTTTAGCAGAGGTCTTTGGTTACCCCTATGGAAAATGAATCCTCCCATTCTTTGTATTCCCTCGAGACCCCGAATAGCTCATTGGTTAAGTCTATGATTCAGAATTTTGAAGGGACTTGTCATGGTATTAATGATACTAATATCAGTGTTGGCCCTGATATAATGCTAATCAAATTTGCGACTCCAAAGAGATCTGCCAATATAGATTCCATTACTACAGGACCCCCTGGTATTAATAGCACTAATGCCATAAATCTACCCCCGAAAGTCCTTCAAGAAATTGATGACTCTTGTGTTATTCAAGTCATTCTTGCTAACACTAGGACTGATATTGATAAGTGTTCTAACATGTTCCCTTCTTTCTGTGAGACACATGTGTCTTGCATGGTATTGGGAGAAGGTGCCCCTCCACCCTGGCTAGGACAGAGGTGAGAACATTGAACCTCAATTAGAATCATATCTTAGTGAAGAAGATGAAGACCTCATGGAAAGTAGTGCCAAGATTAAAAAGAGAGGGAGACCCCTTGGGGCCAAGAATAAAAAGAAGGTGGCAGCTCAAAATAGCTACTTGAATAGCAACCGGTATCCTTGCAGGTCTAAGGCTGCCACTTGTTCCTAATTTGTTTTTGTTTCTCATGAAGTGCATCTCCTAGAATGTGAGAGGTCTAGAATCCCCAGATAGGAAGCATATCATCAAGAGGTTTTTTGAAACTCATGATACTGATTTTTCAATGTTTCAAGAACTCAAATCTATCAGCTTCACTCTTGAGACCACCCTTGATTTCATTTGGAAAGATGCAATCAAAGTCTGTTCTAACCACCCTAGAGGTAGGGGTGGTTTTGGGCTCCTTGTCAATCCTAGATAGTCTAATCACATCACTAATAAAGGAATTTCCCCATGTAGTAGGGTTGTTTGGATCTCTATCAATCATAGTGGCACTCACTTTGGGGTTTCCTCTGTCTATGCAGCATATGACTATAAGGATAGAATTATGTTGTGGGATTGGATTAGATCTCTTGCTGACATCCCCTGGATTCTTACCGGTGATTTAACATGATTGAGAATAGTGATGATAAAGTGGGGGGATTACCTTTTGACTAGAATAATTCTAAAAAGATGCATTGGAGTAGGCTGAAATACTATACATCCTTTTTTAATCTGATTGAAAGCACTAGAAATGTTACCTCTAGTGTAGGGCACACCTAGTGTAACTATAAAAAAGGGTCGAATAGGATCTATTCTAGATTGGATCATTTCGATGGCAATAAAGACTATTTTTCCTTCTTACCTAATGAACATGGAAATTGTGTTACTGTTTGGCCTGTGACGTTATCTGACCATCACCCCATCATCGGTCATCTCAACATTAGGAATGTTGTGACTACCCATACCTCCATGGTCAAGAAATTTATTCTCAACACTACCTTGCTTAAGGACTAGGACATTTTGGTCACCATTAATCTTATTAGGTTTCTTAATCTGCAAAACAAGCACCTCTCATCTCATGTTGGTAGGTGGAACTATAATGTGAACTCTTGGTAGAAAATTTTGTAGACTATCAACCAAAAAAAAGCTAAGGACTTCAGATTTGTTGAGAAGTCCATAACCAATCAATTGCATAACTTAGAAACTAACATCCAAGCTAACCCTAGCTGCAATCACCTGGCAACCCAAGTTGCTCATGCTAGGGAAGCCCTAAGGAAACACCAACAGGTTAAAATCTATGGAGCCATGGTTAGAGCTCACACTCAATGGCTCCAATTTGGGGAGAAGGGGTCGAAGTTCTTTTTCAATGTGCTGAAGCATAAACAAACTAGAGATAAAATAGACAGCTTGGTTGTTGACATTAAGGATATTGTTGATTTTACTAGTATCAGGGATGCTTTTGAGATGTTCTACAAAAACCTCTTCACTTCTAAAGACAATGCCAATGCTAAAGACATTAGGCAGAGATGCAACTCTATTATCCCACCTAGAATCTCTGAGAAAAACTCCCTCCTTAAACAAAGGGTTACCATTGAGGAGATTACTAATGCTATCAGTACTCTTAAGATCGACAAGACCCTATGGCTGGATGGACTCCCTATTGAGTTCTACAAGGCCAATTTGGATTGGATCGCCAAGGATCTTCATGATGTTTACTCTGAAGCTCTTGATAATGGTACCTTAGGAGGTGACATCAACAAAGGTATCATTAAGCTTATTCTCAAGGATGGAAATCAAGCCCTAATAAAAAATTGGAGGCTAATAACCCTCCTAAATGTCTCCTACAAAATTCTTGCCAAGACTCTAGCCCTTCGCCTTGAGAAAATCCTCCCGAAATTCGTTTGTTCTACCCAAACCAGTTTTATCAAGGGTAGATACATCCTTCAAAACCTCATTATGAGTTGGGAAGCCATAGAGTGGGCTAAAAATTTTGGCCAAGACACTGCCATGTTTTTGTTGGATTTTGAGAAAGCTTATGATCGTGTAGAGTGGGAATTCATCATTATGATGTTACAAGCCTTTGGTTTCCTGAATGAATTCTGCATGTTAAAGTCTTTCTCCAAGATGCTTTGGCTCATGTTGAGATTATTGGTACTCTCTCCCAGCCTATTAATCTTGGTAGGTCTATTAGACAACGCTGTCCACTTACCCATGTCTTGTTTGTTATCACATCTGATGTGCTTTTTTATCTCCTAAGGGATAAATCTCTTTCCCCTAGTGTTAAGGGTGTTAGGCTCCCCAATGACTCCAATCTTCTCAACATCCAGTTTGCCGATGACACGACTCTTTTCCTCGAGCTCACTTGCCAGAATATCAACTTCCTCAACTAAAAGCTTACACTCTTTGGGGAAATATCAGGAGCTAGGATCTCCCACTTCAAATCTGTCCTCCTCAGATGGAAGGAAGAACCACTTGATTGGATAAATACTTATTATTTTCAATGGGGAGGCCCCAACAAGATTGTGTGTTACCTTGGAATTCCATTCTCGATTTCGCCCTCTCTCAAAGATATGTGGCTCTGGGTTAAAGATAAGACTGATAAGAAACTTAATAAATGGAACAATAGATTACTTTCATTAGCTGGTAGGACTCAAGTTTGCCAAAAAATTCTTTCCTCCTATAGTATCTATTACTCTTCTGCTTGGATGTTTAGCAATTATCAAGTCCTTGAGATCCAGAAGGCTATTAGACATTTCATTTGGTTTGATGGTAAAGGTAGTAAGAAAATGCATGCTGTTAAATGGAAGTTGTGTCACATGGACAAAAATCTTGGTGGCCTTGGTTTGAAAGACCTCAGAACCCAAGGCATTTCCCTAGCAGCGAAGTGGATCTTTCATGCTTTAGACGGTCTGGAACCTTGGAAGGTATTTATTAGAAACAATATCGAAAGGGTTGTTCCTAAGAATGCCAAATCTTGGAAAGCCTTATCCCTTTTTGACCTTGTGGCTAGCAGATTTTCTTTTTCAGTGCAAGGCTCCTATTTTTTCAGATCTATCTGGAAAGCCTAGGAACATGTTAGGAACCTGATTATTAATTCTAGTGTTAGCAGCAATGACACTCTATATGGGGAGAGGTCTACCTGGTGGAACCTCTATCATGTGGATAAGCCCTTAGCTCTTACTTAAGGTTGTTCGACCAAGATTTGGGCTAGTAAAGGTATTACTTGTTTTATGGATATTTTTGAGAATAATGTTTTGATTAACTGGGAAGATCTTAGTTCTAATTTTGACCTGCCTCCTTCCCAGAAAAGAACTTACAACATGGTTAAGAATGCTTGTGTGGCCCTCGCCCTACCTACCATCTCTCATGCTAATTCTCATAGGTTTATGTCCTTTAAATGGAAGGATGGTTCTCTCTTGTCTAAAATAAAAGCCCACAATATATATGATTTCCTCACTAATGATGATTCTATTATTAAGCATGTTAATATGGTTCGGTATTTTGATTTATGTGATGTGTCTTGAATTATTTTTTTTACATCTTTGGAAAAGTGTTATTCCTCCTAAAATCAAATGCTTTAAGTGGCAACTTATTATTGACAGACTTCCTTTGAGAAAATACTACTCTAATGCTGATATTTGTTTCATTTGTAGAGTTCCTGAAACTCGCATGCACATCTTCTTTGACTGTTCTGTGGCCAGGGAGATTTGGTTAATGTTTGGCATATGTATCCCAGATCATGTGAATGTTTTAGATATCATCATTGGCTCTATCTTCAGGTTAAAGAAAGATGCTAATATGTTTTGGCTTATTTGGTCATCTTATATCCTCTGGTTTATTTGGAAGCTTAG
Source organism: Cryptomeria japonica (assembly GCF_030272615.1). Lineage (NCBI taxonomy): Eukaryota > Viridiplantae > Streptophyta > Pinopsida > Cupressales > Cupressaceae > Cryptomeria > Cryptomeria japonica. Next base: position 651,540,198 of record NC_081413.1, read on the forward strand.
AAATGAAGATAAATTTCAAGGTAATGGTAGATGTCTTACTGAGTCTTTTCGTAGACTCACTTTTTTAATATTGTTGTGTAGATCTATTTTGTGATGAATGTTGAAAGACATAAGTTCCTCTGATTCTAGAAGAATGGGCACACCACTATGTTTATTTATGAAATGAATGATGGATACGATTGGAGGAGGGTCGCGAACAACCACACTACTTTGGAAGAGGCCCTCAACAAGCTGCACAACAACAAAGTTCCCTAATTTGATCATATTGGCTTTCTTGCTCAGATTTAGGATCGGAAGAAGGTCATCTAGATGGAGGGATCTAAAGGATGGACTACGTGGGTGGAGTCCCATATTGACATTTTGTACTATCTTGGCACTGCTTCTCTTGTCTTTACCGTTTTGCTTTTGCGGTTTTTGTATCTCAGAGATAGGGGAAAGGACCTAGTAGGGTTAGTGCAGGATCAAGGGGGGCCAAAAAGTGGCGATGTGAAAAAAATAGCCTTCCTCACTCGCCTAAAAACATGAAAATCCATGTTGATTTTGTGCTTGGCCTGGGTGTCAGTACACATTGGCCTGGTAATTACCTATGCAAATCAAATATCGGATAAAATCGGATATCAAATTTTATTCGATATCCGATTTTTATTTGTAATTTTAATTTAAAAAATATATTATATGTTACGTATTATATGTTACGTATTATATAATACAATATTATATAATATTATATATAATATAATATTATATTATATTATATATAATATAATATTATATTATATTATATATAATATAATATTATATTATATTATATATAATATAATATTATATTATATGATATATTATAATATATATAATATAATACAATACGTATTATATAATATAATAATATATTATTATATTATATATGTTATTTAAAAATAATTGAAGTGTTGAAATCGGATATCTGATTTTCTGAGACTTTTATATTTTGACAGTGACAGTCCCGTGAGTCATTTTTAACTCATGGGTCGCGCGAATTCATCAAAATCTGATATTTGCTCCATCCGATATTCAGTGTTTTGACAAAAAATTGCTAAGAAATAGATTTAGAGGTAAGAATTTTGTTGTTTTGAATCATTTTCACATTTTTTGTATTTTTTGTGAATGTTTATTTGATTTTTCATTGAAAATATGGTTTTTTTTCAAGAAAACTAGGTTTTTTTAAAATCAAATACCTAATTGTTTAAATTTGTTAACTAAATTTAATTGTTTACATTCAATTAGGTTAAAAATGGGGGATAACAATGAAAAAACTGACCAACCACAACTGCAACAACCAAACCCTCATTTGCCAAACCCCTCCTCAATTCAAGATTTGATTGCACAAAATTTGAATGAATTGAGGGGGATTGCAAAATTATATCATAGGACCCCTCGTCTAAACCCATTGTTTGATCCTCTCATGTTGATCATAAAAAGTATGGAAACCATGACTGAGGAGCACGATGCCACCCTTTTGTGGCGAGATTCTATGAAGGAAAAATATGCAAATGGCTTGTCATATAAGAATATCAAGGATCTTGAGATATCCAAAGCTGAAATCGCCTCATTGTTGTACTGGTCAGCTCGTAGATCCCAAAAAAAAAAAACTTTCTATCAAATGTTGCACAAATGATGGGATTGTGAAAAACTTTTGGGATAGTTGGTGGATGGTTTTCGATAAACCACCCAGCAACAATCTTGATATCCCCTTCTATTTTATAAAAAAATTGTATGCTGAGTTTGTTTTATACAAACATGTGAACGACTTTGACGTCCAACCTTTCCAGGGTGTACGTTTAGGTATGCCCCATAATAGACCTGGGGTAGTCAGAGTAGTCTAGGGCCCATATGTCCCCCCTCCTCCTGTTGATCCCCCACCTATAGTTCAGCATCCTGATATCATTTGTGAGGCAGCTTCACGAACCATATCAACTATTCACTCTTTGAGTAGCCTTTTGGTTTCTCAAGCTACGTCAGTAGCTCAGCCTACTCTTGATGGTAGCGGTACATTCGGTGTTGGTGACACGTCATCCTTGGCTCCACACATATGCGTGCCCCATAGTTGTGTCATGTGTGGGCATGTATGCTTGGGTCTAGTTGGACAGCTCGTTGATCCTGTTGTGGATAGTGCAGATTACGAGGTACATGAGATGCATGATGCACCAGAGGTTATTACACAAACTGGAGGATACCCTAGGGAGTCCTCACATGCTAGAGGCGAGGAGGCACCATCATCATACATTGATGATGTATTGGTAAGATTTGTGTTTTCACAGTTCATGTTATATTTTAATTAAATATTTATAAATTAGATAATATTAAGTATTAATTTTTATTTACATGGTCTATTTAACAGTTGATGATTGAGGATGAGTTGAGACAGATTCAGGAGGGCACCTTGTCGGCCATTTCATTTGGCCTCGATAGCTTGACGGTACATATATTATTGCACCTAGTCGTTTGTATTTCATTGTACATACATGCTCATCATTTATATTTGTATTAACTAGATTATGTAGTAACTTGCATGTATATCTTATTTTACTCTTATAGGGGACAAGCAGCACGAGTGCAGTGCAGTGTGATCTAGGATATGGTAGTGCAATTGGAGACAAGGGAAAGGTAATTGAATCCAAATATGATTGAATGAATAGTTTAAATAACTTATAGTGATTATACATGTCTAGACATAGATTGATAGTTTCATATACTTGTTGTGTATATATACAGAGAACTCTTGGCTTCACATCCTTGATGACTACACCCAGTATACTTGAAGAAGAAGAAGAGATGCCTCAAGTAGATGTGTGTTTATTTTATTATTTGATTAGTAGATATAATTTGTTATTATCAGTGACAATTATATGCTAACTTGCATCAATCTCATGTTTCTGAACATATGTAGGTTGTGTATCAAAATATTCAAAACATACCTCCTCTACCAAAGACATACATCAAGAGTCCTGCAAAGCTGAAGAGAAAACGTGGAGATGAGGTAAACATGAATAGTTCAATTAAATAGTTCATTTTTATGTTAACTTTTCGAATGTGAATTATATAATATAACTAATATTAATCGTGGTTTTTTTTCCTTGTGCAGGATCCTTCAGAGCCAAGCAGTGCTACGAAGAGGATCGATTTTGATGATCCATCAGCAACTTAGGATGTTATTGATAGTTTTGGGATGCTTACATGTCTAGTTGGCATGTATATTTTGTATATGAACATACATTCACGTATTTAGACATACATTTTGTTTCAATTGGCGTTTATGCCATATTTGTGTATGGACATACATTTGTAATCATTCAACATTTTTATATATACAGAAGTTGATATTCGATCATATAAATTGTTGCTCATCTGTGTGTGGTGTTATCATGGAAATCTTTAATCTTCATTCCAATAATTAACAATGGTTAATAATGGCTATTTAATGAACAATACAATTCATTTCATTTCATTGTAAGTGTTATTTTTATAATGAACAATATAATTCATTTAATGAACAATACAATACAATTCCTAAACAATACAATTCATTTAATGAACAATACCCTATGCATGCTCCTATTTTCCCCCCCACTCGATCGAACGCTCGGGGTCATACCCTACCGACGTCGTCCCTTGAGCGCCCTAAGTGCTCAAAATTGTCAAACTTTAACGAGCCCTAACTTAGAATTTGTGGCACCCATGAATGATCCGTTTGAACCTATGGGGCCACGAGAGAGGTCCCTACAAAAGCCTATCTCGGTTTTTCAAGTTGCCCTACAATTTTATTAGGGCAGCAATTTTTTGGTTGGCAAAACAATCGTCAGCCTCACTCAATGGAATATTGTCACATGGTCGATTTCTCGTTCTACTTGTCGTGATGATGAACCGTTGCTCTGACATCTCCAGTTAGGCATTATTACCCTATGCATGCTCCTATTTTCCCCCCCCACTCGATCGAACGCTCGGGGTCATACCCTATCGGCGTTGTCCCTTGAGCGCCCTAAGTGCTCAAAATTGTCAAACTTTGACGGGCCCTAAATCAGAATCTGTGGCACTTGCGAATGGTCTATTTGAACCTATGGGGCCATGAGAGAGGTCCCTACAAAAGCCTATCTCGGTTTTTCAAGTTTCCCTACGGTTTTATTAGGGCAGCAATTTTTCAGTTGGTGGAAAAATCGTCACTCACTCAATGGAATGTTGTCGCGTGGCCGATTTCTCGTTCTGCTCATCGCGATGATGAACCATCAGCTTCAACATGTCTAGTTAGGCATTATTACCCTACGCATGCTCCTGTTTTCCCCCCCACTCGATCGAACGCTCGGGGTCATACCCTACCGACGTCGTCCCTTGAGCGCCCTAAGTGCTCAAAATTGTTAAACTTTGATGGGCCCTAACTCGGAATCCATGGCACCTACAAATGATCCAGTTGAACCTACAGGGTCATGAGAGAGGTCCCTATAAATGCCTATCTTAGTTTTTCAAGTTGCCCTACGGTTTTATTAGGGCAGCAATTTTTTAGTTGGCGAAAAAATCGTCAGTCTCACTCAATGGAATGTCGTTGCATGGCCGATTTCTCATTTTTCTCATTGCGATGATGAACCATTGGCTCTGGCATGTCCATTTAGGCATTATTACCCTATGCATGCTCCTATTTTTCTGATGCCACTCGATCGAATGCTTGAGGTCATACCCTACCAGCGTTGTCCCTTGAGCACCCTAAGTGCTCAAAATTGTCAAACTTTGACGGACCCTAACTCGGAATCCGTGGCACATATGAATGATCCATTTGAACCTACAGGGCCACGAGAGAGGTCCCTACAAAAGCCTATCTCAGTTTTTCAATTTTCCCTACGGTTTTATTAGGGAAGCAATTTTTATGTTGGCAAAAAAATCGTCAGTCTCACTCAATGGAATGTTGTCGCGTGGTTGTTTTCTCATTCTTCTCATCGCGATGATGAACCATTGGCTCTGACATGCCTAGTTAGGCATTATTACCCTATGCATGCTCCTATTTCCCCCCCCCCCCACTCAATCGAAATCTCAGGGTCATACCCTACCGACGTCGTCCCTTGAGCACCCTAAGTGCTCAAAATTGTCAAACTTTGACAGGCCGTAACTTAAAATCCATGGGACCTATGGATGATCTATTGGAACCTAAGGGGTCACAAGAGAGGTCCCTACAAAAGCCTATCTCAGTTTTTCAAGTTTCCCTATGGTTTTATTAGGGCAGCAATTTTTCGGTTGGTGAAAAAATCGTTAGTCTCACTCAATGGAATGTTGTCGCGTGGTCGGTTTCTCGTTCTGCTCATCATGATCATGAACCATCAGCTCTGACATGTCGAGTTAGGCATAATTACCATACACATGCTCTTGTTTTGCCCCCCCACTCGATTGAACGCTCGGGGTCATACCCTACACATGTGACATCCATGAGAGAAAAGCTTCATTTTATCTCAATACAGTTGTACCTATTTCATTATTAGAAAAAATAAATATACAAAGATCTATTATTAGTATCCTCTATATTATGGATTTGAATTGATGTTCTCAATTAGTTATTATCTATTCAGCTTTTCTTCATAAGGCACAACCATGTGGTGGTTATCATATCAGGACAACCATCCATGACTTTCAAAGTAATTGATATTTATTCCTACACATCACACTCACAAGATTAATAATTAAATGACATTTATGATTCATCAAATGCTGACAAAGTCTAATCAAATTTCAACTTCAAGATGTATACAACATATCATATTCAACTTCCAGATGCATACAACTTACCATATTCAAGCTCATGCCAACCACCACTTGGATATTGTTATATGTCGATTAAAGTACAATATATGTTATAAAACCATATAGTCTTACAAAAAGGCCATCATAGACCATCTATGTCGATTAAAGTACAATTCATTTGTAATAGGGGCACACTCACAATCTGAAGTTGCAAAGCCCTATGGGAAGCATCAAATTAGAAATTTACTAATCCGACTCATACTACTATCAAAAGCATCAAAGATGCTACTGCTAGAGAACACCATGCTCCATTGTGGAGAGAATATTAGGTCCATCTGATGTCAATGTCTAAAAATGAAACAATGTTATTCAATTGCCAAAATATAACTGACTTTATTTTATAAACCATTAATGAATAAAAATAGACAAGGTTACCTGAGTGAAAGTTTGATGACAACCTTGACTAGTAGGTGTTGATGTTGAAGGCCCAACATTAACAAATTTCAAATGTCAAATGTTTGATTCAACAGACCACCTTGACCATCAATGTCAAATGTTTGATTCAATAGATCATCTGTCATGACAATTTGATCCACTGCAGATTTGTCCTGACCACATGCATTTGAATCATCTTCATGATAATAAACAAAACAAGACCCACAATTTAATCTCATTAATGCACAAAGGAATATGTACCATCACCAAGAGAGGGTCTTGTTAATGACGAATGATCTAGCATGAACCTGTATTTTTAAGAATTGTTAGTCTACACATAAAATGCATGGATGAACATAAAGGATTTATGACAATCACTTCAACTGAAATGCATGATAATAAATGAAAAGGTGGGATTATATACCATAAAAATATGTCCCTTCGAATTATATCAACAGAACCCACTATGTTGACGCAAAAATCGTAATGTGATATTGTTGTAGATCATCAAAAAAGACCTTCATGAGCATAAAGGTTATGCGATAATTATATCATAAAAAATTATCAAATAGTGTTGTCTAATAACAAAAATTGTAAAGATCATCAAATGCATGATAATAAGTCATGTTGCAAAAATATGACCCTTCCAATTATATCAAGTGTACTCGCTATGTGCATGCAAAAACCATGTTGCCAAAAAAAAATGTTCATCAATAGACCTGCATTTTGAACACATCCTTAATATACACGTAACAAAATTGAACATTAAGGTTTAATGATCATTGTTTGAAATGAAAGGCATGATAAAAAAATAAGGCACCATTAAAGACCTACTACTCAAGTGTGCCTAAAGGGTCATCTCTTTGTTTAAGAGTATCCAGTATTGCTTCATGATCAACAGTAGTCACTGTCCATAGCTCTTTGGTCTTTAGTTTTTCTTGATGCCTCAACAACTTGACATTTGTAGCTATAATAAGGTGTGAATACATTATAATGGTTTTGTGTCTCTCATAGTCTTCAAATGTAGGTATGCCATTCTTTCTAATCATGTATGTTCGCAACCAAGTTCCCACAACAACAACTGAACCTGTAGGATATGTGAACCCATCATCATCTGTCACTGGTTGTGTTAGCTTTTGTTTTCCCTATACACATCATGCCAACCAATATTTTGATCTCTCTTCATTCCCTTGCAGTGCAACAACTGCAAAAACATGTCCTGGCTGTACAAGATCTGATAGATGATCATACTCAAGTGTACTATTAGGAGCATGTCTATATGTAATGTGAACAAAAATAGCAATCTGGACTGAAATTGTAGTACTAAGACTGTACCTCATTCTGTAGTTGCAATGTATAGTTCTCTACAAAATGAACCACTGATACAATAGTACCAATCGGGAAAGAGTTCTTACACATCCTGAACTATTGATCCAACCACTGAGACCTATGGGTGTGCCTTGCATACTTGTAGAAAATATTTTCCTTAAAATCCAAAATAAAATCAACAATACTCACTTCTCTTGAGACTAATTCACATGTAGAACTTCACCTCCACTCTTCAAAGTATATTTCACTGTCTCGTATCTTTTTTTCTCAACATAATTATTTCCAAACTCATGTTCGCTTCCCTCATGAAAACATGAAACAAACTTTGACAACCCACCATGTTCTGAGAACTTCTCATTCAAACAATCATTTCTATAGAAATAGCAGCCATCATCTCTAGGGCATAAAAATAGATCTTGCAAGTCTCTTGATGATCTCGAAAATAGCATTGCACCACACTCCTGCAACATCTGATTAGTATGCATCGTAGAATGAATATGACATAAAAGTTCATGGTACATTGAAAACTCCACATGGTACTTGCAACAACAGGTATTGCGAATCTTAAGAGGAACACAATAAAATGGTTTCAAAGATTCAAAGGCCCTTTGTGATATTTGCAAAGTTGGATGTAATTTACAAAATTTATTGTACAACATTTTTTGGCTTGATTCCAAGAAATGTTTAGGATACGGTGTGCGGTCTCGATTGCCGATTCTTAATTTCAAAACGTCCTTTACACTGGGCGACACTCTAGAATTAGAGTGCCAAAATTGTTGAATCTCTTCCTTCACATTGTCAGTCAACTTTCTATCAACACGTGGAAGCCTCCCACCAAATGCCTATGTATCTTGTTGAAGTGGATCGTCAAGTCTTTGTCTTCATGCAAGTGCTCTATCCAAAGTTTTACGGTTTATGTTAAAATAAACACAAGTTTGTCTCATTTGACGAGCCTTCCTCAATTGATGGCTTCCTAAAGAGGTTGTAATCACTCTTTGAGAGGTTCTCTTATCTCTTTCTTTGGTATTCTTTCCAATAGAATTAAATAGATTTCTTGCAATAATAGAATTTCTCTCCATCTTCTTGTTCATATGAATCTTCAATTTTTTTAGCAATGGTCTCATCTTTATCATCTTTAGCAATTGAAAAAAGAGTTGGAATTACTCGGTCAATGTCTTATTGCTAAAATTTTGGTTGAAAAGTTGTGTAGCCCACAACCGAACGGTTCTTGTTGACCTCTTGCCTTCAAGATTCGCAATAATGTTCCCATCGATTTCAAATAACCATTTTGGGGTTCTTGAAGGTCTTGGATTTGGAATTTGTCTTTCATCCATGAGAGGGTCTTCATTTCTAAAGTAATTAGGTGTTACATATGGTTCACTTGGTTGAGAAATTCCACCTTCAACATTAAAGTTTTCCACATGTTGAGCATTTTCATTATCACTTTCAACATTTTTAAAATTTTCAATATTTTCACTTTCAAAATCTACATTTTCAGTTTCAATAACTTGTGGCACATTTTCAAATTCAATTTCCTCTTCAATTGAAGTAACATTAGCAATATTTAACATACCTTGTCTTCTCCTCCTATGACATTCTCTATCTCTTTCTCTATACACTTCAATTTGGTCATTTGAAAGTTTTCTTTTGCGTTTAGACTTCTGATGACTGCTACTCCCCATTTCCCTCCACACATGTGCCTTCGTGATTGACAATGTAAGTTTTCACTTTAAGAATCTCCCAAAAGCACAAATTTGTCTCTAGCTGTTTGAAAACCCGTGATCCTTGACAAAAAATAGAATATGCAAACTGTGGGCCATTGGAATCTACAGAATGGCCCACAAACCCCTTTTTTCTCAGTTTTTTGTACAAAAATCAGATATCGGATAAAATCGGATATTGAATTTTATCCAATATTTGATTTTAGTACAAAATTTGTGGTCCCCAAAAAAATTCCCGTTGCCGCCATTTATTTGTAATTTGCCACATTGTAGAAATCCGATATCCGATTAAATCAGATCTCATATTTTAGTAGTCATATGGTGTCCTAAGGGGTCCTATGGTGTTGTTAGGGGTCGTATGGTGTCTTGGGACACTATAGGACCCCTTAAGACACATTATGACCCCTAACAACATGATTTGGTGTCTTAAGGCATCCTATGGTGTTGTTAGGGGTCATATGGTGTCCATAGGAGTCATATGCTGTCTTCGGACACCATAGGACCCCTTAGGACACAATATGACCCAAAGCAACCCAATATGGTGTCATTAGGGGACATATGGTGTCCTAAGAGGTCTTAAGGGTTCATGGGACACCATATGACCCCTAACGACATGATTTGGTGTCTTAAGGGGTCCTATGGTGTCCCAAGGAGTCATATGGTCTCTTGGGACACCATAGGACCCCTTAGGACACAATATGACCCCTTAGGACACAATATGACCCAAAGAAACCCAATATGGTGTCATTAGGGGTCATATGGTGTCCTAAGAGGTCATAAGGGTTCTTGCGACACCATATGACCCCTAACGACATGCTTTGGTGTCTTAAGGGGTCCTATGGTGTCCCAAGACACCATATGACACCTAACGACACCATAGGACCCCTTAAGACACCAAATTGTGTTGTTAGGGGTCATATTCTCTCTCTCTCTCTCTCCCTCTCCCTCTCCTCCTCTCTCTCCCTCTCCTTCCTTCTCTCTCTCTCTCTCTCTCTCTCTCTCTTTCTCCCTCTCTCCCTCTCCTCCCTCTCCCTCTCTCCCTTGTTACTACTTATCAAGTTGCCATTAGTTTTTGTATTCAAAGTCATACTTTATATTCTAATCAGTTAGCACTACTGATTCATGTAGTTAGTATAAATAGAGATGTCGGTGTGCACAGTCTAGTCAGTTACAGAAGAAAGTAGTCACATAACGTAGTATTCATCGAGATGTCTACCGAGTATCTTTTTATGGCTACCGAGTAGTAAAGTTAACACACCGAGTTGATATTCACCAAGTGAAACATGTTACCAGATACATTGAACCTGGACATGCATATAAAAACGTGTTACAAGATCGAGGCACATCTAACCGTTATTACATTGGAAATTGCACTAGAAGATTGTGTATGATTGCGAGGTCAATCTAACCAATGAAATATTTTGTTTAGTTATTCATTCGAGGAATCTTGTTTGTAAGATTGAAGCAATGAATTAGATCACCATTTTAAGAGATCTATATATAGTGCATGAATTAAGAGAAAGGTGTGTGCATATACGTATGAAGGAAGACTGTTATAGAGACACAAAGGTCACCGAGAAGATTTTCAGAGAATAGTTGAAGAACAGAGTAAATAGAAGGGTTTACCGAGTTACTATATGAGTTACCGAGGAATGCTATAAGCAAGGTAATCTTATTCTAAGCACATAGAATCTACTATAACATTTCAGATGTAAAGTTGCAGATGTTTGTAATGATTTTATTGTAATTTTGTGAAGTTGAAAGAGAAACCTTTAACCAAGTCTATAAATTGTAAAGCCTCTAACCAAGTGCAACATTCAGAATAAATGTTGTAAAATCCTTTAGCAAGGTAGATCTAACAGATCTTGTTACTCCTAACAGGGTAAGCTATCAGAAATAGCTAAATGTAGCTCTAACTGAGCATTATTTATTATTGCAGTAGTGAAGTTGTGGGTGCCATCCCCACTGCAGGTTTTCTCTCTAACCAAGAGTTTTTGCGTAACCAAAATATATGTGTTATGGAGTGAATCATGTATGATTGTTATCTGTTTGTTTTAACTTTATTTTATGTTACTGCACTATTCTGTTTATTCATAATAGTAAGGTTATTATTAAAGAAAAGTTTTGGAGTACCGATTCACCCCTCCCCTCTCAGTACATTAGCTTTCCATATTGGGCCTAACAATTGGTATCAAAGCTGCTATCTTGGAAAAAGGTTTAACTACCTAAAGAGAAAGATCCTATCAATGGAAGGCTATAAAAAATCTAGGAGGATTGTGTATCTACAAGAAGAGTTTGATCATGCAAACCAAGTGATTGTAGACATGCAAAGGCAAATGCAAAAATCTTTGAAAGTAAGAAGAAGATTATCTGATGACTTACAGTATTCTCAAGAGTTAATGGAACAAATTGAGACATCATATGAGAACAACATATCTAAAGAGACCAAAGAAATGAATGGAATATTTAAAGAAAAGAACAAAGCATTGGCTGATCAACTAAAAGCAATGAAAAGAGAACATGAACATTTCAGTACACAGATGACTGAAAACCTAGATGCATTGAGGACAACAGAGGATAAAGCAAGAGATCTACAAAGAGAGAAACAACAACTTGAAGTTTTAATATCTGATAAGAATGATACAATCATAAGGTTAACTAGGTTATGCACATCATGAAGCAATTCTAAAGAATGATGAAAATCAAGCATTGAAACTTGAAGTATCAAGGTTGACTGATGAACTTGAAACATAGAAGAAATCCAAAGAAACATTGAAGAAGAGTTATGATGCATCAAAGATGTTGGATGAGCAACTAAATACAAGAAGACCCAACAAAGATGTAGGACTCAGTTACAAAGGAAAAGACTCTACCGAGAAAGGAGTTCATACTACCGAGAGAGGAGAATCATCAAAGCAAGCTGGAAATAGGAATAACATCAAAAGGAAGAAGCCTATTTGCTACTACAGTGGAAATCAAGGTCATATTGCCAACATATGCCAGATTAGAAAAGGTAAGCAACCGAATATCACTAAGTCCAATGAATATTGTTACAATTGCAATAAATATGGTCACACATCTAATCAATGTAGGACAAAGTCTGTTAACAACTATCAGAAGGCAAAATTCAAAGGGTTTTGTAGAAACTGCAATAGATATGGACATAGGACCGAGAAGTGTTGGTCTAAGCAAAAGAACTACATGTTGTGTCCACACCAAGTAGACACTAGAGGATACCGAACTCACACAGACCCTTACTGATAATATGCAGCAGTACCATGGGATTTCAATACAAGGATATGGTGGGAATGTTGTGGAAGATATGGACATATTAGTGCCAACTATTTTGTAAGGTTTGGAATGAACAACCAAAGATCATGGAGAAATCCTGGTATGGCATGTTTTCATTGTCACAAAGTTGGACATTTAGCTGGAGATTGCAGAGTTCAACCTAGAAGAGACACTGAAGAGATAAAAGAAAAATTCAAGATGATATGGAAAAAGAAGGAAATCATGTCAGATGAAGAAAGCACCTTACCTACTGAGTTAGGTGCACCTATTCCAAATTAATCAGAAAAGGTATGAAGGGACTACATTCTCTAAAGGTTAAATCATAATAGTTCCTATACTATTATTTACAAAATTCAAAATCTGCATAGTTAAGATGCAATTAGTAAGTTTGAAATTCTATCAAAGTACTTTACAGGAAATCTGTCAAGTCGGTGTATACAAGAAACCTGTCAAGTCGGTTAATGAAGGTAATTTGGTTACTCAGTTAAAATGAAAGGGAATAAATTGGTTAAAGGTGAACCGAGTGCATTTAATATTTTGACCTAACTTGCACGGAGCCCAATAAGGTATTTTGTATTTAAAGGTATTTTCGCGGTCATTTTCATTCACCAAGTTTTCAAGAGAGCAGAGCAGAGCGAATCAAGGTGATCAAACTTCATTCAGAGTGAATTTCAAGATATTTACATCAAATCTATTCACACTGTTAAGCTGGTTTTTGATCTTGTCAAATTCCTATTATCTACCGAGTGTGAAGTGTTAGTCAATTGTAAACTGTCAAACCCTAAGGATAGTTTGCAAAGTTTTACCTGAAACCTTCAATGGCGCCCAAGATCCAAGATCTCATAGTTGTCAAAAATGTGGAGAAGCCCTCGCTAAAGTACTCTTTAACTCCTAAAGTCACCTCTGAACCGGATGACAAAACTGCATTTTCACTCATCCCTAATCGAGTCTTGTTAGTTGAAGATGTTAGATTCTTCACCAAATGTCGTGTTGAGGAACTCAGTCATGTTGAGATTAGTGACACATATGATGAACTTTGTACCGAAGGAAAAATTGATAGCAAGTATGAGCATATCAAAATCAAGGGATTAACTGAAGCCCTAGCCTATCCCCGTGTGTTCAAACCCCAGTGGGCTAAGTTTGTTTTAAGCAGAGTTCATGATGATTTTATGTGGCTAGAGGAGCAACCATTCAAAATCACCAAGGAAATCATTCATGTGATCACCGGGTATCCTATCTATGATCATGCACGAGCACATAAAATGATATCACAGAAGGAGCTAATCAATCTAACTGGAGTAGAATCTGATTATCGAGGACTGAAATTGAACAATATCACTGATGCAGAACTTAAGTTTGCAATTAGAGTAATTGGTTACTGTTTCTTCCAATCAGCAAGGGAAAATAGTGTACCATGTTGTGCAGTTGACTTGGCGTATAAAATAGTGAAAAAGGGAATGAAAGTAGATTTATGTGAAGTGCTACTGAAAAACTTGTTTGAGAACCTGAACACAATAAGGAAGCCAAAGAAGAACAACTCGAAAAATAAACTGAAGTTTGGTTCACTTCTTGTATGCATGTTTTTCTACTTTGAGAAGTTCTTTCCCTCAGTCGGTAAAGTAGTTTGGGAGCTACACCGACCTATCACCCATCAAATCAATGATTTTATCAAGAAATTGGGAGATAATTTTAATGATATCATGGATGACTATTTCAGAAAATTTCAAGAGAAGATGCACAACAGGTATCGGATTCCACTTCAGCTGGTAGAGAAATATAAGGATGACATATGTTTTGAGGTAGACACTGATTACTATTATATGAATGCTATTGAACCAAGGACTCAATCTTTGCCACCAATGGGTTATGAGATTGACTATGATATAACACAACAACAAATTGATGCCTATTTATCATTGCCAAGGCATGCTACCAAACTAAGATATGGAACATATGAAGAGGTGAAGGAAAAAGTAAAAATGAGCATTGTAGTACCCAAGGCTACAAGAAAAGCTACAAAGATGATAAAGGTTTTATCTAAGAAATTCGGAGAAGAATCCTCCTCTACACCTATCAAAGGCACTCTTGCCATTACCGAAGAGGAATCAGAAGCTCAAGAGGCAACAATAACATTAAGTACCGAGTTGCCTAAGGGTAAAGTTTTGAAAAGAAAGAAACAGGACATTTCAAAGGCCCTACCAACTCCATTAACAAAGAGACCTAACACTAGAGCATCAGCTGCATCACCGAGTAAGAAACAAAAGAGTGTTACTGCACTTAAGGTAACCAAGACATACATGAAATCTACTCGGAGAATCATTTTGGCAAAAGAGTCTAGTGATACAGAATCTGATGATGCAAACAAATTTTAGATTGTAAAAAGCAAGAAGGTAAACATTCATAGTGTTGAAATTTTTTGTGCCAATCTTAAAGAATATGGTGGATTTGCAGGATTTAGATATGTCAAGTATGAGACTAGGAATAATGATAAGAAGCGACAAATTGAAGAAGCTATCATTTGCACACTCCTAAAGTTTCGGCTAGCTCCATTAGAACTAGTAAAGTCACTTCCGAGTGAATTATACTTGCATATTGATAACAGATGGAAATATGCAATGGACTCAGAGAAACAAATAAGAGAAAGAAGTCTAGTCCATCTATTCCCTAATATGTCTGTAGCAAAAATTAAGGAGCATTTGACAACATACAATTCTAAATTTCTTGTCAAACAGATAGCCTTAAAATTGATGAATGGGCTATACATTGATGTGGAAAATGAGACAAAATCCAAGTGGCAGGAAATCTTCAAACTAAAGAATGTTGGTGAACAATCTCAAGTTGAAATTGTTGATGTCACCGAGTAAGATCCTGATGTCACCGAGCAAGGTCCTGATGCTACCAAGAAAGACTCGGTTGATACTATTCAAATTGATGAAGATGTCATGGATGAAGAATCACCAGAGCAGGAAATGATTGAAGGCACTACCTATGCAAAACTTGTATCCAATGAATCTATCTTAGAACAAGTTCAACCTTATCCACTGGTCAAGCCACCTATCTCAACCAAAGCTCCTAAGGATACAGAACAAGGCACTGAAGCTCACAAGTTTGAAGCAGCAGAAGATACAACTAAAGATCAAATGTCTCAAGCATCATCAAGCACTACAAATGTTACAGTTGAGACCCCTAGTATCGAGACACCCAAGGACACTATAATGGCTACAGGAACTGACCAAAGTGTTGCATCTATCGAGCAACCTACCGAGGGTCAACAAGCCTCACAAGAACTTGTCTTAGTTCCACCGATCAAAGGAAAAGAGAAGAAGGTGAGAAAGCATAGTTTCAAAGTTGATTTAACTAAACTGATAGTGTTGCCCAATGTGGATATCTCAAAATTAAAAAGGCAAGTACTTATTGATTTCGGTGAACTATGCAAAGAAAAGGCCGAGCAAGAAAAACAATTGGCCATTCAAAAGAAGAATAAATTACTACAAAAGGTAAAGACACTACTAACAGGAATGCTAACTTCAGCAACAGTGTCAACCGATGCAACCATCCACATTCAATTGGATGAACTCCTTACTCAAATAGAAACATCTAGAGTTGATGCATCTGAGTACTTGAGCAAGCTAAAAGATAAAGAGCTTACTGCAAAGATGATAAAAGAGGTAAAAAAAGCTCTTGCTATAGGAAAAGTAAAGCTTGTCAAATTCATTGCTGAGTTGTCCCCTCAACTCAAGCACATTCTTTATTTTTTTCAGAAACTTTGTACATTTTCCTTATTCATTAAAGATATCAAGAATAAAACTGATGCAATTGAGAAAGAGATCACCGATCTCTCAACTAAGTTGACCACCGAGCCTAATTCAATTCAGAATTTTTATACCAAGCTTCAACAGCTCATGGCTCAATAGTTAGAACTCAGAAATGAAGAGCATAAGATCAGGATGGATATAATGACCCTCCAGACATTATTCCTTCCTCATCTCTCATCAGTTCAAGAGAAGATTAACCGAGCTACACTCCTATCAACTACACAAGAGGGAAGCACTCTAGATGGCTTAATATCACTATTGGCTAATATTCAAGCACAAAATTCTTTAATGGAAAGTGTAAAGGATGCACTCTCAGTCGCACTTACCAACGCCCAAAACAAGTATAAATCTATTTTTGATCAATTACCGCCCCTGGATGGAAATTAATTTTTTGATGTTTGTCAAAAAAGGGGAGTGATACTACATAAGGGGAGTAATTTACTATATTTGGAGAGTGATACAGTTTTGGTAAGTGATACAATTTTGAGTATTGCATATAGGGGAGTATACTGAGTAGAATATACATAGCATATAGAGCAAGCAGAGCACACAAGCACAGAATAGAACCAAGCATGCAAAATCCAAGTTATGTACAGAATAATGATAAGGGGAGTATATCTGCATATACTATTTCATTGACTATTGTATATATTGTCAAGTGTAGTCATTTTGCAAAGTATATAGATTTTTTTGAGTTATGACTTTGAAAGTACTTTTTGTCAAACATCTCAACTAATGTCAAAAGTGGAGATTGTTACTACTTATCAAGTTGCCATTAGTTTTTGTATTCAAAGTCATACTTTATATTCTAGTCGGTTAGCACTACTGAATCATGCAGTTGGTATAAACAGAGAAGTCGGTATGCACAGTCTAGTCAGTTATAGAAGAAAGTAGTCACAAAATGCAATATTCACCGAGCTGTCTACTGAGTATCTTTTTATGGCTACCGAGCAGTAAAGTTAACACACCGAGTTGATATTCACCAAGTGAAATGTGTTACTAGATACATTGGACCTGGACATGCATATGAAAATGTGTTACAAGAAATTTTTTGGAGTACTGATTCACCCCTCCCCTCTTAGTACATTAGCTTTCCATATTGGGCCTAACATCTCTCTCTCTCTCTCTCTCTCTCTCTCTCTCTCTCTCTCTCTCTCTCTCTCTCTCTCTCTTTCTCTCTCCCTCTCTCTCTCTCTCTCTCTCTCTCTCTCTCTCTCTCTCTCTCTCTCTCTCTCTCTCTCTCTCTCTCTCTCTCTCTCTCTCTCTCTCTCTCTCTCTCTCTCTCTCTCTCTCTCTCTCTCTCTCTCTCTCTCTCTCTCTCTCTCTCTCTCTCTCTCCTCTCCTCTCTCTCTCAAAAATATGACTAATAAAATCCGATATCCGATTTAATCAAATATCGGATTTCTACCATGTGGCAATTTACCAAATAAATGGTGGCAACGGGAAATTTTTTAGGGACCGCAAATTTTTGTATTAAAATCCGATATCTAATTTTATCCGATATCCGATTTTTGTAGACAAATTTTACAATTTCCAATTTAGGCTCCGGAATGCTTTGGTATTTGGCTTGGAAGTGACAAGCCTGGAAAGTCAACTAAAAAAACATGTTTTTCAGTATTCCTTGATTTTCTAGACTTTACATTGGTGGCTGACGACCTTTTTTGTAACCAAAATTGATAAAAAGAAAAGGGTTTTTTAAAGATATTCCCAGCTTTCCAAAAATTCAATGCTTGTCTTATTTCGACTTTAATAAATAATTATTATTTATTTTCTAATTGAATTCTGACAATAGTCCTGATTGATATACTGATTGAAAAACACTCATAACTTTCAAATGGTATAACACTTTTTGAAACTGAAACATGCATCACATCCTATGCTTTGTCTACTATAGGGAAAAATAAAAAAAAAGTAAATTTCATAAAGTTTTGACCAAGTTAAGGTGGTTAGACGTAGGAGTTTTTGAATTTCTGAAAAGCTGTAGTAAAAAATTCATAAATAATTATTTAATTTATAAAAAATTAAAAACAAATATGTGTCATATCCAGACATCAGTCTAATACTTATATTATAAATATTATAAAAAAATATTAAGATTTGACTGTGATTAGGGTGGTCAGACATACATCTACTTCTTATTTTTTTCCTGAAATTTTAGTACCACTACATTGAAATTTGAAAATTTCATCAAATAGGATTTTTTTTTTCCAAAAAACAACTAGTAGCTTAGAAACTACATTCAATTTTCTATATATTCTCTTCTTACATATTTTAAAAATAATGTTCACAGCTTATTCAAATTTTCATGTCAAGTTGCATAACTCTGATTTTCTGAAATTTCGTTGCCACTTAAGGGCCTGTTTTGGCACACCATGATCCTGCACATACCCAGTAGTTGTGCACCCTAACTTTGCGCTTCTCAAAATCCTACTTCAAAATTTCAAATCACTTCAATTTTTTTACAGCAGCTTACTTGGCAAGTCCTCTTCTTGTAACTAAGCTTTCAGGGCCACATCATCAAATATGATGCCACATCAGCATGCTTTTTGCCAAGGTGTCCAAAACAGCCCCCAAAAAAAGTGAGACCAATAGGCGTGCAAAAGAGACCCCAATAGTTGTGCAGCTGACATGGCATCACCTGATTGGTTACTTTTTACAATATTAGTACATTTCTTAAA
Source organism: Cryptomeria japonica (assembly GCF_030272615.1). NCBI lineage: Eukaryota > Viridiplantae > Streptophyta > Pinopsida > Cupressales > Cupressaceae > Cryptomeria > Cryptomeria japonica. The sequence continues at coordinate 651,559,224 of NC_081413.1, forward strand.
AACTATTGGGACATTTCCTAACAACTGTTGGTACATTTCCTAACAAAAATTAATATTTTTTATTTCAAACAATAGGTTTTATTTGTTCAATTTTTGGAATAAAAGGTATCAACAACCCTTACAACAATTGGTATATGCTCAACTACTGGTTCCTTTCCCCTAGTTATGCTTAGACTCTTTTTCTAGTTCTATGATGGCTGACATTGGCTCGCCCAACTCTTTTATAGTTATGATGTTCTAAGTTCTCTGATTCATTTTTTTTTTGGTTGGAGGCTGGGGCTCCTTGATACTCTTGTAATCCCTCTTTTAATCTTGATATTTAATACAAACAAAAAAATATTATTAAATCTTAAAAATAATATTTTAATGTTAAAGTCACTAAAAGAAAACATGACGACACTTGTTTCATATACCTAGTGCATTCAGTTTAACCTTTATGAATTTTACCTACTTAGTATTTTTCATGCAAGGAGAGGAATGATAGGAAAATCACAAATAAACTAATTCTTAAGGGTAAACTCTAGAAATGGGGGTACAAATAAAAATAGAACCTACCTATATTCCTACCTAAATAGTTGTCAAAATAATTGTTAATTTTATTATCAAATTTTTATATTAATAACTTTAATAAGTATAATTAAAATGATATATGTGTGTGTGTGTGTTTATTTAATTATATAAATTTTAAAAGATTAAAAATTGTTAAATATTTGTTTGATGGATGTGTAAAATAAATTTGATAATAAAATTTAAACATGCCAAATATAATTTTATTTCTAGTAATAAGATGTAAATTTTCCAAGCCAATTACACTAGAGAAAATGAATTTCTATAATTTAGAAACTTAAAAATCATGTATCGTAACTTTATAAAAATTAAAAAACATAGTTCTAATTGGTGAAGCAATTCCGTAATAATGAGCTAACAAAAAAAAATGGCAACCAATTGCAATAGTACTAGCCTAACGAAAAGCACTAATAAGAAAAACTTACAATTTGCATAAAATAAATGCTTGTATTACTCCAAGATAATTAGACTAAGTATAAAATGTTTGGTTAGTAAGGAAAACTTGGATTATAAATAAGGAAATCTTGCAAATTATGCAACTTTTCTTCTATTTAAGAGTAATATTAATAAACAAAACTTGCTAATTATGCAACTTTTCTTCTAGTTAAGAATAATATTAATAAGAAATACTTGCAAGTTTCATAAATTAAATAAAAATCATATATATTACATATTAATATTAAATTATAATCAATTAATAATTACTAACTTACTAAAAATAAATTCTATGGATTAGTGACATAGGACCCAGATACATTCTTGTTTGAGTTTGATGTCCTCTATAGGAGTTTTGATTATACTACAGATGCTCATAGACACAAAATATTCCTTGTCACTTTGAAAGAATCATCTTTAAGATGGTTTATGAGTCTAGAGAGTAGTATAATCACTACATGGGATGAAATGAAATGATTGTTTCTCACAAAATATAAAGATTATTGTAGAGGCACCGATCGCCATGACAGTCTTGAATATTATCTAGAGAGGTTTCTATTCAATGTCAAAAAGTCCAAGCATAGCACTCTAAATGAAGATTCTCTCAAGCTGATATTTTTTAGAGGAATAAGTGATGAATGCACTGATGCTTTGGATTTTATGGGAGGAGGTGACATAACACAATCCACATGGAATGACATTGGACAAATTTGTCAGAAGTATTCCAGATCTGCTTCTAAAAAAAGTAGGCATTTCAAGCCAGGAGTTTCTTCATTGGCATCTAGTACTGGAGTTTCTAGAATGGAACTTAGACATTTGTTGAAGGACTTTAAGGAGGATATCATAAATAATATGGCAACTCAATTGGATACACTCTCAACTAAGAAGAAGCATGAGGAAGATAATGCAGTTCTTGCATAATTCTACCCTCATTGCAAATAAAGGAAAATAGACTGTAGATGTAAAATGGTTGCAAATCCTGAATTTCCTGACTTCAAGACAATACAAGGTGATGATGAACAAGTTTTCTATGTTACTCAAAGAAGGCTAAATTTTCCAAGACAAGTTATGCCTCTTGATCCACTTTCTTTTTCTAGTTATAGTGGAAATTCCTAAGCACCAAATAATCAATGGCAATTACCATATGCTCAAAATTTTGGTAGTTATCCAAATTGGTATGGTCCTCAAGGCCAAGCGTAAAATTTTGCTAGTCAAACGCCACAATGGCAACAGCCACAAGGAAATTGGTCTCCACCTCAGGGACAATGGCAACAATTTCAAGGAAATTGGCAACCTGCTCCTCAATGGAGGGGGATTCAACCATGGACCAATCAGTATTTTGGATATCAACAGCATATTCAACAACCACAATCACCTGTAGTCATGCCTCCCCCTACAGCCACTACTGTTCCACCTAAACCCACACAGTTTCCCACTCAACCAATGTCGAATCCTAATAGCAAATGTCAGCAACAACAAGAAGTTTATTTAGCTGATCCTAATCAATATCCAACCTATTCTCTATCTATAAGTGATATTCACCTCAAATCTGGGACAACTTTGCCTAATCCATCCCCTCTAGTTATAACTGAAATACCCAAAGAACAAGAAATCTCTCGTCCAATAGTCCTAATACCTCAAAAACAACATCTACCCCCATTTCCTCAGAGGTTGCAAGAAAAAGAGATTCTTCCAGAACAGGAGCAAGGTTTTGATATTATAGATCAACTGAAACATGTATGTGTTAAAATACCATTATTACAAGCAATAAAGGATGTTCCTATATACAGTAAGGCACATAGGGAAGCATGTCTAAAGAAGCCTGGCAGAAAGAAGAAAGATCCACAAATAGTTCATGTAATGGGTCAATTGGAAGATATTATGCTAGGAAAGGTTTCGATTCCTAAGTATGTTGATCTTGGTATCCCTTTTGTGAAGATAGTTATTAATGTCACTTAGATAAAGAATGCTTTGATTGATTTGGGAGAAGCCATTAATGTTATGACAAGGGATATTATGCAGTGGCTTGAAATTAGTAGTCTCGGATCTATACCTTCAGTCCTACAACTTGCTGATAGTTCTACAGTTTGACCTGATGGTATGATTGAAGATATAGTTGTTTCTTTGGATTCTTGGGAATACCCTACAAACTTTATGATCCTGTCTCCTAAGGCCACATTGGGAGGATACCCAGTGATTTTGGGAAGACCTTGGCTTGCTACAGTTGATGCATATATTGGGTGTAAGCCATTAGATATGACTATTTTAGATGGGAACTCTACCAAAACATTAGCTTTGTATTCTCCTGCTCCACACTGAATTGATCAACAACAAGTCATTTGGCCTAACTTGGGAGAAGAATTTGAACAAGGAGTTGACTCTATCAATCACCTTATGATGATTAATAGAGGACCATTCATCCAATTTCATGATCATGAATCAATTATTTATAAAGTTTTGATAAATAAGTCAAGACAAGAGTGAAAATCACAGGAGTTAGTACCAAATATTGCAGAATTAGCCTTTCCTACAACCACTGATATATTGCATACTCTGTTGCCACAACAAGTCTACACTTCTCATTTTTCTGATATATCTCAGATTGATTTTACTATCAAAGTGGAAGTTGATTCAAACAAATATTTGAATATCAACAGTAATCTTATAGAAATTGAAAGGATAGCACTTGTGGATTTGGTCAAACGTCATAAACATGCTTTTGCATGGGATTACAAGGATATGCCTGGAATTGATACAACAGTTTGTACCCACTATATCTACATAAAAGAAGACTGTACATCACTTAGATAGCCACAAAGAAGAATCAATCCTGCATTAAGAGAAATAGTTAAAGAGGAATTGTAGAAGTTGTTGAATGCTGGATTTATCTATCGTATTTCTAATAGTCAATGGGTATTACCTTTGGTAATAGTTCCTCAGAAAGGAGGAAAATGGAGCATATGTGTTGATTGTAGAGTCTTGAACTTAGCAACCAGAAAATATCATTTTCTATTGCTATTTGTGGATCCGGTATTAGACTCTTTGGTAGGGAAGTGATACTTCTCATTTCTTGATGGATTCAGTGGCTACAACCATATTCAAATTGCCCCAGAGGATCAAGAAAATACTACATTTACTTGTCCTTGAGGAACATATGCATATTTTGTTCTTCCTTTTGGATTATGTAATGCTCCAACTACTTCTCAAACAGCAGTGATAAGCATATTTTCAGATATATCTCAGGATAGTATGGAAATTTATATGGATGATTTTACAACCTATGGTTCAAAATTTGAAGAAGCATTGGAGAACTTGAAGAAAGTTTTGCAATGGTGTGAAGACTATAATTTGTCATTAAATAGTGAAAGTACTTGATGATGAAGCATGAAGGTATAGTCCTTGGTCATAATATCTCTATAAATGGAATACATGTTGACCTAGCAAAAATCGAAGTTATTCATGATATCACTGCACCGGTAAAGAAGAAAGATGTCAGAAGTTTTCTTGGTCATGCTGGATATTATATAAGGTTTCTCAAAGATTTTAGCAAAATTGCAAGTCCCTTATATTCACTTCTGACCAAGGATATGGAATTTAAATTGACTTATTCATGCAATGAAGCTTTCTTAAAGCTCAAACAAGCTTTGACCCAAGCACCAATTCTTAAAGGTCCAAACTGGTCCTTACCATTTCAAATTCATACAGATGCATCTGATTATGCAATAGGAGCAATTTTAGGACAAAAGATTGATAAGTTGGAGAGTGAAATATATTATATCAGCAACAACATGTAGGGGCCTGAGTTAAATTACACAATCATCGAAAAAGAAATGTTAGCAGTTATATATGCACTCAACAAATTCAAGCACTATATAACAGGATATCCTATATTTATGTACACTGATCATACTGCAATCAAATATCTCATGAATAAGCCTTCAATTACTGGAAGATTAGCTCGTTGCTTATTGTTGATGGAGGAATTTGATATCACAATTATTGATAAACCAGGAAAGTCCAATGTGGTTGCCGATTATCTTTCAAGGCTTCAATTGTTGGAAGATCCTGCAGCCATAGATGATGCTTTTCTAGATGAAATTTTATTCCTTATACAGGCACACACTCCCTGATATGCTGATATTGCCAATTATTTAGCTGCTCCTAAAATGCCAATTCATTTCTCTCCTAAATAAAGAAGTTTGTTAGTTGAGAAAAGCTTTAACTTCTCATGGATTGCTGATTGTTTGTTTTATACTGGACCTGACCAAGTCATGATGAACCATGTGGAGGACATTTTTCTGCTAAGATCTACCAACACTTAAAATACTGAACATGTGATATTATTGGCCAACATTATGTAAGGATGCACACAAAGTATACAAGGAAATGTGACAGATTCCAGTGCATGGGTGGGCCTACTAGATCTGATGAAATGCCATTATACCCACAAATATTAGTTGCACCATTTGATAAATGGGGATTATATTTTGCTGGGCCAATTGATCCCCCTTCTAATGGAAAATCTTACATTATGGTATGTACTGATTATGTAACCAAATGGGTGGAAGCTTGAGATGTGACACATGCAAGAGATAATAAAGTGGTTGAGTTCCTCTATGAAGAGATATTTACCAGGTATGGAGTTCCAAGGGAAATTGTATCAGACCAAAGACCATAGTTTAGTTCCACATTGATTGCAACCTTGGTCAATGAATACAATATAAGGCACACAAAATATACCCCATATCATCCACAAGCAAATGGACAAGTAGAGGTCACAAATAGGGAGCTAGAAGCCATTCTTACTAAAATAGTAGTTGTTCATAAAAAATATTTGTCTCACAAACTTCCAGAAGCCATTTGGGAATATAGAACAACATGGAAGACACCGATAGGTTTTACACCTTTTGAAATGGTGTATGGAAAAGCAACAATGAGTCCTATTGAGTTTGAACACAAAACTCTAAGAACAACTCTGCACTTGAATATGACACTTTCTGAAGCACAAAAAGACTATATTCAACAATTGAATGTTTTGGATGAGTCGAGAAAAATGGTTGTCCAACAGACAGAACTAATTCAAAATAAGAGAGCTAAGTGGAATGATAAATACATCAAGGAGAAGAAAGTTCAAGCAGGTGACTTGGCATTGCTATATGATTCAAGATATAAAGATAGTATGAGAAAGCTGCAAACCAGATGGTTAGGCCCATATGAGAGAGAGGAATTCTTCAAAAATGGAGCTATTCATTTGATCATTATTGATCCAGTTCTATTTAAGATTTTAGTAAATGGTCAGCGACTATGTCTCTATCATAAGCTTGCAACCAAAGAGCAGTTCCTGCAGCAATTCGCTAAGAAATATCAAACAATAGTTCCTACAACAATTGGGCAAGTTCCTACTACCACAGAAGGGAGCATTTGGGGTATGGTTCCTACAGCTTCTGCAGGGAATGTTCCTAACACTATAATTCTTCAAGCATCATTTCATGAAGATATTTGCATATCTTATGGAAATATTATTCTCCATAAATAATTTTTCTTTCCATCCACATCATCCCACTTCACTTCTTTATCTATCATTTTATTCATGTCAGATAATTTCATTTCACCATTCTTTTGGCTAACCATTTTCATGCAACATTTATTCGTACGACTGTAGGTATATATATAATTATGCATTTATTATTTCACTATGATTATTGCCTATGCCAAATCTGCATACACTTCCCTAAATCCTCTCTGCATGTGTGGACACATGCCAAAATAAGTTGGGGGGCTGTTTTGTGGTCTGATTTCCAAAATTAGTAATTATCCATCCTTTTCAGTAACTTGATTTGATTGCTTACCATCATTCTTTTAATGATATATTCTTTGGCATGAGTAAGTAATTAATTCTGCCGCAAAAACTGGAAGTAAGTAAGTAAGGAAGTTTCGAGCAAATATTTTCATTCTGTAGATTACTTTACGTCCTCATTCTCGGCTATGGAAGTTATTTTATGAGCTAAGATAGTCATGGGTAGAGATCCCATCCGCCATGAACCAGTAATCCATGATGCATTGCTACAGGATGCCCTGTGTGAGCATTATTTTCGGCTGCATGGTTGGATTGACTAATCTCTAAAAATAAGAGATTATAATGAGAAAATTGCTTCCAAGTTTATGCATTCATTCGATCAAGGGGAAGCTTTTGTTGAAGGATTAAGGGTTGTTGCTAAAGAACAATGAATAGCTAAAGTTACTGGGTTGCTACAGGAAAGAGAGTTGTTTCCTAAATCAAAGGATGCAAGAAGCGCTAGAGCGAAATTCACGCTCCCCACATATGGACCTCTAATGGTGGATAAAAAGGGAACCAGATGGGTGTCTACTTTAGTAGAATGGCCCCAGGTGGCCTTGTATATAATGAAGTATATTGCCTGCGATGGAAGGTATTCAAATTTACATTCAGCCCATTTCAAATTGCTTAGTCATTTACAACATGGCTAGAGTGTAAATGTTCCAAATTGTTTATACCACCTCATTTCCACAAGTGCCAAAGAAACATGAAAGAATGGAAATTGTTTTGTCAGTCATCATGGTCTGATAAAATTGTTGGTAGAACATTCTCTTAGGTATTTGAAGACATACTGCAGTTTAGGGTTGAAGATTCTCTTGTTGCAGATGAGTTAGCAGTTCAAAAAGAGGATACGGGAGGGCCCTTGTCACCTATAATTTCTATAGGGAATGAATCTCTTGTCACCAAAGAAGATTTGACTATTATAGAGGAAGAGATGGCAGAAACAAATAGTGAGCAACCCTCCACTTCTTTCCAAAGAGGAGCGACATCTTCTACAAGAAAAGGGAAAGAATTAGAAGCAATTAATGTAGAAGATGAAACTATGGTTCAGCCGCAAGCAACACAAGTTTCTCTTACAACCAAGAGGCATAAGTCGAAGGCAAATACCCTTGCAGCAAAGCCTCTGGTAGAAACTGTTCCTGCAACCACTCCAAAGGTTTATGCAAGAAGGACTCGGAGTAGTATCCAAAAAGTCCATCCAACAGGTGATGCAACAGAGGTTATTTTAGTTGAAGCATCGGAAGAGGAATGAGAGAGTCCAGCAAAGGTTGAAATTCAGGATGAACAGGTCAAGGAACTGTTAGCAACTTAAGAGTTAGTGCTTGAATCAAGAATTTTCCTCTTGCTGGAGGATTAGCAAGACCTTAATTTGGGGGGCATGATGAGTTGAGACATTAGCTCTTTTTATTCCCAAAACTCATAAGTTTTTGTCATGTTTTGATTTATATGATGGGATAGTGATGATGTATTAAAAGTTGACTATATGCATTTCAGATGTTAGCTGAACCTATTAAATCATGTTTTGTCTTTTCCAGTTGTTCCCGCAGCCATGCAATTCATTCCTATTACCATGCGGATTATCTTAGGCAATATCATGTGTGAAATTAATAGATGTTTTAATTAATTAAAATATATGTGTATGTGCTTGTATGTTCTTTCTTTTGAATTGCAGGAACAAATAAGATGTTGTGGTGAAAGCTCTCCTGTCATGACAATTGCAGTAAGAGATATTCAAGGAGGTGACTGAAAGATCAAATTAGCAAAGAAGATAATGAGCGTAAGGAACAGAAGAGGAGAAATAGGTGCACAATACTCATTGATGTTTGACTCAAGTGGGCATCAGTATTATAAATACTGCCATGCTGTGTTATGGTTGTGGTTTGGTTTAGATCCACATTATCAGTGGCTTAAATCCAACTATTTCCCTTCATGAATATTATCCGCCTCTTCTCATTGACGTGATCTGTGTTGTAGGAGGTAGTTTTTTTCTTTTAAATAGGGGTCTTTGCCTCTTTTCAAAGGTTAGAAAGAAAAGATAAGAAAAAGAGCAGAAGATTTAGAAAAAAATTGCACAGTGTTTTGAATTTCCTTTGGTTTTGAATAATGTATCGACTTTTGAGGAACAATGAATAAAGATATGTTATTCTGAGCACTTAGAGTTATTTTGGAAGCATGGAAGAAATCATCCAAGGGGGGCCACTTGGTGAGTGTTCTTGTGCCTTTGTTAAAATTATTTTTCTTCTTTAGCTACAGTAGACGTTCTTGCATTGACTGTTCCTACAGCCAAAGCAAATAGAGTAATTCCTGTTTGACAGCTTTGGACTTAGTTAGTATTTCTTGAGTGAAGTTTATATTAATGTAGAGTTTTTCCTGTAGCCATTCAGTTGTTTGAATTCTTGCATACCTTTCCCGCATAGATGTTAGTTGCTACAATAATGCAGGGTAGCTATCACAGGAACTTAGTGCATATATAATGCAAATCCATTTCAATTATATTACGTCCCCGGGTTGACAATCATATCAACACCAACAATGGAGATAGTAAATTCATAGAGTGAATGTCCAAACTTTGAGTTGAGACTTTAAATATAGTTATTATTCTTATTGTTGGGTTGAACACCAATCTAGCTTTGTTTCAGACTACTACTCCATCTTCATTCAGTTTATTCCTGAATACCCATTTAGTACCTATCACATTTTTATTCACTGGTCTAAGTACTAGGGTCCATGTGTTTTTCTTCTGAATTTTATCAAGATCCTCTTCCATAGCTTTGATTCAGTGATTATATCCAAATGCTTCCTTAGCAGTTCTAGGCTCAATAGTGGAGATCATGCAATATTTCTCTCTGATTCTTCTTCTAGTTAACACTCTAGCATCTTTATCTCCAATAATCTGGTTAGTATTATGATTGAGTCTCACATACCTTGGAATGACATGATCATTATCTTTAGATTCTTATTCTTCATTATCATCATCTTCTTCTGAATCTACCTATTCCGGTTGAACTGGTACACCAACATTCTCTTCACCAGCTTCTGGTTTCACTGGTTCTGGTTCCAAAATTAGAATGCAAGGTTCTTCTTCCTTTTTCTCCTCACTGGTTTCTCTTGAGACTTCAGGATACTCATCCACTCTAACATCAGCGCTTTCAATGATTCTCTATGTCTGGTTGTTGTAACATTTATAGGCTTTACTCTTGGTGGAGTAACCAAGAAATATGCTTTCATCACTTTCAACCTCAAACTTACTAATATAGTCACCTCTCTTAATAAATCATTTACTACCAAATATCTTAAAATAAATGACATTAGGTGATCTCCCCTACCAGTATTCATAAGGATTTTTATCCTTACCTCTTTTTACGAATATCTTGTTCATAGTGTAGACAGTTGTGCTCATAGATTCTCTCTAGAAATGTTTTTCTACACCTCCTTGTATTAGCATCATTCTAGCAGCTTCAACAACTGACCAGTTGTTCCTCTCTGTAATACCATTATGTTGTGGTGTCCTTGGTGCAGAAAGTTCCATCTTGATTCTATTTTCTTCACAATATATGGTGAATTCCTCAGAAGTAAATTCACCACCTTGATCAGTCCTCAAACACTTTATCTTCTTACCACTTTCCTTTTCAGCTAAGACCCTGAATGCCTTGAACTTACTAAAGGATTTTGTCTTATCCTTCAATAATGTGACCCACATCATTCTTGAGCAATCATTAGTGAAGATCATAAAATATTTGTCACCTTGAATACTTTCTGTCCTTATGGGTCCATAGAGATTTGTATGAACTAGATCTAACAAATGTTCTACTAAAAAAGATTTTCTCTTAAAATTTGAGGATGTCATCTTTCCCAAGTGACATTTCTTACACAGAGCATTTGTCAGTTTGTCCAACTGAGGAAAACCTCTCACTAACTTGGACTTACTTTGACAATATTATCAAAATTTCTATGACAAAATATCCGATGCCAAAGCCATCTATCATCTATTTTAGCAATTAAACAGTTGTTGACTTTAGGATTCAGGTGAAATAGGTTACCTATTGTCTTCTTTCCAATTACAATCAGCTTAGCTTTGCTCCCATACATTTTTCAAATTGCATTCTTAAAATCCAATGGATAACCTCTGTCATTGAGTTGTGCTATGCTCAAAAGATTGTGCTTTAATCCTTCAACCTAGTAGACATCATCTGTAGTGCTCTTTCCATTAAGAGAAATAGTTCACTTTCCTTTTACCATGCTGGGTGAGTCATTACCAAATCTCACAACTCCTCCATCAAATTCCTTCAAATTAAGAAATTTGGTCCGATCACCAGTCATGTGGTGTGCACAACCACTATATATGATCCAATCATCAAAACTAACCATGTGAGAAACTAATGCCTTTTGATCAGATATCTCCTCTTTAATGGAAACAAAGACAATTTCTTCATTAGCATCTTCCTCAGATTTCTCATCAGTGATACCACCATCAATTGCAATGAGGTAATCTCTTTTGCCTTTTCCTTTGTACTTCTTGAACTTCTCATGCTTGTTCTCATTGTCACCATTAGGATAGTTAGATGCAATTTGTCCAATCTTGTTACATGCAAAGAATTTCAAAGGTAATTTATCTCTATACTTACCGGTACCTCTGGGTAACCGCTTGGCCAACAATGCTTCAAACTCAACTAGACTATCTTCATCATCAATTTCTCTGTTGGATCTAGATTCATAACTGTGACTGACATCTCTACTTTTCCTCATAGATGGGTTAGAAACTGAAGCTCTGAATGCGGGTTTGGATTTCAAAGCACTACCATCATAACTATTTAATTCAAATCCAGTAAGCCTACCAATGATGTAGTCAAGAGTTACCTTAGTTTTATTAATAGATTTTAGCTCGGATAGCATAGACGGGTAGAAGGGTTCTCAACACCTTACTAATCATTGTGGTATCCTCCACTTTACCAGTAGCACTCTTGATCTCATTGACTATCTCCTTGATCCTCTGACCATACTGTTGGATATTTACACCCTCAGCCATCCATGTGTCATCAAATTTTCCTCTTAGACTCTCTTCTTTGGCAATCTTCAGATGCTCATCACTGCTATAGATTTCCTCAAGTTTCTTCCATACCTCATAAGAAGTCTCTAGACCATGGACATCAAAATACTCTAAATTAGACAAAGAACTAATAATATCCTCCAATGCTTGATTGTTTTCTTGTGTCTCTTTATTTTGATCATCAGACATAGTCCCACTAGGTGCAACATATTGAGTAACAACATGTTCCCAGTATTGAATTCTTAGACTCTTGATATAGATTTTCATTCTATCACTCCATATTTCATAGTTTTCCCTATTAAACTTTAGACCTTCTTTCTTCATCATGTTCTTCAAGATCTTTACCTCAAGATGTTAGGCTTAGACCTTAGAGGACCTGAAATGCTCTAATACCAATAGATGGTATGATGAGTCAATAAGGATTTGGATAGCTATTGAGAGGGGGGATGAATCACTAGATAGAAAATTGATTAGACTTTCACCAATCTTAGAAACAAATTCTCAAGACAAACTCATAACTGACTGGTTTAAACACTGAACTATCAAATGCAATATTACTGTCAAGTAAACTGGTTGGCTGTTATAACAGACTAACACTAAAACAACTTGAAACTCTCAAAACCTTATAACCAAATTATTCAAATACTTTACTGACAGTAGTAAAAACATATTTCATATTGCTCTTGGTCATCATATCATATATAAGTGGATTTAGTAGTTAATCAATTTAACTATAGAAAACAAAACCACAAAAAGATTCACCACTTGACACAATAATTGTTGATGTGGAAACCCAAATGGGAAAAACCATGGTGGGGATGAATACCCACAAGTATTTTGAACTCTTATGAAGTTTGCCCTGTTAGGAGCCAAGCCTATTAAAGCTTTTACAAAAGTCATGTTAAGAAAAGATCCTGTTACGGACTACCCGATTAAGGGGTTGACTATAATGACCTATTAGAAGCAATCACATGTTAGGAGTAACCTTGGTAGATGATTTGAAATCCATGCTAATGGATCACCTCGTTAGAGGATTTGAATAACACTAAGCTTGTTAGACCTTACCCGATTAGGGGATTTGACTGTTGTAACTGCTAGAGAACAATAGGGGTTTGTTGATTTGTTTGAATATCACTACAATTGCATGTTCATATCCTTTTCATGCTCCTATCTACCTTTACACATATTGCAGATACATTATCAGGTTCGACAACCACTCACTTTTACTCTTAACCAAAAATTGCCAACACTACAACAAAACAACTCATCGACCTTATAAACAAAAACAATAGGTCGGTAACACATCACAAACCTAATATCTCATAGAGATTACAAAAAAATCAGTTCAAGTATGACAATTGGATTACATAGCAATCATTGCATATCATTCAAGACAACCTTGACACTTCCTTGATCACCGCTTCATCAAACTTTGTAACTCATCATGCGGCTTCCTCTTCATGCAATGAACTTGCTCATTCCCAAGATAAAAACTATTCTCTCTACATACCCTAAATCATTTGAAACTCTTCTCATACAACATCATTACCAGTTAATTGACATCAATGACAACATAAATTTAATTAATGCAATCTTCATGCAAATGCCAACAAAAATATCTCTTCAAAACCACATGTAAGTGTAAGAACAAGGTATGTAAGGTTGTAGTTGGTTCAGGTTCTACTGAAAATATGGTTTCAAATGAAATGGTTAGTAATTTGAATTTACAAAGGGTTCCTCATGAGTTTCCATATAGGGTGTCATGGTTGAATGATAAGCAATCTCTTCCGGTTAATAAACAAGTCATTGTTGAGTTTTCTATTAGTGATTATAAGGATAAGGTTCTTTGTGATATTGTACCCATGGACTATTGGCATTTACTTCTTGGAAGACCCTAGTAGTATGATAGGCATGCATTGTATGATGGGAAAGAAAGTACATATACCATATGTAAGGAGAGACAAATGTATACATTGTTTCCACTTTTAGAGGATGATGAGGTGCAGGTACAAAGACTAAGGTGATCATGTGTGGAAAGAAGGAATTTTGACCAACAAGAATAAGGCTCTAAAAAGGCAGCCACAACTTCAAGGCTTGGACCACTGGGGAAGACCTGTAGATGATCATGCATTTAGAAAGAATTATGGAGTGGATGTCAGTCCTTACTCATGTGACATGAGTTGTTTTCTAGGGGGGTTGTATAGTGCAATAGCACCTAAGTTGCTATCAAGCCTCCATGAGGCAAATTATAATTGTTTTGTGTTTTAAAGAGTGAAAGTGAAAAATAAGGTCTTATAAAGCCAAATGTGATGTAATAAGGTTATTAAGACCATTTAATGTTATATTAAGTCCTAGTAGGGTCATGTTGTCAATATTGCTAAAAAAATGTCAAATTGTCAAAAGTTGTCATTTTCTGGGAAATAGGTCTCTACATGACTATCATAAAGAAATTTTTGACTGTCCTAAAACAGTGAATATTCAATAGTCATTTTTATTTCATTTTGGGTGGTTGGGAGGGTAGAAAGAGGTCCTTTTCTAGGCATGTTGGAAGTATTTGAAGGTGTGTCAAGGAGGATATGAATTTGGTGGGAAACCATGTTGTACATGTTGGGGTTTGAGTACTAATAGAGTTTGGGAGTCCTAATTGGGAAAGGCCTAGTATTGTTGGCTATTAAAGAGATCTATGGTGTTTAGTGTTGAAGCATTTGGTCTAGGGTCTAAACATGTTGGTGAGACCTATTTGGGCATGTTTCCATGATTGGATGGAGGTTGAGAAGTAGAAGTGTGTCTTTGGGTCATTGGGGGCAGATTGAGAAACTAGTGGCCATGTAAGTACTTTGTAGGCTTGAGGGGTGTTACCACCCATTTTGAAAGGTGAGTTGGGAGAAATTCTCCCCTATTGGGTGTGTTTTTTGGATGCTCTGCATCATCCCCACCCATAATGTACGAAAATTTAAAAAAAAATGATAAAAAAATAAAATAAAAAATGATACTCTTATTTTATTGTTAAATCATGCTTAGAACCCAAGACTATTTCTATTTAATAGTGATCTAACATGTGTAATTAAATAGAAACTCATGTTTAAAAATTAAAAAAATGAGAAACTTGGAAACTATCTTTATCTCTTTTTTCTTCTTTTTATTCTTCCTAAGGAAATAAACTCCCAAATTTTGTTTTAAAATAAACAAGTTTAGAAATGATCTAACATGTGCAATTAAATAGAAACTTATTTTAAAGATCATAAAATTAATTTTTTTGAAAACTATCCATTCTTTATCTATAATTTTTTTTTGTTTTTGTTTTTATGACATAAGAAAGTGTTACACCTTGATGTAAAATTAACAATATAAAATAATTTAATAATTTAATTTACCACTATTTTACTTAAATATATAATGTTTTTATAAAAATATCAATTATTTTTTAAAGATAGGAATAAATGGTTTTTCATTTTTAAAATATTAAAAAAAGTTATCTGAAATATTTTTTAAATATGAATTTAAAAACTTAATTTACTTAGGCTGGTTTTGTAGGAAAGATATTTTTATCATATAAATAAGAATACTTGCAAATTATGTAGCTTCTCTAATTAAGAATAATATTAATAAGGAAAACTTAAATGAGGAATCTTATATCTGTTACATCTCTTTGGTTTTTATTGACGAAGAATCTTACATTTGTTACATCTCTCTGATTTTTATTGACGAAGAATCTTACATTTGTTACATCTCTATGTGAATACGTCTCTATGTGTGTATGTACCATAACTCTATCATCAATTCTACAATAATACTATAAAGCTTAAACAATAGAATGTCTCTCCACATTAATATCTATACTAATACTAAAAAAGTTAAAACAATCTATATATATTTTTAATATAAATAAAAAATAAAATAAAAAGTGAAAAAGAAAACGTAAATTTATTTTTTTATATAATAAAATAATAATCTTAAGTTCACTTTTTACCTTGCTACTTGATAATATTTAAATTCAAGATTTATATTGTGTTTGTCAATCCCACCATGCATAAAATAAAATCTAAAAAAGATCTGAGCTAAATTTTATTTTTATATTAAACAAATAATAATCTTAAATTCACATTTTAGATTGTTAGTTAATAATATTTGAATTCAAAATTTATATTGTGTACATTTCTCAATCACACCATACTTATCTAATCAATGCTAATTTTATAATTTGAATAATTTTATCATTTTAACCACATTTGTTTAATTCAATTCATTCACTATAATTTCTTTCATGTATTTTTCACCAAAACATAAAATTAATATCATTATTTCGTAAACATTATAATTTTTTTAATAAGAAACTCTTCAAATTATAAAAATAATGATTAAATACAATTTTATAACTTTATATTCTTAAACCAAAACAATTTAAAAACAATCAATTAAACATATATGCATTGTATTACTCTTTCCAATTCAAAACTTAAATCACAGAATTATTTATTGACACATAAAACCTTCTCCCTTATACGCTGTAAAGCCATTAAAGAAATATGTATTATATTAATGTTTAGATTATTTATTGAGAAGTAACTATTATTTATTGAGAAGTAAAATTAGATAGCCATGTTTAAGGTGATAAATGGCAGCACGAAAAGTTGCCCCCGGATCTATTGCAACATTGTAAGAGTAAGTCTTCACATTTCCAACATGCATCCACCGGAACATAATCGCATTTCTGAGACGGTTTACATGGCTCCACAGAACCTGCATTTTAACTCAGAATCTCAATATTAGACATTTTTATGTCGAGAGGTATCTACAATGATATCAAAATGTCTAAACAAAAATTCATTTTTGAAATAATTTGACATGCAAATGATACGTAAATGCATAAAATATGTCACATTTCAGTTTTTGTGGAAGTGTTATTTTGTTACTCCAAACAAAATAGAACCCTCAAATCAATTTATTCTTGATGTTTAGTATTTTAAAAAAACATTTAATTTACAAATGATTCTTTTTTATTATAAAATATACATTTTTAAAATATAAATATACTAATATATTAAAATAATGTTAATAGTATCAAATAAAAATTTAATTTAATTTAATTTCTATTTTTAAAAAATACATCAAATTAATTATTGTTTTATTCAATAGATTAACATGTTACTAATATAACTATTAAAAGCTAAAATGGTGCAAATATGTCTCACCCAAGCCTGTAGTTGAAGACAACCCTGTAGTTGTTGAAAGAAAGATGAGGGCAATAAAAATGCAAGCAGACAATGAAGAGCCCATCGCAATCTCCTTACCTGCCACAATGAAATTATAAATTCTACACAATGAATATGCAGACAAGTATTTATTTTTTTGAAGTATTGGAAAGTTTCTTTTTATGGATCTTGAATTGATAAAGGTCTGAATGGAAAAAAATATATTGGAAACTTTCTTTTTATGAATCTTGAGTTAATAAAGGTTGAATGAAAAATAATAATGTCTTGGAAACTTTTATTTTATGAATCTTGAGTTGATCAAGGTTGAATAGAAAGAGATAACGCATTGGAAATTTTTGTTTTATGAACATTTTCTTCTTATTTACACTACCTTTTTTGGACTGTTATTTTTATGTATCTTTAATTTTAGTTTATTTCAATTAAAAAAAAAAGATGAATGGAAAAAAATAATGCATTGAAAATTTTTCTTTTACTAATTTGAGTTGATGAATGAATGAAAGAAATTATAATATATAACAATTTATGTACTTGTTTAAATATTAATTAGTATATGTATATTATGAGTTTAGTGTTTTGATGATTTTTTATGAGTTTAACATGATACCAGTCCATAACCTAGATAGGCACCAGACCTAATCTGGGTCCACCATGCCAAAGCAATGTCTTCAATCAGTTGAAGCAGGATCAAGGATCACCTTCTTCATCCTTAGCATTTTGTCAAGGATTCTCAGTGAAAGCTTTGTCGGTTAAACATTAAACCCTTACCGGTAACACAAGATCTTCTACCCGTAACCAAAACCTGTATGTCGGTGATCAACCAAAATAGTTAGTGTTGACATCAATGACAAAACATCAATACAACACATAATCAATTCATCCATATTGCCAACATGTTCTACCATGCTTATGTTTTCCTTTATGGAATTATATAGTTCTCATCATTTTCTATCAAATAAACACTTATTATGTTTCTTGTCAAACCCTTTTACTCTATGCCTAGGGATGGATACAAATGTATATAAAATATTATGCATTTGATACTTCTCCTTAAAAGATTTAAAATTTATCACTTTACTAGCTGCTAAGTTAAGACCCAAAATATTGAAAATGAATTCTTTTAAAATACTTATCAATTTCATTCCAATTTCTTTTTAACACTCTCTTGGTAACTTGCAAATCACATATCTTGACAATTGGTTTTCCAAAATTATTTACAAGGATATTTGGCACCACAATTTTCCCCAAATCGAGTACTAGATATATATAGAGGGAAATAATCCCACCTCTTTCTATACAACTCTCAAAAAAGGACCAACTAGTGACTGGTATATGAGCATCACACAACCTCCCAAATAATCAATTAATTTGTCGATCAGACCTCATGGCTAACACCCATTTATAGGTCTCTTTGATGATCGAGAGAGTTATATTAGTAACTCTCCATCAATCCCTATCCTTGATGTAAGTGGTTGACCATTTGATTGACTCATTTTGTGCAATCATAGAGACTTAGGGTTTCTATCATTGTTAGGATTTTACAATTCTACTCAATTTCACTCAATTCTCCAACAAAATAAAGTTATTGGATTGAAGATTGTTGTCACTAATATCTAGTTGTTGTCATTGATATTAACCTCCAATGTAATATTATCATTGATGTCACATACCAACTTGTGTGTAGATCTATAATGAATATTTGTCATGGTTGGATGTCCACTCATTATTGGTGTTGATTTCTATAATTAGTATGTTGTTATGCTATTGATGATGAATTGGAGCTTAGTGATGGTGATGAAGTATATGTTTGGATATCTTATTTTGTTGATGATCAACAATGGCATTATCATAATGATGCTATATAAAATTGAGGATTAAGATGGGGATCATGGTAGGCCAAATAGGCCCTTAAGTGGCAATGAAAATAAGAAAAAATAGAGTTAGGAAACTTGACATAAACATTTGAATAAGTTAATATTTTAAAAATATGTAAGAATAGAATCTGTAAAAAATTCAATGTAGTTTATAAACTAGTAGTTGTTTTCTATATACAATAAATCTATTTGATGAAAATTTAAAACTTCAATGTAGTAGTACTCAAATTTTAAGAAAAAGATAAAAGGCAGGTGTCTGTCTGACCACCCTAACCACAATCAAATCATGATTTTTTTAATAAGATTTTACGTGTAAGTAGAAGACTCATGTTCGGATGAGACACATATTTTTTTGTATTTTTTTTAAAATAAATAATTAATTATGATTTTTTTACTACAAATTTTTAAAAATATAAAATTTTTGTATGTCTGACCACCATAACTTGGTCAGAAATTTATGAAATTAATTTTATTTTTAATCATATAGTATACAAAGTATATAATGTGACACATGTTTTTGATTCAAAAAATGTGATACAATTCGGAAGTTATAGATATTTTTCAATCAAACTATCAATCGGGACTTTAGTCAAGATATTGCCACTTTTTGTCCCCTCATGATCCTACACGTACCCTTAGAAGTATAATGATGAAATGGATATGATGTTGATGATCTTATGTATGATACAAGCTATTATTATATATGTCTTGTTTCTCTTGAGTGAGAAAATTGTGCTACAAGCTTTAATTGGTCCTTATAAGTTGGTGAAGTGTTTGAATGCAAGAAGATGTGTTGGATATTATCTAGGAGAATTCTTTGTTTTCCTTGGTGCTTATCAACATTGTCTTTTGGTTTGGAATTCATATTGTATGCTCTATGAACATTGTACTCCTATATTTTCAAGTCCCCACTATTCCAATAGGTGTTGTTGGTAAATGTAGTACGCTGGTAAGTTGGTTGTTTGTCAAGATTGGTCTTGAAAATTCTTTTGATTTCTCCAATTTATTATTTTTATTGTTGTGTCTTGGAAGATGTACTCATGTTATTTGTGCAATATCTTAGGTTAGATTTAAAATGATGAAGTCTTTTGCAAGAATGTTTAACAATGTCTTTTCTCATGAATGTGTTGTTTGGGCATCTGAGTATGAAAAGCTCTGCAATAGTTTATTTGAAATAGCTTGTTTTGGCCTGACAGTATGAAATGAGTATAATTGGGGAATAATTTGGAAGTTTAAGAAATGTCTCTATATGTTCTACATAATAATTATTTATCATATTGGTGCCACATATTGTATGTTGTTAGTTTTTAGAGTGATTTGTGGTTATCAGGGTTACTAAGTATATTCTCTTGCTTGAGTTATTGTTATAAATTAGGACCTTAGAATACTAACCACTATAAACAATATATAAGGATTATTATAAGTTTAATGATACCTCAACAAGCAAACTATAGAAGGATAAATGGAGAGGAAGTATATTAGCCGAAGCCTACTAGAGTAGGGTGAGTAGTCCCTTCATGGAAACCAAAATACATAGAGCTAATGGATCATGAGCACCCATAGAAATGCTCTACATCATAGTTTTGATAAAAATGGATGCATGTTCTCTACTTGTAAAGGGAACTTATGGAAAATACCAAACACTTCTTGTTTTGAAGATTCTATTTTTGAACGATGGGAGAAGGGTCCATCTAAAGTGAAACCAACAAGGAAGATCCCATCTAAAGGCTTGAAACACTTTGAGGAAGGATAGATTCAGATAACACATTCTCCTTTCCAAAGTAAAATTTTAATTAGACAATTGACCATAAAATTAAAAGGATCGAGTGTTAATTTGATTCATAGAAAGACCCATAATGGTTACAAATTTCAAGAATAAACTCTACTAGAAATACCACTTCCAAAGACTGTCGATCATTCAATGAAATGAAATTTGTGTTGAACATTGACCTTTAATAATTTTAATAGAATAATGAAACTTGTTTATTTTTAACATTCTAAGATTGTGCCTATTTACTTTCTCTTTGATTCCTTTCAAAAATTGACCTTTAAACTTTTATAAAGACTTCCATTGAGTAATAATACATTTGCGAGGACTTCAATAGATATATAGAGACTTTATCTAATAAAACCATAGATATTAAACTTGTCTTCTAAACACTGACTCAAAGTATCAAATTTGGCTAGGTTTTATATTAAAAAGTTCAATAATATTCTTATAGTTTTGAATAACTATTTCTACATAGATTTGGTTGACATGTTTTTTATTTTTTTATGTGAAGATAAACTATAAAACTAATTATATATTCATGCACTTTTCATGTCATTCTATACAAATTAAATTTCACGTCTCTAAATTAACTATGATGAAATTATTAAAATGGTATTTGATTGACTTTCCCTATATAAGTGAACTCTATTTTGTTCTCACTAATTTAAAAAATTATTTCTATAAAGACATAAAAGTTATTAAAATTTCATGACTTTGAATTTATAGAAAAATTAAATAGAGCCAATGAAATTGTAATCTTAATATCAAGCCCAAAATATTATTTTTTATGAGCACAAATCTCACATACCCTTCTAAAAAGACATGATATTAAATTTTGTACACTTGATCTAGAAAAAGAAGAAGAACTTGTCATAGAAGTGACACTAAAAAGGTTTTTGGATAATGTAGTTCTATTATAAAAAAATGATTTTGAGCTAATTTGATTGTAAAATTAATACTAAAAAAAATCATTCATTATCTAAATAGTTGACAATCACAATTCTAGGTTATATAAATATTTTAGAAGAAAAAGGAAAAGATATTGAAGATATCACTAGATATATTGAAGAAAATGGTCTGGAACATGTGTTGATTGAGAATAAGGAGGTTTTCCATCAAGTTAAAAGTTTCTTTTAGTATAATCTGTAAAAATGATTAGTATAGCCTAACCTGCTCCGATTCCATGTTAGAAATCAAGATCTTAAGATACTAACCATTATAAAGAAGATATTAAATAAATGAAATGAGAATAATACATGCATAAATGTACACATTCCACAATATGTACAAGGGAGAAACTCTCTCAGGTAAAAAACTCCATAAAGAAATATTTTATTAAAACACTTACAAATGTATTCTATCATAAAATAGATTAGAACCTAGGGATATTCCTCTAATACTTCCACATGGTCAATAATACCTCTTTTGCACAGTGATACAACTCACTACAAATCTCCAAATTTACACACCTCTCAAATGAAAAACAACCTCTTTAAATATAGGAGGAAGGGTGTCTTCACTATTCACACCTCTTCAGTAACCCCCATTCCCAAATACTCAATAATTTAATAGTTATTAAATTATAATTATCTCAAAGGGGATACATTTATAAATCATATAATATATAGTTTTATAACCTTATATTAGAACAATATTTATAAATGTGTGTTGGCTTGATGATGATTGTAATGATTAAACTTCATCATATGTTGTCATTGATGAAACACATACACACACATATTTTCATATTGTCTACCAATGTGAACTCAAAGTTGTTTATACTACAATCGGTATTCTAGAGGTTTATATCCAACCCATACATGGTGACAATTGGTATCTATACATGGAGACAACTAGTGGATTTGCATAGCTCGGCATCAACCTGAGGATCCTGCGGAGATTATCTCAAGAGCATCAAGGATAAACAATTTATATGTTTAACTCCAACCGGTATTGATTGTTCCAACTAGTATTCAATGATTATGTGATGAGTTATCACAAGTTGTGATGAGTTATCACAAGTTGTGATGAGTTATCCCTACTGACAAGATTTGGCGGTATTTTTGTGATGAGTTATGATCACTTGACCAGATACACTATACCTAGGTAATTGTGTTATGATTTCTAGAGGCCGATATGAAATCTTAATGTCTATATATTGACATCAAAATGAATTATTTTGTATGAGAGAAAGTGATATGCTATGTGTAAAGGCAGAAGTGTTAAGTTGTAGAGTATGTTGCTAAAGAAGTGTTAAGTGCACAGAAGAGGATCTATACAAGCAATTTGTGCTACTACTAGATCACGTCACCTGTTGTTTTCTAATCACTACAATAGTCAAATCCCCTAACTGGGTAATCTCTAACAAGCTTCATTGTTTAAATCCTCTAACCAGGTTATCCATTAGTTTGGATTCATAAATCCTCCATTGAGGTTACCCCTTACAGGGTACTACGTTTTACAGGGTGTAGCTTTTAACTAAGCTTTGGGATCTTTAATAGGATTCTCTCCTAGCAGAGCATTTTGTAGACCCTAATAGGTTAGTTATCTATTACTGCAAATAGTTAACTTGTGAGTCCCATCTCATCGTGGTTTTTACCTACTTTGGCTTTCCACATATAAACACTTGTGTTATGATGGATATTTTACTTATTGTGGATGTTGTTATATCATTTTTATTGTATGCATATTGTTTAAAAAACTTGTTAAGTTTACCTATTGGTTAGTATTTAAAGTAGTACTATTTTTGGTGTCACTGATTCACCCCCCCCCCTCTTAGTGCTTTACAAGTCCATCAATTGGTATCAGAGCCTAACTTCTTTAAATCGTAATCACTTGGAAGGGAACCCTAAAGCTACCATGGGGGATATGAGCTACTTTGAGATGTCTAGAGAGCTTGAGGCTAGTAGGAATGAGCTTGAAACCCTAAGGGTCAAACTAAAAGCTTCTCAAGTCAAAAGAAGAGAGCTAACTGAACAACTGTTAGAAATATTTGATAACAGTTCTTCAGATGAGGCTAATATTGATGCTTTAGCTGAGGAAGTTGAAAAAATAAACAGTGAAAAGATAAATGTAAGGAGAGAGATAGAAGGTCTTACTATCTACATGAGTGAGGAACTAGAAGCTAGGAGAAATCCTAAAGATCTCACCAAAGAAAGAGATCATGAGATTGCTAAGATGAAGCGAGAGAATGCTACCTTGCATGAACATTTGAATGCAGAAAGAGAATAAAAAGAGAACCTATAGCTAGATCTTGAATTAGCATCATCTCTGAGAGAGAACCTGCCAAAACATAATGAAGATCTCACCAAACAGCTCACTTAAGCGAATGGGAAATTTGAAAATTTCAACAGAAGTTCTACCTTGCTAGAAGAGAAAATTCAATCACAAAGGATGAATGGTGATACTTATGGACTTGTTTTGTACACATCTAAAAAAGGTGAATCCTTCGGTACCAAAAGCAACACTCTTAAGAATACATCTACTTCTAAGGTCAAAAAGCCTATTGGTAAGAAGGTCTTTAAACCTACTTTTTTTGTTTGTCATAAACCTGGTTACATTGCAAATATTTGTAGAGACAAACCTAATAGAAATGAAAGCTACAATACTAATGCTAGGTATGTGTCCAATAAATTTGAAGGTTATTGCTTCACATGTAAAATATATGGACATAGATCAATTGAATATAGATATGGAGCGAATAATCCTGTACCACATATGCATTCAAGACCAAATGGCAACTGGATGAGAAATTTTGACAACCGGGTCAACATGAACTGACAAAGATCCTATGACAACCAATTTAGTCCATTTGAGATGGAAAAGGTAACAAATGTCATTTGCAACATCTGTAACAACTTTGGTCATGTCGCTATGAATTGCAGAAGAAGAACTGAGAGAGGTAATGCAAGACCTTGGAGATCATCTGGTATGGCCTACTATCACTGTCATAAACCGGGACACATGGAAATTTTTTGTAGATCCAGAAAGAGAAAACCAATCAATCCTTCTAAGGATCAGTAGGGAAAGTAGAAAGTTAATGTTGAAGAAACCAGAGAAGAAATGAATCGAATATGGAAGAAGAAGAGTGATGACTCACCTGGAGAAGAAACTATTCCTTCACCAAGTGTGGAGAATCCTGCACCAGTGAACTAAGATTTTTCATATGGCTAAGGGGAACTTAACGATAAATCCACTTCCAAACCCCTTGAGATAAATGAGTGGTAACAGAATTTGAATGCATGAAATTTTGATAACTTTTTGTCAATCGGTTATCAACCAGTTTAACATCTATGTTTCATTAAGTAGTGTATTTAGGGTTTGTAGCCCTAATGGGTGAGAATTTAATGTAGTAGGTAAAAAGGATAAAAGTGAGTTTTCACTTTGTTATTTTTACCCTAACGCATATGAGAAATAATTTTTGAGCTCTTGTAGAGCTAAGAAAGGATTGATAGCTGATTTTAGTCGAAGTTGCATTGTGATTTGAGTAATCAAGTTGATTTGAAGGTTAGTGAAGACTAAACTGGTGTGCACTTGAGCATTCAACTAGTTAAAGAGGAAGCATGCATGAAATAAGGTATTTCTTTAAAAAATCGTGCTTCGAATATAGTTTATCTAGAATGGCATTGTCTTCTAAAATAGTAGAGAAATTGATGATTACATCTGAACCTATGGAAGTTGTAAAAGAAGAACAAATTGTGTCTTATAATGCTTTATCACAAGTTCCTAGTGGTTTTATAGTGAAAGGAGATTTGTCCAGCTACATTTGTTGCAAGATTGAGGATTTAGGATCATTGTCGATATACTTTCAGTTAAAATCCCTTTACGATGAAAACATAAAGATTCAAATAGAATATATTAGGGTTTATGAAAAAGGTTTTCATAACACATCTTACTTTCTTCAAGATTTTGAAGAACATATCTGAATTATTTTGAGTCGTTCATGGGGAAAACATGTATTTAGAAAGGACTCATACTATAACCAAGGAAGCTATTCAAGTTGTAACTGGTTTTTACTCAACCAATGAAGTACCTATGCTGAGGCGCATTTCAAAAGAGACAGTATACACTCTAACCGGATCAACATTTGATAGGCATGTTTTTTTGTTGATAACAACAGGGACCCAATGGTAAAGTTGGCAGCTATGGTTATAGGCTACCAAGTATTCTATTCCAGCAGATTAAATAGTGTTCCATCAGTAGTGGTGCATACTACTTAAAAGATGATAGCTTAAAATGCTAATTATGACCTATGTGAGGCCATAAGGAGCCAATTATTGTTAAATATTCAGTCTATCAAGAAGGACAACAGTCTAAAGTTTAAATTTGGATAGTTATTGATTGGGCTATTCTTTTATTTCCATAATTTCCTACTAGGAATAGGTGATATTGAATGGTCTAAGGATCTATCGATATCTTCTTAGATTAAGATCAGTATCAAGGTTGTGAAGAACACCTTTTTTGCTGCAATGAATAAATACTTCAATGAATTTTAGAAGAAAATGAGCACGAGAGTAAGATTTCCTGAGGATGTGATAAAACATTTTGCTAAGGACATTATTTTCACAGTTACCACTGATTTTTGTTTGATGGAGGCAATTGAGCCTAGAGAAGAAGAAATGAAAGAGATGAGTTATGAGGTCAACTATGACTTACTGAATGGTTATGCTAATAACCTGTTAGCATCTCCAAAGGATAAAAAGAAGGAAAAACTGGATATTGTTGAAGTTTAGATTGCACAAGATGAAACCAGTATTGTTCCTACCATGAGTGGTAAAGGTAAGAAGAAGAAGGTTGAGAAAGCACCTCCGGTGATGAAAAATACAAGAGTGACACTAAGTGTCCAAACCAAAAAGGAATCAACACCTAAATTTTATGCAAAGAAGGAGAATGTATCTAAGAAAAGAGGTCAGAAACTAATTCTCTAAGAATAATATGAAGGTACTCACACTGAAGAAGAACCCAAGAAAATGAAAGCAACTGGTAGAGAAGCTAAGCAAGTGAAGGAAGTGCCAAAAGCAACTATGCCTTTTGATGTTTTATCTTACAAGCCTGAGACCACCTCTAAGAGGAAAATGAAGGCATAAGGAAGAAACATATTTGAAATGTCAAAGATCGTTTTGATTCATTTAAGGAAGATGAAAAAGAACAAATTATTCAAAAGGTAATCAATTATTTGTGTCACTACAATAGATTACCTCATGATCTTGAAAAGTATATCTCTAATTCCTTGTATACTATTCTTTTGAATAAATGGGAGGAACCAATAAAGAAAGAAAAATGAAATCATATATGATGTATTTGTACAATATTTTCCTGAGTTGTCAAAGGATGAGCTGAATGAATTGGTTGATAAGTACAAAGTTCATTTTCCTTACAAAACAAGAAGATTTACTATGATCAATGGAAAAGTACAACCTATTGAGACTGAGACCCATCAAATTGCTCGTAATATCAAACACATGGAAGATCTTATACATTCCTCTAAGGATGAGCAAGATACTGTTGATAGACCTGAAATGGACAAGGAAGAAATTATACAAGCTGATGTTGTCTATCCTGTCAAGAGAAAGGATGACACTAATGTCCAACAAGTGTCCAACAAGTCATACTTGTTGATGATACTCAGGATACAATTGATCTATCTGGAAACACTATTGTACTAGATATGCAACCACCTGAAATCACTAACTTAAAGGTTACTTCAGTTGAGAAACTAGCAAATCAACCAAGAATGGATATTACACCAGCAAAGGAACAACTTGAGAAACCCCAATCCCCACAAGTTTCATTGGACATTCAAAAGGGATCTAATGAAAACATTGATACTTAGATCTCTGAACAGGAAATAGAGAAAGGACAAGAGAAAGCAATTGTTAAGGTAACATCTTCTAAACCGGTAAAAACATTAGTCATACAATAGACTGATGAAGATGATGATGACTCATTAGGCATCTCAGGGCCTATAATTGTTGACAATATGAGTGCATCTGAAATGATGAAGATTGCAACTATCATGCAATCTAGAGCATATAAGAAGAGACTTAAAGAGAAAATAATAAAAGCTGACACCATTCAGAATGTTGTACATATTTTATCAAGTCTACTATTAGAAACTACTACAAGACATCTGACAACTCCTATTAGAAAACTTGGTCAATTGGTTTCTGATGCATTTGACCAAATTAAGTCACTTGAAGAAGCAGTACAAACTTATGCAGAGAAGAGTTACAGGAAGAGGCATGGAGAGAAGCTTATGAAAGGAATTGATCAAGGGAAACTTTCTCTATCTTTTAATAAAGATTTGTTAAGAAAAGATATTGAAACGGGAGGAAAACATCTTGCTTCTACTTCTAATGTTTCATTATTTTATTCTGATATCAATAACAGGTGAACTGAATCAGAGCACGTGCTAGGAAAGATATGCAATGCATATGTACCTCTTCAAGATTCTATTTTTGCTTTTAGCAAATTTGTGGACAATTTGCACAACAGGTTTGATAACTTTGATACTGAGAAAGAAAAAAGACTCCAGTCGATGAAGGAATTGAAGAGTCTACTCACATCCCAAGTGTACATACTGCAAAGAGCCTACAAGAATGCAGAATCTATTTTAGCTACTCCAAAAACCTGTACACTTTATTCTATGGAAGATTTCCATACACAAATTATGTTCACTTGAGTACACTGAGAACGAATTGCAGACATGGAAACATGCCTTATCATAGTTGAAGAGGAACTTTAATGTTATTTTCACATGACTTGTGAATGAATGATTCTTGATTCAGTTTTTCAAGTTTTTGTATATGTAAAACATTTTGATACAAACTTTTCTATATATATATTGCTTTTCAATTTGGCATTATTGTCAAAGGGGGAGTATGTGTATAATTTTTTTGTAAGCACACTAAGCAGTGTTTCTAAAAATTTTCCAAGTGTTGCCATCAATGCCAAAGGGGGATATTGTTGGCTTAATAATGATTGTAATGATTAAACTTCATCATATGTTGTCATTGATGAAACACACACACAGACACATATGTTCATATTGTCTACCGGTGTGACTTCAAAGTTGTTTATTCTACAATCGATATTGTAGAGGTTTATATCCAATCGGTACATGGTGACAACCGGTATCTGTACATGGAGACAACTAGTGGATTTGCATAACTCGGCATCAACAGGTGGATGTAGCGGAGATTATCTCAAGAGTATCAAGGATAAACAATTTATATGTTTAACTCCAACCAATATTGATTGTTCCAACCGGTATTCAGTGATTATGTGATCAGTTATCGCAAGTCGTGATGAGTTATCTCTACCGACAAGATTTGGGGGTATTTTTGTGATGAGTTATGATCACTTGACCAGATACACTGCACCTAGGTAATTGTGTTATGATTTCTAGAGGCCAACATGAAATCTAAATATCTATATATTGACATCACAATGAATTATTTTGTATGAGCGAAAGTGATATGCTATGTGTAAAGGCAAAAGTGTTAAGTCAGAGAGTATGCTGGTAAAGAAGTGTTAAGTGCGTAGAAGAGGATCTATACAAGCAATTTGTGCTACTACTAGATCACATCACATGTTGTTTTCTAATCACTGCAATAGTCAAATCCCCTAACTAGGTAAGCTCTAACAAGCTTCATTGTTCAAATCCTCTAACCAGGTGATCCATTAGTTTGGATTCAGAAATCCTCCACCGAGGTTACTCCTTACAAGGTACTACCTTTTACAGGGTATAGCTTTTAACTAAGCTTTGGGATCTTTAACAGGATTTACTCCTAGCAAAACATTTTGTAGACCCTAACCGGTCAGTTATCTATTAAAGCAAAATGTTAACTTGTGAGTCCCATCTCATCGTGGTTTTTACCTATTTGGGTTTTCCACATATAAACGTTTGTGTTATGGTGGATTTTTTACTTATTGTGGATGTTGTTATATCATTTTTGATTGTATGCATATTGTTTAACAAACTTGTTAAGTTTATCTACCGGTCAATGTTAAAAGTAGTACTATTTTTGGTCTCATTGATTCACCCCCCCTCTCAGTGCTTTACAAGTCCACCAATGTTATACAGATGTGACCCCTAAAAAAGATTATGTTTTAAAAACTATGCATCTAGAGATTTGTGGTAGCATTGGAGGTTGTGATGAGTTGTTTCTGGGCCATTGTTATGTCTCATGGTGATCTACATTGAGTAAATTCATTTGGAAGATATTTTTGGGCCTATTGGTTATGTGCTACATGTTTTGTCTACGCATTTCCCTATTGCTGAAATTGGAGGATGTGTGCCAATGTTGTTGATGTTTGAGGCCCCATTCAATAATTTATTAAGATGTTTTAGGTCATCTCCATCTCCTAGATTGGACCACTTTCATTGCAATATTTTTTTGAGGTTGAATTGTTGAGTTTATTACTTGCCTCATGTTTTAGCCAACCTAATTGGAGTTTTGAGATGATGTGAACGGTGTATATAGAAGATCAAATCAATTGCCAGTGGTGTGGATTTGTGTGGATCATGAAATAAATGAAATTGAACTAGAAGATGCATGGGGTGGAAGTTTTAGAGCTAAATTGTCAAATGGTTGCTTGGGGAAGCATGTCAAGGAAACTACACTTTAAGGAGATTGTTGGATATAATAATACTAAAGGACTATTCATTATAATTTATATATTCATGAGGCCTACTCTGGCTAGTGATTCACTTTAGAAGGTCCTTATATCTTGTATCTTTGCTTAAGGTAGTGAAATTGAACAACAAGTCCATTCTATGAATAGTGTGCTTGCTTAAGCAATGATCATGAAAATAAATTTTTAATATTCTTCATATATTGTGAGATAGATCTCATCATGGTTTTTCACTTTTTGGGTCTTCCATGTAAATTTGGTGTTCTCTTGTGAAATGAAGTTCATTGTTCTATATGTCTTAATTTATAATTAGATTAAGGTTTTTGTTTTGGAATTTGAATTTTGCTAAAAGTTTAAGGTTTTTTCAAGACTTATTCACCTCCTCTCAGTCTTACAGTGTGTTTAACAATTAGTATCAAAGATAGGGTCCTTTGAGGAAGCTTAGCTTCTTGAGGAAAGGTTTGGGATGACACTATAAGATGGATCTAAAAAGGCACCAAAGTTTGATGGTAAAAACTACACATTTTGGAATGTGAGAATGGAAGGATATTTGTCCTCTTTAGGGTTTAGAGTTTAGAGCTCAACTAGGGATGATTATACACCTTCTCCTAATCCTTGAATAGATGTGGCCAAAATTAGGTTATATGAAAATAACAACAAAGAAATAAATATAATCATGAGTGGATTAGTAGATTTAGAACTTGTGAAGATGATGCATTGTGATAGTATTAAATAAATATGTGAGAAACTTAACAATATTTTTGAAGGAGATGATAATAAAAAGTAAATCAAAATGCAAAATTTCAAGTCCAAGTTTGAGAATTTAAAGATGTTTAGAGATGAAAACATTTCTATCTATATGCTCCAGGTTAATGAAGTAGTAACTAGCATTAGAGGTATTGGTGTTGAATTCAAATAAGATGAAGTTGTGAAAAATGTACTTAGATAGCTTCCTAAATCTTATATTCATAAGGTATCTTCTATTAAGAAAAGTAAGGACTTAGATAAATATTGAATGAATCAACTATATAGTTCTCTAACTACTTTTGAGATTAGAGAATTTGGTAAAGATGATCCTAAATTGAAGGTGCATTCAAATTCAGTAAAAAGGAATCTAAAGATAATTTTTTTTGATTAGCTTGATGGCTTTGATGAAGTTGAAACACTTTGTGAGAAGATTGAAAAAAAAACATCAAAAAGTACATAGGTAAGTTACCTTTCATTTTTTTTTAATTGTAAAAGAAGTGGTCATTTTGTATCTAAGTGTACCTTTAGAGAATTAGTAGAGAGCATTAAAAGAGAGGAATTAAAGAGTAGTATTTATTCTAAGGAAATCAGTTGCTCCTCGAAACATGAGGATCATGATAATTCAAATGATGAAACACTTTTCATAGCCTTGGAAGTCCTTGTACATTGATAAAAGTACGAAAAAATAAAACATTGTATGGACTCCCTTACATGCAAAAGAAGAAGAAATTGCTTGGGTGGTCGAAAGTACTTGTTCTCATCATATGACTAGTGACAAAGGGAATTTTATCAATCCTAAGAAGAGGAATAATGGATTAGTTAAGATTGGAGATGAAGGCTATACTCAAATTTGTAAAAAGGGCACTATAAAAGTTGATGGAAAGAACAAGAGTGAGAATGTTTTTTATGTGAAAGTTTGAATCAAGATGTGATGAAGGGATCTTCCTTTGTCAAAGCCTATGGTGCTACAACAAGAGATTGAAGCTGATGGTAAAAATTACAAATGTTAAAGTAGATGAAGCTTAGATTCAAAGCACAAATGAACTTTAAAATAATAAAGAAGAAGAAGTAAAAGAAGAAGAGGTAAACTCCTAAGACTTGGATAGAGTATGTTCAAAAGAATCATTCAAAAGATCATGCTGGGACTTCAAAAATTTTGTAAAATTTTGAAAGCCCAGGTCCAAAGTTTTGATTTTTGGCACTTAGAATCCCCTTTGCAAAATATCACGCCATATTGATCTCTTGCAAGTGAACAGGCCGAAGATGTTGACAATCCATGTGGGTGGCCCCTTTCGGTGTAACATACTTCTTGTCTTGTCGACCTGCCTTTGTTTTCGGTATGAGATAGCTTGCCCGCCAAATCCCCCTCTTATCGGCCCCTTTGTATTATCGGGCCATCGTGCGTAAATGGAAGAGCAATGTTCTATTATATTGTTCTTGGAATCCTTGTTCCGCCCAATCACCCGGCCTCCGATAGTGGTCCCCACCAAGTTGCCTCATTCTTGTATAAGCCTTTTTGTCAACCGGTGGAAGTTCATGTAATTGTTCCATCAACCCTCGTTCCGGCCGATCCCCCAATCTCCAATATTGGGTCCTGCCTTCTTTCTATGTCTTTTGGTCTTCTATTGGGCTATCGCTCCTCTTAGAAAGTTGCGTTCACAATTTTTCTGTTCCAGTTTTCCTAAGGTATTTGATTGCCCGATTGTCTGATAGAAGCAATCTTGTGCGGTGAGGAAGAAGTGGAGTGGTCCTCACTTCGTCAAGTTGTTTGTAGATACCTGATTGGTGACCATTCATTGGTTCACCTTGGTAGTGATGTGCTCATGTGGGGCCCAAGGTAATGTGGTGGCAAAGGTTTTTTCAACATGGCCTTGCCTTCTGGCAAGACTTATTTCACCTTTGGCCACCCTCTTGTGTTACAACGAAACTACTTCTCTTCGGTGTGACAGTCTCACAATGTTGGCGATATGGTTCTTATTTTCAGCCAGAGTTGCTCTTTCAGCAAGACGATTGCCTCACTTCTAAGAACCTTGGTTCCATAGCGACATTGATTTTTCGATGTGACACATTTACTGTCACATCGATAAAGAGTAAATGCTGAGTTTTGCTTTTCAGCATAACGTATGGTTTCAGTATGACCCAAGGTGCTTTGTGTCGATCTGCGGAGTTACACTAAAATGCAAGAGGCTAGAGGAAAAGAGTTCCCGCGACCCAGCACCTCATGAGCAAGAAATCAAATGGTGATGCGGGGGCAACAAACATGGAAGAATATGGGGCTTCCTACCATCCCGCAAGGGTATTCTGCGATGTTAAGAACACGATGTTGGTACAGAGAAAGTCCACGTAGATGGTTGACTGAGCTTAATCTGATGACACATAAAAAGGGAAAGTTGAGGACGTGGAACATGCATGACAAGCCAAATGTTTACTTGGATGAAAGATGTGATTTCATTTGTAGAGAAGAGTTTCATGAATGAACCATACTTGGAGTTCTTTGTTGTCCTTCACATAAGATCATAGGAAGATGGCTGCATTTAATAAGGATCCTGCTGTAGACTATTTTGCGGCTCGAGATGATCAATGAAGAAGATATCAGATTTTACGGGCAGGTGCAGATTACTAAATATAGTAATCCGAACTCATAAATCAATCCAGAAAATGGCAGAGAATAAAGTTAATGGGGATGACCAATCAACAATGGGGTAATTTTTTGAGGCTCGAGGAGACTACTTTTGAATGTCCTTGTGGATGGGAGGTATGAATGTTATCAAACTCATGGTTCCATATTTTGGAGGTTGTCTTCACATGGACTTACATTGATTTCTTTATGAGAGATTGCATGGAGGACAAATGCCTTATGGCATTCTGTAATCTTTAGGCAATTAGATTTTGACATGTGTATGTCACTTGGCCTATAGCTTGTTTTGCTCCGTTGTTGTATAAAAGGGAATCCAAAACCAGTGAGAGGGGATTCTGAGAGTTTCTATCCTTAATGTAATTCTGGAAGCTTCCATGTACAGTAAAAAAATAGAAGTAAGCTAAAGTTCCAATTCCAGTCTATAGTCATTTTGCCATTTCAAGTAGTGTATATCCATAATGCATGCAAGTCTTAATGTTATCATTGTAACTGTCTCCATCATGTAATCTCACTATTTTATAAAATAGATAATTAAGGATCCTCTATTTTGTCCTTGCAAGCTTAGGTGTTTGTCTTGTGTTTTGCTTTTCTTCAAGAAAGAAATTAAAATGCTTTTCATAAGATAATGAAATGGTGTTATGTGCATGTAGGATAAGTAGGAATAGTTACATAATAGAACTGCAATAGGGTTTATTGATGTAATCATCCTCCAAAAACAGTAGCAGTAACCCGATCTCGCAGAGTTGCCAATTAAGTTGTGAACAGCATAAATGATTGAGAAAATCTTTAGATTTGAGTTAATCCTAAATATGTTTTGTCCGGCCTGTTCTATGATCCAAGCCAATGTAATGACATCATTTGATCAGATATTATTATTGGCTGTCCCCGAACAAATACTTGTGGTTATAAGTTGCAGATGAGTTGAATCACATACAAACCTATGTTACCTTGTAATTTCCAGCTTAGATATAATAATCTCCAGAGGAAACTAGGTTTTAGAGCTGCCGCTATTTTTAATTTTTATTTTAGAGATGGAGTCAAATAAATTGCAGCATTTTAAATAAAAATATCCTTTTCAGAGGTGAGGTAAGAAATGTTTTAGCTGTTTGAAAGTTGTTTTTGCAGCCTCTTAAATGAAGATATTGGTTGGAGTTGAGATTTATTTTCAAAATGTTGCGGCTGATGCAGAAAACTGGAGTCATGTGTTTCAATGTAGGCACTGAATTGAAATTTATACTTTTATAGCTGGTTTTATTGAAGGTATTTGAATTGAAGTTCAAGGTAGATCTTCTCTTTCAAAATAGTAAATCAACATTCAAAACAACGAATAAGCTGATAACCTATATTTTCCAGCACGACTGCATTTTAAATAAATCATAAACAATTTAGTGCAGACTACAATTCTAGTACTGAGTTTATAATTATTGTTTATAATAAATTTGATTTGATTTCAAGTATTTAAAACATGTTTTTGAAGTTCCAGATTGCCTTCTAAAATTAGAAATCTTGTTGTAGTAGAAATCTATTTTGTTTCTCTTTAAATCTTGCAGGAAAATCTATTTAAAACTCCAAATTAATAATATGCAACAATGACAACGACCGTTTGATTTGATGCTAGTTTGTAGATCTTGACAGCATGGCTCACTAAAAGAAGCTCCCCGGGTACATGATTGGTGAAAAATAATATTTCTTTGCCGCTGATACAGTCACTACTTCCTAGTGTAATCAATGGAAATTTTTTCAAGCAATAGAGCATGTGTGTTGATAAAGATGCCAGACATGGATTTTCTTTACCATCTTCCTTTTAACACATTATTTGGAAAATGTGAAGCGAATGAGTGAGGATGTGTTTAGACCTTTGATCAAACATATAGCTCTTTATATGAAAAAATATTGATCTTGATGTTGTCGAGGCAATTATTCAAAGGCTTCTTCTCTTTGACGAATTTTCATGGTCAGTCACAATGAAAAAAACTCATATCTGGAAGTGACGATAAGTATCTCAAAGCAGAGTAACATTTTCCATGGAATATTTCAGGACTACAAAAATCAGTATATTGAGATGACACAAATATGATGTCAATATATCCCCACCCTTAAAAGAAAAGGCCGTACTTCATACAGGAGCATTTTAATTTAATTGGATGCTATGGTTTTCCATTTTTCTTCAGTTTAAATATTGTTTTTAACCTATATGTTTGACACAGACGATGAAACTCGTTTCCATTAGAAAATGCTTTGGGAAATTATTGTTTTCATTGAAATATTTTTTGTGGAAATCTGCTTTATGGAAATTAATTGTTTTGCAGGGTGATCTTTGCGCACTAAATGCTTATGAAGAACTGAGGTAATATTATAAGATTTAGGGTAATAACCCTAATACCAATGGGTGATGATTAGCTACTTGCAAAGTTAAATATGTAAGATCATTTGTTTATTGAATCGTTTGATTTACAATAGGAAGAAATCTTCATAAAAGAATATTTTCAAAATATATTAATCTTATCATTTATTTATTCTTATTGTTTAATTCTATAGATCCATTGGCTCTCCATAACTATTCAATTAATTTATGAAGGAAGGGTAAATACTTTGATAAATAATTTATAAGAATCTAATAATCTTATATCAAAACCTAAAGTAAAAAGTAATTATTATTTTATTGTCTTGGTGATTTATTTTCTAATGTGTAATGCAGGGGAGATAAATGTGTAGCAATAGAGTCAAATAAAATTGGATGATATGGTAGAGGCTCTCAAGATCGATTTGTCTTAAACCAAATAAAATTCACCTTTTCACCCAATGTAATAATAATTTTAAAAAAAAAAAAGTCATCCTTAATTGTCACCAGTTTAATAATCTAGTTTCAAAAAAAATATGGAAAGACATAATTACAAGATACAATACATTTATAGAGATCTCAAGACTAATCATATTTTGACAAATAATGATGCTATGACTAAATTGACAAACATTGACAAACATTTACCACATTATGAAAGAAATAAGAACCATGACAAATAAACTATATATGGTCTCTTGCGATCACAGATCTTTCTTGTGCTTTATATAATTTTATCATGTTTCCCAATAAAAGTCGTATCTTCTAAGACACGGGTCTATGCAAATCATCATTGTTGCTCTAGACAAATCTAGATTTTAATTAAACCAATCTTCATTATTGAATTTAGATAAAGGAGTTGATCAATCTAATGTTCTTCTATGAAGTGTTTTATACGTGTTAATAATTTATATAATTGTTTTGTTATTGTTAGGATGTTTGGCAAGATTAATACCATGTTCTATTTTACTGTATTTTGTTATTAAATTTGATCAATCTAATAATTTTGTATATGTTTTTGTTTTGTATTTGATATATTAAAAGAGGATATTTATGTAGTCCTAATGTATGAATGCCACCTTTGAAATGCATTTTGAGTATATAAGTTTAACTTTTGTAAATTATTAATGATCATATAATACATGACATACATGGTGAAATTTCTATAAAATGATGATAATTTTATGAAAAAAAAAGGAGTGACATAATTGAGTAAAGTGATTAAACATAAAAGCTGTAATTAGTTCTTCAAAATGCATGATATTTGTCATGAAAAAACAATATAATCCTTCTCATAATTTTGGTAAAAAATAATTATTATTCAATATGTGAATAAAAGGAATTATTGAAAAGAAATTCTACCAATTAATTTCTAATTTACTATAATGTTCTTATGCAGTATTTAATACATTCACAAAAGTAAATTATTTAATGTAATGATAGTTCAATTACTTACAAATTTATATTAGATAAACATTTAAAATATAACAATATAACAAATATATTAAAGGATGAACTTTAATAAACATGAATGTGCATCAATAATAAATTATAAAGCATTGAGATAATAATTTGCACCTTCACCTCATGAAATAAACACAATCCTGCCTGGGACACTCACCTATGCACGTTGTACCCTTAATTGGACACACATTGTATGCCCCTTCTCCAATGCCCAATGCCTAGCCACTAGGCCTTAACTATCCCCTCTCTTGTGCTCCTTTCAATTATCTTTCTCTTGTATTATTCTTTCTGTGTATCCTCCTTGTACCTCCTTTTTTGATTTCTCACATAAGTGAATTACATAAACCTCAAGGATTGGTTTTCCAAACCATCACACCCATTCACACAAGTTTTAATTATAATTTGATAAATATAATTATTTCTTTATTTTTAAATTACAAGGAATTCTTTTTTACTATTTTTCTGATTTGTTCTCATGTTATGGGGTTTGTATGTATTTTCTTTTATGATTGCTACAAATCATTTGCCCTTCATCATGATGGCAGGCTTCTTTTTCTTTTTTCACCTTTCTAATCCTTACACCTTGGGACTGTTCTTTATGCCTGTGATATGCTTTTCAAGTCTCATTTTTTACAGCGGTCTATATTGTTATAGTTGTATTTTCCCATTTGATATTTAGTATGAAGGCTCTGAAGAACTGTCCATTTGTGTCTTTGACTATTAAAACCTCCTTTGATGACTGCAAATTTTTATTTTTGTTTTGACTATTAAATCCCCATCCTTCGATAGACTTGCATACATCTTGGTCTTTTCAATACATTCACGCTACTTGATCTCATTACTATGACATTTTTTTTTGCACATTTGTCTCTTCAAACTATGATGACTCTTTCTGTCATAATGCTGAGACTTAGCATGGATTGTGAATATGTTTTGTGACCTCTTGACTTTGTTGCTATTCTCACTATTTTCTCATGTTATGGCTGCATTTTCCATTTTGCTGAGCTATTTCACATGTCTAAAATTATTAATTTTCTTTTGACTGCTGCTCGTTATTATAACTAAAAAGGATCCTTTTATCTATTAAGACTGTTGTTGGGCTTCTTAAGATTACTGTAAACCACTGTCTTTGGCTTTTATTTGCTTTTGACAGTGAATATCATTTTTCTTTGTGACTATTTTGCCATTGTATTCTCATTGTAAACCCTACTTTTGGAAACCCCTCTTAACACTCTCTTCTAGATCATATTTGGATCTCCATAGGCATCTTTCTCTTTAAGAAACATCTTGACTTTTAATCATTTTGTTGCTTCATCATGGCCGAGATAAACTCTCTTCGACTATACTTTGATTGTGTACTTTGCTGGAATTTATTGTCATTTCATAACCAATGTCCTTTGATAACTTCTTGGAGCTGTCCCTCTTGATCTTTTCTATGTGCCATCATATGGCATCTTCTTGCAACTATTTGACACTATCTTTGGTGTTCTGAACATTTATTCTCTGACTGTAACCAGTATAGAGAATGAGAACAACTTGCATTTGATACAAAAACAATGGAAGCTCGTTTCTAAGCTAGATACAGACAAAACACATAAGAGAAACATAACAAGATATAAAAACGTCCCAGAGAAGGACAATATCACCCATTTGTTGCAAAAACTCTTGAAAGAATATATACATTTGCTAATCTTCGAGCAGAGACAAAGGATATCACTGTAATTTTTTCACAATCTTATGGACCGATCCCTAAAAGCTAATAGACTCCAAACTTAATTGTCAAGACTCAGACTTTAACAAGCCTTCATGAATGCATAATCCTGTTGACTCATACAAGGACTTTACTTCTTCCCCTTATTTTCTCATTAATGATTAAGAAACTTCACATGATATCAAGAGGGTTTTAAGTAGAAAAACTACAGATCTTTGACATAGCTTGAGATACACATCTTAAAGATTCCTTCAACCTCTCCTCATGAGTATGAATCTCTTCCAATGCCTCTTCTTTCTATTTGGTTGCCATTATAGCCTCCAACTGGAGCTAGCAACAAGGAATGAATTTAAGATAGCGTTTCCTTGAATTAGAACAACTCAGACCAAAGAAAACTCAAAGTTAACTATAGTTAGAACAAGAGTTTTCATTTGAATCAGTCTTCCTTCCAAAGGCTGAATTATATGGATGTAAATATTTTTCCATTGACCCCCTTTTGACCACATACAATGTGGATCCTTCTTTTTGGATAAAACTAAGAAAAGTGTTAAAATTTTACTTTATTGACACCATCAAGGTATTTAACACAACTTTTCTCACTTTGTCAAAGTTTAAATCTCCCTAAAACCTCAACATAATGCCTAGGGCTCATTGCAACTCTATCTTGGCTTGAAACAGAGAAAATAGGTAACATGATCATCGAAGGTAGTACGAGATTTCCTAATCGAAGTATGGGCATGATTATGACCTTGGATATGTTAGGTCTGACTTGGAAAGCTAATGTACTGAGAGGGGAGGGGTGAATCAGTACTCCAAAACTTTTCTTAAAAAACAATTTTACTGATAAACACAACCTAAGTATTGTTGATCTCAAAGATATATAATACTGAAACATAATCATAGAAATATCACTCCATAACACAAAGATTTTTTGTCACGCAGAAACTCTTGGTTAGAGAGAAAAACTGCAGTGGGGATGGCACCCACAACTTCACTACTGCAGTAATCAAGATTGCTCAGTTAGAGCTACATGTTTAGCTATTTCTGATAGCTTCCCCTGTTAAGAGTATAAAGATCTTTAGATCTACCTTGCTAAAGGATTTTACAAACACTTCTACAAAATGTTGTACCTGGTTAAAGGCTTTACAATTTATAGACTTTATTAGAGTCTTTTACACTGTTAAAGTTTTCTAACACAACTTAATATTTCAATCAAAATCTTTACAAAATATCTACAACTTCACATCTGAAATGTTATAGCACACTCTATGTGCTCAATATAAAGTTACCTTTCTCATAGCATTCCTCGGTAATTGATAAATCAACTCGGTAACCTTTGAATATCTATGTCAATCTTCTTTCTTAACTATATCATCACATCGTATCTTCTCCCTTGATTTTCCATGTCATATCATATATCAAAAACTCAAATCATTCTGTTTATATAGATCTCTAAGATGATGATCTGTTCATGCTTCGATCATACAAACATGTTTTATCGAATGAATAAACATAGAACTTATTTCATTGGATATTCTCCCTCAAAATCATACAAAATCTTTAAATGCAATTTCCTATGTAATAACGGTTTCATCTTCTCGAATCTTGTAACACGTTTCACATGTGTGTCTAGGTTCATTGAATCTAGTAACACATTTCCACTCGGTTTAGATTAACTCGGTATTCCTTCTTTGCTGCTCGGTAGACATATGAACCTTACTCGGTAGACATTCTGTATCCGTCTCAGTTCATAGCTCGGTGTATATCATCTCAATGACTTGTCTCTCTTCTGTAACCGACACCAGTGGCCTTGGTATTTACCGACTGGACTCTCCAGTAGTATTAACCGACTAGTGTATATAGGATGACTTTGGGCATAAAACTAATGACAACTTAGTAAATAGTTACAGGATAGTATCTTGATGTTGGTCATTAGTATTTGTATTGGCAATTCTTCGACCATGAAGGCTATTTGTATGAGTTTTCACATTGGTTTGTTGAGTGTGTAGGTGGGTGAGAATATATTGTTTTTGTGAAAGGGATGAATGTGACTTGAACATGGGGATATGTCTATTTTTATTTTATCTACTACTAACACATCTTGAGTGTCATCCATAAGTTGAGATATATTGAAATCGAGAGGTAACTCGACACCCACTTGGGAAAGCATCATGAAGTAACATTATGGGTTCTTGCATAATATTGTCTCAAACTGCTTGTTAAATTTTGAGTTGAACAAATAATCTTATCGCAAGAGAAGATATGAAAAATAATTCCAATTCCTAATGTCAATGTCTAATGACAGAAAACTGAAACCTTCACATGGAATCTCCTTTGACTCCAAAGTGAAACACCTAAAGGGGTACTTTCCAATCTTATCTTTGTGAGAGGGGATTGGTAGGGGCCTCTAGGAGTGGAAGGATGACCCAATCACTCTCTACTTGAAAAGATATGTATAGCTTATGAAAAGATGAGGATTTTTGTCTCATCTTAAGGGAGCCATATGGTGAGTAACTTCAATGACACCATCAGCTCAATCACTAGGGTGGGCCTCTAAAAATAAGGTTTCTAGTTTCTCTTTGAGGGACTCATATACGAACACTTGCTTAAGGATTTAGTCAACCCTTTGTGGTTCTTGGTCCACCCCCAAATTGACACTAATGACATATACTCCTAAGTTAGGCTCTATATTTTACCTTTACCTTTTATATAGTGGCTTGAATGAGAAACCACTTTGGGTCAATCCCTTTTGGACTGATCACTTCTCCAAAGGTAGACCCTCTAAAAAAGAAAAGAATATGTTTAGTGATTTCTCTTATACCCGAGGTCCACGAGGCAAGGAAAGATGATACTTTAACAAACACATTAGAGTTCCACAATATAAATCATGCAAATGCAAAAGACATTTCAAACAAGGGTTCCTTTTAATACACCAAATTTAAATGTGAGTTATTCTATGAAATCACAAATACACACCTAACTACCCCTGTAAACAAAATAGATTAGTAGTTTCAAATGGTAACCCCCAACTTGTAAACACAAATATTAGAGGAAGATAATAATAGCAAGTAATGCAAGGGGGCCTTCGACAAATGAAAAATGCTCCCAAAAGAACAAGATAGTTATAAAATCAAAGACAGAACAAAATAGACTAAAAATGTAATGCCCACCACAAAAACCATAGAGAAACTAACACATAATCTAGAAAAGTGGAGATAAGTTATTTTTGAAAGTAATAACTACACGAAAAAATACATTAATACATAAACCTTATTATGAATTCCACATACAATTTAACCACAAAAATATGAAACTAAAGTACACATGAAAAATGATCATATATACATCCTTTACATTATTAACTTCGTTACATTATTTACATCTGTTCCCTAGGGTATCATAACATCATTACAGAACTATTACATGAATAAGATAATATACAACAATCATTAAAGGCCAATGATTATTCTTCATTATATCCATTTAATATCAGTTCATCAGATGATCCCAATCTAACAATACTAATATCCACAACCA
Organism: Cryptomeria japonica; assembly: GCF_030272615.1. Taxonomy (NCBI): domain Eukaryota; kingdom Viridiplantae; phylum Streptophyta; class Pinopsida; order Cupressales; family Cupressaceae; genus Cryptomeria; species Cryptomeria japonica. The sequence continues at coordinate 651,602,038 of NC_081413.1, forward strand.
TCTGATTATCATTAAATAAATCAATATTAAGTTACATATTATATCATGTACAGGTATCCTTTTATATATACATCTTTAGCTACAAAATAGGTAATCAAGGTATACATCTTCTCCATAGTACAAGAAACAACTAAAAGGTTGAAATATCCAACACGCTCATGAACATCCAATGCAAAGAAAATATCCCAATGGAAGAAGGCATCAACCACCTGACCTTGTGGAACCAAAAAGAGACACCCCATGCTCTAGAGAATGATATAAGGCCCCACATAGACAAAGCTTAGATTGAAACCTGTCTCCCAAGAAACACAACAAATGACATAAACAAGACTGCCAATACCAAACATAGGCTCAAATATAAAACAAAGAAAAATGTCAGAGACTTCCATGAAACAAAGGCTGGGACCAAGGATACACATAGGGGAAAGTGTCATTGCATGCCATCATCAAGGTTACCCTAGCAATCTCTCTAGACCCTAGTGCCAAGTGACACCCATGAGGAGCCAACTTAACCTCTTATGAAGACAATAGAGTATAGTCATGCCAACAATACCTTCCCAATCTCATCTTGAGCCTACACTAGCACTCTAGGCCATGAGTGGGGAAACAAAACATTTTATTAACTTGTTAATGTGAAAACTACCCAACCCCTAAATAAATTATTATCAATCTTTTGCATTAAAAAAAATTCTATTGAAATCTCCTACCGGTCTAGACCTCGAAACCCATCACAAGGGATCTTTTGGTGGTATCTCTCATGACCCCGACACCCACTTCGAAACCACTCCCCCTATCATCTTCCTATACCTAGGGTAAATATAACATAAATATAAAGGATCTAAAAAATCTTATAATGCATTCATCCAAAGGTTCCATATCCAAATTGAATCATAACATAATTGAAACCATAATGCCAATATCCAACAACGTCATATGTAGGCCAATTATGGAACCAATATTCTCAATATCAACATTTATCCAAATATGAATCCATCAATCTGACAACAAGGTATATCAACCTATCTCAAAACCATAGTACATAATAGTACCAAAATGATCAAAAAGATTCTAGTCAAAATCTTGAGAAACATCATAGAGAATCATAAAAATCCCAAAATCAAGCCTTTGATTTGTCACAGACATAGAAAAATCAACTATTAAAAGAATAAATAGAAGAACAATAGTTCTATACAGAAACATCTGGCGCATTTACATAAAACCCTAGTGCATACACAAGATGTTTTCAAACACAAAATGTTTTCAAATGCAAAATATTTTCATGCATACATAGAATTTTTCAAACTTAGAATGTTTTTCATGCAAACACAATATGTTTTCAAATATAGAATATTTTCACGGACATAGAATGTTTTCAAATATAGAATATTTTCATGGACATAATGTTTTCAAACACACAATCACATGAAAGCACAAACATAGCTCACAGTCATGAGGTAAACAGTCTTTTCTTTTCCAAAATCAAGATATAAAATTAATTGTGAAGGCAAGAAAACCTTTGACCTAGGAATTAGAAGAATGTTCTAAATCTAAAGAAAGTTGAAGCATAACCCAAAATCTAGAAAACACCAATGCAATCCACAACAACAAAGAAAATTGCCAAAATACATAATCCACAATGAACAAATTCCACAGATAACTTTTGCAAAATCCAAAAGCAATTCTTCTTGCCAAAATACCAAAAATTATCTAGGACAATATTGCAAACTTCTCCAAAATTCAGCCCATGCAATAATAATGCAAAACTCTCCTAAAAAAACTTCAAAAAGTCCTAAATAAAGCATAAAGAAAAAATCCTATTTAATAATAATAATTTTTCATGCATAATACCTAGTCAAAAATTTAATACAAAGCATAAGCTCACTCCACTTCCATCTTCAAAAACAAAGAGAAAATATTTAAAAATAATAAATACTAAAGAAAACTCTCAATTAGTCAATAAAGTTAAATGAAATAAAATAAAAGAATAAATAATTAATAATTAAATATTAAAGCTCTAATAAAATAATCCCAATAAAGTAATTTATTTAATGATATTAAACCCGTAATAAATATTATTTATTAATTACACAATTAAACTTATAACATTACTTATTAATTAATTACCACAATAAAATCAACCAAAAATAATAATTAAATAAAATACGGCATAACCGGAATTGTAGAACTGACAAGGTATCGACTAGGCCTAAAATGTGCTAGGAAAATATATCATTCTTCATTTCAACATGGTATCGGGATTAGAGACACACTCAAACCTGTTAAGCCCAGTGGACTCAATGTCTAGTACCTACAAGCTGCATAACACCAAATGTCTTTGCACAACACACACACACATAGTCACAAAGTACAGACATAGGTGGTAAGAGAATCGTAATGTCACACCCCACTCACAATGAGTCATATGAAATCATCCTGTCCACACACACACACATATAATACATCATAAAGACACATCAATAGCCACATGATATCCAATATAACATGAAGTAAAGTTATCTCATAACATGATAACATCATAAGTAACGTAAACCACTAAATATGCATAAATGTCTAAATAGCAACATAATCCAAAGTATATCATGATCCACATATAACATAATGTACCATCTGTTAACATAGATTAATTGTCATCCAATAGTATCATGAAAAACATAAACAAAACCACAAGAATCTACCAAGAGTATCACAATGTATCTAAACAAGTCCATAGAAGTCTATCAATGTATCAAAATAAAAGCATGTCAAGGAGGGACACTATAAGAAATACGTTAGGAGTTAGCACAAACATGTCAGAATATAACTGTATACACAGTAGAAATTATCATATATGCTGCAATAACTACCAAATATACAGAAGAAAAATAAACTACACAAAGTAAAAAACCTTAATTTAACTAGATATGCACCAAAATGAACCATAGACATGCCTAAACTTGTCACATATGTGACAGAAACAGCAAAAAAGTGTTAGAATAGAATTGTAAAAACCCCAAAATGCAACAATATGTGTTGTGTTGATCACAATGGTAGGCTTGTCTTAGTAGTGGCACTCTCACTTGGTACTCAGGCAAACCAGTTTTCTGAGGCAAATGCTGCTTAGATCGGGCTTCAACTTGCAATTTGTGGAGGGTTTAACAAGGTATGACTTGAAAGTGATTCTCTTAATATCATTAATTGTTTGAATAAGCAGATGCCTTCTAGTTGGACAATCAAACACTTAATCCAAGATTGCCTTGTTTTGATTTCTAAGTTGGATGAAATTTGAATAACTTGTGTTTTTCGGGAAGGTAATCAACTTGCAGATTACGTGGCCAACTTAGGTGTGGTGTATGAGAAAATAAAATGGTGGATGGCAAGGGAACCTTCCCAATGCACTTGTGTGAGCTGACACGAAGGGATGTTGAAGATCTTATTTACTCCCAACAACTGAATATTAATGATGATATCTTGTCACATGAGTAAAGCCACTTCTTGTAATAAATGGAATCAACACAATGCTAGGGTTCCCGATTGTTCTTGGTCTCCTAGATTTGTATCTCCTGGGCTTGGGATTAAGCCTGTGAACCTCAAAATAGGCAAGGGCAATTCAAATATGGGGGAAGATAAAATTAGAATGGAGCCATCCTCATGCTATAAATTGGAATAAAATATGGAAATGTAGATTGAAATTGCGGATGGTGGTCTTGTTCCATACCTCAGAAAACTGCATGGTCAAGATCCTAGAGCAATAAAAGGGTTTCTGAAGGGTTGGGACAATGACATTCTCAGTACTTGTGGAGCTTAATTTAGAGTTGATGAAGTGTTTATAGCTGAAATTACTGGTTTGCAAATGGAAGGGAATTTTTTTTACAGAGAGATGAAGGCAATGGAGGAAGCCCTACCCGTGTTCTTTGAAAAGAAAAGTGAAAGGGACAGAGTGAGGAAAATGGTAGATAGGAGCTACAACATAAAAAACTTGATAAGTCTTTGGGTAGATGTGGCAAAGGTGGTTATGAGGTACACCACCTTGGATGACCACTTTTTCAGTATTTTTTCCTACCATTCCACTATTTTAAATCATTTTAGACATGATAGGAAAATTTCTTTATTTTTGTATTTACTCTCTTCCTTGGAGAATATTCTTACTAATACTCTTTTTGTATTTTTGTATTTACTCTCTTCCTTGGAGAATATTTTACATGAGGGGTTGATTCTTCTTATCACGGAATATGCCAAATTGAATGAGGTCAAGCCATACTCTGTCTAGAAAACTGAAAGCAACCTTAAACACTTTATTGTCCCTAATGTGCATGTGGTGTTGGACATCGAAATTGAAGATGAGAAGGGGTTGGGTGAGATGGCCTGGATTGGCATGACCTTCATGTTCAAGATGATGACCAAGAATACTAGTCCTCGGAGGAAGAGGGACCCCCCAGAAGGCCACTTCTGACACTAATAACAGAAGAAAGAGTATACCCCACCCTAGAATTGCATCCAAAAATTACAAAACCCCTCCTTCCAAACCCCAAGAGATGGGCCATAATACCTCTAAAAAGAAAAAGGTAGGGAAAGTGGCAGACACAAAAGGAAAAGGGGAAGACAAGATTAAATTGGATATTCCCCTCAATGTGGATCAAGTGGACCCTGGAGATAGAAAAAGTGATGAAGTGGATATTTATATGCTTCTAGCTAACTCAATAACTAGTCTGGAAAAATTCTTCTATTGGGTGATTAGGGAAATTGTCTTCATCAAATAGGGTATAAAATATATTATCAACACCTTTACTTAGAACCCAATGCCTGATAAAACCAATAAGCTCCTCAAAATGACACAAAATTTGATTGAAGATGTGAAGGTCATGAAAGCTGAGCATGAAGCTATAATAGCCAATTTGGAGAAGGGTATGGATGAATTAAAGGATAATTTCAAGGTTTTGGAGGGGATTAGTAAAGAGGCAATGAACAACAATGCTGAAGGCCTCAAAAAGTTGACTGAGAAAATTGCAATGCATAAATCCCATCCACTCAACAACATTCTGTAATCAGTTGCCAAGTCTAAAAAGAAAAATCTTGATATTTTGTCCATAGGGAGCGGAAGTGTAGGTGTCTACGGGACCTTCTTCTAGGACTAGGAGAAGGAACCAAGAGAAAATCATCATGGAAGAGCTTGAAGAAATTAGCAAAAGATGATTGAAAAAAATTATCAGCTTATGGAAGCTCTTGGTTAGTTTTTTGGTTGTTTTGCCTAGGTTTCTCTATTGTATTTTGTTGGGGTCTATGGGGTGTCTCCCCTATTTTTTTCATCGTCTGGTTATTGGTACTTCTCTGGTTTGATACTATTTTGATCTTTCTTCTTTCAGATTTGGGTTTTGGGTCCCTATAAAACCCGTTTTATCATAATAAAAAATAATATGTATTGTGCTAATAATGACCATAAATGTGTCAATAATAACCAAAAATACGATAAGAATTAGAATTTGACGGAAGAAACAAAAATGTAATAGAAACTACTAGAAAAGTAGAATCATTCAAAATTGATGCAAAATTTTGTTGGAAATCTAAAAACGCTAAACAATTAAAGGAACAAGCTAGAAACAAGGGACAAGTGTCCCACTTGACGTGCTAAAATGTATATGTCAAATTTAAACCCTAATATTACAAGCCTTGGTTCCAACCACAAAACTATAGATCTACAATGAAATTCAACAACACGTGAATGAAGAACCCTCAAACATATAAAATTATAAAATAAATCAAATGACACCTTCACACATTCAAATGGGTTTGATCTTCATTGTTCTCCTATATCCATTTGATCTTGTTTTGATATAGTGCTCTCATATTTTTGTGCTTGCACGAGAGCTCAATGGGGAATGCATGTAGTTATGATGATGTAGGCTAAAGTCAAATTGGCAGAATGTAAGCATGCTCCAAGATTCAATTGATGGAAAGAGAGAGGAGGAAGCCTCTCAAGTATAGACAGTATCCTAAAAATGGATGGATGTGATTAAGAGGTGAGACACAAGATGTCTGACTAAGATTGAATAATAGGTAGAGGAAATAATAAAAAAGAAGTGGTTGGGATGGACAAGAGTTCACTTGTCACTTAGACAAATGAAGAGGAAAAAGAGGTAAATGAATTAATTAAATAAATTAAAGAATTTATTTAATAAATAGAAGAAAGGCATACAACTTGAGTTGGCCTAGTGGTGGAGAACTTATTCTCTTGAAAGAGAGGTCAATAGCTCAAATCCCACAAGGGGGTGAGGTATGTACGCCTTATGAGCTTTGGCCCATTATCGATTAAAAAAAAAGAAAAAAAATGAAGGGCCACATAAATTAAATAAGTAAAATATTTATTTAATTTGGAAAAGTGGAAATTAAAAAAAAAAAAAATTATTTAAATTCGGATAGATTAGGGTTTATAAAAGGTTTTCTAAATTAATAAAATAAATAAATATTCATTTAATTAATATAATTAAAAGAGTTAATTAAATAAATAAAAAATATTTATTTAATTATACTACGACAATTTTAGATGTCTACATAAAAATAATGTCTATCAATATTATAAATACAAAAGTTAAATAATTTGCCACATGCTTCAACTCTATTTCATGACCAACATTAGCCCCATTCAAAGAAAGATTCTCCTTACCATCAGAGGCCCTAGAAGGATGAGAATAATTAACCTGTTCATTGAAGCATAAATCCTTACTGCTTGGGATCTGTCAGCTATTCTGAGTATGCTCAATTCTTTTTTCCATCATATTATGTAGGGAAGACATATCTTTCCACCAAGTGGTTGCCTTCTCCACTCTCCACTTGACACACTAAGTAGCAAAATGTCTTGTCTGCAACATCTTCTGCATCTAAAAGGGACTCCCTCATAGTCCAAGAACGATACCTAGTAACCCTTCGAATTTTTAATAAAAATATTTTCTAGGAGGACCCCAACGACATCTATCTCCATTACAATATGAGCATAAGTAGAATGTAGAAGATTAGATTATTCCTACCCACCATCAAGAAATTTCTGAAATAGTTCCCCAACATTTCAAAATAGGATTCAAACCAATATTGAGGAGGAAGTTTTAGAAGTATCACCCATAAAGGAATTTGATCAAAAGATTTTGAGATTTGATTGAAATCTAGATGCCATGGTTTCAACATAAGCATCTGATTACCCTCTCAACACCATTCATGGTCACATAGCATCTTATTTCTATCTTTCACATCTTCAAAAACTACAATACAAAAAACGTAGGCACTTGGATAGATTTAAACACATCCATCCAAGATGGGTTCCCATTAAGCAGTAATCCATTTGTGATGTTCTTTTAAAATTGACCAAATGCCTCTAAAATGCCCAATCTAACCCAACCCAGAAAAAACACTCACATTATGCTCCACCTCCTCTTCAATCTCATCAGAAAAAGAAGATGGAATTGGTCCCAGCCTTGCCCAAAGTGGAGGCCTTGGACACAACCACCCTTAAATCCCCTTCCAAATGCTCTGCCTTGTTGTGCATCCAGCCAATCTGAGGACCTTTCTTGTCAAAGTAGTTTCTTATGGGCAATAGAGATCCAATCTCCACTCCTCTCTCCATGTACCATGCTTACAAGGGTAAACTAGAAACATTTGAGAAAACTAGCAGCATTTGGGCGTTAAGATCTATGATCAGAGGGGCCACCCTCTCTGTTGGTGTAAATAATTATTCATCTTAGATATTACACTTACTTAAGTTTACTTAGGAAATGCATTTCATAGTAGTTTGGGTATGAGACACTTGGGTGTTTGTGCCACATTGGGATAGTGTGTGTAGGAGAAATTCCACCTTTTATGGTGTTGATCTTGTTGTTACACTCCACTCTTGTTGTTACACTCCACATTCAGTGGGTGATCCACCTCATGTGGACTATTATATTATTTCTCCTACCTACCCACACCTATTTCCTACCTGCCCTTGTTTCTTATTGAGCCACATGTCATGTTTGTGTGCTCACATATCCCTAGCCTTGCCTATATAAGCAAGCTCATCTACATTGTATGTAACAATGTAATCTTGATTATTGATCATTTTCTATTGATGAGAATACAGTTTATTCTTGTCCTATATTGTGTATCTATTTTGTACATTTCATTGAGCTCTTGATCTTGGCAAAATCTCACATGGTATCAAAGCCATTGGGGCTTCATTGATTCGTGTTGAAGAGGCATTATTGTGATATCAAGAGGCAGATCTGAAGAGTAGCATCCTTTGGAGGTGTCCTAGACCAGATCTGACCCCGCCATTGCGTCCAAAAGGCCATTTCCATGAATTTTGGTTATAAAGTTGGCCTATTTTGGTGAGAAATTTTTTTTCTCCAATTTTGCTATAATCGTATGGATTTCGAAAATTTTTTCATATATTTCAAAAAAAAAAACATTTCTGAAATATTTTTCAAAAATAAAAAATAAAAAAATTAGAAAAATTTTGAAAAAAAAAAAGTTTTTAGGGGGTCTGCAGACCCCCCTCGTACCTGCGTATTGTAGGTTGCAGGTTGCATCCCTGTACCTACCACTGACAGGTACCCTCTACACCGTCGACACCGCCTGTACCCTGTGCCTCATCCCGTGCTCGTTGTCGCCACGACGCTGCCGCCGCCGCACCGGCGCCCAAGGTCCCCGCCGGTACAGGCCGCGTCCTCCCGGCTCCGCACCAGTCTAGCCGCTGCCGCCTCGCTTTGCACGCCGGCCTCTCAGCTACGGCACCTCACTCCCCGGCAGTCAACCTAACCCGGCGAATCCCGCGTCCGCCATGTGGCAGGCGGCCACTGGCCCGCGAGTACACCCGTACGCGCAGACAGCTGAGTCATCTGCCATGCAGACCTACCCAGTCAGCTTTTTCCATACGCCACTGTATAGTGCCCAGTCAGCAAATCCGTACAGTACGGACTACACAGTCACCTGCACAGTCATCTGCCACGTCAGCTGTTCGTACAGTACGGATGCCCAGTCAACAGATAGGCAATTTTTTTGTGACTGTCATACGGCCATCAAATTTAACCCAGTGACTTGCTGATGTCAGCGCCACATCAGCATTTTTCAAAAATTTGGCAAGCCCCTCTCATTTGCATTTTTGATTTTGCAGTTCAACTTCAAATGGCCATAACTTGCTCATTGTTGCTCCTTTTTGGGTGCAATTTTTTTTGAAATGGGCTAAAATTTCATGCTCTCCACAGTGGTGAAGAATTTTTTTGATTTTGATGCACTGACTTTTTATAAAATGCAGTTTTTGGTGACTGTACCTGAGTAATCCCAGTTTTTGCAACTTCAGAAGCTTCATTTGGGGTCATACGACCTCCTTTTCAGGTGTCATTTTTTTTGAAAGTGCGTATTTTTTCATCTACTTTCACATGATGCTATCATATTCATGCCATTGTAAGTAGAAATTGTACTTTCAGATTTTGGCCATTTTGGCTCTCTTGGTACTTGTATATTTGCTTGAATCTCAGTTAGATTCATTGCACTATTGATTGAAGTCTCTTGTATCTCATTTGAGAAGTTGTAAAAATTGCATCATAAGTCCACTTTGCCTTGTTTTGCAAGTGGCTCATTGTAATCGCACTAAGTATAAAGTGCCAAAATCATCACTTTGGGGGGGGTACTTTGATTGAGTGAATTTGGGGGGGTGTCTCTTGTGATTTTGTGCTCTTGTGTTCCTTCCTTTTTGCTGCTATGGGTTCTTCTAAGTTTCCTCTCTTAACTCATAATTATGCTACTTGGAAAATTAATGCATGGAGTAAACTTATGGAAAAAGGACTCACTCATTACATTGATGGAACTATTGTTGCTCCAGCTGATCCTAAGGTTGATCCAGTTGGTCACTTAGATTGGCTCACTAAAAACATCATGGCAATTGGTACCTTAAGAAAGTATTTATCAAAGGATCTCATTTTTCATATTGAGAAGTGTACTCTAATCAAGGATGCTTGGCAAAAGTTTCAAGACTTGTATGGTCAAGTTGATGAGATTAGGGGATATCAAATTGATAGTGATCTCACCATGTTAGATCCCAAGAACTTTGATACTATACAAGATTATGTCACTAAGGCAAATGAGTTGAGGGCACAACTCAAAGATTGTGGCATTGATAAGAAGGATACTCAATTGATATTCAACTTGATAGGCAAGCTTCCACAAGAATATGCAACATTTGTTTCTAGTTCCCAAACCCATAGGATGACAATGGGTTCAAGCTACAAAATGCCTACATTTGATGCTTTCAATGAAATGTTGATGATGGAACAAACTAAGTTGATAAGAATGGGCATTCTTAAGGCTTCTAAGTCTCAAGCATTAGTGGCAAATCAAGGGAACAAAGGAAATCAAGGAAAGGACAACTCAAATAAGAAGAAATGGAAATCAAAGCCTAAAGAAAAAGCACCATCTTCTCCACAACAAGGAGATTCATCCTCTTCCAAGAGAGATAATTCACCAAAGAGGGAGAGACCTACTTGTGCTTATTGTAAAAAGATTGGTCATGAGGAGCATCGTTGCCATTCTAAGAAGATTGATGAGCTCACACATATCATCAAAAAGCATAACATTGATTTGCCTAAAGTCTACAAGAAGGATGATTCATCAACTTCCACTTCCTCACATTCAAAAGGAAAAGGGCAAGCATTCATGGCTTCTACAAGTGGAAAGACTCACTCTTTTGGAACAAGAAAAGGAAAAGCTCTATGTGCTACTATTAGTCATAATTCAGAGAGATGGCTTCTAGATTCAAGGGCTTCTCATCATATGGCATCTTCGCAGTCTATGTTCTCTACATTTGAGCCTTGCACCATGCCACAGATTTTGATGGGCAATCATACATACATGGATGTGATTGGGAAAGGATCTATTGACATTGAGGATAACTCCTTCAATGATATGTTGTGTGTACCCCACTTGACAAACAATCTCCTTTCTATCTATCAAATCACACATGGCGCAACTACGAGAGTTGTGGAGTTCACACCTGACTCAGTTTTTATTAGAGACTTGGAGACTAGAGCTATCATTACGACTGGGGTGGTTGATCATGCTTCTCAGTTATACTCCTTTTCAGATTTTGTTGATGATGATGATTTCACATTTGATGATTCTACACATGATGATCACACTTCTTGTGATGGTTCACTTTTTGAGGAGAACTTTGGACACTTGAACATGGGAATTCTCACATGTTACCCCGTTCTTTAGTCTTTTATTTCATCTCCTCATATTGATATCACATCACCTATTGCACCTAATGATGCAGATAGTGTGACAGTTTTGCCTTCAGGTGATTCAGTGCAGCAGGATATTCGTTGTCTTCCAGCTTCAGATTCATGGGATGATTACTTGACAGATATTGCAGGTTTGTTTGTGGAATCCTACATTGTAGATTTGGGAGACATCATTGATGACATTCATCTTCTCTTTGATGAAGGTTATCCTTCTTCGATTGTTGCGAGGGAACACTCTGACCCTCTTGTTCATTCTCTACATGATTGTGGATACTTATGTACAGTAGTTGGAGGAGGTCTCTTTATGTTTTGAGGAGACATGTGAGTCTTTGGGACATGTTCTACATCCATCTCCACTAGATCTTGGAGTGCCTTTTTCAGCAATGTGGCACAGTTTACCACCTTTGGAGGGGGTATCTTTCAACATTGACATGGGGACACTTGAGCAGTTTTCAGAGATTCCTTTCATTATGAGTTTTCTTCGTACATCTTCCCTTCATGATTGGGGAGACTTCATGGATACACCTTTGGTTTTGTTTCTTCCTAAGGGGAGGAATGTTGTTCGACATTCATGGAGCAGTTTCTTCATACATCGAGCTTCTATCATTGGTGCAGATTCCACATTGAGGGGGGGCTTCCTAGCTTCTCTTCTTCTCTCATATGGGAGGGACTTTTTCCTCACATGGGGTTTTGTCCCTCACATTCTTCTATGAGAGTTCTCTTGTATGTTTTTCATCTCTCTTTTGGGGGAGGGTTTTTTCCCATTGGGTTTTTCTCTCTTTCCCCACTTTGTGAGAGTTTTCATTGCATTGGTTTGCATGCATTTGCATTTGTACATGGGTACCTAACATGGCCTCGTAGTCGGGACCCATCTTGCATTGCTTAGTTGCATTGTAGACTTAAGTGCATTCCCCTAAGTTGCACTTAAGGGGGGGTGTTGGTGTAAATAATTATTCATCTTGGATATTATTACACTTACTTAAGTTTACTTAGGAAATGCATTTCATAGTAGTTTGGGTATGAGACACTTGGGTGTTTGTGCCACATTGGGATAGTGTGTGTAGGAGAAATTCCACCTTTTATGGTCTTGATCTTGTTGTTACACTCCACTCTTGTTGTTACACTCCACATTCAGTGGGTGATCCACCTCATGTGGACTATTATATTATTTCTCCTACCTACCCACACCTATTTCCTACCTACCTTTGTTTCTTATTGAGCCACATGTCATGTTTGTGTGCTCACATATCCCTAGCCTTGCCTATATAAGCAAGCTCATCTACATTGTATGTAACAATGTAATCTTGATTATTGATCATTTTCTATTGATGAGAATACAGTTTATTCTTGTCCTATATTGTGTCTCTATTTTGTACATTTCATTGAGCTCTTGATCTTGGAAAAATCTCACACTCTCAAACCCGTCAACAAAACCGTTCCTTACCTTTGTAGGAAGATGGAATTGGTTCCAACCTCACCCAAATTAGAGACCTTGCACACAACCACCCTTAAATCCCCTTCCAAATGCCCTCCCTTGCTCTGCACCCACCCAATCTGAGGACTTTTCCCATTGGAGTTTCTTAGGGGCAACAAAGACCCAATCTCCACTCATCTCTCCTTGCACAACATGTACAAGATCATGCTTTTCCCAAACCCTAGCAATTGCAGGCGTCAACAACAACCTCATCTCCACAAATTTTACATTATAATTATGAAAGTTATAAAGATTGATGAAAAACTTAATGCTACAAATATTTATTTAATATGGTTACTAAACTTATAGGAGTTTAGTAGGCCCATGTGTGAGATGGAGGTAGTTAAGATCGGTAAAAACCAAAAAAATTAGCTTGCATTTCACTTAATGAAAATATGGACATTGCACAAGAATCAATATATTAAAAATATAATATGGTGGCAAGATGCCAGTGTAGGATGGCAAGGCGTGGCAAGGCCTTGAAGCAGGGCTATAGGGAACGGTAGAATGTGGCAAGCTTCCAGTTTCCTCCATCAGGCTCGCCAACGACAGTCAAAGGATGCCCCTCATTTCGGCTAATACTCAAAATTTGACATCAACCCCTTCATCAAAATCTTCAGGGATAAACCTTTCATCAAACTAGTTTTAGACTTACCCTCAGGAAACTGATGGTTGAATCATTTCGCATGTTTACAAGAACCTGTAGAATCATTTGAACTCCATCTAGCTTGCCCATTTCATTCCCATCCTCACAAAGCAAATGGTAACCTACATAATCATTTGACATCCAACACCTTCGCTCAGGGAGCTTCTCTTAACCATGGGGCGCGTAAGGTCCCCATTGGTCACCCAAGCCACCGTCCACCTTTTCAAAAATCATTTGGGCAGGAAAAAAATTTCAAAATTCATTTGGGTGGGAAATTTTTTTTCAAAATCCTCTAAAAAAGATTCCACTTCCAAATCCTCTTCGACCGAAACACCAACAGAAACAACTGATTTTTGACATCTGCGAAGCTTCTCCATCCATCCCTTTCCAACCCTCTCTCAAGGTTTACCATGCCAAAGGGAAGACTAGAGCAGACCAACATGGAGATCATTGAGATCCCCTCAAATCAAAATCAACACACTTGGTGTGGAAAATAAAACTGGTGAAGTGCAAAGAGACGGACTCGTCTTTCCCCATTCCAACTCGGTCTCTAATTGAGAACACCTCCAATATCAAGATATCCTTTCCTGACAACATTCTCTCCCAGTCGGTCTCTTTTCTCTAGAAATCAACTCTCATTGGTAAGTTTAATTCTTCAAACCCTGCATTCATGGGCAAACAGTCATTGGTTGGGTCTTCGTGATATTTTCTTCATCGACAACCACTCGGAGTTTTTTATAGCTTTGTTTTCTTCATCAGAAGATAGAAATGTAGTTCATAAAAACAAAGGCTGGTTTTGTCAAGGGGCTGGTATTTTCACCTTATCCTGGACTCCAAATTTTAAACTAGATGCTAATCTGTGTAGATTTTATCCTTACTAGATCTCTTTTCCCGGTTTACCTATGGAATACATTGAGCCGGATATTGTGGAGACCATGGCCAATCAAATAGGCATTTTTGTTGCTCATGATGTTATACCCTTTGAAATAGTCTAGAGAGATGTTAGGGTCTGCCTTCTCCTTGCCTCAAATAAGACCCTACCAAAGCACCTAACCATCTCATCAAAATGGGGTTTGTGGCATCAAGACATTGTATTGGATAATGCAGAGGTCATCTGCAAATATCAGCAACAATTAGGCCATTTCACGAATTCCTGTAGTGGTCATGAGCGCTCAGAGCTTTTAGTCTATAAAAAATCACTGCTCAGACCCTCTTCAGTGTACTGCCCATCAGCATGAGGTAATTTTGTCTTCTGATCCTATACAATCATGTAATGATCCCTTAGAACCTCAAGATGTCTTAAATTTTGAACCATCCTACGTTCAGTGGATTAATTAGTTGACACATTTTTTCATCATGCATAGCTAGATTCTTTATAGCTATAAAGTTGCCTCCACACCCACACCGGTTCTCCAATTATGTGACAAAACATCTGATGACAGAGAAACTATAGTTTGAGACCTAATGTTCAATGAATCCCCTATTGATATCCAAAATTTAATGCAGAGTTTATCAGTTTCAGGGATAACTGCCTCAAATAAGGAGGGTCATATCCAGGAAGTAGTAGATGACATCCTATCCACTCTTGCTGCAACTATGATTGAGGAAATTGCAGAGGAGGAAGGTTTTAGTATGACAAATGTAATGTGTCCCTTACGAAAAACAAGATGTTTTTGTTCAACTTCTGACATCTCAGATAAAGGGGATCCCCCTTTGGAAATTAGGCAGGATGAAATGGAAACCCTTTCACAAGATGGTGAGGAAAAAAGATTTATTTTTGACTATGCACAATCCTTATCGGTTGAGCAGAGCCCCAGTTTGAAATCAGATGGATTTACAACCCCAAAAAAGAGAGGTAGAAAACCAAACTCTAGGAAGATCCAAGAAGAAATAGAGGCAGCTGTGCAGAGTACTCTAGATGGAAAATTTAAAGTATCAAAAAGAATTACAAGGAGTGCAAAAGGCACTCCCTATTCACAATGAAAATGATTTCTTGGAATGTTAGGGGCATTAATGCCCCTGACAAAAGAGGGATAATCAAATCTCACCTTGATTCTTCAAAGGATGACATTTTTTTACTCCAAGAGACGAAGCTATCACAAGAAATGTATCACAAAACAATGGCTAAATGGACACAATTTGGATCGGCCCACATGCAAGGTGTTGAGGCCTCGAGAGGATTTCATACATTATGGAATCCTAAAAAAGTTCAAGTTCACTTACTAGAACAAGATCATAACTGGCAAATGGTGAAAGCAGTATGCTATGACATGACCTTTACGGTATTCAATGTTTATGGTCCCATCCCCACTCAAGAAAAGAAAGACCTATGGGACAAAATGACTTTGTTACTCCAACAAAAAGAAGCACAAAATTTCATCATTGGAGGAGATTTTAATGCAATCTCATCACATAAGGAGAAACAAGGAGGAATCTACCCATCCCCACGATCTATGTAGGATTTTCTGAGTTTCTCCATAGAAAATAACTTATTGGATGTGATCCCCAATAATGGTCTCTTCACTTGGACTAACAGGAGATCAGGCTTCCTTCAGATTGCAAAGAGACTCGATAGGTTTTTCATTCCCTTGGAATGGCACCTTAAACAGGTCAGTTATTACTTAGACATTCTCCCTATTTCTGAGTCAGATCACTTCCTAGTCCAAATTGTCCTTGAATGAAAAAAACATAACCCCATGTCATTTTTTGGCTCCTCCTTCAGGTTTGAGCATATGTGGTTTAGACATCCACATTTTCAAGCTTTATTAAGACAATGGTGGGTATCCGCCCCTGTATGTAGTGAAACAAAGATGTTCAAATTTTTTAAGAAACTTTAGTTTATTAAGGTCCATGCTAAGGAATGGAATAGGAAGATCTTTAAGAATGTTTTTGCTCAAAAAAAAATCATTGCCCAAAAACTGGAAGAAGTTAACCAAAACATAATTTCCAAGGGCTTGGATCAGTTCTTGCACTCTACACAAAAGGGTCTTCAAAGTGAGTGGGAAGAAGTCTGTAAGAGAGAAGAACAATATTGGAGACAAAAATCAAGAGAGCTCTGGCTAAAGTAGGGAGATAAGAATAAAAAATTCTTTCATGCTTCCACAAAACAAAGAAAAGCTTCTAATGCTATATTCTCAATCAAGCATGAGGACTCAGGGGTATTGATTAGAAATTTAGCAGATATTCAAGAACATGGAGTTAAGTTTTTTAAGAATCTCCTAGCCCCCCCACCCTCTAATTTAGATCCTTTCTCGAAGGATAATGTTGAGCTTCTACTGCAATCTATCCGACCTCTGATCTCCGACTAGGATAACATAGCCCTATTGGCCCCCTTCACTATGGAGGAAGTCCACAAAGTGGTATTTTCCATGTCCCCAGATAAAGCCCCATGTCTGAATGGGTTCACTGCCCTCTTTTTTCAAAAGTGTTGGGATGTGATTGGTTTTGACCTCTTAGAGGTTATGGAAGAATCCAGGAAAAGGGGAGCAATTCTAAAAAGTTTTAATGCAACAAATATTGTTCTCATCCCAAAAACCCCTTCCCCCTCATCATTCACAGAGTTCAGACCTATTTCTCTTTGTAACACAATATATAAGATTGTAACTAAGGCCATTTACCTTAGAATGCACTACCTTATACCTAAGATCATCTCGCAAGAACAAGGGGGTTTAGTTGGGAGACTATGGAAGGGGCCCTAGTAGTGTATGAGGTTTTACACTCTATCCATGAAAGCTAACAAGAAAATTTTGTTATTAAACTTGATATGATGAAGGCATACGATTGAGTTAAGTGAGATTTTCTTTTTAAAGTATTATCAAAATTCGGCTTCTTAGACAAATGGTGCAAATGGATCAAAACTTGCATCTCAGGCACACATTTTTCTATTTTAATAAATGGTTATCCCTCAGGGTTTTTTCAGGGTACATAGGGATTAAGACAAGGTGACCCTTTTTCACCTTTTCTTTTCATTCTCATGGCAGATGGCTTGAGAAGATACATCAATTTTCAATCTTCAAAAGGGATTTGGCTTGGTGTCACTCTTCCAGGTACTTCAATAATAGTAACTCACTCTCTTTTTGTTGATGATATATTGTTATTTGGTAAGTCTTTTCTAAAAGAAGCCAAGCTCATCAAGCAAACACTGGGTATCTATTCTTCTACTTCGAGTCAGAAAATAAATGCTGCCAAGTCTAAGATTTTCATTTTCAACACACCTTCAATCTTATCAATTAAAATATGCAAGACCTTGGTCTTCTCAATGGACCAATTGCCATCCTCCTACCTTGGCATTCCCTTTTTTATAGGATCAAACAAACCATCTTATTGGTCTGCTATCATTGGTAGAATCCAGGCGCGAGTCTCAGCTTGGAAAGTAAGGTGGATTTCACTATCAGGAAGAATCCTCCTTATCAAGTCAGTGCTAACAATGATACCAAACTATTACATGTCTGTCCTCAAAGCTCCCTCATCCGTCATCCAACAATTGCAAAAACTCATTAGAGATTTCCTATGGATTAGTAATATGAAGAATGAAAGGAAAATGCCCTTAACATCTTTGGAAAATATGTCATGCCAAAAATCCCAAGGGGGAGTGGGACTTCACAATTTGAAGCATCGCAACAAGGCCTTTGGAGGGAAATTGATTTGGAAAATGTACACTAATCCTGTCTCCAAATGGTGCCAGATTATGCAATTTAAATATTTGGACAACACTCAACCATCAAGAGTGCTAACAATTTAGACCCTCCAAAGGGGTCTGCTACCTAGAACTTCATGATGAATTCAAGGAATCTAATATCCAAGTACTTTCATGGGAAATCAGTAATGGTCTCAGTGCTAACTTCTGGACAGACTCGTGGTGTGGGCATCCTCCTATTTTTCATTTGGATAACATGGAAGACATTATGAACACAACTATAACTCAATGGGGTACAAAATTGTGTGATTATGTGTCTATTGTAGAAATATTTTTTGGGAAAATAATCTGGAAAGATCCCATTCTTCTCCCAATATCCATCCAAAAATCTTCCTCATTGGCTAATATTTTATTGAATAGGATAGTTATCATGTCTAACAGAGATGATGTGTTATTTTGGGCAGCTTCAAAATCAGGGCAATATTCAATTAAAGAAGGTTACAATGCCCCACAACAGGGTTGCAGCAGCAAGGTAAGTAGCCGGGCATACTCTTTCTATTGGAATGACATTGTTTTACCAAAAGAAGGGTGTTTTGCATGGCTAACTCTAAACAAAAGAATCCTAATTGTAGAGAGATTAGTAGAACTAGGCATTACACAAGCTTTCAATTATGTATTTTGTGACTCAGAGGAAGAATAAGTTGCTCATTTATTTCTACACTGCTCCTTTGCCTCCCAATGTTGGTTCTTCATCATGAATAAACTCCAAGTTATGTTGCCCTTTCTGAAATCACTGTGGGATATGTTTAACTCTTGGCCTCTTTTATTTTCTACATCAACCTTCTCAGGCATTTGGAAATGTGCTCCTGCTCATATTATTTGGGCTATTTGGTGGGAGAGGAATAAAATAATCTTCAGAAAAACACCCTCATCTTTGGATCAAGTTTTTATCAACTTGGAAAATTTGATTACATAAATCTTTAATTCTTCTCTCACTAATTCCAAGGACATCTAGTCATTCACCCGATGGGATAAGGCAATCACAAAACTATGGCACGATATTATTTTGCCAATAGGGATTCCCCTGAACTGGTCCTCAATTCATGTGAGAGACAAGTTGTCCATAAAATGGGTACCCCCAACACCTAATTTTTTTAAGATAAACTTCGACAACTCTTCCCATAGAAACCTAGGGAAGTCGGGAATCGGAGTTTGCATTCAAGATCAATTTGGCAAAATGTGTGCTTTCCAAGCTTCACCCATCCCTCCGGGTAGGAATAACTTGGCGGAGGCAAATGCCTTACTAGCCGGTCTGGTGTTAACAAAGAAGTGTGGCTTCTCTAATATACACATAGAAGGTGATTCATTAGTTATTATCAACTCCATTACCTCAAGAAGATCCAAGACCAGGCAGCTATCTCATGTTCTGAAGCACACCTTGGATCTTCTCAACACTTTCTCGGACTACATTGTCAGTCACACACTAAGAGAGGGTAATTTCGTTGCTGACATGTTAGCAAATATGGGCTGCGATGCTATTTTAGTGGAGTCGGTCACAATTCCTACTAAACTATCTTCTTTTCCTAGATTGCTCGATTTAGTACAGAAGGAAAGTACAACACTCTTATCACAAGCTACTTCCTATTAAATATTCGCATGTAGGCATTCAACCAGTGCCTGTGAACAAGAAAGCTAACAGGACACTTGAATTTATGCTTTTAAATGCATTTTGTAGACGACATGTATGGAACTTTAAAGCAATGTACCCAGGGATTTCCATAACGTCACTACACATGGGGAAAAACAAATTTAAGCCTCTCACACACCCCCTCGACTACATTACGGTCACAAAACTAATGCAAGAATCGCAAACATGATCCTAAAGTCCGATCATTTATTGCAGTTTGAGATGGTAATTTTTGTTTATAAATGGAACCAGCGCGCTCTTATACACACAGCTCTTAGCGAAAATTTTTGAAAATTTTAAAATTTTGAAGTATCTCAGTGCTCTGCAAAATGGAGAATGACTCTTGCGGAGGATGAAGGCAAATACACTGAGAGTATATGCCATGGAGAGACCGGGTTTCACTACAAATTTCAGAACCTTCGACGGCCTTTCATGGACAAATCAATGACAAGGACCTTGATCAACTTTTTCACACAATCTGCAATTGAGAAGACTTGTCAAAGACTTCATCGGTGAGGAGATGTTATCCCCTCAAGCCAAAAGGATTTTATATCCCTACCAAATTCTCAGTTCCTTTTTGTCAAATTCTCTGAATCTCTTGCAAAATATGCTTGCTCCGACCTTGTTCCATGGAGCCCTAGCAAAATATAATCTATGGTAGGGGTCGACTCTCCTTGAGGACCTCTTTCCATGCCACTTTATTCAATCTAGCCATGCTTACATGGTATTCTATGACCGAATAAAACATTCCCTCGAATGATAAAACTTCTGCCATGTGAAGAATGACCTGCATCAATTCGGCAGACAATTGGATGACCACATTGTGCACAGAGTCAAAATTAAAGTCATGGCTCTGATGGAGATCCTAGAAATAGACAATGTTGACCCCTGTGTGCCAACTTCATAATCTGTGGAAAGGGGTGGGGCTATAGACAGGGTTCCATACCTCTACGTATTGGTGTAGGACGAAGCCATGGGATGGACTACCCCATCTCTACCCGCCTTCGATGCCCCTGTAATTCAGATCCAGGAAGACGCCGCCATGGTCGAGTAAAATTATTCTAACTTTGTTTTTTGCTAATCAGAATATGCTCTATTTGGACGAGTGGAAAATCTCATGGCAATCGGTATGACCCACAAAATTTTGACTACCCCTTTCTTTCTGGTGTTGGCTCTTGCATTTTATTTCTATTGGCATACTAGGACCGGTAGAGGAGTCATCCTCTTATCTTATCGACTAGCATCGGTATAAGAGACTTTTCTTCTTTATGAACTGGTCATGAAATCAACAGACCGGTATCAAAGTACTGGTACAACATAACCAAAAACTGATCATGGCAATTTTTCAGTCTTCCATCAACCAGATTCTCACTTCTCAATTTGCACGGCAACTAGTTGTGGGGGTCGGTTTGTATGGTTTCCTCCGGTCCCTCCCTAACCTGTTATCCCAATTTTGGCCCCTAAGCGGCTCATTCTACAGGCAAACCTTATCTATCTCTCTAGATTCGGGGGGCTTCTTCTCATGCCCCTTCTCCTTTTTACATTGTATTTGAGCAAGGATATAGGGTTTTCTTCCTGATTCTTTCCCTATTGAGCTCTTGAATCAGTTTTCTTATATATATATATATATATATATATATATTAGTGGCTTGCCATTTGTGTTTCAAAAAAAATATATATATTAAAAATTTGACAGTATTTTGAAAATACATGCATTTATTTTTTTCAATAAATAAAGTTCAATTCGAACACAAATTTTATTGATAACTAAAAATAATTACAACATAATTATATAAGCTACAAAGTATTTATCTTAAGCTATAGTAAAATGCAACACATTTCTTATGAAGATCCTTGTCCTTTCATTATTCTTATATAATAAAAAGAATATAAAAAAATAGAAAACAATTAAATTAGTAATATATGCAAATGTCTTACTAAGTTTTCAAATTCATAGAGAATTTTTTTTTTACAATTATATCATATTTTGAGAAGATTTTAAATTAATACATGTTTATAATAAACATTATACAATCATATTAAATATTAATATTAAATGATAATTAAATAATAATTACCTATTTACTAATAATACATATCAAAATCTTAAATTTAATATATTATGTCAAGTTTCTAAATGCATACAATCTTATTCAAAATATTCAAAAATTAAATTAACTAAGATTCTAAACTGGAAAATAGAAACTATTCTAAATTTTTAAATTAAAATATTATAAAATCACAAGAATTATATCCCATCATTTTAAAAGAATATAAATAAATTTGTATTAAACATTCTAAAATAATATAATCAATATTTAAACTATGTAGCATTATATAATATATATTATCTATTATAATTTCTATGGTTCTCATGTACGATCAAAACTGAAAAAAAATGGTCATATAGACTATTAAATTCTAGGTCTAGTACAAATTAAATACATTTGAATTTATGTTACATTAATCAACTCAAGATTCTTACAAGAAAGTTTCCAATGTATTGTCTTTTTCCATTTAACATTCATCAACTCAAGATTCATAAAAGAAAATTTCCAATATATTGCCTTTTTTCCACGTAACATTTATCAACTAAAAACTCATAAAAAAAAGTTTTTAATGTATTGTCTTTTTCCATTAAACATTCATCAACTCTCAAGATTCATAAAAAGAATGTTTCCAATACATTATAAATTTCCTTAATTAAATCACAGTAATAATGAATAAATACTTATCTCCACATTAATAATACATAATTTATAATTTCAACAGATGGCGGTTAAGAATGTTGGCATGGGTTCTTCATTATGGGCTTGCATTTTTATTGCCCTCATTTTTCTTCTACCAACTATAACATTCAGTTCACCTACAATATCAGGTGAGAAATATTTATACCATTTCAACTTATCATATTATGTTTACAAACATTTAACAGGAATGATCAGTTGAGTTTAATTGTAAACTTTTTTTAATAAAATATTTGTTCCTTGAAATGCAGGGTCTTCAGCGACTCTGGCGACATGTAATGATAATTGTTCGCTATGCGATCCTCCAGATAATGGTGATTGTTCGCTATGCTTGCATGGGGAGCCAACATGCTGTGAACTAAGAAATATCACTGTCTGCTGCAGGTGTCCCTAGTATTTATTGTATTTACAGAATAAGAGAGTGAGATGGCATTAGGTAATGAATTTTACTTTTTAATAATTAAGAGAATAAGAGAGGGGATATTTCGAAATGGATTTTCCTTTTTAATAAATTGGATGCATTTCTTATCAGAATGAACCACACTTGGAGTACCTTTATTCTTTCAATTTCACTAGTTGCAATATTGCTTTTCCATTTGAGTTTGGAATTGTAGGTGAGATCAACAAAGTCTCATTTGAAGGTAAAAGAAGAACAATGGAGGTCAAAGAAGGCAACACAATGAGATTGTTTGCGCATTTATTTTAATGTTTTTCTTTAAATCCTTTATTTAGTGTATTAGGATTCATTTTCTTAACTTGTTGGTTTTTGTGGTTAGCTAACTCATGTGTTATGAATCTTATATCCGATTTCCTAGTTACAATAATAAAATCTTTTTATAACCAATGATTAAATATTATTGATAGATCATTCCTCTACCATATAGAAATAATATTACAAAATGTTAAAAAAGTCATCCTAATTTTTCAAATATTAAATAAATCATTAATAATGTTCAATCTAAAAATGCTAAACTGCATGTGCATATCACAGTCACATCAAACCAAACCAAACCTGGAAAGTCCACCAGAGTGTCTCTAATTTCTCTTAAACTTTTGTTTTCTTTATCAATTCACAGTGAGAATGTGGAGGTCTTTTTCTAATTGACTAAAACCAAATAATATTAATTATAAACAGCTGAAACAATTCAGTACTAATATAATTGGCCTTATCGGCTTACACTAGAAGCCATAACTCTTTTCAAAATTTGTAGAGTGCACTCCCGAAATATCATTTATTTGGTAATGATAAATGAACAGCTCTTATGGACACTTGGAAAAAATGTTTAATTTTGCCATTGCTATCAAACTGCAATGTTTGTTTGGTAATGATAAAGCAAATGGTCTGTCATTTCTATTTTAGCCTGCCTCGAACTCTAATTTTAATTTATTAACCGTCTATATTTGAAAATGCATGTGATTTTCTTTTTCACTTTTATTTTTGTGATCTGCTATAATATCTGGTTTTTATTTTTAGACTACCTATATTTGAATATGTATGTGAATGTCTCATTCAATTTTTATTTTTGAAGCGGCCTGTAGTGCATGTGATGGTCTACAATTTGATATCTTCATGTTGGTGCATGTGATTGTCTATCATATTTATCGTTGAGAGTAGCGTACGTCCTGGTCAGCATTCATTTAATTTTAAACTTAACCATTTTTCTCTCTCTTAAGTTGCTTATACAATTCTGCAAAACCTCACAAAAATATGCATAAATTCCTATCAGAGTGAGCTTTATTGAGTATCTGTAGTGAAAGCAACAAGCATTGATAAGAGGTAACATTGGATTTCAGAAGTGTAAGGATATATAGAAAATCCCCGACAGAAATTAAAGTGAGTTGAGACTTTCCATTAAAAAAAAATCCATAATTTTGGCGCCTTAAAGTTGATGGTCGGTTTCAGGAGTTCTATAAATATACGGGTTGGCCAAAATCACAATGATTTACCAGCAAACTCTGAAACCATGAATGACTAAAGAGAAAATGACAGTGAAGATGAGAAGGTGATAATGATTTACTGGCAAACTCCTTTAAAAATAATTAATAGTACGTGGGAGTAAACCCGTGTGAATGGCAACGCCACCTTACATTTCTATTAAAATTTTGAACTGGTTTGTACCTTTTACATTTATGGCATATTATCATTTAAATCAAATGTCAATTCTCTTGCTACATTTATGGCATGAGAATTGACATGTAGCTGTCCATCTATCTCCCATGTAAAATCGTGACATGTAGAGGGCCCATGTACAGTCTTGTTTCGCAGCTTGGATTCATACCAAGACTTTCTTTTCTCTCGAGAGTTGAAACTGGGTTTAAAATGTGTATATCCGTAATATATGAATTTGTATTTAACATAAAAGAAAGGGTATGTTTTAGAAAGGGTGTCTTTTAGATATTATTTTGTATTTTAGATTATATTGGAAAGTTTAAATAAGTTGGCTCTAATTATTTGGAGGACACACTCATCATTTTGTGAATATTATTATTAATGACAGTTTCTTGTAATTTGATTGTAAAATATTTAAGCTATTTGATAGCATAATACATATATTATCAATTGTGTATATGATCATTGATGTTAAAGTGTTAACTATTAAATAAGTTCAAAAATATTGAATTTATTTTTTGTGTTGAAGCTGAATTTTAAGTATGTAAGATTTTTAAAAGGACATGCATAGATTTGAGAATTCATTTAATATTATATTTAATTTAATTTTAAATATATTAATTATTTATATTTATTATTAAACATAAAAAGATTATAAAAGAAACAACTTTTATATAGTTAAAAGAAATAAAATATATAAATAGTATAAGTAATTTTTTTTTAAAATTACGATTAAAAATTACAAGAATTCTATAATTTCAAAATCAACCAAAAAAAAAACACAAAATTTTTAAAAAAAAAGAAGGTAGAGAGTTGAGACAAAAATCCTCCTAATCCTTAATCACAACCACTCTATTGCTACTTGTTCCATTGCTGAAATTAACATGTTCAAGGCTACCTCATTTCACAAATACCCAAAGCAAATCAATATTAATGGTGTAGATTTTTCATATCATTATTTAATAATATATTATTTAATGGAAGATTGTATATTATCCAAATTTCAAACTTTGATTGATGTGTAATCACCTAACATAGCTACAAGATTTTCAATATATAAAATAAATTCTATTCTAAAACTAATTATCCATTTTAAATAAGTTTCACATTAACTTATAACCTAAAACAATAAAAGGTGAGATACACTATAATATTTTTTTTTTTTAAAAATTCAAATTCGAATATTAAGTTTGATTATATAAAATAAAAAAATGATATATATAAATAAATATAGTTAACCTAGATGGAGAGAACACCAAAACCTCCTCTGCAAATATAGTTAAACTCTAATGGAGTTTATGTGGAGATTGATAAGGATTATGTGGGGATTGTTGTTCAAGAAGAAGATTTCGAATTGACCTTTCTAATAAAATGAAGCAAGATCAAGCATTATGGGAGGAGCACATGGTCATTTGCAGAATTGTGGGACCAAAAATATTGAGATCCTACATAAAAGAATGGATTGCTCATCATTGGGGTATGGGTTTGGTGGTGAAGTTTTTACCCAAAGGTTTCTTTGTAAAATTGAGATCCTACATAAAAGAATGGATTGCTCATCATTGGGGTATAGGTTTGGTGGTGAAGTTTTTACCCAGAGGTTTCTTTGTGACTGTTTTTGCAGAAGGATCTAAAAGAAATAGAGTTTTGCACCAAGAAAACTAGTTTGTGGAAGACTATCTATTATACATTCAACCCTGGCAGTCTAATTTTGATCCCCTTGCTTTGGCAGTGTATGATAGCCCAGTTTTGATCAGATTATATTGGGGAGATAGAAGTCTAGAAAAGATTGGGCATTCGTTGGGCACATTACTTGAAATAGATGAAAATATTATAGAAGAGGACCTTTATTCTTAAGCCAAATTGAGGATAGCGGTGGTAAAAAGTATTGCATCCTTCATTTATCTTGTAACTTCAGAAGGCAAATGAAGACAACATATTGAGATCGAGAAGGAAATCACTCCTTGTCATAGATGTTTGAGTAAGTTTCACTTTACTTTTGAATGTAAAATGTTTGCTAGAAGGGCGAGAATTAAGCTGGTTAGGAGGTCCAAGTAAAAATGGGTAGATAAAGATATTCCAACCACCTAGAATCCTCTCTATCTAACATATGAATATCCTTTGGGAGAGACATTCGACCTTTGGTTTCTGCCCAAAATCATAATATTCATAGTGCTAGAGATCCAACCCCTTTGGAATTACCCAAGTTACTCATGGGTAAGGATTTTGAGATTAAGTCTAGGGAGGTGGAAGTGTTCTCTTAGGAATCAGAGAATGAATTTGAACTATATTCTCAGAAGAAGGTGAAATCAGAGGAGATCAACTAGATAATGTTGAACCTAGATGTATTAGTCAATCAACAAAATTCTTTTTGGGTAAATCCAAGGGATGCAGAGCTCATAGGAGCAAAAGGAAAGTCAGGGAAAATAGAGCCTCGAAAAAAGGTATTGTCAATTTTTTTTATTTTTTGAAGATGCCTAAGGGAGGGAACACCTCCCTTGGGAATAGATGAAGATTCTTACTTGGAATGTCAGGGGTCTTGTAGCCCCTAATAAAAGACACTTGGTGAAGAGAGCGGTTGACAAGTTGGCAATTGATATAGTTTTGATTCAAGAGACCAATCTATCTGAAGTTAAGGCCCAATACTTCTCTAAATTTTGTTTAAAATGGAGCAGTTTGTTTCAAGTTACCTCTGGAATAACAGGGGGGATTGGTATGCTTTGGAATTCATCAATTATTTATTTTTCTTCAATTTCTTCCAACTCTAATTGGATGATTGTTTGGGTTTCTAGTAAGGAAGGACTTACAGACTTCCCCTTAATTAATTCTTATGGTCCTATAAAAGTAGAGGAGAAGGTGAGAGTTTCAGGGGAGATTCTTGATCACGTTAACAAGTTTAACCTAGATAGAGTTATTGTAGTTGGATATTTTAATGCTATTCTCGATTTGGATGATAAATTGGGTGGACTTAGGAAAAGATCCAAATTAATGGAGGATTTTAGAGATTTCATCAACTCTATCAAAGTGGTAGATGTGGTTCCAAAGAATGGTTTGTTTACTTGCACTAACAGGAGGATATTTTTCCCTAAGATTTCTGAAAGATTGGATAGTTTCTTTGTTAGCAATTTTTGGATTAATCAGAATTTTATGATCTCCACAACCATTATCGCACAAGATGGTTTGGATCATCTTCCTATTCTATTGAATTTAGATCAAGGCACGACAACTTGTAGGAGCTATTTCAAATTTTTAAGCATGTGGTGGAGAGATCCTAATTTTAAAAGAAATCTCAAAAGGTGGTGGGATGAATGAAACAAGTTTGCGAGTTCTCCTAGTTTTCGTTGCACAAAAAAATTGAAATTTTTGAAACAAAACATTAAAATTTGGAACAGAGAATCCTCAAAAATGTTTTTGCAGAAAAAATAAGAGAAGAAGAAGCATTGGAAAGAATCAATGAACATGTGATATTATCCAACATGACTGATGATGAATATATACAAGAAAGTAATTTGAAAGAAGAATACTTGGAAATCTTGAAGAGAGAAGAGCTATATTGGAGAGACAAATCTAGAGAACTATGGATCATGGAAAGTGATTCTAATACCAATTTTTTTCATGCCTCTACCAAGGCTAGAAGAAATTTTGATAAAATCACTTCCATCAAAGATGAGAAAGGAAGTTGGTGTTCCTTCGGGAAGGATATAGAATATGCTTCCCTGGATCACTTCATTAAGGTTTTGGGAAATGATGGACCCCTGAGGATAGATCACATTCCATTTATCTTTGAGAACATTGAGAAAGGGGTCTCCCCTGAAGATAATAAGAATCTTATGGCTTTTTTCTCCATGGATGAGGTGAAATCGGCTATATTTTCTTTACATCCATTCAAAGCTCCCAGTCATGATGGCTATATGACCAAAGTATTTTAATCTTGTTGGGATTTCATGGGCCATGATATCCAGGTAGTAGTAGAAGATTTTAGAAAGAGTGAGAGGTTTGTGAGGGGATTGAATCATACCATGATTCTTCTTATTCCAAAGAAGCAAGACTATGAATCGATGATGGATTTTTGACCCATCTCACTTTTTAACATGATATACAAGATCATCTCAAAATCTATGGCTTCAAGGCTCAAAAGGATTCTACCTAAACTCGCAGCAGATAATCAAAATGGTTTTACTCTAGGTAGGGAGATTGCAGATAACATTATTTTGGTCTCACAAGTCTCGCACTTCGTGGTCAAATAAAAAATTAAAGGTATGGAAATCAAGCTTGATGTAGCGAAAGCATATGATAAGGTTATTTGGAATTTTCTATTACAAGTCCTTGTGCATATGGGTTTTGATAGAAAGTGGATAAAGTGTATCAATTTTTGTATTTCCTCTATAAGTTTCTCCATTTTAGTGAATGGATCTGTTTGTGTCTTCTTTGATGCTACTAATGGATTGAGACAAGGAGATCCCTTGTCACCATCCCTGTTTGTCTTGATTGCGGAAGTGTTAGGTAGAAAAATCAGAAGATTATGTAGATCTGGTAGGTGGAAAGGGATATCTGTCCACCCCCTATTGGAGCCCATTACTCATTCACAATTCACAGATGATACAATTCTATTCAGGGAAGCCACTATATACGAAGCCTCTATTATCAAGATAACACTAGAGGAGTACTCAAAGGTGTCAAGGCAGATCATGAATAAGGAGAAAGCACTGGTGTTCTTTTTAAACACCAATAGATAATCCTAGAATAAAATAACACACCTATTAGAATATCAAGTTGGTCTATTTCCTCTTAAATACCTTGGAATCAATATCAACTTCGACAATAGACAAAGCCAAATTTGGGAGGATGTGATCAACAAGTGTAAAGGAAAATCAGAGAAATGAAAAAGAGATGGCTATCCCAAGCAGGAAGGCTTACCATGATTAGACCAGTCTTACCAGTTATTCCCATTTATAGCATGTCATGCTTCAGGATGCCTCATGGGATAGTAAGAAGCTAGATGTTTTTATCAAGAAATTCATATGGGAAGGGGTAAAGGAGACTAAGAATATCCCACTGATTAATTGAGAGACAACATGTCTGACTAAAGAGTAAGGAGGGGATGGTTTAAGGAAAATGGGTCTTTTGAATCCAACATTAGGTACAAAGCTAGCGTGGAAGATGTACAAATACTGTGATAAACTATTGTGATAAGTGTTGAGAAATAAATATTTGGATTTGGAGGACTGAGAGAAAAAATTTATTGTTGCAAATGCAACCAAGGGATCGATTGTGTGGAATTTTTTGTGGGAAAGTAGATTCATTATTACCAATCATGTATCTAGGCAAGTCAGGAATGGGAAGAAGGAAAACATTTGGGATGATTCATGGGATGGTGGGAAGCCTATCAGGGAAATGTTTGAGGATTAGAATTGGGTGAATAATGTGGCAAACAAAATAGGTGATAGAGTGGATCAATATTTTGAAGGAGGAGGTGTTAGGGGTGATAAGGTTAAGTGGAAGATAATAGAGATTGGGAGTAAGGAATTATGCACCAAACTAGCTGAAATATTAAGGAGTGGGACAAATTATTAGTATCTAAGGAAGAAGATACTCTTTTTTGGTGTGCTACCAAATCTGGGGACTATAGTGTTAAACTAGAGTATGAAATACAAAGAGAAAGAGTGAGGAACTCCTTTTGGCCTTATACATTGTTGGAGAAATAGAATTATTCCTAAAACTAGAGCCTTTCTTTGGATTGCCCTTCATGATAGGGTACTCACTGGGAGCAGACTAAAGATTATAGGTATAGCTGGGCCTAGCAGATGCATATTATGTAAAGATGGGGAGGAGTCTACGAATCATTTGTTGTATAAATATCCCTTTCATTGTAGGTATTGGGAGTGGTGGTTTGGTATGTTGAATTTGAGCATTATTAGAAATGAAGGGTTGAAATTCTTTTTATTATCTTGGCCTTAGATGGACAGATCTAAATGGGGGCACATATGGTTGACAGGACCAACTTTAGTAGTATGGCATATTTGGAAGGAGAGAAATAGGAGAATATTTAAGGATGTGGAGATCTATATCGGGCAGCTTATTTCAAAAATTAAGATTTCCATAGAGAAAGTGGTTAATGGTAAAAGTGTAATGAGAAAGAAGTTCATATATAACAATTAGGATAGAATTGTGGAGTCTAAATGGTTTTTGAAAAATAGAGGAGTAGCTGCTCCTTATAACAAATAGGTAGACATGAATCTGATCAAATGGATTGCACCACCAAAGGGTTGGGTGAAGCTTTATTTTGATGGGGCTATTTAAGGAATCCATGTAGGGCTGGTTTCAGGGTTATTCTTAGAGATAAGGGTGGTGAACAGATTAGTGGAGTGTACGGAAATCTAGGGGAGTGCTCTAATAATGAAGCAAAAACTAGAGCTTCTAAAGCTAGATTGAATATGTGCGTTGAAGGGGACATCTCCAAGGTTATCATTGAAGGAGATTCCCAAGTCATTGTTAATGGTGTGGCACATTCTATTTTTCACAATTGGAGGATAAACAAATGGATGCCTTGTATAAATAATTTTTTTGATCAGATTGGGGTTTTTTAAATTATTTACACATATAGAGAAGGTAACAAAGTGGTCGAGTATCGATAAGGAATGGCACACTCTCCAGGAATGGGAGTAGGAGTTAATATAAGAGATGATTCAAGTTTGAATTTGAATGGCTCTAGTACGTGTTTCCTGTGTGCTGAGAGTCCAAGGGATTCCCTCATGACTCGCCCCACCGATTCGGTCCCTAATCCCTTGGATGGGGCCTCTAATGATAAATAGGATGGTGGTACCATGACTATTACTGCCAATGGTAAATCTGTCATCTTTGACAAATCTGGTGGTGTTGAGGGCCCCAATAATAAGATCTTGTTAGTGGAATGCAAAAAGAAATGGGCTTCCTTATTTTCAACTAAGCTTAAGGGTAAGGCCATTTCGTCGATACCTCATAAAGTTGACCAAGATTCTGGTGCTTGTTCCATCTCTATTTCGAATTGTATTGTAGATTAGAATATGGATCACATGAACCTTGTCTTAGTGGTAAATTTGTTGGACCATGACCTAACATCAAGGCTGTTAGATCCTAGGTGTCTAGAAAATGGAAAGGTAAGGGTCAAATTGATGTTGTTGCTATGGCTGGTGGCTTCTTCTCCTTTTCATTTGCTTGTGAAGAAGATCATCAATTTGTTTTAACGAGAGGCCCCTAGATGCAAGGCAAATCCTCGTTGACCCTTAAGAAGCAGGATTCAGGTTTTAATTTCAAATATTTTAAATGTAATAAAGCCCCTATCTGGGTCAGACTGTCAAGTTTACTCATGGAATTTTGGGGAGAAGAGATATTTGTGGTATTGCAGCTTGTTTTTGTGAGATAACTTCAGTTGACAACATGAATGTAGCTAAAAGATATCTGCTTTATGTGAAACTGCATGTCAATGTTAATCAGTCTACAAACCCACCTTCTGAGATCAATCTTTTCTCTAAGCTAGGCAGATGGGTGCAAAAAGTGGAGTATGAATCCATTCCTTTCACCTGTTGTCATTGTAAAAAATTAGGTCATTGGGCTAGGAAATGTCCAATCAAGCCAAAGAAGGAATGGAGAAAGAGGAATGACATGCCACTCTTAGAGAAGATCTATGCCCTGCCCGCAGAGCATCTTTTGGAAGATTTGAGAAATAATTGGAATGGGTCTATTAATCCTAACATTCCTACCCTGATTGTGGGGGATGGGGTTGTTCCTCCTGTCCTTGACCCAAACCCCTCACCTTTTGAGTAGAATATTGGGGAATCCCTTGTTGTGGATGCCTCCTATGAAGAAGAGACTATATTAAATGCTATTGGATCTGACTAGGATAATCCCATTCAACTAGTTGACATTGATAACTCCATGGAGGTGAAACCCTAGACCTCTCTCACGTTGGAATCATCCCTAGATGACTTCAGTCCTTTTATTGAGATCAAACCCAAAAATAGAAGAAGGAACTCCCTTATTGGCCAAAATAATCTAGTCTCTGGGGGAGTTTTAACTAGAAACAAACAGAGAGCGGACTATGGGTTGGATTCAAGGGGGGTGGGGAGGCTGCCCAATGCAGTCAGTAGAGATAGGTGGAGTTGAGTTTCCATTCCAGATGAAACACGGAGAACATTACCAGAAATAGGGATGGGATCCCCCTCTCTTGCTAAATGAACGTTATCTCATGGAATATAAGGGGTTTAAATCACCCCCACAAGAATCATCTTCTATCCAATTTGGTTAGAGATCATAAGCCTAATATTTACCTTGTCCAAGAAAGTAAAATGCCTAGTAGCAGAGTGGAAAAAAATAAATGGGTGATATTTGGAGATTATGGTGTTCACCGTGTTGATGATGATGGTGCCTCAGGCGGTATAGCCACTCTTTGGAACCCAACACTGCTATGTGGTAAGGTGGATATCTCTTCTCCTACTCAATTTTCTACTATATTCTTTAATCTTAAAGATGGATCCTCCTTGATTATTTCCAACATCTATGCTCCTAATGGGAGATCTGCTAGGAAAGCTCTCTAGTCTTCTATTTTCCATGCTAGATTTATTTTCCCTAATGAGAAATGGGTTTTTATGGGTGATTTCAACACCTCACTCTCAAATTTGGAGAAATCTGGGGGCATGCTTATCTCTATTGATAGTAGTCAAGACTTGGCTGACATGATCAATTCTTTGTGCCTTTGGGACCTGGATCTTTCTAGTGTTAGGTTCACTTAGTCCAATAGATGCAATGGGGAGGATCTCATTCAAGTTAAGCTAGATAGGGGTCTTGTCTCTCCTGATTGGATTCAGAATGCCTTACCCCATGTTGGATTTGATCACTTCCCTATTTTCCTTTCAGTGAAGTCC
Source organism: Cryptomeria japonica (assembly GCF_030272615.1). NCBI lineage: Eukaryota > Viridiplantae > Streptophyta > Pinopsida > Cupressales > Cupressaceae > Cryptomeria > Cryptomeria japonica. The sequence goes on from NC_081413.1 coordinate 651,635,493, forward strand.
TTGTTTGGAAGAAAGGCGTACCCCTTCAGATTCGCGAAAATGTGGCTGATGGCCCCTGGCATCCAAAATAAAAAAAATGGAGTGGTGAAATATTGATATCTAGGGTATGGCCATGTTTCATATATCCAAGAAGATATCCAATGTCAAGTCCAATATTCAACAATGGAGCAAGTCCTCTTTTGGTAACATCTTCGAAATTAAAGATAAGCTCAAACTAGATCTTGAGGAGGTTCAAAAGCATACCCATTTTTGGGCTTGATATAGATGTCTCGAACAAATAAATTTAGATTCTGACTAAATTGCATGATATTATTTCCAAAGAGGAGGAATTGTGGAAGTAGAGATCTAGAGCCTTATGGCTTAAAAGTAGTGATAAAAACACCAAGTTCTTTCATATGACAACTCTTAAGCACAAGGTTGCTAAAAGAATAAATAAAATTTAGGTTGGCCAGAGATGGGTTGATAAGCATGAAGAGATTTGTTAGGAAGCCATCAATTATTTCACTAATCTCCTTTCGGTTGATGATCCTCTTGACCCTCTAACCCAAAATGATATCTTGTAGGAGATTCTCACCACTGTTTCTCAAGATATGAACTTGGAGCTTACCAGAATTCCTTCTCTTGATGAAGTTTGCAATGCGGTATTCTCTTTTGAAGGTAACAAAGTCCCTAGCCTTGATGGCTTTCCTCTGTTTTTTTTTCAAAAAATTTCGGCAGATTATTTGCTTTGATGTGGTCGCTACGGCTCAAGAGTTTTTTTGATTCCTCTCTCTCCTAAAGGAGTTGAATGCCACCTTTTTTTTCCTCATCCCCAAGAAACCTGATACCTGCACTTTTTAAGATTTTAGACCTGTTAGTCTTTGTAATTCTATTTATAAAATTTTCACCAAAATCCTAGTGCTCAGATGTAAGAATTTCATCCCTGCTTTAATATCTAAGAATCAAAATTGGTTTATTCTTGGGAGGTAGATCCTAGATTTCATCATTCTGGTGCATGAGAACATCAACTCCTTATCTATCAATAAAAAACTTGGTTTTTTTCTCTGAAATTGGACCTACGCAAAGCTTTTGATAGAGTCAATTGGATTTTTCTTCTCCAAATCCTTAAGGTGTTTGGATTGAAATATAATTTCATTCAGATTATTGAGCAATGTGTGTCCACCCCCAAATTTTTAGTCTTGATTAATGGATTTTCCTCTGGTTTCTTCTTTGTGTCTAAAGGAGTTAGATAGGGGGATCTGTTATCTCTTTTCCTCTTCATCTAAATGAGTGAAGCTCTTAGTAAAATTATTCAGAGGGAATTTAGAAGAGGAAACATTATGGGATTATGGCCCTCTTCTCAAGCCTCGTCATGCTCTCACCAACAATTTGTGGATGATACTCGGTTGATGGGGGAAGGTTTGGTTAAAAGAAGCTAAGAAGATTAAAAAGACTTTGGATACTTATGAACAAGGAACTAGGCAAAAAAGTAGCCTGGCTAAAAGCTCAATATTTTTCCTTAATACTCCTAAGCACACGAAAAAAGAAGATTGCCTTGTGTAGACGTATAAAAATGACCATATTCCTAAATGAATATTTTATGTTCATTTCTCTATTTAATTAAATCCAATTTAATTAAATTATCCACATTCTTCTATTTTATTAAGTAAATTACTCAATTTATTTAAATAAAATTCACTATACCATTTAATGAATAAATCATTTTATTCAATTAAATCCCCCCTAGCCACTTTTAATTAAATTCAAATTTAATTAAATGGTTATCCTAAATTGAATAAATCTAATTTATTTAATTTCCCCAAATTGGAACCAAATTGAATTAAATTATTTTATTTCAATTAAATCCTATTATCCCTCCATCCACTTGCAAAATCCCAAACCCCTTTCTAATCCCTTCTAGAATCTTCTAATTGCTTCTAATTAACCTAACCCCTCCTCTAAACTTTGTCACATCCCTAAGCAAAGGGAAGTCACTTCTCAAACCTCAAAGTCTCCAATGACCATTAAAGGTTTTCAACCTTCAACCACTTAATCCCCCAAAGTCTCCAAAAACCATTGAAGGCTTCCAACTTTCAACCACTTAATCCCCAAAGTCTCCAATAACCATTAAAGGTTAACCCAAACCCTCCTACATGGTTAAAACATTTGTTTTGACTCAACCTCTACCCAACCCAAGGGTCTCATCAGGCCTTTAATGCTTTGACCATGATTATCTCTTAATCATTTGCACAAAGGTTTATCCTTGGATTAACTCCTAATCCAGTGGGTAATCCTAACTTAGACTTGACCCTTAGCCTCTAGATAACCATGAGGTCTTCTCAAGCATTCAATGTCTCCAACCCCTTCTTTCAACCCAATCTTATGTTGACATTTGTCACCATTTCATTGGTGCAATTTGCAAACATGGATCCCCTACTTTCAAATTCAACCCTTGATTAAACCATTCAATCCTGACCATCCATTGCCCTATTTTTGCTATAAATAGAGCTCTCATCCCTCCATTTTCATATAGAATCCTCCAAATTTGAAGCATTACACTTATGCTCAAATTCTTTCAAGCTTTCATATCATTTTTATGCTTATCATTTAGCCTCTTTTAGAATAGAAAATAGACTAAATATGCATGTTTAAAGGATTTTTTTTATCATTTAGCTCAATCATAAACTAAATATAGTATGCTAGGATAGTATTCATACTAATCTTGTTATCTTATCATCTAGTTATTGCATTTCTAGAATCATACATAGCTTAACACCCATTTCATATTAAAATCTATCAAAGCATCTCTCGTTCTCACATTTGCCATCCCTAAACCATTTTGCTCAGTAATCTGAGAGCAAAACGTTGGTTTGAGGGACATTGTGAGATAGAGAAACATGGGACCCTCCTTGGGAAGCTGAGTAATACTACATTACTCCATAGCTTGCACCAAGAAGTCCTGTGTGTGTGTGTGGACTAGTTATTTTACATTATTTTCACATTTTAAATTCTACCAGCGCACTTTTCCCGCATACACCTTGATTCTAGGGTATAAAGTTAGAATCTTGCCTAACTCTTTTTTAGGTCTTCCCATCTACCATGGTCCAGCCCTAGACTCTTCTCGGTGAACTTTCTTGATAGATTCCAAAATAATTTGGTTGGGTGGAAAGGTACTTTGTTAAGCCAAGTTGGTAAGCTCCAGCTACTCAAAACTTCGTTACAGAGCCTCCCGGTTTATGCTATGAGTTTATTCAAAATCCCCGCCAAAATTGAAGATAAACTAGAAAGAATTCAAGAAAAAACTCATGGATAGGGACTAAAAGTAAGAATAGATTACATCTTGTGGCTTGGAATCAGGTTTTCCTTCCTAAGTCCATAGGTGGTCTGGACATTTGAAATCTGAGATATTTTAATAAAGCCCTGATGACTAAGAGACTATGGTCATGTCTTAAAGAGAACAATGAATGGATTGACATTTTCAAACATATATATTGCATTTTGGATATCCAAAACACTGTGGAATCTTACGAACGCCCCAATGTTACTTCTGATTTATGGAGCAACTTCTTTGGCTCCTCCAAATTTATTTTGCATGGTTGTAGATGGGTGTTGGGGAATGGTACCAAAATCAGGTTTTGGGATAACTGGTGGACTGGTGATGAGCCCTTATTGGATTCTATTTGAAATTCTCCTTTCAAAGATTTATTCCTAAGTAAAATTGGGTCTTGGGTGACTGATTATATTAGAAATGGAGCTTGGTTAGATCTCAATTCTGTCAAGAATTCTCTGGCACCTATGCAACCTTGGTTGAATTGTATACACATCCCCTGCTCGCATGTGGATGATGTAGTGTTTTGGAATTTCTCCTCTTCTAGGAAATTCAAGGTTGTTGATGCTTACAAGTTCATCTCTAGAAACTCTCCCCCGCCCCTTCTGGACAGGTATCTAGAATAAGCTCTTAATTCTGAAAATTAATATTTTCTTCTGGCTATTTATGCAAGGTAATATCTCTACCATTGACAATATTTGCAAACAAGGTCTTCCTCTTACTAATAGATGTTTCCTTTGTAAAGAAGGTGAGGAAAATGTTGGTCATCTGCTACTTCACTGCTCTTTTGTCAAAGATATATGAAATTTCTTCCTTGATATCTGGAACACTAATTGGGTCTTACTTGATTTTGTTCAAAGGTTGTGGTTTGAATGGAACTGCTCCTTTGACAATCAGGTTATGGGAATTCTCTGAAATATTTCTCTTCCTCATATTGCTTGGGGTATTTAGAAAGAGAGAAATAATAGTCTTTAGAGATTTAGAATCTTTTGTGCTTTTTGTGGCTACTAGAATTCGTAATTGTACCAAGGATAATTTTCTGCACTCTTTCCTTAGTAGAAAGAATGACCATCCCCTCCCTACTCTCGAGGAGGAATGAAATTCTATCAAAAGGTGGAAAATTGATTGGAATATTGTCATTCCTGTGCACAAAACTAATAGTGCAGACAAAATGTTCTTCGGCATCCTCCCCTATGAAATGGATAAAAATTAATGTCGATGGGGCATCTAAAAGGAATCTTGGGCTAGCCGAGTGTGGGGGAGTTACTAAGAATCATATAGGTTTGCTGGTTTCTGTAGTGGCACTCCCTCTAGGCACCTAGTCCAACCACTTTGCACAGGCCAGTGTTGCCCACATTGGGTTACACATGGCTAAAAGAGAAGGATTTAGAAAGGTTTGGATGGAGTCTGACTCACTAAACACTATCAATTTAGGTACACGGATCCTATCTAGATGATTGCCAATCTCATGAAGGATTGCTAAGATATAATAAATGACTTGGATGATTTAAAAATTTTGTATGTATTTTGGGAAGGCAATAAAGTGGTGGATCTACTAGCCAACTTGGCGGTGGGCTACATGGTGGCTAAATGGTGGAGCAGTAGGGATGCTTTCCCTAAAAACTTGTGTGATCTAGCTTGTGATGATTCCACCCACTTGCGGTAATCAATGAATGTTAATCATGATTTGATGGAGTTTCTGGGGAAACGACTACTTTTTGTTTTCCCTATCCAAAGATCTAGAAACTTCCCTTGTGCCTGGATTTTCTGTGTAATTGTGTGGTCCATTTTCTGCTACTATTCGAAGACTTTTTTGGTGTGGCCCATATCCTACTACTGTTTGGAGACTTCTCTGGTGTAGTCCATTCAATATTGTTTGGAGACCCAAAACATTATGGGTGGGGACAAGAACAAGAAAGAATCATTTACTTTTGAGAAATGGAAGAAAAACAAGGAGGTGGCAAGAAATCGTTGATGGGGGAATTGTCCCCTTCTTGGAAAAAATCCATGGCCCTTCTCTCCTACTAATGGAAACCTTTGTAAATGGGTGGAAGAAAGGGGTACTGAGGGCTTATGGTGATGATTAACAGCTAGAAGAAACCATTGTGGTGACAGTTACTGATTTGGTGATGAGTAGCAGAAGGTTCTATAGAGATAGGAAAACTAGGGAGGAAGACTTGGCGAAGTTTTTTGATAAAGACAAGGAGTGTACAAGAGTTAACAAAATGGCTGATGGTGGCTACAATAGGAAAGATATCATGGCTCCTTGTGATGTTGTGGTTGAGTTCATCATGATGTATATTACACTTGATGGAAGAAATGCCAGTATGTTTTCTTACTACTTTACCATTTTGAACCATTTTAGGCATGGTAAAATCATTTCTTTTCCTTTCTATTTGGCCTCCTCTCTAGAGAAAAGTCTTGAAAAACATATGGAGAATCCAAATAATGTTGTTCTCCATGAAGGGCTTATTGTTATCATCATGGAGTATGCTAAGGCCCTTGAAGTTGTGCCCTCTCTATCTGAGAAAGGCCAACATCCTAATATTCAGGATGTTTCTGACTTGGAAATGGATTTGGAGGATAGTGGGGTTGCCATTTCCTTTGGATGACCCTAATTATAAGTCAGTGGAAGAAGGTGAGATGATGGTCACCCCTGGTATGATTAGCAATAAGAATCCCCCCAAATAGGCAGCCAAAAAATATAAATCTACTAGAAAGCTGATTTCTAAGGCCGAGCCCCTTTCTAAAAAGAAGAAGCTTGTAGCTAAGGATTATGGTCTAAAGACTTCGAACAAGGAAATCAAACTAGACATTCCTATTAATGTCCTGAAGGAAAAATAGGGGACCATGCCTAAAGAAGTGGATAGTGGGTTATAGAGAAATGGTTCTCTGATGAACCTGGTGATGGAAGTGACCAAAAGCTAGTAGTGCTGCTGGAAGTGGGAGGAGAGAGAAATAGATACCCTCAAAGTTGGGGTTAAGGAGATAATTGACATTTTCACAGCTTTGCTAGAGACTAGCAAGTCAAAGAACCTCGTGAGTATTACCTAGAAGATCTTCCAAGATGTTGAGACTATGAAATGCAACCATAAACAAAGAATTGAAAAGGTGGAATAGTCTATGGTAGAGATAAAGAAAAATTTCAAGAACCTAGCTGACATAAGGAAGGAGGCCATGAATAAAAGTATTGAAGGGCTCCAAAAGATCAATGTCATGGTTTAAGAGTACAAATCCATCCACAGTGGTTGTGACAAATATATCAGAGGCAAAGACATTTCTACTGGAGGAAAACAAACCATAGGCCCTAGTTCGAGGACCAGAAGCAGGAGCACCAAAAAGGGCACCTCCAAATTCATTATGGAAGAGCTGGAGAAAATCAATAAGACTACCATCCAGAAGAAAAAAGGTGCTTGTGGACTTTCTTATTTGAGTGCTTTTGGTTTGTTGTTCTATGTCTCTTTTTCTTTCGTGTCTCTTCTAGGGTGCTTCCGTGTTTTGCTTTTGGTTTCTGTCTATTTGGCTGATGGTCGACTTTTGTTAAACTTTTGTTTTCAGGTCCATGTAAAACCTATTTATCTTTATTAGAAACAAAGTGGTCAACTTCTTTGCTAATTTGGTAGTAGTAGGGGAAAATCAATATTGCTCGTTGCGGATAGTTGATGCATTTCAAGATTTAATGGAAGTAATTAGGAAGGATGCCCCGAATCTTCCCTGACATGGCATAGGATAAGGATAATATTTTTAGATATATGAGGTGTCCTCGCCTTGCTTCCTTTCTTAAGAAATGGGTATCATTTTGGCTATTGAAATTATGAGTTATGCACTGCAGATAATGTATCAGAACTTTGTGAGTACCATCGACAATGTTTCCTAGTCATGGGAAAGTATAAGAGTAGTATTAGGAGATTCTGATGACCATTTCTATATGGACATGACAACTCTGAGTAGGAAGTAGGAGAATAACTAGCAAGTTCAAAAGATCTAAAAATAGATTTTCCCAAATTGTGGTTTGTCATAGTTGTTTCACCAAATTCTAGAAGCAACAGATTCGTATATGGAGAGAGAGGTTGTTTAGGGAAAACCATCTTTGTAGGTATATAAGATGGGTCATTTTATAATGATCACATGCAGAAATTGTGTAGAGTCTATTGAGCATCAGTGAATTACACTTTTTAATGCATAGGATGAAATATATGAGGCTATTCTAGAAATGGTGGATATTTTCTTGATTTTAGAAAGGAATTTGTATGATGGCTTCATCTATGAGGTTGTACTAGCACCGATTGTGGATGTTTAGGAACCGAAGGAGACATGCATCGAAATTGTGGGTGACATTATTAATGAAGCCTATTGGGATGCAGTGGTGAAAACTATGCATGACATACAAAATGGAGTGAAGGAAAGCATTCTCAAAATTTCTTTTAATCCTGATAACTATTTGTCTTCTGAATCAGAAGAAGAGATGGATGAGGATGAAGATAAGACAGATGATGAAGAGGTTGGTGATTCTTAGAATATGGCAGACAATAGGGAGGAGAGAGAGGATAGGGAGAAGAGGGAGAAGAAGTGTCGAAAGTGTTAGGGGTCCCATAGATACTGAGAGGGGGGGTGAATCAGTATCTAACCGGTAGTTGGAATTTCTTAACTTAAAACATGCAGCACATAATATAATAGTGTACCGATATGCAAGAAATAATGCAATAAACAGAATCAAGAACATCCACATGAAATGTACACCATAACACAAGATGTTTAACAAGGAAACTCGGTGTGGGGAAAACCTCAGTGGGATTTGTGACCCACAATATTCACTTACTGGCCAATAAGAGAATATTACTTACAATAGGGGCCTGCACATGCAGGAAGGCCAACTGCCTAGAGCTCACTACTCAATGGGAAGTCACACTGACTTACAATAAGGATTATACAAATCCAATAACTTGTACTACTTTACAATAGCATCTTTAATGCTAGATTCAGTACTGGTTCCTGCTCTGTTCTTTACATATACCCCTTGACCTATATTTTGCACATTAGGTCTGCCTAATATTTTCTTTTATGCTCCTACATCACTATTACAAATGTTTACAATGATCTCCTTTATATATAAGAGTCATTTTACAATTTGCCAAGTTAGCTTACAATAATAAACAAAATATTGTATAACAAAAATCCTGTCGGCCTCTGTGCTGGTATACTTTCTTTCTTTTGTGCCAGTATACTTCTTTTCTTCTGTATCGGTGCCGGTGTAGAGTGTGATTTGCTGATGCCAGTATAATGTCTTTACCGGTGCCATAAGATTGCAAGGTTTCCATCAATGACAAAACCTTCAATCACATACAATGTCTCATTGGAGTGTGTATATGCCAACAATCTCCCCCTTTGGCATTGATGGCAACACTCATGAGAAATTTCAAAAAGTGCAGTCCAAAAAATGTTACCAAAAATGTGAGAGCTCCCCTTGAGCATATGATTCTTGTGTTTTGAACTTTCTCATCGCACTACTCCCCCTTTGGCATCAATGACAAAGGTTGTCAAGATGTCAGTAGAGTTTGTAGTTTCAGCTATCCATAAACTCAACCTTGTAGCTGGGTGGTTATAATATGAAAAAGATCTCGCAAAATCAAGTTTATACTATCCATAAACTTCTTACTATCTTTTATTGTTGTCTCTATTCTCTTTACTGTATTGGTGAGATGCTGCAAATGCTCTGCCGGTGTTTTGCTTCCCTGTATTAGTGCCTTAGAAATTTCTTTCTCCAGAGATGCTAGATAGTCCAATCTTGGACTTAGTTTAGATCTCAAGTGTTTTTCCTTATTTATTATTCTTTCTTTCTCTCTTTCCAATTTGAGTAGTTCTTCCTCAAAATTTGATATCTTCTCTTCAAAAACTGATAGTGTATCAGGTGAGTTGACAAAGCTGTCTGGAAGTCTATTTATCTCATCCTGTACCTTGCTTATTTTCTTGTCAATATCTATAGTCAAAAAGTTTGTTTTACAGGTATCTTTGTACTCTTTCAACAAACTAGATAATTCCTATAGAAGTGTGTCAAAATCTCTATTACGCTTCTTTATTTCCTCATCAAAGAATTTATGCTTTTCAATTTCTACCTTATCCTTTACTGAATCTTCCTTTATTTTCTCAATGTTCTCTAAGATATATTTACATAGTGTGTCCAATTGTCCTAAAGAATCTTTGTTATCTATATTACAGTTAGGTGCAATTACCTTCAAAATTGGTATGGTATCATCAATTGCTTTGTAAGCTTGTGAGCTGCAGTCGGTTATTTTCTTGATAGAATCAAGTAATACCTCAGTCACATTTGTTGATTTGTATGCTGATGATGATCCAACAACTTGAGTACCAGTGGAAGTTACCAAGCTTGTATTGACCTCTGGTAGGTTAGTTTGTGTCTGCATTTCTTTAAGCACTGGTTTTCCTACTTCTCTGGTTATCGGTGGCACTGTTTCCTTATGTACTTGTTCCTGTTGTTGTTGTTTTGGAGCCTTTTACTCTGTTTGTTTCTCTATATGTTGAATTGCCTCAGTCTGTGACTCAGTCTCTACCTTTTTCTCTTTATCGTCTGCCAGTTTATCAGTTTCCCCTGCTACCGGAGGCTCACTAGCCATATCTGATTTTTCGGTTGTATTTTTGTCTACTACTATGTTGATCTTTTGAGTATCAACATCCACAGTATATAGGACTTTAGAATTAGGATTATTATCCTCTACATCCATACTCTCAGCTACTGGTTGATCTTCAGTAGTTGTTGTTTTCACCGGTGGAGTATTTAAAGAAGGTGGGGCTAAGTTGTCTTTAACTTTGATGCTTGGTGGTCCACCAACTTTACCTTTCCCTTTGTCTCTATCTTTTTGATATACCTTTATAGGTTTAGGGTTCCTATACTCTTCTTGTTTTCTTTCTCAACTAGGAATATATCCCATCCATTTTCTATTTTCTTTGTTACTTCATTAACTCTTCCTGCCATTAGTGAAATATGCCGGTGTGCAGTAGAGAATATTGACCGGTTTGCTTGAGCAATCAAATCATCAATTTCTTTTGGAGAGTTTACCAGATACACAACAATTAACTTCTCAATTTTTATTTTCTTATCCAATTTTATCACTGTCTATCTTCTTGCCTCAAGTCTTTTGAATAATTCATCAGGAATTTCATTTACTACTTCCATCAAAAATTTCTTGTACATGTCCATATGTAATATAACACTGTTCTCAATTTTCTCTTTTTCATCAGCTGTTAGAGTGTCACATATTTTCTCTATGTTTTTCAGTTTACCTTCCTCTGTGATTTTATTTAACAGTATATCAAGAGGGGCCAAATCTTTGTTTGTCCTTTTCTTCTTCTTAGGTGTCAGCTTCTTCTTTGGTGTGGCCTTTCTAATTGGAGATCTCACTGCTTGTTGCTTTTGCCTTGTCCTCCTAGGTGAAGGTTTGGTTGCTGGTGAGGGATCTCTTTTCCTTACAACTCTTTTAAAAATTGCAGGCATGTCACTTCCTGAAGAAGTACCTACCGGTGATAGGTGAGTTTCAGGCTATGGAGCTGCTAACTCATCCTCTGTTATGCCGGTTTTCTTCAATACATATTCCTTAATGGCTTTTGCTTGTCTGGACCCTTTCCTTACTACTACCTCAACCTTTTTCACCCTTTTCTTTGATTGAATTTGGCTTTCTATGGTTTCAGCACTACCAAAAATTTCTTCTTTTGGTTCTCTAGGGGCTTCCAGAAGTGCTTTGGCATATGTTTCAACTATGTGATCATCTGTTTCATATCCCATCTCAGTTACCTAGACTGTCCTTGGGATGATCGCTTCCATCCATATTTCATCTTTCTTGATGACAAAGCATATATCATCTTTGTATTTGTCTAAAATCTTCTGAGATAACCTTACTCTTTTCTTCATTTTGGTCTTTAATGCTTGGAAAAAGTCATTAATATTGCTTTGCTTGTTCTCACCCATGTTATTGAATAGTTCAGTCAATTGTTTTCCTATTGGTATGTCATATCCAAGTTCTTTGTAACCTATATCGGGAACCTGTTTTGTTATGTGTAGCATTAGGCATACTAATAGATTTCCAAATCTAAAAGTTCCTTTCTTGTCCTTCTTGATCTTTCCAAGGTTGTCAATTAGTTCATCCTTTAACCATTCACATATGTCGATTTTTGCATTGTCTGTGACCATGTCATAAGCACTCTTAATGCATAAACTTGAAACTAAATTAAGTCTATTAGCATGAGTTGCTTTATACCCTAATATCATACTGATTAATCTCACATTGATATCTTTTACATCATTAACCCTCAGAGACCTCTTGTCAAATGTTGCACCAGTTAGTTTTATAACTAGGTCATTGGAAACCTTCTTGGTTTTATCTGGCCTTTTACCGGTGGTCGGTAACCCTGTGACAACTTTCACAGCTTCCCTGGTGATCTTATGGATTGCATCTAACCAGAAAAATTCTCCATGTACCCTAGTTAAAGCTATCCTAATCACATCCTTTGGAAATTCAGGAATGCTAAGGATCTCTATAAATCCTAGGGTCTCAATGATTTTGTGTTCATCCTTTACATTGTCGGTATCATCACATATCACAGTTTTATACATGGTTTTGATTTCCTCATCTCCTAACTCTTCAATGTTACAGTGGATGTACACTCAGTGGTCTTCAGCATAAACAACTCCCTTAGGAATTTGAGAAAATACACCTAAGGTATCATCCTTCTTTGCTATCTCGGGAACTAACTAAAATACAGGCCTAGGTCTTTTTATTACCTCAACAATAGTAGGGTTTGCTATGTATTCAATTGTAGAGGTGGATGCCATGATTAAATACCTTTTACTACCTTGGATGGATGATTGCTTGGAGTGTGCTTGCTTCTTGCTTGAAATGCCTTAGCTCGGAGTCTTTGCGCTCTCTAAAAATTTGAAATCTTGGTGAAATGAAATGGAGCCAAAACCTTAACTTTATAGTGTCTTTTCGCCATCTACCACATTAATTGCATGCCAGTTAAGTATTCACTTAACATTGTTTTCCGGTAATAAGTAATTTTCAACTTCTTATCTCTAACCAAGGGAATAATAGCACATGTATCAATAGATTGCCAAACCCTCAAGGAAATTTTCTTCAATTTGATGAAGAACTTCCTACTGGTGGAGCACTGCTTTGTCCTTCCGGTGAAGCATCACTCTATCCTACCGGTGAAGTATTGGTTTGTTCTACTGATGGAGGAGTATTCCCAATATTTAGATCAGCTTTCCTAATCCATTGTTTTGAGAATTCTTGCTTAACCTCTTCAACTTTTTCTTTACCTTTCAAGCTAGCACTTTTGTTATCTACCAGTGTTCCTTTACTTCTACAAAATTTAGCAATATTCCCAATCTTGTTACATGCATAACAAGTTACATTATTCTGTTGAATAGCTTTCCCATAACCTATGCTAGTTTGTGTTTTGCATTGATTAGATAAATGTCCAAATCTTCCACAAACATAACATCTTGCATTCATTCTGCAGTTTTCAGAGTTGTGACCAACTTTGTTGCATTTGGAACATTGACCGGTGGGTGTGTTGATATTCTGATAATTTCTAGATCTACATTCATTTTCTCTATGACCATACTTATTACAGTTAAAGCATTTACCATTGAATTTATAAGCATTAGTTTTTCTTACCGGTTTGCTATGATCCTGAGTATTTGTAGTACCGGAGCTTTCACAAACTTCAAAGCCAATTCTAGAAGTGTCACCTTTAGGTTTTTGATTCTTCAGCAAGGTGGCGAGTTCCTCTGAGCTTTTCTTGAATTTTTCTTTGTGTTGATTTGCAGTTTCCAATTCTCTTTCCAAGATTTCTTTTTGTCTCATCAGTTCATTTGAGTCATTTTGAGTATGCATCAGATCTGTCTTCAACATGTCATTTTCATAGCTAAGTCTTGTATTCTCATTTGCTGCATGACTTAGTCTTCTAGTCAATTCTTCTTAATACTTCTTCCTATCCTCAATCTCTTTGAAAAATATCATAGTCATAACTTGCATTTCATTTTTTGTTGTCATGATCTCTTGTTTCAACTTGCTTATCATATCATTGAGTGATTCCTTTTCATCATTCTCATTTTGCAATTTTTCACAAAGTTCTCTTCTCTTATTTCTTGCAACAATAAAATTTTATTGAAGTGCCTGAATGATATCCTGAGCTACCCTTAAATCATCTTCTAGTTTGATATTTTTCAATTTCTCTGCATCATAGTCTGTAAGAGCTCCTTCAAGTTGCTTCTTTAGATTTTCCATCTTTACCGGTGTCAAGATCTTCCTTAAACTGTTAGACTTTTGAAAATAGAGGACCAAGCTCTGATACCAATTGTTAGGGGTCCCACAGATACTGAGAGGGGGGGTGAATCAGTATCTAACCAGTAGTTGGAATTTCTTAGCTTAAAACATGTAGCACATAATATAACAGTGTACCGGTATGCAAGAAATAATGCAATAAATAGAATCAAGAACATCCACATCAAAAGTACACCATAACACAAGATGTTTAATGAGGAAACCCAATGTGGGAAAAACAGCGGTGGGATTTGTGACCCACAATATTCACTTACTGGCCAATAAGAGAATATTACTTACAATAGGGGCCTACACATGCAGGAAGGCCAACTGCCTAGAACTCACTGCCTAATGGGTAGTCACACTAACTTACAATAAGGATTATACAAATCCAATAACTTGTACTACTTTACAATAGCATCTTTAATTCTAGATTCATTACCGGTTCCTGCTCTGTTCTTTACATATACCCCTTGACCTATATTTCTCACATTATGTCTACCTAATATTTTCTTTTATGCTCCTGCATCACTATTACAAATGTCTACAATGATCTCCTTTATATATAAGAGTCATTTTACAATTTGCCAAGTCAGCTTACAATAATAAACAAAATATTGTATAACAAAAAACCTATCGACCTCTGTGCCAGTATACTTTCTTTCTTTTGTGCCAGTATACTTCTTTTCTTCTATGCCGGTGCTGGTGTAGAGTGTGATCTGCTAATGCTGGTATAATGTCTTTGTCGGTGCCATAAGATTTCAAGGTTGCCATCAATGACAAAACCTTCAATCACATACAATGTCTCATTGGAGTGTGCATATGCCAACAAAAAGAAGGATTTTGTCATGACTTCTTGGTTGACCTTCAGAGATGGGATTACGAATGGAGATCTAACTACATTCAGACAACTAAAGGAGGCTGATGAATGGTGGCTGACAGAGGCGTCTTCAGAGACCCTTTTTAATGTGGGTGAACTAATTTCGCAAGTGTTGCACTTTCTAAAGAATGTGTAAGGGGTATTGCATAGATACGTATTTACACATATGTCGGGTCTAAATAGGTATTAGGCAATTATTTCAGCTAGTCATATTTTTTTGAGTAGATGTTCTTGTTGGCTTGTATTGGAATCAGTTTGGATATTTTATGTAATTTTTTTTGGAGAAATAGAGAGAGCTATCCCCATAAACATAACACTTACCCCCCCCCCAAAAAAAAGGGTTGAACTACAAAATAATGTATATCAATATAATACTATATTTATTTAAATTAAAAATTAAACTTTATTATTCATTTTATGGATAATCAGTACAATAATACTATATTTTGATAACAAACTATAAAAAATTTAAATGAAATAGTTTTTATTTTTCTTTATAAAGCTATTAAAACTCTAAATTAAAATAATTATGAAATAATTGATAGATATTATGGTTACTGTAGGAATCACTCTTAACTACTAGCCATGTTGATTAAGTGAGGTAGACTTCTATAAGGGATATATATGCTCTTAAAAATAATGATTTAGAAAAACATCCAAGATCTAATATACGAGTTAATTTTTTTGTGGATATGAGGATTGGTGAAAGGTTTTAGTTTTTGTTTAAAACCCCAATAATAGGAATTTGAATCTTTTTGATTTAATAAGTTTCAATCATAATATTAAAAATTAGCACTACACTTAAACCCATGATGAGAAGGTAATTTCATTTATATTCGTTTCCAATTATGATTTAATTACTTGTGGTTAAGTTGCTAGAAAGTTGTATTTCACATGTATAATCAGGATTGCATAACAATGGAGATATTACAAAAAAAATAGGAAAGAATCTGGACAATGTGTGCAATATTGAAGGTCCCTAGCAATAAGATATGATTATTTCATTATACCAAAACCATATTGAATAGTTAGGGGATGATCAATGTTGCCCAATTCAATTTTTTTTAAAGAATGAGGCTATTGAGATATGTTAAAAAACTATGGGTGGTGATGGGAATTGGAAAAAACCACTTATTTTGAAGATGTTTTTAAATATAATATGTTGTGGAATATTTGTAAAGAGAGAGGCATCATGCCTTACCAAAAAGCCTTATATGGTTTTAAAGGGATCTCTCAACCTTACATTGAGATGTGTTCATAGAGGTTCTAAAAGAGTCCCCAAAATATTACCACATGTTGATGTCTCATGAGTACAAATCAATTGAGGGTATAAGGTTATTCATGAAGGCTCTCCATCTTGCCACATCTCCTAAAACTTAAGTATTTAAGAGATTTGGGGTTCTGGTTTTCGAGATTATATTCAACAATTGATCAAATGGTTCTAAATGGTGACAAGGATAACAACTCATTGACATGGTTAAACCCTATGTACTCATGATCATTGCAATATAAGAGGTGATTCTCACAAATGGCATTTATTTTAAGACACGATAAACTACTCATGATGATTCTTGGATTGTTAGTGGAGATGGTTGCAATAGCTATCAAGTGGAATTTACATGCGGCAATTATGTAGAAGTTTTTCTATTTTTAGGGCATTGGGATTTGGAATTTATATAACTACAAATACCCTCGGTTTTTCTATACTAAGGGATGGATGGGAGAAGATAGAAATTACTATATGAGATCACTATTTTAGTAATTCACTGAAGACTTTGTTATTATTCTCAGACTTTAATTTCAATTCAAGAATGAAAGAGAAAATCATATCAAAATGTGCTTCAATTATCTTTACTGTCTTTCAAATCTCTTTAGATGAATAAATTAGAATTCTATTTGGAGGTGACTACGATGCATTGTCTAAATTTCTAACTCTTATAAGTTTTGTGTGCGGGAAAAGCGGGTCAATGAAACTTAAAATGGTGAAAATGTGGTCTCAAAGAGGCTTGTTCACACACCCATGAGACTTCTTGGCACAATTTATGGAGTCAAGAAGAATGACTCATCTTCCCAAGGTTGGGTCCATGGTTCTCTATCTCACAAGGTCCCTCAAGCCAATGCCTTTGCTCTTAGATCACTGAGCAAAGTGGCTTAGGGATGACGAATGCAAGAACGAGGGATGCTTATGATTGATTTAATTATGAAATGCATCCTATCTATGCATGATTCTACAAATGCAATAAACTAGATTATAAGATGACAAGATTAGTAGCAATACTATCCTAACATGATATACTAGTTTATGATTTAAGCTAATGATAAAGGAAATAGTCTAAAATGCTTATTAGATTAATTCCTATTATAAAGAGAAGCTAGATGTATTGATAAATTTGAGCATAAATGAGATACTAAAAGCTTGCATGGATCCCTAAAATGGAGGAATGAGAGCTCTATTTATAGTGAAAATAGGGCAATGGATGGTCAGGATTGAAAGAATTAATCAAGGGTCAAGTTTGAAAGTTGTCAATCCATGTTTACAATTTTTACCAATGAAATGATGACAATTGTCAACATAAGACTGGTTGAGAGGAGAGGTAAGAAGCATTAAATGCTTGAGAAGACCTCATGGTTACCCTAGGAGGTAAGGGTTAAGGTTAGGTTAGGGTTATCTAATGGATAAAGCTTTTACCCAAAGGGTAAATTCTTCTGCAAAGGTTAAAGGGATAACCATGGTAAAATCAATGAATGCTTGATGAGACCCTTGGGTTAGATGTAGGTTGAGTTAAGAGAAAATGTCTCTAATCATGGTAGAGGGTTGAGTTAACCATTAATGGTTTGGAAGACATTCAAGGTTAACTAGTTGAAGACATAAAGCCTTTAATGGTTTTCAAAGACTTTGAGGGTTTGAGAAGTGACTTCCCTTTCCTTAGGGATGTGACAATATTTAGGAGATGGGTTAGGCTAATTTAGAAGTGATTAGAAGAATCTAGAAGGGGGTTTAGAGAGGCAAGTGCGAGATGTAGGAAAATGCAAGTGGGTGAGGGAAAATAAAATTAATTAAAATAAATAGCTTTATTTCAATTTGGTTGCAATTTGGGAAATTAAATAAATTAGATTTATTCAATTGGGGTAAACTATTAATTAAATGTAAATTTAATTAAAAAGTAAGAAGAAGGGATTTAATTAAATAAAATGATTTATTCAATTAAATGACATAAAAGGGCTTAAGTGAATTTAACTAAATAAATTAAATAATTTACTTAATTATATAGAAGAATGTGGGTGATTTAGTTATATTAGTTTTAACTAAATAGAGGAATGAACATAAAATATTCATTTAGAAATATGGTCATTTTTATGTCTACATTTTGCCCCTCTTTGAAGTGACGTGTGTGCGCATGTTGATTCAAAGAAAATGACATGTCGTCATGATTTGGTTATGATCAATTTTTATGTCGAGATGTTCATGTCGTGCCCCAGATTTGATAAATGATGTTGATAATGCCCCCTCGGGAGATGAACCAAAATTTTGAAAATTTCATTTGTCGTGATAAATTTGATTTTTTTAAAAAAAATTTTTGTCAATGTTGAATGTGGTTAGTTGATTCATCTCCCGATAATGATGTTTGGTAGGGTGGTTTGAGATACCATGAGCAATTTTTGCGTTCCTCTATGTAACCCTAATTTTGATTTACCTTATAAAAGGGAAAAAGTGATTTCTATTTGTCTTATTTGTGCTTGTTGACTTGAGAGAAATTGACACTTGGAGAGAAGTCAAGGAGAGAAGTCAACATGTCAATTCCATATTCTTCTCATCGATTTGAGCGTGTGTAGAGGTATCGGAGGCTTGTCGTGTATGGATCACCGGTAACTCAACCCTTTTGACCGCTTTTGGATTTTTTATTTTGTCAATTTTTATCATGTTTCCAATTTTGTCATCGGATTTGTCGGGTTAGCGTGTCGGGGTCAAAATGTAGCACATATGATAGGTTTTGTAGTGCGTAGCTTTTAATAAAATAGGATAGCATCCAAAAAGTTTATGGTAGCACATCGGTAGGTTAGGGTAGCACTTAGGATTAGGTTAGCGCACTGGGATCACAAGGTAGTGCAGAGGGAAAAATTAGTAGCGCATAAGAAATACCTAGTGCATAGGGTTTCTAGGGGGTCTCATTGGTAGGTCTAGGTAGCGCATAGGTATGACCTAGCGCATAGGGTTAGATACATAGCGCAAGAGCAGGATAAAATAGTGAATAGGGTAGGTTAGTGCTTAGGATAGGTTAGGTGGCGCTTTGGGAGGAAAGGGTAGCACATAGGTGCTGGCTTGCGCATAGGGTAGATTGGGTAGCGCTTAGTGAGGACAGGGTAGCACATGCTAAGTAGTTTAGCGCATAGACAAGATTGGTTAGCACATAGGGAAAGATTTTGGTATAGTGTGATTTGTGAATGAAGAAAATTGGTAGGTTGATGCTAGTTCTACCAGGATAGGTGCAAATTGTTGTTCTGCATGTCTGTTGTGATTGCTTTGATAAATTGTCCAATATGAGTTCCGATATAACTTGATTTAATTTGCAATTTTTTCAAGTTGATATAGATTTGATGTTGATTTGATATGATGTGGTTTTTGATATGGATGTTTTTGATATGAACTTGATTTGATATGAATTGTTTCAAGTTGATATATATGTGGAGCTCAAGTCGTTTTACAAGATGTATTGATTATGGAACTTGAGTTGTTTTACAAGCTGATATGGATGTGAAACTTGAGTTGTTTTACAAGCTGATATGGATGTGAAACTTGAGTTGTGTTACAAGTTGATATGAAACTTGAGTTGTTTTACAAGTTGATATGAATGTGAAACTTGAGTTGTGTTACAAGTTGATATGATGTGGAATTTGATTTAGATCTTCAAAGTTTCAAGTTTTGATATGAATTTAATTTTGATATCTATGTTTTGATGAGGAAACTGATCTTGGACTTGTTTTGCTTTTTGACAAGAGTGTCTTGGAGTGGTTCAGTCGTGTGAGTGATTTTCGAGACCGTGGTCAATGATACCATGATTGGCACAGGCTAATAGAGATATTATTGAGAGGTGTGGCCTGTCCTCATTGTTAGATATGCCTCAGTCTATCATGAACCAGGGTTTATTGACAACATTGGTGGAGAGGTGACATAATGATACAAACACCTTTCATTTAGTGATAGGAAAGATCACAGTGATGCCTAAGGATTGTTACCAGATTTTGTGGATTCTTGTGGTAGGTACATTGTTACTCTATGAGCAGACTGAGGAGGGTAGTATAGAGGCACTCCATCAGATTCTGTAGGATGACATAGTTTGTGGATATGAGATCCCTTGCCAGGAGTTATTAGATTTGGATTATGCTCCCCTACAATCAGTTTTGGTAGGTTTTATAGGTGATTTCTTATGTCCCAATCGTAGGTCCAAGGGACTGGCAGTGGGATGGGGATTGGTTCTGGAGGACATGGTGATGCAGGGTTGCCGATTTGCATGGGGGTCGTCTATGTTGGCCTACTTATACAGGGATTTGGATCAAGTAGTGTATTTGGGATACAATTGTCTATTAGCTGGAGTGACATTGCTACAGGTATGGGCATGGGATTATATTCCCGTAGCTAGGCCACTGGTAGACAAAGATAGGCCTATTGGGTGTGCGTATGCCTATGGATACTGAGGGATAGTTTCCTAGTGTAAGCTGGGAAAACTAGAGTACTGGAGGAGAGTTTTTGATGATATTGATATGGTTGTCTAGCGACCATATACAGGTTGTGAGGTATGGGTAGAGGATGGGATGGAGATGTCCTATGTATATATCACCAAATATTTGATAGGGTGGATGCCCTTTGTTATTGAGAGGTTTCTGCATAGTTGAGTGCTATGACAATATGGATGACAATAGAGTATTACACATGGAGCATGTTTTTATGTTCAACGGAGATAGGATATTCTGGATTGGGGACCGACGATTGATAGCGTGGCGGCAGTGGAGGAGTTCTTTCATTTAGCCACCTAGATTTTGGATTATGCCCTTGAGATAGTGGATGTTGGGATGATGGATGATTTTGCAGCACTCTTTGCAGCACATGCAGTGGCTAGGATATTGGATCTAGCTAAGATAATTCCCTTCTTTGATGATGATGATGAGGAGGTAGATGAGGGAGGTGGTGATGGAGGAGGAGGTGATGGCAGAGATGGTGGAGGAGGTGATCAAGGTCGGCGAGGAGATAGAGGGAGATTGGATCGGGGGAGGAGAGGAGATAGGGGTGGAGATGGTGGTGATAGAGGGAGAAGAGTGGAGAGAGCAGGGCAACGGGCTGCGATGGATAAAGGGAGAGGAAGTTTGGCTATTAGACTTGGGGGTGAGGAGAGGCCTGGGGAGGTGATATCGGTAGTGGGAGAGGCTATGATGACTTCAGATGACTAGCCCAGAGGAGGAGGTTAGATTTTTTACATCCACCTACATCGAAGACAGGTAGAGGGATAGGGGGTACCCCTTCATAGGTACCGTTGTAGATGAGGATTCTGACGCATGTGGAGGTTGCATAGATTAGATCACTAGAGTTGTCGGTGCAACAGTTGCAGACATAGTTGTTGGCGCATTAATGTTAGATTATTCAGCTGACCATAGAGTGTGATATTGAGATAGAGCATCAAGGTTGAACTGAAGAGCTCGTAGTAAGTTTGCAGAGAGCTGCAGCAGGTGGTCCGATGAGAGACACCTTGAGAGAGCTTTCTTTGAGAGCCAAGGAGGCGGAGTACTATCAAAGATATTATGATGTGGTGCCTAGGGAGTGCCGAGTGCAAAGTCTCACCATGTCGAGATCCAATCGATCTCGAGAGACTGGGTCGAGGACAAAGAGCAGGGGCAGGGCCTCCTAGACAGGATCTACTTGGAGATCCAGGTGCTGGGACATTTGTAGCGAGACTGTCTCCTTCAGGAGATAGCCATACCTAAGAGATGTCATCTTTATTGTTTTTCGATCATTTTGTTGTATTGGCACAAATATGACATATTTTGTACATTAATCATTTTGTGAGATATATATATGACACTATTTTCTTTGATCCTTATGTGACATGTTATGGATTATACTTACTATATGCTTTTGATTATTCTATGATGATTTAATCTTAGGTAGATGTATGTGATGTATGTGATGAATATGATGTTATAATGCATGATGTTGTGAGATGTATCTTAAAAATGAGATGTATGATATGATATGTGATTAATTGTAAAATGATATGCAACTATTTGTAAAATGATATGCAACTAATTGATAAATGATACACAACTAATTGTAAATGATATGAAACAAATTGATAAATGATATGCAACTAATTAATTTTGAGCATCCTCATTCTGCATTTGTCATCCCTGTATAGCCACATGTTGTTTGCTTTCTTTGGATTTATCATCATTGAGAATTGATTTGTTTTGGGATATGCTGAAAATTTATACAAGAATAATGGTATAATTGAACCATAATGACCTGAGAAAAATTTACATGATTTTTGATTTTGCAAGATAGCACAAGCGTCAAGGTATAATTGAACCAGGATGACCTGAGTGTGGATTGCATATAAGCAGACAAGATTAAACCATTTGTATGCATAAAGTGAAATCATGTCTTCAGTGATATGCGGTGATTCACATCTCAAGACAAGTATTTACATAGTACAAATGATTGCCTCATAGACAGAAAACTAAAAAATATTGGAGTTCCTACGACTTTCTCTAGCATGAAGCATTGTTGAGAAAATCTAGAGGATCCAATAATTCAAAAATTTCAAGTGCAAAACTAGTCAAAAATTTATGCAAGATGCAACATTTGATACTTTAGAAAATCATCCATCATATTTTGTGAATCCTATTAAGTGATCAATGTGTAGTTTCGCAATTGTGTGATTTTTGTTTGCTGGATATGATGTTCTGAGTTTGTGACAAGTTTTGACATTTTGAACGTGTTGCAAGTTTTGATTAATACTGCCCCTAGCCGAGTGTGCCTCTTAATGTGGATATGTACAGGTATTACCAAGCCATGGTGAGATGCGGCGAAAGGATATGAGGATAAATCGGGATATTGATTATGCTAAGTATGTCTTGGATGGATATTGTGATAAAAATGTTGGGTGATGGCCGATAGTGCTTTACTGTGGATATAATGGTATGGATATAGATAGAGGAGTTGTCTTCTCACAATAGCGCCTATTGTCAGGTTTTCACCAGTTGCTTTTATTGTACCTCTTTATTTGCTTTTTCTTAATTTTTTTGATATTTTTTATTTTTTCACTTTTCCGTGCCTTAGACTACTCAAGTATAGTATTTCTTCAGATGGATGTTGTTAGTTGGTTCATCAAGTGCATCTCCTTTAGAAGTTGTTAGATGATAGGCACCTGATCCATAGGCTGATATAATGACATAGGGACCTAACCAGTTAGGTTCAAATTTCACTTTCTTTTCCCGATCTTGCTGATTTCTAGGATTTTCTTTGAGTACTAGGTCACCAATTTTAAAATTCTAGGAATGACCTTGTGGTTGTAGCTCCTACACATGCATTGCTGATATGCTTTGAGATGAGTGTAGGCACGTTGGTGTCTTTCATCTAGAAGATCAAGCTCTTGTAGTCGGTTAACTCTATACTCTTCATCTGGGATTAAGCCTTTTAGAGAGACTCTGAGAGATGGAATTTCTACCTCTGATGGTAAAATTGCCTCTGATCCATATACCAATGAATATGGTGTAGCTCCCGTAGGTGTGCGGATGCTAGTTCTGTATGCCCAAAGTGTTGGATTGAGTTGTACATGCCAATCTTTGCCTACATCATTCACTGTTTTCTTTAGGATTTTCAATATTGTCTTGTTGGATGCTTTAGCTAGACCATTCCCCTGTGGGTAGTAAGGTGTAGAAAAATGATGTTGGATTTTGATTTTTTCACATAGTTCTCATACATCTTGGTTTTTGAAAGGTCGTCCATTATCTGTGATGATGGAACTTGGAATGCCATATCTGCAGATCAGATAATTAAGAATAAAAGAAGCTATTTATTTCCTAGTCATTGTGGTCATGGGGACTGCTTCAATCCATTTGGTAAAGTATTTTGTTGTGGCTATAATGAACTTGTATCCATTTGAAGATGAAGGATGAATTTCACCAACCAAGTCTAGTCCCCATTGACAAAAGGGACAGGATGTTGTGAATGGCTGTAGTTCTTGTGTTGGTGCATGTATAAGATTGTCATGGATTTGGCATTTAGGATACTTCTTTGCAAAGTGATAAGAGTCTTTTTCCATTGTCGGCCAGTAATATCCCATTCTTAGAAGCTTTTTGGCAAGAGTAGTACCACTTGAATGTGTGCCACAGATACCTTCGCGAAGCTTGTGTAAAGCGGAGTCAGATTCATTCCAATCAAGGCAATGAAAAATAGTACCATCTAGACCTCGATGGTACAAAGTATCTGTAGTGAGAGTATAACGGCCAGCTTGCCGGATAAAGTTGCATTTTTGGTTTCAGGATAGGTCAATGGGTAGGATATTGTTCTTAAAATAGTCATATATCGGTCCATATAATAGAGAGTCAGAACTAGTCAAGGAATAGATAACATGGGATTCATAATGGTCATAGGCTGGGGAGAACAGTTGCTCTACCAGAAATTCGTAACGATTTTGTTGCTCTAGAATTTGCAGGAGTGAAGCGATAGTAGCCATTGCATTGGCTACTCTATTGTCCAACCTTGGTATTTTCTCAAAGGTGATGTGTACAAAATATTGTTTGAAATCATCCACCATTTGGTTGTATGGTAGCAGCTTGTCATCCTTTGTCTAATAGTCATTGCTGATTTGATTGATGACTAGTTGTGAATCTCCGTGTACTTTTAATTATGTGATTCTCCATTATATGGCCAATTTTATGCCTATAACTAATGCCTCATATTCAACAACATTATTTGTTCATGGAAACATAAGCATATATGATCTTGGTATAGTGTGCCCTTTAGGAGTGATGAACAAAATGCTAGCACCTGAGCCATGTTGTGTGTAGGATCCATCAAAATATAAGATCCATTGTTTGGTGGAGATAAAAAGAACGTCTTTGTCTGGAAATTCAATCTCCATAGTTTGTTTTCTAGGTAGTGGTGCTTCCGCTAGTTGATCTGCAATTTCTTGTCCTTTGATAGCTCTTCGTTCTATGTAGTGGATATCAAATTCACTAAGAATCATGACCCATTTAGCTAATCTACCTATAAGAGCTGCTTTGCTGAGTAAATATTTGAGAGGATCAATTTTTGCAACTATCTTAATTGTATGAGCTAGCATATAGTGCCAGAATTTTTGAGAGGCAAATACCACTGTTAGACAAGCCTTCTCAATGAATTTATAGTTGAGTTCATATCCGTTCAATGTCCTGTTGATGTAATATATAACTCATTCCTTGCCTTGTTGATCCTCTTGTGTTAATAATGCCCCCAGTGATATGTTTGTTGTTGAAATGTAGAGAATGAGTGGCTTTCCTACTATTGGTGGTACTAGAACTAGTGGGTTCATTAGATATTTCTTGATTTGATAGAAGGATTCTGTACATTTGGCTTCCCATCTGAACGGTACATTTTTATGTAGAAAATGATTAAATGGTAGACTTTTATCTGCTAATTGAGTGATGAATTGCCTAATTGATTGGAGTCATCCTTGTAGAGATCCGAGCTGGTTGATGTTCTTTTTTGATGGCATCTCCATAATGACTTGTACCTTTGCTGTATCTACTTCAATACCCTTAGCTGAACTATGTAGCCTAGTAACTTGCTTGATACAACCCCAAAGATAACACTTCTTAGGGTTGATCCTGACTTGGAATTTCCCCAATCTATGAAAAATATTTTCAAAGATGCTTAGATGTTCTACTCTGGTGAAGGATTTAGCTAGTAAATCATCCACATAGTCTTCCATGAAGGTATGCATCATGTCATGAAAGATTGTTGTCATTGCTCATTGCTAAGTTGCTCCTGCATTCTTTAAGCCAAAAGGCATGACATTCCAACAATATGCTCCCCAATGATAGGTAAACAATGTTCTATCTTAATCCTCCTGGGCTATCTTGATTTGATTATAGCCTGAAAAATTGTCCATTAGTGATAACATTGCATGGCCTGCTATGAGGTCTACAATTATGTCAATACTGGGTAAAGGAAAGTCATCCTTTGGACAGGCTTTGTTGACATCTCTAAAATCAATGCATATTCTGATACTGCCATCTGGCTTTGATACGGGTACAATGTTTGAAATCCTTTCAGCATAGTCAATAGGTCGAATGAACATGACATCTAATAGTTTCTTTAGTTTAGCTTTAACCATGAGTGCCACATGTGGATTCATCTTTCACAGTTTTTGCTTGATTGGCTTAGCTCCTAGAGTAATGGATAGGTGATGCATGATCAATTGTGGATCAATCCCAGGCATATCTGCATATGACCAGGCAAAGTTGATTTTCTTTTCATTAAAAAATTTAATAAATTTTGATCTTTCTTCCTCTGTCAAAGATTCTTCAAGGTGTATATTTTTGGTTGGTTCTATAGTACCAATGTTGATTGATTGAGTAGGATCAATCAATATGGGTGATCGCTCATGATAATGCTCAGGAAGAGTGTCAAGTCTCCCATCCTTAGGTGCCTTTAAAAAATTTTCACCCTCAGATGCGTCCCTTATTTTTGCCATTGACTAGTTTTCAGTAGTAGATACTTTACTTTGTTCATTTTTGCAATTGAGAGACTTGGCACTCCCTTGGTTGCAGATGTCATCACTTTGTTCACTGGTAGAGTCTATTTCTGGGTCAATGGTACATAAGTAATGGATAATGGATTCTTCATTTGGGAAAATTGGTATACCATGAGTTTTCGATTCATCCCAGTCTATGAGGTCAGGAAAGAAAAGTGGTAAGGAGTCATTAGGTGGATCAAGTTTTGTTGTTGTAAGTGTCAGGATGGACATATCATCATGATTGGCTAGGGTGTTAAAGAAATTAAGGATTTTGTCAAGGTCTTTGATGGTATCATTTTCCATATAGACTTGCTCATAGTGTCATTGCTCATTTTCCTTGGCATCATAGATATTTTGTGGACCAAATTCAAGTGGTCTAGATTCTGTGTCATGTTCTTCTTGAGAGATGGATGTATTATTGTCATTTTCACAAATATCTTTAGTAATGTTAGAATAGCTACCCCATTCATATTCATTAGAATCAGTCTTAGAGGTATTATCCCAGATTCTAGCAGTGTTGTGAATTGGTATGTTGTAGGGTGAGAACAAGTCTTTGATGATTGATCCAAGTTTGATAGTTTTGCTTCCACTCTTTGCATTTGTTCATATACTGTCTCTCCTTGGGGAGGAATGTTTTTATTAGGAGGTGATTCTTCTTTGTTGGATATTGGTTCTTGATTATGATGTGCTTCTATAGTATATTCTTCCTTCTTTTGATTGATAAGTTGCCTTTGATATTTCTTTTGTTCTTGATGTTCACGTTCCTTATGTATTGTCTCAGCTAACTCAAATAGTGCCTCCTTTTAGGAGTCTTCCTTGTACTTCTTCTTTTCCTTCCACTAAGGTTTTTGATATTTATGTGGTGCCCTCTTTGGTAGTAGAGTGAGTTCAAAGCCCAATCATTTTTTGTCTTTACTGAATTGTGAAGGAGGATGCAATGGTTCTGTGACACCTTCTTGACGCTTACCAATAGGTCCTTTGCCATCGTATCCCATTTGTTGCATGATTAAATAGCCTTTTCCATATAGGTGTGTTGGTATAGCTACCTCTATATTAGCCACTCTTTCTTCTTCCTCATCTTTGTACAGCCAACTAAGGGTGTCCTTTTCCTTTGATTCATGTGCTAGAGTGCCTAGTTGGATAAATGTGCCATCAAACTTGGTGATGCGCTGGGTTGCTTGATGTGTTGATGTTGTAGGTAATCCATGACATTTAGGTGATCTTGGTAAGCTGGCTAAACACATGGGTTCCAAAGAGTACTCTCCCATGCCTTACTCTTTGATTTTCATTTTCTTCTTGAAATCTATAGACAGTGATGTAGACTTTTCTTGCTGAGAATCCGGTGTTGAGTTACTTTGTTTTTCTCTATTATGTGGAACCAAGTTGTCTTGGGCTACTCCCATAGCATTAAAATGTTGAAAAGGATTATGATCTACTAATATGGAAACCTCCTATCCATTGTAGGGGAACTTAACACACTGATGATAAGTAGAAGGTACTGCTTGCATTTCATGTATCCAAGGTCGATCCAATAAGATATTGTATGTGAGGTCTATTTTCAAGACTTGGCACATAGTGTCCTTTTGTATCGATCCTACTTGGCAACATTATTGTTCCTTTGGATGATCTCTCTTCATCATCATAGGTTTTGATAGTGATCTTTTTGCGTGCATCAATAGATTGTTCAGAGAAGCCTAATGCATGGATAAGTTTTAAGGTACAGATATTGAGTCCATCTCCTCCATCTATTAATACTCTTTTGACTCGATGCTTGTAGACCAAGACTTCAATGTAGAGAGAAGTATTGTGTGGATGGCTCAATGAGATATTATCATGCTCAGAAAAAGTGAGGTTATGAGGCCCTATTATATGAGCCACCATGGATTGGAATTTTTCAGCATCCAAATCTTGAGGTACATTTGTTTCCAATAATGCTTGTTCCAATATGTCTTTGTGTTTTGGTGAAAGTTTCAACAACTCTAGTATAGATATTTGAGTAGGAGTTTTGTACAGTTGACTGACTAGATCATATTGAATTTTGGGTACGGTGTTTGTTTTTGACATATGTCCCTTCAAGACATATTTTTGCGCTCTGGTTGTTACATTGACAGATTCATGTTCACGCCTGTCCTTGATTGTGGTAACATTGACTTGATTGTCTTTAGCTAATATATGATTGATGGTTTTATTGTATATGTGATTGATATGAGCTCCACATGTATCGTTTAAGGTTGAAGCTCCATCCTTGTTGTAGTTTGGAAGAGGATTTTTGAAGGCTCCATGGTCACCATTTGTCTTGAGAC
This sequence comes from Cryptomeria japonica, assembly GCF_030272615.1. NCBI lineage: Eukaryota > Viridiplantae > Streptophyta > Pinopsida > Cupressales > Cupressaceae > Cryptomeria > Cryptomeria japonica. The sequence continues at coordinate 651,664,094 of NC_081413.1, forward strand.
CATCGACTATTAAATTGCCTCTATCAATCATGTCTTGAACAATGTTTTTCAGCCTCATGCAATCATTTGTTTGATGACCTTTGTTGCGATGAAAATCACAAAAGTGTGTCATTCCACCATGGTGGTTTGATTTGTGGTTCAAAGTTGTTGATCGTCGGTAAGGAGATAATTTTGTTTGCTAGGAGTTCTCTGAATTTTGACTCTAGTGATTGCCCCAATGGTATGTAAATGTGTTTTGGAAAGTTGTTTGTATTACCTCATGAGTTGTTATTAGGTCCCCAATTGGTGTTATTGTTTTGGGTATGGTTGGTGTTGTTTGTGTTGAGTTGATCTTGATTGGTATTCAATGCATAAGTGTTAGTGCCTTGGTTAGAACCTTTGGGATTTTTTGTAGCTTGAGGATTACCTGATAGTGCGAGCACGGGTTGTTTTGATTTTGGATCATTTGATTCATTGCTTCCTTCATTTCCACTATTTTTGTTGTGGGTCTAGAATCTAGATTTGTCTAAGTTGTTGTTGTTTTGGTTGTTGTAATTGGATGAACTTGTTCCTTCTTTGAAAATTTTTAATGTTCCTTTCTTGACACATGCTTCTTCTACTTGGATGCCATTCTCAATCAATTTAGTAAAATATGGTATGCATTAGAATTTGAGTCTGTAACTCATCTCACTATTCAAGTTGTCAATGAAAATTTCCATCTTTTCCTTTTCGGGCACATTACGAGGATATCTCAAAACCATATGTCACCAACGTTGAAGGAATACCATGAATATTTCATTGTTTTTCTGTTTGGTGTTACAGACATCTAGCATAGTGATAGCATGTTGAATGTTATAAGAATATTGAGTTATGAATTTGTTGATGAGTTCATCGAATGATCTGACGGGAGGTGTGATTTTGGATAACCATTCCATTGTTTTCCTTCCTAAGCTTTTTGGGAATAACCTCATCAAATAGGTATCATCATGAGAAAATTCAAGACTCGTTGTATAGAATTATCGAACATGATCATGGGGATGGCTTTTCCCATCATATTTGTCAAATTTGGGAACGTCTAAGTTTGGAGGAAAAGACACCATGTTTAACCATCTGTCAAAAGGATAAGGACAAATTTTAGTTTAGGAGTACCGTACTATTGTCCCTTGTTGCATGTCTTGCATTTGTTTTTGTAACATTTGCATTTGTTGAGTGAGAGCAATTAGAGGTGCATTATTTTGCCAAGGGAAGAGTTCTTCCCTTGCATTAGTTCTAGGCTGAAATGGTGTATGGAACGGTATGTTTTTCTCGGGGATGTTTTTCTCAGGTATATTTTTCTTAGGGATATTTTGTTTAGGGATATCTTGCTCAGGGTCATATGCTTCTTCCTCTCTTTGTCATTCTTGATATTCGTAATGTTGAGATTGTGCTCTAAAAATATCAAAGTCAAAGTCTTCTGGAAGTTTAACTCCTTTTGTTGTAAGCATGAGTAGGTATTTTTCCCTGTCATTTTCCATGAGTCTTTCCACAAGCTTTTGAAATGAAGTGCTTTCTTGACATTCTTGAAGAAGTTCTTCAGAAATTTTGGTGTCCTCTAGATTTGGATGCTCGAAAGGATTTGATAATCTCTGATTCATGCTAGATTCCGGTTGCATTTCGCTTGGTTTGTTTCATTGAGAGCGAGTAACAATGGCTATCTAGTAGAAGCTTTCTGTGACAAAAGGAATGAACTCTTCTTCAATGTTTTGTTCAGGGGTTGGTGGTTCAAATCAGGGTATGCTGTAAGTGATGCACTCTTTAGAAAAGAATGTTGGATTGATCTTTTCTCCACAATTTATTTGTTGGTTGAATGCTCACTTTTGACAGAATGCTCTACTCCTTGATGGTTCCTTGTAAAATTTGTTTGTTTTGTTTTGAAAATATAATCGTATATGATGAAGTAATGTTCGATGAGATTTGAAGAGTTGACGATTGATGTATAAAAATTTATTTCTTTTGGCAAGTTTCAAAGAACTCGATTGTTGTTTCTTCAACTTAGTGCTATGATAAATATTATTTCTTCTCAAAATATGAGGATTAGTCATGCACAAGCGATAAATGGTTTCCTTTGATTTGTTTTGGATTCAATTTAGCTTGTTTTGGAAACTCAAGTTTTACCTTATCAAAATGAAGGTTTAGGTGCCCTCTCACTAAAAAGTGTGTCAAATGATATGGAATAAGAGCTTTCCTGACATGGAAACTCGATTTGACAAATTGGATTTTTTAAAGAAAGTGTGTTTTTGGGATAGAAATCCGTTTGATTGGACCTATTTGCCACTTGTGATGATGTTTCCCAATTTTGATAGGAGAGATGTGTTTATCCTGTGACTAGTTTCAGATTTTAGACAACTTTGTTTGATAGAAATTTTTCTTTAGAAACAACTTTTGATACTCTGCTTTTGGTTTTGTTCTTGATGAAGTTCATGCTGATGAAGGAAAGCTTCCAAAATTGTTTTCAAAATTTTTGAAATTGACCTTTGTTTTGCCCCCTGTTTTTCTAGTTTTGGCTATGCACTAAAACAGAGACGTAATGCGCTATAAAAATTTCTCAACGTGATAGCGAAAAGACTCCACGCGCTATGATTCCCCCTAATACGCGCTAATTGGGATACTTTTCCTTTGCCTTGATTCAAAAGGTTATGTGCCAATATGGGGCGCGTATGTGCTAACTGTTAAAGGCTACATGCTAGAGTTTGGCTTCCATGTGCTAAGGTGATGCTTCAACGCGCTAAACTATTTTTAAAATGCGCTATTTGAAACTGCCAGTTTTGGATCCCGGTGAAGTGCTAATTTTAAGCCTTAATATGCTAAGGAGAAAGTTTAATGCACTAAAAGATGGTCCCTACATGCTAAGATGTTTCTCTTACATGCTAAACTGCCTTGATATATTTTGACTTGGTTGTTTTTCTGTAATTTTGGAATTTTACAAAAAAAGAAAGCACAACACTAAAGAGACAACCATTTTTCTTAATCTAAACAATAAGTGTATGTTCTGCAAGGATGTGTTCAAATCCCCAATGTTTCAACAAGTTTAGATACAAAATTTATTTCAATCAGACTCTTTATTCAAGGGTCATAAGAAATATCATAGCCCACTAGTCTCGATACTCCGTCAGCTCAAACAACTGTGTCACCCCCTAGCAGGCGCCCATTTTTTTGCCTTTTGCCAAAAATTAACTCAAAGTGGATTACTTCACAATTGAGTAGTTATCTTGGGAGATATATGGTGAGTGTTCTTGGGGGTGGATTCTTCCCCACCCTTACACTATGATATTACAAATGTCTAGTCACTAACTCGGTTCAAATTTTCTATGCTAAGGTTCATAATCAAGCTTCCTGTTTGACCGTCAGTGATAAACTCCCTTAGGAGGCTTCCCAACCTTTAGAAGAAAGGCTTCATGTATCTCTAGGATACTAGGGGAAGACTAATCGCTACGCACAACCATTGAAAAGGACTTTCGTCACTTTCCACTTTTGATTATAGTGGGTTGGAACACTTGGCTTCAAAGTCATTTTCCACTTAGGTCGTTCCCTTCACACTGGTCAAAAATGGATTTAAGAATTTTTCAACTCCTTCAGAAGGCAGGCCTACTAAAGGATTTATTGCTTGAAGTAAAGAAAGCTTTAAGAGTGGTTTGGCTTTTTGATCACCCAATTAAGGGGAGAGCATATACCTTCCACTTTCGAGACAAAGCACACAAGTTCTTTTCAACCTTTCAAAGCAATGATTTCCTAATCCTATATTGAGGTGTTGCTCCACGAAAACATGGTGTTCTTTTTAACTGTTCAAGGCAATGATTTTTTGATCTAAAAAGAACTTGGTCAACAAAATAAATGTGATGTTTCATCAAAAAAAGAAATTGATTGAAAGGGGAAGATCATTCCTTTTTAGTTGCAAAAGACTTTTGGACCTTGTATAATTCTTTACTTTGCTAAAACTTAAAATGGATCCTTTTATACACCAAAGGATGGTGAAGTTCATTTTAAGCCATTTATTTGCAAAACTTTGAAAAAATTGATTTGTTCCTTTTGAGATCCAATTTGAAAATTTTCTCTCCTAAAAAAGAAAGGAAAATTATTTTGTGGTTCTTTTTAAACCCAAATAAAGTGAGTTCAGTTTTACCCAACAAGAATAAAAAAAGCTTTATACTTTAACTAACTTAACTAAGTTATTAAAAACTTAAACTATTTATGATCCTAAAATTAAGGTCCCATTTGCAAGAAACTTGTTAAAAACCCTGCAAGATACCAAGTAAAATTGTTAGAAAAATCTATGGGTTTGGGGGACTCCAACAAGTCTAATTTCTCATTCGGTTACAGTTTTTAATTTTGCCTTTGTCTGTGATGTGCTACAAAATAGACTGTGCACACTATGAGATAATCGGGATGCGCTATTAGACAGACCTGATGCGCTATTCTGTTATTCTCCCATGACAAGACCTACAATAAAATGTTAGCAAGGATGATGCGCTAAGGTATGGTCTGCACGCGTTGGGGAATGAGTCCCATGCGCTAAACAGTAAGCCGGATACTCTACAAGATAAACTAGATGCGCTAAGGGATATTCCCTATGTGTTGATTCATGTTTCCTGCATACCTACAAAAGTTTTTATTTTTAAAAACCAATTTGATTAATGGGGTAGTACCCCATGGTGGGCGCCAGAAATGTGTGCAGGAAAAGCAAGTCAATGAAACTTAAAATGGTGAAAATGTGGTCTCAAAGAGGCTTGTTCACGCACCCACAAGACTTCTTGGTGCAAGTTATGGAGTCATGAAGAATGACTCAACTTCCCAAGGTTGGTTCCATGGTTCTCTATCTCACAAGGTCCCTCAAGCCAATGCCTTTGCTCTCAGTTCATTGAGAAAAGTGGCTTAGGGATGACGAATGCAAGAATGAGGGATGCTTATGATTGATTTAATTATGAAATGTATCCTATCTATGCATGATTCTACAAATGCAATAAACTAGATTATAAGATGACAATATTAGTAGAAATACTATCCTAACATGATATACTAGTTTATGATTTAAGCTAATGATAAAGGAAATAGTCTAAAATGCTTATTAGATTAATTCCTATTACAAAGAGAAGCTAGATGTATTGATAAATTTGAGCATAAATGAGATACTAAAATCTTGCATGGATCCCTAAAATGGAGGAACGAGAGCTCTATTTATAGTGAAAATAGGGCAATGGATCATCAGGATTGAAAGAGTTAATCAGGGGTCAAGTTTGAAAGTTGCCAATCCATGTTTACAATTTGCACCAATGAAATGGTGACAATTGTCAACATAATACTGGTTGAGAGGAGAGGTAAGAAGCATTAAATTATTGAGAATACCTCATGTTTACCCTAGGAGGTAAGGGTTAAGGTTAGGTTAGGGTTATCCAATGGATAAAGTTTTTACCCAAAGGGTAAATTCTTGTGCAATGGTTAAAGGGATAACCATGGTGAAAGAAATGAATGCTTGATGAGACCCTTGGGTTAGATGTAGGTTGAATTAAGAGAAAAAGTCTCTAATCATGCTAGAGGGTTGAGTTAACCATTAATGGTTTGGAAGACTTTCAAGGTTAACTTGTTGAAGACATAAAGCCTTTAATGGTTTTCAAAGACTTTGAGGGTTTGAGAAGTGACTTCCCTTTGCTTAGGGATGTGACAATATTTAGAAGATGGGTTAGGCTAATTTAGAAGTGATTAGAAGAATCTAGAAGGAGGTTTAGAGAGGCAAGTGGGAGATGTAGGAAAATGCAAGTGGGTGAGGGAAAATAGAATTAATTAAAATAAATAGTTTTATTTCAATTTGGTTGCAATTTGGGAAATTAAAAAAATTAGATTTATTCAATTGGGGTAAACTATTAATTAAATGTAAATTTAATTAAAAAGTAAGAAGAAGGGATTCAATTAAATAAAATGATTTATTCAATTAAATGACATAAAAGGGCTTAAGTGAATTTAACTAAATAAATAGAATAATTTCCTTAATTAAATAAAAGAATGTGGGTGATTTAGTTAAATTAGTTTTAACTAAATAGAGGAATGAACATAAAATATTCATTTAGGAATATGGTCATTTTTATATGTCTACAAGTTTATTTCCGTTTATCCCTAATAAGGCTCTCACCTTAAATAAGGGTAGTCACCAAGTTTCATAGATGTGGGACTCCTTTGTTAGTTGTGAAATTAGCTCTGGAATTTTAGAAACCGACTCTTCATTTTCAAAAAATGGGGAAGGAAAAGGGAGAGAGAAACAATAAAAAACTCAAAAGATGTAAGATACCAATTGTAAAGTTTAACAACACTCTACATCCCCTTTTTGTACAAGACAAAGAGATATTAGTTTTTCAAAGATGAGCTAGGATACCACAATTTTCCATTGGTGAGTGGAGAATGAAATACAAGAAGTCATGCAAACATAAGGCATCACTTATCCTCTTACAGATTCCATCTATCAAGGCTCAGGGAGAAATAGAGAAAATCTTTGGCATTTTACCAATAATTAATCATTATTAAAAGATTTATTTCTAGGTGGCATAGTTTATTTTAAAATCTAAGAATACAAGCAGAATAAATTCCACTAGATGAAAAATCATTCCAAGACCAACTAAAATGAAAAATCTGCAATGACTAAGCAGCATGTGCTTCCAAATTTAAAAGATGTAGAACATACCCATGTAAGTAAAGAAAAAGAAAGGTAAGCACGACATAGTCTAATGCCCATATTAAGAACAAACATGCTAAGGTTAAATCATAGGCACTGTTTTGCTAGGTCCTGATGTCATAAATGTGAAGATGTTTGACATGTTAGTATGGTTTTCATTGATGTCAACTTACTAGTTCTGTTGTTTTAGTGTTTGGTTTTTCTCTGCATTGTTGATATGTTATAGATGTGTTCATGATGTGTCGATATGTTATTGGATATTACCTTGAGATATTTTTCGCATGTTTTGGAGGTTTCAAAGTTAGCTCTATAAGTCTATGTAGTAATGATGTTTTCTGGCAGAGATTGTAGTGCTCTACATTTATGAACATTTCTAGTTCTATTGATGCAATTTCAGATTTGTGTTTTTCATGTGTCTATCTTTGTTATTCTGATTTTGCATGTGTTGAGATTCTTTGGAGTTGTGGTTTTTAATATGATTAGTTCAAGTCCGGTTAATGCCATATTTTCTACCTTTTTCTCCAGTGATTGCAGCATTTAGATAACATGTTGGTGCATCATGGTGTGGTCAACTTCTCATTCCTTTCCACCATGGAAATTCTTAGTGAAAACCTATTTTAATTTTTTTTCTTTATCTCCTTGGCTAACTTGAAAACTCTATTTTGGAGATCCGTACAAATGAAGAATGATTGTAATGAGGAAGACATAAGAAAATATCAAAAGATATAGAGGAATTGGATTGAAAAGAAGATCTACCTCCCATTAGTTTGTGTGAATTATATTTGGTTGTGGATGATCAGTATAGCTGTGTGTTGATGTTTTTTGGTACCGGTGGTAGTGAGCCCAAGGTTTCTTCTGATAAGTCAACTATGTGTTTTAATGATGGATTCTTTCTTTCTTTGTTTATTCTTTTTCTGAGAAAGCTGAAGAGAGGAATCAACAAGTATAAAGGTATATTACCCCTTGCATTCGTTGACTATAGAAATATTGGTCATTATACATCTAGATGTCCAAAAAGAGGATCAAAATAGAAATTTAAGGGAAAAAAAAGAATTTTCAATAAGAAATCCTACTATGTTAGAGATGATGCTAACATTTTAGATGATTAGTTAGATTATGAGGATGGTGATTGTTTATTCTTGGTAGAAAAGAATGGACTTAAGTCTAATAATAACTCTAATATTGTTGAGACTATTTCTTCAGCATTGCATGCTAGAAAAGATAGAAATGAATGGTTGATTGATAGTGGATGTTTAAATCATATGATAGGTGACAAAAGTAAAATTTTAAAGCTTGAAAAGTATAATGGTGGTTCTGTTACATTTAGAAATGACCAGACTATTCAAATCGTTGGATTTTCTTCTATTACTTTTGATGGAAAACATAACATTGACAATGTTTACTATGTAAACGGATTATAGCATAATCTCTTGAGTGTTGGATGGATGTGTGAAAATGGTTACAATGTTATTTTTCAAGATGGTGGTTGTCTAATATGGAAGAGATCTAGAACTGTTATTGCTATGGGGAAGAAGACAAGTGGAAACATGTATTAATTGGAAAATGCTACTAGACATTGCTTATTATCTGAAATTGACTATGGCACCAAAGGATGTCTCACAATAATTTTGATAATTTGGTGAAGATTAACATGAAAAGAGTTGTGTGAGATCTACCAAGTCTGAATAAACTAGATAATAATATTTGCAAAGAATTTCAAGTGGGAAAGTAGAAAAAAGGAACATTTAGAGGAAAAACATTTAATCTTCTACCAGAATATTGGATTTGGTACACAGATCTTTATGGTTTGACTAGAACAAGGATTTTACAAGGCAAGAGGTAATTCATGCTCTTAATAGATGATCATTCTAGAATTCCTTCGGTTGTATTTTTTAAAGAAAAATTAGAATCATTGGAAAAGTTTAAGATATTCAAAGCTAGAGTTGAGAATGAAATTGATAGAAGGATTAAATGTTTAAGATTTGATTGAGGAGGAGAATTTATTTTTGATGAATTTGTTACATTTTGTGACAAAAAAGGAATTAGAAGACATTTATCTTCTTTGAGGACACCTTAGTAACATGAAATAGTAAAAAAAAATGAACATGACTATTGAAGAAGCAACAAGAACTATGATCAAATAAGAAAATCTATTAGAAATGTACTAGAGAGATGTAATACATAATACTGTATATACTCTTAATAGAGTTGTATTAAAGAAGTATGGAAAAACATCATATGAGCTATGGCATGGAAGAATTCCCTCGGTGAGTTATTTTAATGCTTTTGGAAGTGCTATATTCAAAGAGGTGAAGGAAATCTTGGAAAGTTTGATAGCAGAGCTAATGAAGGTATATTTCTAGGCTATTGTACAAAGAGAAACTATACATATGTTATAACAAGAGGTTGAATAAAATTATTGAAAGTGGAAATGTAAAGGTTGATGGAAACATTTCAAAAGAAACTAGTATACAAGTAGGTTATGAATCTAATGAGTCCATAAGAAGAGAAGAAGATAAGAACATGGATCAAGACAAGAAAAAATAATCTCTGGTACCTCTATAAAATATATCCAAAAACTTAGGGTATGTGTAGAAAAATCATTCTAGGAATCAAATTATAGGAGATCAAAATAGAGGAATTATTACAAGAAGCAAGGATGTTGAAGAACAAGTTTTTTTATGTTTACTTTCTGAAGATAAACCTAAAATAGTTGAAGAAGCCTGTAAATATCAAAACTGGATGAAGGCTATGAAGGAAGAATTGGATCAAATTGAGAAGATCCAAACTTTGGAACTAGTCCCTACATTGAGAGATAAGAATGTTATTGGAACAAAATGAGTGTTCCAAAATAAGTTGGATGAAGATGGTCATGTACTAAGAAACAAAGAAAGGTTGGTATGCAAAGGATACACATAGGTTGAAGGAAATGGTTTTGAAGAAACTGTTACCAAATTTTTTGCACATGCTAAATTTAGTGGCCTAATGAGGCCTTTCTTTCATTCATATTGAAAAGTGCCAAGAAAATCAGCAAATATCAGGTTAAATCATCAACAAGAAATCAAATATGCACTTTTTTTTTTAACTTGTTTCCTTCATGTGTAGATACAAGAAAACTAAAATACAACATGTGGGTTAAAATGTTGCTCCCACGATGGTTAAGCCTAGGTTGATGGAGATGGGTGTTACAATGATAAATAGATCACAAAGATTTTCATGCTCCATTACACTTTCAAGAATGGTGTGGCTTATCAAACCTGTTGGGACTCATAAAATGATGGCAATTTTGAGATACCCTGGCACAGAAGCACCTAAGGGTTGAAATGCCCTTAACCAATTTTGGCTTGTGAGACCTTCTAGTGGTCATGTAAATACATAAGGATAGGCTCTAGTCCTTTTGTGTGGTTGTTTCTTTGCATTTTTTGAATTTTTTCCTTCTCGACAAGACCTACCCCGATCGGCAAGACTTACCCCGATGAGCAAGCATAGGAATGGAGCGGTTGTATCGGGTATCGGTAGGCAAGGTTCTCCTCTACACTAATGCCCTATAGAAAAGTGGATGGACTAGAGTAAGTCATCAACTATCAGAAGGAGCTATTTAATGTTACATTGATGACCCGAGAAGAAGTGCGGAGCATGAAAAGTTATCATCAACAATCAGAAGTCAGGTTTTGAAGTCTCCCCAATGACTTGATGGAAAGTGCAAAACGGTGTGTGTAGTCATCAATCATCAGTAGCCCCGGTTTTGTGTTATCTCGATGACCCGATGGAAAGGCCCAGGCGTAGACCATTTAATCCACATTGGTCGCGTGGAGGAAATTCATCACATTTAAAGGCAAAGCCACATATAGCCTTAGTGTCAAAGCTTATGGGCTTTTGACAAGGATCATGTCAACATTGGTGGGTCCCCCATGTGCATGTGCATCTCAAGGTGCTTGAATTTTGCAGTAGAAGTGAAAATTAACCAGCGAGCAAGTTGAGAAGATCAATGGTGATCAGGAAAGATCTGATGATGGTCGCTATACTACAATAGAAAGATGCCCACCGAATACTCCCCATGATTTGGCGATAAAGAACGTACTGAAAAGAGGTGGTTAGAGGTCGAGTAGATCAAGGAAGATCATCGGTGATCAAGAAAGATCAAATAGTGAAGTGAAATTATGGGGCTATCCATGATTGTCACTGTACCATGGTTGTGAAGTGCCCAGAATGAATACCCTAGTGACTGGCGAGGTGGCAGATAGGTGCTGCGCAAATGGTGGCCAATTGGATGCGTAGACAAACCAGAGAGTGACCTATCGAATAGACCTTAGCATTGATGGTTCTCTAAAAGGATTTACTAAAAGCATTGGTTCCATCGACATAAAATACATCAAAGAAATCAGAACCAGTCCCGCTGATAAAATAAAAGGTATCGATGAAACTAAGGTATTGACGAGACATGTGAGCAATTCGCCGAGGGAGGAAGTTTGGCTGAAAGAATAATATCGAACGAACCAAGGCTGGATCTCATGAGAAAACTAGTGGCTAACACTTGGTGACATCATGGCATAAGAGGGAGCCACTCAAAGAGGCTAAAGGTCAAGCAGATCAAGGAAGATCAATGATGATCAAGAAATATTTGATGACGATTGCTATGTCACTATGGGAAGATGATCATCGAATACTCCCCATGAATTGGTGACAAACCACGTGCGAAAAAGGTGAGCAGCTCAAGTGTTAAGGGTTGAGAAAATTTGAGCCGATCCAACGATCATCATTATTCTACAATAAAAAGATGATCGTCCATTAGTCATCACGGATCAGAGACTGATGATGTGGTGGTTAAGGTGGTACCTAGATGGATCGAAAGGTGAACAGGAAGTGACATGTGGCGGGCCCACCAGAAGAGAGAGTAGCCCTTGTGAATTAATGGGTGGGCATGTCAAGGAAGATTCGATGGTCAGATGGATGATCTAATGATGGTCCCTATGTCCCAATGAAAAGGTGCCTGAATGTTAATCCTCATGACATAGCGACAAGCTAGTAGTAGTCCCGACAGTTGAATGTTAATTTATCATGTGCTAACGGTTAATGCAGGCGGTTAAGTCAAATGGTCAAGTTGATATTTTGGATACTAATATAAGTATAGATGCCAAGAAAGCAAGATGAGAGGGGGGGTGAATCATACAAAGTTAAACTTCCATAAAATCAATAGATTCAACCTCGGTAACTTATACTTTAGCAATATAACCAAAACTGCCAAACATGCAAACTCATAAGCATATAATAATCATAACACATTCAACACCAGATTTAATGTGGAAACCCAAATAGGGAAAGACCACTATGGGATTTCGGACGCACTAAGAAATATACTCTTCTAGAGTATGCTCGGTTAAAAGAAAATCCTGTTAAAGATTACAAACACATTGCTAGATGTGACCCGGTTAAGAGATTTCCCTCAGATCTGTTAGGATCTTCACCTCATTAGAAGTGACCTTGTCAGAGGGTTTCAAACACTCAATCAAAATGTCACCTTGCTAGAGGTTTTACAAATAAGACTGTTAAGTCTACTTGGTTAAGAGGTCTTCTGTCACTTACAAATAAACAATAGTAATAAGTATGTCTGCAACTTTGCATCTAAAATGCTAAAGAAGATTCTTATTTGCTCAATACAATCTAGTCATAGGACTTATCTTGTCCCTCTGCTGGGCTCCTTACTCTATTATTCAAACAGGTCTTCAAGCTTCTATGCTCGGTAATCACTATGTAGCATCCTTGTGCTTACATTTTCCTACATACATTGTTTATCAATAGTTCCTTATTTATAAACAATTTGCTAGCCACTTAATCTCCTTGATCACATTTCCCATGATCAATCTTAGCCATTAGATCTCCATACTTGACTAGGTTCAATGTATCCTTCGATCTGAAAATGTTTTACCTCACCTTGGAACTTGCATACATTTCTTAGAACTTGTGCTAGGGTATTGCGGTTTAATCTAAGTTGTAGATCTTCCTATCGATCTTCCATTGCCATAGATCCTTAACAAACTTCATACATGTTGTATCAATCATTTAATCATATCTAGCACATCAGCTTCCTTCATTAAATAACACATGTATTCATCCAATGCATTTTGTTATTACTCGGTTGCAACTTGGTAAATACTAAACTTCACTCGGTAGACATTTCGCCTTCATTAACTGATAGCAATAACCTTAGGGTTTACCGACTAGGTTCCTTAGGGTTTACCAACTAGGTTCCTTGCTCGGTAACATAGTATAGTATTAACCTTACAAACAATAGCATATGTAGGATATCAAAGCAATCTAAACATCACGATCTTATCATTGTCTAACTCAGTAATCATTCCCCATTGAATAACTTATTCCTCCCCTTATTCATAACATTCTTTTTGTGTCTTTTACCAACATCTTAATTCTCTTCAAAACATACTTCTTAAGATATGGCAACATCATACTAAATTAGAAAATCAATTTCTTGACATCAATGACAAAATAATATTGTTTAAGACAGTAAACATCTTTAATCAGTTATATCAACAACCTTTTCAATATCCTTATTGAAATGCCAACAATCTCCCTTTGTCTATTACAATGCCAACATTCTCCCCCTTTGGCATTGATGGCAAAACCAATTGATTTGACCTATTGATTCAGATTCAGATTGCTATGAGATTCTAAAATGCTCTCCCCTTGTCATCAGTCTTCTCCCCCATACATTAGTCTTCTCCCCCTTTGACAACAATGCCAAAAGAAAACTAATACATAATTTCTTCCTGTGTGAAATAATTCCTTTGTTGTTCAGTATCAACTCAATCTTGGTCAGAGCATTGTCTACAATTCCTGTTTCATGTATTATTTTTTGTACACCTTTAGAAAACCTCCTAAAGTGTGTAAAGCGACATCAACTCCTAAAAGGTATTCTTTAGAGTCATTGAATTGATGCTTTCACCGAACTCGGTCAGTGAGTAGAAGATAGGGGTAGGACCCCTAACTTGCTTCTGAGATACTCAAAAGTGTCCCTTGGTAGTGGCTTGGTGAAGATATCTTCTATTTGTTCCTTTGTGCTAACATATTCCAACACCACTTTCTTTTCTTGAGCTTCTTCTCTAAGATAATGATATTTGATAGAGATGTGCTTTGTCTTAGAGTACATTACAGGATTCTTTGAAATGTTAATGGCACTAGTATTATCACAAATTATAATTACTGGCTCAGTAATTTTCTCACTTATGTCTTCCAACAGTTGTTTGATCCATGCTATATTGGTACAGTTCAATGCTATAGCAACATATTCAGCTTCTGTTGTAGACTATGAAACACATCCTTGTTTCTTGCTAAGCCAACTTACTAGTCTTTCTCCTAAAAAGAAAGCTCCTCCACTTGTGCTTTTCATGTCATCAATGTTGTCTGCCCAATCAGCATCAGTATAAACTTTTAGATCAAAATTGTTTCCTTTCTGATATACTAAGCCATAATCCTCAGTGCCTTTTAAGTATCTGAAAGTTCTCTTGATTGTCGTCATGTGTGTTTCCTTGGGGTCTGCAGAAAATCTTGCAACTATACCTACTACATGTGCTATATCTGGCCTTCTGTGAACAACATATTGTAACTTTCTATTCATAGATTGGTAAAGTGTCTCATCAATAGATGCAAATTCATCATTCTTTGATAGTTTATAGCTGGTAGTCATAGGAGTACTTAGTAGTTTTGAATCCTCCATTCTAAATTTCTTCAAGATTTATTTTATGTACTTGGATTGAGTAATGAAAATCTCATCTTTCACTTGCAATATCTGTAGACATTAATGACATCTCAAATTCTTTGCTCATTTCATTTCCAAAATTTTTGCATAAGGAGTTGTAGACATCCAAAAATGGTCAACGCTTGTGAGGTCATACTTTAACATTTGCGCATTGCCTCATTTTAGGTTTTTGCGTTGCATTAACATTTCTCCTATGTCACGCACTTGGTTTTTATCATTTGCGAGCATCGAGTCATTCTTCTATCATCTCGCCTTCCAATTTGGTCTTGTCGACAACAACCTTCAGTCATGATTTTGGTCGATCTTTGTCCTTGTCAATCTTGTCATATTGCGATCGATTCGTCATCGATCTTTGTCCTTTCCAATCATGTCAATTTGGTCAATTTGTCATTAATTTTTGTCAACCAATCTCAATCAAATCATTTATCAACACTGGTCATTTATCAATTTAGAATTGTGATCGAATTGATATCAACTATCCTTTGTCAAGACCTAATTGTCATTTTCGCATTTCTAATTCATCTTCTAGGGTTTTATGATTTATTCATTTAACCTAATTTTCCATTTCTTCCTTTAGGATTAAATAATTTATTTATTTATCCTAGGTCTTCTTGTTACAATTAAATCTTTATTTAATTGGCTAATTATTCCTCTTTGTGAATTGATTAATAAATGAAAAATTATTAATTAATTCACTAATTCTTAAATTCTAATTTCTATCAATTTCTAATTCCTAATTTGTCATCAATTTCAATTTCCTAATTTTCTAATTCCAATTTCCTAATTTGTCATCAATTTCAATTTCCTAATTTTCAAATTTCTAATTCCTTTTCCCTCCTAATTCATCTCCTAATTCTATGGGAGTGACATTTCAATTTGTCATGAAATTGTCATAATTGATTAATCAATCAATTTTGACATGAAATGTGTCATAATCAATCAATCAAATTGTGCATGGAAATGCATAATTTGTCATAATTGACATATTGATTTGCAATTTCCATTTGAATTGCATCATGCCAATCTTGTCATTTATCCAATTTCTCTATAAATTGGATAATTTTCTTCAATCAAGGCCCTTAATCCCTTCAACTCCTTCATGAATCTTGAATTTCTACCGAACTTTCGTTTCTAGTACTCTTGAGCCTTTTGCTTTCAATTGTGTGAGCACTTGTAGGTGAGATCCACAAACACATTGAAGAGGAAAGAACAACAATGGAGCCGCATGGAAGAAGCATCCACATTGTTATATGGTTTGCATAATTTTCATTTTGAATGCTTTGTTTCCATACCTCTATTGAATGTGCTTTGGAATTAGGTTCATTTCAATGAGAGTTCTTTTGATTGAGCTAGCATGTCTTGTGTTTTGATTGATTGATCTACTTGTCTTTTGATGATTCCTAATTTCTACGCTACAGGAGCCATTACCACAGAAGATAATATCATCAACAAATATGGCTGAGATTATTATTCTTTTATCTTCATCATTCTTCATGTACATATTATTGTTTTCACTAGTTCTTATAAAACCAATCTTGATTAAATAAGAATGTAATCTCTCATACCATGCTCTAGGTGCTTGCTTTAGACCATATAAAGCTTTGTTCAGTCTACATACCTGATCTTTATTCTCTCCTTCAACAAATCCTTCAGGTTGTTCAATAAAAACTTCTTCTAATATACCATTCAGAAATGCAGATTTGACATCCATTTGATATACCTTGAAATTCTTGTAAGCAGCATATGCCATCAATGTTCTTACTCCTTCAAGTCTTGCCACAAGTGTAAAAGTTTCACCATAATCAATTCCTTCTTCTTGAGCATAACCTTTGCAAACTAGTCTTTCTTTATTTCAAATGACCTCACCTTTTTCATTTAGCTTGTTTCTAAAAATCCACTTTGTACCGATTACATTTTTGTCCTTTGGTCTTGGGACCAGTGTCCATGTGTCATTTTTCTTGATTTGATAAATCTCTTCTATCATAGCATTTATCCAATCTTCACTATTAAATGCCTCTTTCACTATCCTTGGTTCAAATTCAGATATCAAACATGTGTTCTATCTCAGTTTGTTCCTTGTCATCACTGGATCATTCTTATCTCCTATAATCTAACTTGATGCATGATTCCTTCTGACATACTTGGCTAATACAGGCTCGGTAGATTCTGTATGATCTTCTTCATCACTTGGTAACTAAATATTCTCTTCATTTCCTTCAACAGCTTTTTTGGTAAGACTTGTCGGTTGAACATAGACAAATTCATCATAATCTTTGGGTTCCTTGGAATTTCCTTCATCATTTCTTTCTGCAGCTTCATCAATTTTCACATTTTCACTTTCTACTATTTTTTTAGATGATTTGATCAAACATTTAAATGCTTTGCTTCTAGAAGAATAACCTAGAAATGTTCCTTCTTCACTTTTTTGATCAAACTTTCCATTTCTATCATCTTTGTAAACATAGCATCTACTTCCAAAGATTTTAAAATAACTTACATTAGGTTTCTTGTCATACCAAATTTCATATGGTGTCTTCAAAATTCCTTTCTTCAGTTGTACTTGGTTCAGGGTGTAAACTAATGTGCTTATTACTTCTCTCCAAGATGTTTGTGACACTTTCTTTTCAATCATCAAGGTTCTGGCACAATCCACAATAGATCTGTTTCTTCTCTCAACTATCCCATTTTGTTGTGGATTTCTCGGTGTAGAGACTTATCTTTTTATACCATGATCATTTTAGAATAAGTTGAACTCATTAGAGGTGAACTCTCCTCCTCTATCAGATCTAAGACATTTCAGTTATCTTCCTATTTCATTTTCAACTCTTGCCTTGTACCATTTAAACATTTGAAAAGCTTCTGATTTTCCTTTTAAAAACATAACAGACATCATCCTTGAATAATCATCCACAAATAATATGAAATACTTATCACCATAATAACTCTGAACTTTCATAGGATCACAAAGATCAATATGCACAAGATCTAAAATTCCCTTATAAGTGTAGGACTTACTTGTAAAGCTTGATCTTGTCATCTTACCCATCTAGCATCATTGACACACAGCATTCTCAGGTTTCTCAAGACTCGATAGACCTCTTACTCGGTGCTTCTTACTTATTTTGATCAGATTATCAAAATTTACATGACAAAACCTTTTATGCCATAACTAGGTATCATCTATCTTTGCATATAGACACTTATTCCAAGTTGAGTCAAGGTGAAATGTGTTACCTTTTGTTTGTGTCCCGGTAGCTGCTAACTTTCCATGTTTGTCATGAACTTTGACAATTCCTTTCTGAAACTCTATTCAGTATCCTATATTCTTTAGCTGTGCTACACTCAACAAATTGTATTTCAAACCTTCAACCCAATAAACATCATTACATTTAGCATTGTCAAGAAGTGTTATAGATCCTTTACCTCTCACTAGACATGGTGCATCATTACCAAATCTTACATAACCTCCATCATAATCTTTTAATATAACAAACTTGTGTTTGTCACCTATCATGTGATGTGAGCATCCACTATCTATGATCCAAGAATCATTTTTACTTATTTGAGATACTAGGGCTTTTTCTTCATACCTTTCTTCATCTGATCCATCTTTGATAGCCACATAAACAACTTCCTCTATATCAGTTTCATCTGATTTATTATCATTAGATTCCTCATCAGCTATTAGGCATGTCTTTTTATCTCTTCTTCTAAAGGCTCGGTGTCCTCTGTAATGATTATCTTTCTATCTGTCATCTTGGTAATCTCTCTTTTCACTAAATTCTTTGTCACGACAATTAGAAGCCATATGTCCTATTTTATCACAATTGAAACATTTCAAAGGTAGTTTTCCTTTATACTTACCTTTGCCTCTTGATAGCCTTCTGGCTAATAGTGCTTCAAACTCTTCTTGCTTCTTGATTTCCTCATATAGTTTGTGCACTTTTTCCATGTTCTTGTGAAATCTTTCACTTGCTCCACTGTGATCCTCTTCAGTGCACTTACTCATTCTATCATTGTAATCATCAGATTCACCAATATGAAAATAACTAAAAGCAGATTCTACTTTATTTACCGATGACCCACTGTTATCAAAATTACTTAACTCAAATGCATGTAGCTTACTGATAGTAGCATCCAAAGAAATGAGCATATTGGGTACCGACCTCAATTTATTAATTGTAGAGACTTGGATTGCATAAGCTGGTAGAAGGGTTCTTAACAACTTACTTGCTACATCATTTTCTTCAATAGTTCCACCTGCTCCTTTGATTTGATTGACAATCTCCTTTAACCTTGTACTGTACTGGGTTATGTTCTCACCTTCATTCATTCTCATAGATTCAAGTTGTCCTCTTAGGCTATCCACTTTTTCTCTTTGAACATGTTCATCACCACCATACACAGATATGAGCTTGTCCCACATTGCCTTGGCATCATTGCAACCTTCTAGATCATTAAACTCTGAGTCGGTCAGTGTAGATGTTATTTCAATCATTGCTTGAATATGTTCTTGCTTTGCCTTTATCTCTTGCATTGTCAATGGATAGGTGCTCGCTGTAATGAAATCATTCTCTAGATAATATACAACATATTCTCCAACTCCTGATAAGTGCAACTTCATCCTTTTCTGTGATGTAGAGAAACTAGACTTGTTTAGCTTTGGTCCATCCCTCTTATACATCTCTGGATCTTTGCCTAAAGTACCTTTAAAATTTTCTTCCGGAGTCCAAAGCTCTGATACCAATTGATAGTTAAGTATAGATGCCAAGCAAGAAAGATGAGAGGGGGGCTGAATCATACAAACTTAAACTTCCATGAAATCAATAGATTCAACCTTGGTAACTTATACTTCAGCAATATAACCAAAACTGCCAAACATGCAAACTCATAAGCATATAATCATCATAACACATTCAACACCAGATTTAATGTGGAAAGCCAAATAGGGAAAAACCATAGTGGGATTTTGGACCCAATAAGAAATATATTCTTCTAGGGTATGCTCGGTTAAAAGAAAATCCTATTAAAGATTACAAACACATTGCTAGATGTGACC
Organism: Cryptomeria japonica; assembly: GCF_030272615.1. Lineage (NCBI taxonomy): Eukaryota > Viridiplantae > Streptophyta > Pinopsida > Cupressales > Cupressaceae > Cryptomeria > Cryptomeria japonica. The sequence continues at coordinate 651,683,603 of NC_081413.1, forward strand.
CGGTTAAGGGATTTCCCTCAGATCTGTTAGGATCTTCACCTTGTTAGAAGTGACCTTGTCAAAGGGTTTCAAACACTCAATCAAAATGTCACCTTGCTAGAGGTTTTACAAATAAGACTATTAAGTCTACTCGGTTAAGAGGTTTTCTGTCACTTACAAATAAACAATAGTAATAAGTATGTCTGCAACTTTGCATCTAAAATGCTAAAGTAGATTCTTATTTACTCAATACAATCTAGTCATAGGACTTATCTTGTCCCTCTACTAGGCTCCTTACTCTGTTATTCAAATAGGTATTCAAGCTTTTGTGCTCGGTAATCACTATGTAGCATCCCTATGCTTACATTTGCCTGCATACATTGTTTATCAATAGTTCCTTATTTATAAACAATTTGCTAACTACTTAATCTCCTTGATCACATTTCCCATGATCAATCTTAGCTATCAGATCTCCATACTTGACTAGGTTCAATGTATCCTTCGATCTGAAAATGTTTTACCTTGCCTTGGAATTTGCATACATTTCTTGGAACTTGTGCTAGGGTATTGCAGTTCAATCTGAGCTGTAGATCTTCCTGTCGATCTTCCATTGCCATAGATCCTTAACAAACTCCATACACATTGTATCAATCATTTAATCATATCTAGCTCATCAGCTTCCTTCATTAAATAATGCATGTATTCATCCAAATCATTCTATTATTACTCGGTTGCAACTCGGTAAATACTAAACTTCACTCAGTAGACATTCCGCCTTCATTAACCGATAGTGATAACCTTAGGGTTTACCGACTACGTTCCTTGCTCAGTAACATAGTATAGTATTAACCTTACAAACAATAGCATATGTAGGATATCAAAACAATCTAAACATCACGATCTCATCATTGTCTAACTCGGTAATCGTTGCCCATTGAATAACTTATTCCTCCCCTTATTCATCACATTCTTTTTGTGTCTTTTACTAACATCTTAATTCTCTTCAAAACATACTTCTTAAAAAATGGCAACATCATACTAAATCAGAAAATCAATTTTTTGACATCAATGACAAAATAATATTGTTTAAGACAGTAAACATCCTTAATCAGTTATATCAACAACCTTTTCAATATCCTTATTGAAATGCCAACAATCTCCCTTTGTCTGTTATAATGCCAACACAAGTAACTAGCAGCATTTAGGTGGACTCAGCGCGAAAGGAGGAGAAGTCAGCAAGTAGTTTGGGGTATGATTTAAGCTTGAGAGAAAGTTTGCATGAGTTTTTCTCATGATTTTGAGCCTATTTTGATGGTTTTTTTAATTTCCACTCGAGGATCAGTTTTCAGAAAATATATTTTTAGTTGGAGTTCATCTTCAGTCATTCTGGAGTCATCTTTCCTCTACATTTTTGGAAGGTTTTTGTATAAAGTGAAAAGGTTTTATCTTTTTTCATGAGTTCTTGATCATTCTCTTGCTGGTTTTAGTAGAGAATACATTCTTGTAGCTCATGTGCAGTTTTATTAGAAAATACTGAATAAAATTATCAGGTTATGCCTTATATTTTTGGAGTTCATTTTCTTATTCATGATTGAGAGCTAGTTTATTTTGTTATTGTCTAGATAACCTTTAAATTTTCTATCTCATTTGTAAGTGTTATAGGTTGTGCATTGTGATAAATTGGTTCATTTGGTTGATTGTGAAAGTTTTCTTTCCTTTCAATTTCTTGAAGTTTAAATTCTTTGCATGAAATATTTATGTGCTATGAACCAGAAGTCTATTTGTGTAGATTGGTGTTTTTAGGAGTGTATTTCTATCATTTTGTGATATCTTATTGATGCTTCAGCTTGGTTTCGCATTTGTAAAGTCTTTCTAGTTTCATTTTTTATAGTTTCTATCCCTTTTCTTGGTAAATATTTAGAGTTATTCACAGGGAACCAACCCTTCATCTGGAGGTTAATTCTCACTATAGGCAACCCAGAATCCTGAGAATTATCCCATGTATCACCAAATTGCTCGAGATTTCAGCTTGTGCATTATGGGTACAGTTTGAGTCACAGTAGTTTTTGGCACACCCAGTGGGACCCGTTTGAGTTATCTCAATTCAACAAATATTCACTCTTACATCTTTTGGTGTGAGGAGTAGCAATTCCAGCCTTCAAAGGCAACAATTTTCATACTTGGCGACTCATTTTCTTGGTTTCTATGCAGATTCAGTGATATTTTGTAGCTAATGATAAAGATTCAAACTAGATCAAGTAAGGATCATATTGAGCATTCTTATCCATCACCACCAAAAAGAGTTAAAGAGGTAGAAAAGAAGGATTCAAATCCATCAAACCCTTCTAATTCATCAGTTTCAGATTTGTCTGCTCTCCCCATTGTTCATCCTATAGTTACAACCTACAATAATCCTTTGTTTTCAAACTCCTCATCTCAAGAACAAGTAAATCCACCTGTTATCCCAATGGCTCTACCAAGAGCTTATCCTTTTGTACCTTTCAATCAAGGAAGCCCTTTGAATCTTACTCATTATGATGATATTCTTTTAGCACCACTTAAAAGCCTACCTTTTTTCACAGGAGAAGATTAGACCACTCCAATCGAACATATAAGGGATATAGCTTCGTTGTGTGGTGTACATCATATCACACAAAAGAATGTTGCAATCAAACTCTTAGCTACCTCATTTAAAGGGAAAGTGCTTCAGTGGTTCAGAGGACTACTTGTAAACTCAATTGATACCTGGGATCAACTGGGTGGTAGATTAAATTCATAGTTTGAGGACAAATCTGACCATTTGTCATTATTAGAAAAGATAAGTACTGTAAAGAGATCCCCTCAAGATAAAATGACTGACTTCAATTTTCATTTCCAGAAGACTTGGAGCAAAATCCTTGTCATGGTAAGGCCTACTCCTACACATGCATTTATATCTTATCTTAGGGCCCTTAATAGTGACATTTCAGTCATGATTCAGTCTATGGGTGCAAATACTCTACCAAATGCATTTGATGTTGCTATCGGAGCATAAAACTACCTAATTCAGGCTAGTAAAATAGTTGTTAGGCCCCCAATGGCCATATTTCCATAAATACAGCCTATTGTACTTCTTTTAGAGCCTCCTCTAGTCGATGTCCCACCTTTACTAGCACTGAATTATCAAGTTACAGCCCAAGACAATATTGTCACACTCCCAATTCAAGACTTTTAGGAGTTTAAAAATGAGATGAAAACCATGTTCCAAAGCTCTAGTAACAAAATGACAAATATTGAGAAGCATGTTTCCCAGAACACCAAGCCTTATCAATGCCCTTAGTAGAACAACCAACAGAACATACCTCCTTATCAAGCTGACCCTCAGGGTCAAAGAAGAAATTATAACCAAAGATCCAATATACCTTACAATCCCAACACTACCAGCACATCCAGAGATATCATCCCAGCTCAAAACAACATGGCATCGGATTATGATTGGTGTTATCCTTACAACCAATCTCATAATCAAACCACTTGTTCAAATGGTATGCTACATCAAGCACTCATGGTTCAAAATAATATTGTTGTCTTAGAATATATTACCCATGGAACTCATTATCAATAAGTTTCTCATTATGAACAAGCCCCAGATGTCACCTTGGTCAATTGGCAAGGTGAAGAATTGTATGGAGTGAATCACCCACAAGCTCAGAATCAGTCCTACACTTCTATTGCAGCCAATACACGGTCCCAAAAGAGAGCCATTGATATAGGACAACAAGTTGATAAAGGCATCAATCAGGCTTCTATAAGCCAACAAGCACCACCTAGACCTCAACCCACTCTGAATACACAAATCCTACCAAAAGGAAAACCAATGGTCAACAAGGATCAACCAAGAGGTCAATTACAAACAACACAAGTTCAAGAGGATGTTTTTGTTAAAAGAGGATAATAGAAGGTTAGTACAAGCTCATTTAATATTTTGGATCAATTGAAAAAGACGCATGTCAGTGTCTCAATGTGGGATTCCTTAGCTCTTCCAAGGCAAAATGATTTGCTTAAAAATGCCTTGTCTAACATCTCTTTGTCACAAGAGCTTCCTAATGAGCAACCCAAAGTAGTCTTATCAAATGCCCCTCAAGAAAAGAAGGATGAACAACAAACTCAGAAGGTTAAACCCTCTCCTTTTTATTTACTTTAATCATAGGTCAGCACCTAGTGCATAATTGTATCATTGATTCAGGTGCAAGTAGTTTGGTCATGTCAAAGAAGATAGTTGATAAGCAGGGTTTGACATATGAGCCTCTTTCAAAAGGGGTAGTCCAACTAGATGGGACAATAGTAAATATAGTAGGTGTGATTAAAAATTTAGATCTCATATTGCATGCATGCCCAAACTTCTCAATCCCACAAGCTGTCTACATCGTAGATCTTCCACCTTACTTTTCTTTATGCTTGTCCAGAGATTTCACAGCCAAGTTGGGTGGGTATTTTTTTTTCGATTGGTCACACATGTATTTCAGAACAAGATATTATACCAAAGTGACCATAAAATCAGAATTGTTAGCTAATGATCATAGAGAAACATACATCACAAGTGTTGTTAATGCAAATTTGTCTATACAAGAATCTACTAAACAACCTGATATCCTAGATCCAAATACCCCAATAGAAGGGATACCTAGCATTAGATGAATGGGAAGTAGAGAATGATGAAGAAGATCCATTCAAGCATATGGAAGAATTAGAGCTATGTGTCTACATGATCCATGAAGAAGGTGTCGTTGTCCCTAATATTGAAAAGGGTGACAATCAATTGTCCAATCAGTAGGGTGAACAACAAAACAATGAATTGTGGCAAATCTATTTTGATGGCTCAAGGAGAAAGGATGGTTCCAAAGGTGGTGTTTATTAATCTCTCCTAAAGGTAAGAAATGCTTTTCAGCCTTTAGATTTTCTTTTAGTTGTACTAATAATATAGTTGAATATGAGTCACTTGCACATGGATCAGAATGGGTTAGAAAAAGAAATGTAAAGTGTTTGCAAGTATTTGGGGATAGTGAGCTAATGGCAAATCAAGAAAGAGGTGTTTGTTGACTAAAACTGATGTCCTTAAAATGTATAAGCATAGGATATGGACTTAATTGAAGAATTTGATTCTTTCAATCTATTGTCTGTGCCTAGAAATCAGAATAAGGAAGCAAATAAGTTGGTTGCCTTGGGTGCTCAATTTGACATACCAGAGAGGTAAGAAATATTGAAAGAAAAAAATATGTCAAAGTGGTTGTTAGGCCTTCAATTCCATATAACAGTGTCAATTGGTAAGTCTTTGATTTAGATGAACAAATTATTAATTTTCTTATTGAAGAGGTTGAATTTGCAGTTGGTAATCAGCATAAATTTGTAAAGCAATGTGAAAATCAGATTCTTCAATTGAAAATTAATAAGCTTCCAAAGGGATTGGTAACTGTTGAGTCAATGTTTAACATTGATGATCAGGTTAGAAAGGAAAAGGGTAGCATATTGGTTAAAGAGGAGCACTACGAACCTATTGAGAAATTCAAAGATACATTATTAAAGCTTGGAAAGGTATGTACAACTGAAGAGAAACACAGATTTGTTTTGCTTTGTGAAGAGTTCAATGACATGTTTACATGGTAGTAGGAAGATTTGAAGGGATTTAACCCTGTATTATCCCAACACACCATAGAGTTGGAAGCTGATGCCAAGCCTGTGAGACAAAAGCAAAGGCCCCTTAATCCAAAACTCAAGCATCTCATGAAGACAAAACTAAACAAGTAGATCCAAGGTAATATCATCTTTCTTATAGAGAATACATCTTGGGTTTCAAATTTGGTTCCTGTAAGAAAGAAGAATGGTGAGCTTAAACTTTGTGTAGACTTTAGAGATCTTAACAAAGCTTCTCTAAAAGATCATTACCTACTGCCCTCAATGGAGCAGATCTTACAAGTAGTTTCAGGTTCAGATAGATTTTCACTACTTGATGGTTGCTCTAGTTATGATTAGACTCTGGTAAAAGAGGATGAACAATTTAAAACTACCTGTACTACATAATGGGGAACAATGGCATATAGGAAAATGTGTTTTGGTTTGTCTAATGCAGGAACAACCTTTCAGAGGGCAATGGATATGGCCTTCCAAGGTCTTATAAATAAATTTGTTTTAGTTTATCTTGATGACATAACCATTTTTTCGAAGCATGCAGAAGAGCACTTTTTACACTTAAGGCAGATTTTTTGAAAGGTGTAGAGAATATGGAGTATCTTTAAATCCCCAAAAGTACATTTTTGTTGTACACGGGGGTAAGTTATTGGGCTACATTGTCTCCAAACATGGCATAACCATTGATCCAGAGAGAGTAAGTGTTATTTTATCTTTTCCTTGCACATAAGAAAGGCCTTCAAAGCTTTATAGGCAGAATCAATTTTGTAAGAAGATTCGTCCCCAAGATAGTATTTCTTTTGAAGCCATTGACTAGCATGCTTAAGAAAAATGTTACTTTCAGCTGGTCCAAAGAGGCTAAGAATAATTGTGAAGAAATTAAGACTACCATAGCATCAACGCCTACTTTGATTAATCCAGACTTTGCAAAGGATTTTATATTATATGCTTTTGGTAGTTTTGATACTATTTCAGCTATGTTGATTCAACGGAATGATGAGGGATTGAAGTAGCCAATAACATTCTTCACCCAAGGCCTAGAAAGGTATGAACAAAATTATTCTTTCATTGAGAAACATGCATTAATAATCATTACAAGTCTAAAGAAATTAAGACACGTGCTTTCAAATAACAAAATTCACCTAATGGTTGCTCATCCTAGTATAAAAGATTTTTTGTTAAATAGAGATCTTAGTGACAAAAGAGTTGGTTGGATCATGAAAGTGATGGAGTATGATGTCAATATAAAGGTAATGAAACTTATTATAGGTAAGGGATTATGCAAACAACTTGTGGGTCACAATGAAAAACACCGAACAAGAGAATGAAGAAGCTATCCTAGTTCATGAAGATAATGAGCCAATTGTTGTAGCAACACCTCCTACAAGTTGGGTGCATGAAATGATGCATTTTCTTTAGATTGGTGAGTGTCCTAAAGGCTTGAACAATGCTAAATTAATATACTATAGACTTCAAGTTATCCCTTATATCATTTTGGATGAAATTTTGTTTAGAAAAGATTTTAATGGTGTTTTCTTAAGATGAGTAGATTCAAATCAAACTGATAGAATATTAGAGGAATTCCATAATAGACCAGCTGGTGGTCACTTTTCACCATGGACTACAATATTAAAGATCATGAGGGTAGGATATTTTTGGCCTGATTTGCATAAAGATGCATATGCTTGGGTAAGGAAATGTAAGAATTGTGCAGTATTTGTAGGCAAACAGAAGATGGTAGTTTTACCCCTGCAACTTGTTCAAATTGAACAACCATTCATGAAGTGGGGTCTTGATTTTAGCAGAGTCATCAATCCACCTTCAAGTTCTAGGTATAAACGGATCTTGACAACCACTGATTACTTTATGAAGTAGACTGAAGTTGTACCCTTGAAGGAGGCAAATTAATGTGTAGTCCTAAACTTTTATCATTACTTAGTAGAAAGGTTTGGTATCCCCGATTCTATTATTTCAGACAATGCATTAGCTTTTGTAGGATTTAATATTATTGATTGGGCTGTCTAGAACAACACATTTTTGAGTACTTCATCCAATTATTACCCTCAAGGTAATGGACAAGCTAAGTCTACTAATAAGAACTTGATTATGATAATCAAGAGGACAATAGAAGATAATCTGAGAAATTGGCACACTCAGCTGAAACATGTATTGTGGGCTGATAGAATCACCCATAAGAGAGCTATAGGTATATCTTCTTATGTCCTCATTTATGGTAAAGAGGCAAGACTCCCAATTTTAGTTGAAATGCCTACACTAGCTCTAATTAGAGAGCTAGAAATTTTGCAAGAAGAACCCATGCAGGTTAGGTTGGTAGAAATAATAGATTTGGAGGAGGTAAGAAAGCAAGCATTGTTGACTATTGAAAATCATTAAGCTCAGATGAAGAGGAATTTCAACAGGAAGGCAGCTCTGAGAGTTTTCAATGAGGGAGATTTGGTTTTGAAGTGGGATGAATTAAATAGTAATCCTGGAAAGAATACTAAATTTGATGCCATATGGGATGGCCCATACATCATTACTGAGAAAAGGCAACATAATATTTTTTAGCTTTCAAAGTTGAATGGTGAAACCAAGAGGTAATGTAGGACCTTGGGGAGAATCTAGGATGGCCTGCTATCATTGTGATAAACCAGGACACATTGCTAGGCTATGTAGAAAGAAAAAGAACCAACTGATAAGTCACTCTGCTAATCGAAAAGGGAAGAAGACAATAGATGTTGAAGAAACTAGAGCTGAGATGAATTGGATTTGGAAGAAGAAAAGTGAGGACAAGCCATCAGGAGAATCAAATACTTCACCTAGTGTGGAGAATCCTTCACTGGCAAATTGAGCTTCTCAATAAGCTTAGGGGGAGCATATTTGTAAATCCATTTTCACACCCCTTTAAGAAAGTATGGTAAATAAATTTTTCATTTTGAGTTGAAATATAAGAATTTTGATATTGCTATCAATCGAATTTCAAAGGATTATCAATCAGTTAGTATACCTATCGGTAAAGGCAAGTATGTCAAGTTATAATTAGGGTTTTTAACCTTATTAGTAGTGTAATAAATGCAGTTGGCAAAGTAAATAAAAAAATAGATTCACTAAGTCATGTCTTACCTTAATGTATTCGAAGAGCAATTTGTGAGCACTTGTAGAGAGAAATAGAGCATTCCCAATAGATTGTGAATGGATTTGACTGGCATACTAAGAAGTTGGATCATATTTGAAGAAAAGTAAAGAGAATCAAGTTTGCAAGCGAGAGAGAAAATGGAAACCCTGGCAGCATGAAGGAAACAAGGTATTTGGTCAATTTCCTCTCTCAAATAGAAATTATTTGGAATGGCATCATCATCTTCTGCAGCATCAAAGAGTCTTTTTATCACTACTGAAGCCATTCAATCAATAGAGTCAAACAAGATAGAATCTTACAATGCATTATCACTTACATAGATTGCAAGATTGAAGATTTAGGTTCATTGGAAATCTATTCCTAGTTTAAATCTTTGTGTGAGTAGAATAGAAAGATTAAATCCAAGTTCATTAGGGTTTATGAGAAAGGTTTTCATAATGCGATCTATTTTCTTGAGGATTTTGAGGAAGAGAACGTTAGGATTATCCTCAGCCACATCCATGGAGGGAACATGTATTTCGATAGGTCACATACTATCACCAAGGAGGCTATTCATGGTGTGACCGGTTTCTACCAAACTGGCGAAGTTCCCAAGGTGAGAAAAAAATCGCAAAATATTATCATTGAACTGAAAAAAAACCACTTGTGATTGTGGTACTATGTCTGTCAACAACATTGAAGATAAATCAGTCAAATATGCTACAATGGTTATTAGTTATAGGATATTTCATTCTAGTTGAATGAATAGTGTGCTATCGGCTGTTGTACATGTTGCCTACTAGATGATAAAGGAAAATCTAGACTATGATCTATGTGAGACAATGCACAGTCAGCTAATGTTGAATCTGGAATCAATCAAGAAGGATAATAATTAGAAGTTCAAGTTTGGGCAACATTTGATTGGTTTTTTATTCAATTTTGAGAATTCTATTTTTGGTATTAGAATATTCAATGGTCAAATGATACACCTATTTTAGCCTAGATTAAGAATAGTATAAAGGATATAAAGAACTCATTTCCAATTACTATGACTAGGTATTTCAATGCATTTCAGAAGAAAATGAGTATGAGACTAAGGTTGTCCAATGAAGTGGTCAAACACTTTGAAAATAATATCAGTTTTATAGTGACCACTGATTTTTGCCTAATGGAGGCTGTAGATCCCAGAGAAGAAGAGATGGAGTAAACAGGTTATGAAGTTAGTTATGACTTGTTGATCAGTTATGCTAACAACCTTTTGGCATCACCTAAGGACTCTAAGAAGAAGAGACTGGGTACTTATCAAGAAAGAATTACTCAAGCATAGCCCAGTGCTAAGACAGAGAAAAAGAAAGATGATCAACTAGCTTCTATATCAACTGGTATTAGAGTAACAAGGAGTGTTATATCCAAGAAGGAACCGGTACCTAAAGTATACACAAATAAGATGAATGCCACTAGGAAGAGAGGTAGACATCTCATCTTACAAGAAGAATCTCAAGAAGATGAGTCCGAGGAAGAAAAGAAGAAGCTAAAGGGAACCAGTAAGAAATCTAAATCAGTAGGGGAAATCCCTAAGCAAAACATTTCTATTGATATTGCATCTTTCAAACCTATGAGTCTTTTTGAGAGGACTCTGTAAACATTAAAAAGAAACAATTTGATGATGTTAAGGAGTATTTTGATTCTTTTGATGAAATTCAGAAACAAGAAGTGGTACAAGAGGTAATTAATTACCTATGCCAATATAACTGGTTTCCACATGAAATTCAAAAGGAAAATTCCGACTCTTTAAATTTAATTCTTAAAAATAAATGGAAGTTGATCATAGATCAAGAAAAAGAGATTATTGAAAAAAAAATTGCTCAATATTTTTTTGAATTGTCTCATGATACTGGTTCCCACTTTTTGACCAACTTTGACACTTAGATGAATATTTTGAAAAAAACCTTCACTTTCCCACACCTATAACTTTTAAACCGTTCAGAATTTGAAGATGATATAAACTAGTGATTTTTAGCATCTTGTTTGTAGATTCTAAATATATTTTTCTCAAATTTGTTTGAATAAAATTTTATTGATTTTTCTATCTCCCTCAAAAAGTAATTTTTAACAGTAAACAACATTTTTTAAGAGTGATGTGTATCCCAAAACACATAATTTTTTTTCTATAAATGATAAAAATTTAATTCTTTTGAATTTGGTTTGTAACATCAATACCTAGGGCATGCAGTTGGTTTGATAGTGATATGTTGAATATTTTTTATTTTATTAAGTTTTGAAATTTGACTAATTATAATTTAGATATAGGTGTACGTTTGAACACATAACTTGTTCTATATATATCGAAATTCAATTTTCTTTTTTGTGTTAGAAAGAAAACATCAATACCTAGTGCATAGATATTTTTCAGAATTTTTGTGAATTAGTTTACTATTTTCCCAATTCATTGAACAAAGAAGTTCATGTTCCGTGAAAAACCTATATTCATTAGAAATAAAATAAAAATATATTAATGAAATTAAATATATTAAAAGTTATACTATTTTGAAAGCTTATCATAAGGACTAAATACTTAAAAAATAAAAACTTTTAAATGAACTAATTTGACCCCCCAAAAGCCAATGTAAAATTGGTTTTTTATCAGCATTTGATAGATGCAAAGGAGACTCCATTGCAAGTATGGTTTAGAAGTAGAGAGGTTTTATCCAAGAAATTTTGATCTAAGAGCCTTTGATTTAACTCTCTTCAACTAATTAATTCAAATGGGGCCTCTTAAAGCTTAAATCATTATATTTTCTAAAAAATGTAGGACTTCAGCAAAAATCAAGACATACCAAAAAGTGGGAACCAACTTTGTGAGTTCAATGTAGAAATTCTTTTCAAACACGAAGGACAATTTCATAGAAGAACAAGGAGACTGAGAATATTGGAAGGTAAATTTTAGGTAGTAAAAGATAATACTCATCAAGATACAAAATATATTGATAGAATGAATGAGAAATTGAAGAATTATCACAATAAGCCTAATCAGACTGAAACTGGAGCTCCACCGGAACTAGAAACTGAAGAAATTGATATACTAGATGAATTCTACACTGAAAAGGATAAATATGACACTAATTCTCCATCGGTCATATTTTTTATGGATGAAACTGAAGATACTCAAGATACTATTGCTACAACCGGTACCAATAATGAATTGGTTAAGTAAAAACAACATGAACCAGACATGGTTGATGAACAAAAAGAAGAGGAAGTATTGGCTATTGAAAAAAGTGTGGACATGCAACCACCATTAGTAAAAGAACATAATGTTGAAAGTCATGTAGAATTATTCATTACACAAACACAAAAGGAACAGACAAAGACATGGAAAGAGAAACTAGAGAAGAAGTTAGAAGAGAAACAAGATGTAGAGAAGAAAACAAAGCAGAAGAAGAAAACCTTAATCAATGATGATGATGATGATGAGGACTTTGTGAGTATTAAAGGTCCTATAAATATAAACAATCTAAGTTCCTTTGAATTAATGGAGATTGCTACTACTATTCAATCCTGGGCACAAAAGAAGAGGTTGAAATAGCAAAAATTAGAAGCAAAGACCATTCAAACTGCTATTGAAATTTTGTCAAGTCTCTTACTAGAGACTAATATAAATAATCTATCCACCCCTATTGCTAGGCTTGGATAGTTAGTTGTTGATGCCAATGAATAACTAAAATCACTTGAAGAGGTATCTCATGCTATAGCAAAAAAATATTAGAGGAAGAGAAGGGGAGAACAATTGATTTCAGAATTTGATAAAGGTAAGGTTTCTTTAACAGTGAATAAAGATCTTTTGAAAACCAAAATAGAAAGCGGTAAAATTTTGGTCACTATATCTGAAGTGTCATTATTCTATTCCAACTTAAAGAAAAAGAGAGAATATACAGAGAAGGAACTAGATAGGATAGGTGATGCATACTTACCTAAATAGGGTCCTGCTTTCAATTTTGGTAAATTTGTTGATGCCTTACAACACATTAGAAGTTAATAATTTTGAATAGGTGAATAGGATAAGATCCTTGAAGGAGATAAAGAATCAATTAATTCTAAAAGTTGAAATCTTCTAGAGAGCATACAAGGAGTCTGAAGCAATTCTGGCTACCCCAGAGATGAGCACTATTGATGCTATGGAAGAATTTGTTGCACAAGTTTTGAGACATGTTGAAATCACTGAGACACTGTTAGAAACATGGGACAATGACCTTGAATAGTTCAAGTTTCATTTCAGTGATATTTTCTTAAGAATTGAATTATAAAGACCTTTAAAACTTTTATCTCTATATATATACATGTAGTTTTTTGCGACAACTTCTGATGTAATGTTTGTATTTTACTTATTTCTTTGTTATTGGTGTCAAAGGGGGGGTAATATATGTGAAAATTTTGTATGTAATCATGTATGATTTCAAAGGAAGAATCTTATGCTAAGGGGGAGTCTTTTGGTCTGTACATTTTTGTAAGAACACTTAGTTGTCAAAATTTTCCTAAGTGTTGCTATCAATGCCAAAGGGGGAGAATGTTGGCTTGATGATGATTTTTGTATCTGATGACTTCATGTATTGTCATTGATGTCACATTTGTTTTGATTGTCATAGTCATCTTTGTATACTAGTTAAGTTAAACCGGTACTACTATTAAGTCATTGTATTGTAAATTGATACCATATCTATACAGATGTCTAAACTGGTACATGTAGATAACCGATATATGTAGATAAGTCAATCAATTTTGATCAGTTCTAGAATTACCAATTTTGAGATGCAGTAGATAAATTCAAGGAGGTGCATGGAGACAATCACCCAGTATGAATTAAAAGTGAATCGGTTTGTGAGTTTCAAGAGGTCAACACTTAACCGGTGTTGGTATTCTAACCTGTTTACCAATTTGTGTGATGATTTATCAATGGTTGTGATGTGTTACCACCAACCAACATAATGGGGATTATTTTTGTCATGTTAAGGAAGATTCTCTTGATACATTGAACCTAGGAAATTGTGTTAAGGTTCAAGATTTGACATGAAATCTAATATCTATACAGAGACATTGTGATGAGTTATTTGATATAGAAGATGCTAGTTATGATATGAGTTGAAGTGGATGTGATTTGTTGAAGGAATTGAAAAGTATGTCGGTGATATAGTATTATTCACATAGAAAATGAACTAAACTAGTAGAAGGTTCTATTCTTATATTATTCCATCTATTGTTTTATAACCACTACTGTAGTCAAATCCCCTAATCGAGTAATCTATAACAAGCTTCATTGAATATATCCTCTAACAAGGTGATTCATTAACTTGGATCTAAACCCTCCATCAAGGTTACCTTTTTCGAGGTTACCTTTTTCGAGGTATATCTCCTAATAGGGATTGAGATATCTAGCAGAGTCTACTCCTAATAGAGATTTTGTAGACGTTAATCGGTCAGTTACCTATTATACAAATAGTTAACTTGTGAGTTCCATCTCACCATGGTTTTCCCAATTGGATTTTCCACGTATAAATATTTTTATTATGGTGAATGTTTTTCTTGTGGTGAATACTTTTATCACACTTTGAATTATATGCAAAGTCATTGGTAAATTGGTTAGATGTTTTTACCGGTCTACAATTAAAGAGTTATTGTTTTTGTTTTCAATTATTCAAACCCCCCCCCCCCTCTTAGTGCTTTATAAGTTTATCAAGATGAGAATGTACAAAGAGAAAAACATAAAATATTGAGAGAAAAAATTGATGATATGAAACTGCAAGAAGAAGAAAACATTGCACAGTATGGTTAGAGAATTAAACAAGTTGCTAGCGGTATAAAAGATGTTGGTGGTAAAATTGATAATGATATGGTGGTAAGTAAAATGCTCAAAACTCTTCAAACTCGGTATGCTTTTAGGGTATCGACAATCCAATAATTGAGATACATTTCAAAGGATAAGGTAATTATTGACTCTTTGATTCATAAGCTTACAACCTTTGAGTTAAATAGTTTTGACAATAGTGTGGCAAAATCTACTGAATCTTCTTTTTAAGCTTCTATTACTGGTTCATCTACTAGAAAAGGAAAGAATATATATCAAATTCATGAGTGCAGATCTAGTCATGGAGGTAACCAAGAAAGTGAAGACAATGAAGATCAATTAATAGAACTCTAAGCACTTCTGGCCAAGAGCTTTCCAAGAGGCACTAGTAAGTATAAAGGAAAGCTACCTTCATATTCCTGCTAACTACCCTAACACCGATAAGGGTTTCTCTTGTAGTAAGATTGGTCATATTCCTGCTAACTACCCTAACACCGATAAGAAAGATAATTTTAATAAATTCAAAGGGAAATGCAGAAACCACTATTATGTTGCAATGGATGAAGGTGTGTGTGATGAAGAATTTGAAGATGAAGATGACAAAGAAGAGATTGTGTTTGTAGTTGTAAAGGAGGAATTGTCTGATGAAAAGGCACTAGTTTCTCATGTAGAAAATAGTAATGAATGGATTATAGATAGTGGCTATTCATACCATATGATCGAAGATAAGAGTAAGCTCTTAACTCTTAATTAATTTGATGGAGGTGTTGTTAGATTTGGAAATGACTCTCCTTGCATGGTGAAAGGTAAAGGTTCTATTTCTTTGATTGGGAAGAATAATATCGATGATGTATTTTGGGTTGATGGTCTAAAACATAATCTATTAAGTGTTGTAAAACTCAATGATAAAGGTTATTTACTTGAGTTTAATGATGGAATCTACAAAATTGTTGGAGGAAATGGTGAACTGATTGCTACTGAAAAATAAACAAGAGGTAACTTATTTAATTTAAATGCTAATATCAATCATTGTCTAGTTGCAAAGATGGAAGACAACTGGTTATGGTACAAGAGATGTTGTCATAAGAATTTTGATAACTTGGTGAAGGTAAGCAAGTCTAGTGCTATGAGAGGACTACCATAAATTGTTAAAATGGATAATGTGATGCGTAAAGATTGTCAAACTAGTAAGATGACCTCTATTTCATTTAAGAGAAAGAAGTGCACATCTAAAAATATTTTGGATGTGGTTCATACTGATCATTGTGGTCCTATGAGAACAAAAATCTATTTTGGTGATAGATATTTCATGCTTTTTACTAATGAGTATTTTAAGATGATGTGGGTTACACTCCTAAAGGAGAAATTTGAAGCCTTTAGTAAATTTAAAGCTTTTAAATCTCTAGTTGAGAATGTGACCAATAAAAAATTGGAATGCTTAAGATCTGATCGAGGAGGAGAATTCACATCTGATGAGTTTGTCAAGTATTGTGATGAACAGGGTATCAAGAGACATATGTCTACTCCAAGGAAACCACAACAAAATGGTGTAGCAGAAAGGATGAATAAAACAATTGTTGATGCTTCTAGAACAATGCTATTACAATGTAATATGCCTAAGATGTTTTGGAGAGAAGTGATAAGTATTGCAGTCTATACATTAAATCAGATACTTGTAAAGAAAGACAACAATAAGACACCTTATGAGCTATGGTATGGTAAAACTCCCTATGTTAGTTATTTCAAAAACTTTGGTAGTCAGTGTTTTATTAAAAAGGATAACTACAGTGGAAATTTTGATGCAAAATCTGATAAAGGAATATTTCTTGGTTATTATTCTAAAAGAAAAGCTTATAAATTCTATAATAAGTGAACTAAGAAAATAGTTGAAAGTGTTAATGTGAAGGTGGATGATTTGTCAAATAAATCTAAAGGATCAAGCGGGTCTGAACCTGAAAAAGATGATAATGAAGAAAGACTGGTGATCTTTGAATTAGAAGCACAAAATAATGATCAACTGATAAATGTTGTATTAGGTGCTCAACTGATAAGCGAGGACAGTGAAGAACAAAGTAGTGAATCAACTAGAGAATTTGATATGGAAGATGCAAAACCGACATAGACTATACCTAGATATGTCTCAGATTAAATCACTCTTAGGACCAGATAATTGGTGATAAGAATGCAGGTGTGTAGACAAGGAGGAAGATTAGAGAAAATTCTTGTTTGATCTCTACAATGGAACCCAAGACAGTTAAGTAAGAACTCAAAGATGATGACTGGGTGAAAGAAATGAATGAGGAATTATATCAAATAGAGAAAAATTCAAACATGGTCAGGTATTCCTAGAGTGAAGGACAAGAATGTGATTGGAACCAAATGGGTGTTTAGGAATAAGTTAAATGAAGATGGAAAAGTCATAAGAAATTAGGCAAGGTTAGTCTGCAAAGGATATGCACATGAAGAAGGTGAAGACTATGGTGAAACTTTTGCATCGATTGCAAGAATGGAAGGAGTAAGGATGTTGTTGGCATTTCCTACATATAAGGGATTCAAAGTCTACCAAATGGATGTCAAGTCAGCCTTTTTGAATGGAATTCTTGAAGCAGTATACATTGAACAACCAGACGGTTTTTGCTTGACCGATGATACGGACATGGTATGTAAATTTTATAAAGCATTGTATGGTCTAAAGAAGGCACCGAGAGCATGGTATGAGAGAGTACATGCACATTTGATCAATATTGTATTCCAATGTACCAGTGAGGACAACAATATTTATCTAAAACTTGATGGTGACAAGATGCTAATAGCTGAAGTATTTGTAGATGACATAATTTTTGGTGGAGATGACAATATGAGTATGTACTTTACTGATGAGATAAAAAAGGAAAATAGAGATGTCTCTAATCAGTGAAATAAAGTTATTTATTGGATTACAAATCGAACAACTTGATGGTGGTATTTTTATCTATCAAAGAAAGTATATTAAAGAGGTGTTGGAGACTTTTGGCATGAAAGATTGTAAACCGGTAGGTACTGTAGCGTCCTAAAATTGTGACACTTGCAATTTCGACTGCATTTCGGTCTTCACGATGGCGACGCAACACGCAACCTGAATGGAGACCCCAAAACTTGCTCACGACACTGAAAACTGCATTTTTCAAGCACCATTGGCCTGAACCTCCTTGCACCCCGCTGTCCCGGAGGTGGGACCAGAGCGCCCAGCACCCTGGTCCCTCAGGACCAGGGTGCCCAGCGCCTTGGTCCCTGGGTCCTATTTTGGGCCCGGTTTCCTAAGTGATATCGGGTCTTTTTGATTGCAATTTGGAAATATACTTCCTTGGTCGGCCTAAGGTCGGGAAAATCAGTCTATCAGCCCTAATTGACAAGTATATAAACTACATTTTTCTCTCTCATTTGGCATGAGAAGGACATATGTGAAAAGCGTGGAAACTATACTCAAGCATTCAAGCATTCAAGCAATTGATCATTCCAAGTCTCCATTCAAGGCTAAGTGTTGCATTCAAGTCAAGGATTCAACCATTTAAGAGGAGATCACTTATTACATGCTACATACTACAACATACAACATCTAAACCTTTGCACATAAGGATACAAACATCCTTAGAACAAGGTATTAGTACTTGTTTTACATTACAGTCATTTACATTTACAACACTTGCTCATTTCTTGGTTAATTCCAAAACCGGGGTTTGACCTAAAGGCAAACCCCTAATCCCTAACCCCCCAATCGTCTTCGCTTTTCTGTGTGTAGGTTGCAGGTACGCGGCTGAAATTGAAGATCTGGAATCCTTGTGCAGAGACGAACAGATCCCCCTTCGTTTCACGGATTTTTCGGAGGACCGTGGCGCCGGGCGCCATCGTCCTGACAACTTTTGCTCAAATTTGTAGGACAATGCCGTATCGACATTCTACTGCTAATTCCAGGTCCGCAGCTTCATCCTATAACCCGAACTCAGTTTATAAGCGAATCTTTATGACTTTCTATGCATACTTAGCTTAATTTCCTTAACAACATTCTTTACAAAAGAAGGTAGCCTTGCTTTCCTAACCCTTGAAATTCATTTAGCATCCAATCTTACATTGTGTGGGATTGAATCTTATGAGTGTCAACCCCTCTTTTGAATGTAAAGTCTTCCCCCTAAGTGAAAACCCATCGAATCCTAGCGAACCTCCCTTCTCTCTCCTCGGAGTTAGAAGAGGGGAGACCAACTAGGGTTCGACCACGATTTTCCGCTTTACAGGTACACCGATGGTAATAGGCTGCAAGTTCACAAAGAAAGATTATTCATTTGATGACAGTGAAAACGAATATGGGTCTATGATTGGTAAACTACATTATGTTGTACATAGAAGACCATACATTGCTCATGTTGTTGGGTTAGTTGAAAGATTCCAAAAGAGCCCAAAGAAGGTCACATGGTGGCTATTTAGAAGATTTTCTAATATCTTAAAGGAACATTAGACTATGGATTATGGTATCCCTACAAAGGAAATTTCACTTTAGATATTTTTACTGATAGAGATTGGGTAGGAAATGTGGATGATAGGAAAAGAACAACTGATCAAGCTTTTCTACTTGGAGGAAGACTTGGAGCATGGACAAGCAAGAAACAAACTTATGTTTCTCAATCTACAGCTGAAGTGGAATATGCTGTTGCATCCATGAATTGTACGCATGCCATATGGATGAGACATGTGATAGAAGGATTCAAGATAGATATGTCTAGACCATTGAATATCTATTGTGACAATACAAGTGCAATAAATATTTCCAAGAATCTTGTACTTCATGCAAGAACCAAACATATAGAGGTGAAGTATCATTTCTTAAGGGAAAGAGTTCAGGATAACCAGGTAAAGAAGGAGTATGTGAAGAGTAAAGATCAGTTAGCTGATATCTTTACTAAATGATTACTAAAGACTACTTTTGAGTTTCTCAGAAGTAAATTAGGGGATAGAACCCTATGCCTAAAGAACTAAGATGCTAGATTCGCATCAATCCTATGGATTTCATGTTTATTTTTTACTAAGGATTGATGAATATGTTAGCTACTCCATAGGCGAGAGGCTTTAATACAGTATGATATGATTGAAAGTTCTGGTTAGTTTGAAGTCAAGTGATGCATTTTTTTAACTTTGGCATTACTATCAAATGGGGAGAAGAAAAAGAAATTAGTTAATTAGTTATTGGAGAAGAAAAAGAAATTTGATGATTAGGCTTGAGGAGAAGAAAAGACAAGTGGAGACCGATAGATGCAGATACTGACAGTTAATGTGCTAAGATGCAGATGATTGGCATATATGACTATATATTGATTTTATATCTGATTGATGTTGCCATCAATGCCAAAGGAGGAGATTGTTAGCATTTGGCATAACTGATGGAGATCAAGTGATGTAGTTGAAGTTGGATGACTACATCGATAAAGGATTTAAGTCTATTTATGATGAAGAGATTGAGATTCTATGAATAGATGACATGATCAGTTATTTGTGTTGTCATTGCTAGCAACTAATGTTCCTAATATTTTTTTTTTTTAGTTAAGTGATTTGGTTTACCAAAAGACAAGGTTTACCAGAAGACAAGGTTTATCAGTAAAGAGATAAAGTTTGTGAAATAGGACTTTAACCAATAAAGCAGAGTTATTTATTTTGATCGATTGATTGGTGATGATAGGTGATTTGTGGTTTGGATAATGAACTTGTATCATGGAGAGGTATATATGACTAGAACCAAAAATTGTGATGATTACCGAAAGGTGTGTTCTAAATTTTTTATGCAGTTGTGCTAATATTTTAGTAGGGTTTTAGAACCAGTGAAGAAATCATCAAACCGGTAATGATTTTTGATATGACGATGATCAACAGTGAGTCAACATGAAGTTAGTAATATGACACAACCCACATGAAAGATTTAATTATTATTTTGGTGTTATTCAAGGAATTTTTTCTTGGAAATCAATGAAACGCTTAGTAGAGTATTTTGAGGATACAAATCAGGTTTTTGTGATGAGTTATGATCAACTAATGGTTGATATTTCATTGAAATTTGTTGTAATGATATATATAGAAATCTATGATGATCTCTTATGATCTAATTGCAAATTCATGATGTAATTAGGCTTTGTGAATGACCTAGTTTAGATTGCTATTTAGGTCGACACAGTTCATGTTTATTGTGTTGGTGGCATTAGGAGAATGAGTTAAGTCATCCCAAAGAAGATAGAGATCTATCTGAGTGTTGTAGACTATGAAGCATGACTGATCCAATTTTGAAAGCTGAAAGTACAAAGTAAAAGATCATTTTTAATTGTTTTTCCCTTATAGTTACAACATCTTAAATCCTTTAACCAAGTAGGTCTTAATAGACATTTTCCATATAAGTCCCTTAATAGGGTAGCTTAGAGAAGAGTGTTTGAATCCTTTGACTAGGTTGATCCTAACAGATTATTAAGCTCCTAGAGGGCATGATAGGAAAATCCATTAACCGGGTGAGTCCTAACAAGGTCTACTCTTAACTGGGTGTATTGTAAGCTCCTAATAGGGCTAAGCTCCTAACAAGGCATACTTCAAAAGAGTAAAAATTATTGTGGGTACCAATCCCCACTATGATTTTTCCCATTTCGGTTTCCATGTCAAAAATCTTGGTGCTTATGTAGTGTTTTTATGCATTATTTCTGATTACCGGTTATGATAAGTTTACTGTTATTTATTAGAAATCCATAAGTGGTTACTGGTAATGTTTTTTATTAAGAAAAAATAGGTTTTAAGGGACCTAAAACTCGCTTACAATACAAAAGATGAGCAAGAAATAAACAAGACAAAACAATTGCAAACAAATCAGCACAAAAACCAACATCTAGGACCAAAAGACAGCAAGGAGCCAACAAGAAATTGGCATCCAAAGCTCAACTTTACATATCAAATGAAAAATTTTATAGACTCCTCAGCATTATGAACCAAAAGCATCATAGCCTTAGCAACTTCTCTCAGATCATTGCTCTCCTGTTTCAGCTAGATGTCTTTTGTTTTGGTCTCTATCTCAGTGGTGTTTTGCCTAGTCCTTCACTTGGAGATTTGATGAGTGGAGATGGAGGTCGGTACATCTTCAATGATTACCAACTTCTTATTCTGATTTTTCCTCTCTAAGTGATCCACCAAGGCATTCATATTATGTGACAAAACTCTTAATACCTCAAGACTGTGGTTCATGAAGATTTTCAAAGCCTTCTTAGTTTGAGAAACCCGAGTGATGATGTTACCTTTATCTTCCTCAGCCTGTTCTTTTACAATTATGATAACATCCTCCATATGTTTCAAATCCCCTTTTATCAGGTCTTTTTCCAACCAGTCCTCCATTTCAATTTCCTCCTCAGCTTCACTGGTTTCCATCTCCCAATTCTTTTTCCCCAAATTTGTTTCTTTAATCAAATTGTGTATCTTATTTTCTAGGTCCCTCTGTTTTCTCTGAATGCTAGTAATATTGTTGATAACCCATTTCTGGAAGTTGAAGGATTCTAGAGTGCAATTACAGGCAATATTCAAAATAGTATTTGCCAAATCCCTACCCTATTCAATGCCCACAGAATTAGGGTTGTCTTCCTCCATAGAGTTCAGGGCGACATTCCTGCTATCCAAGCCCATAGGGTTAGAATAAGGGTTTTCCGAATTAACATCTTTTTTCCTTTCTTCCTCTTCTCCAACATTCTCATCCTTCTCACTCTCCATTTTTGTCTCAATATCCTTCCTCTTTTCCTCCTTGAAATCATAATGCACCTTCATTTCTACATTATCTGTATCATCTCTCCATTTTTTATGGGTAGGGGCATTAGACCGATCCTCATCCGACTCAGAATCTTTAGAGCTCTCAGAAACATGTGTATTAGTAACTAGGTGATCATCCTTGCTGGCCCTAGCTTTTTCCTTGAGGTATTCATAAATAGGCAAGATAAGCCCCTGATGGGCTATGGGGTAAGAATTAGGCTTTTTAGCGTGATCAGCCAAACTCTCATTCAGAGAAGATGCTAAGTAAAAGGGCAGGGAGATTTTAACCCCATGGAGGAAGTGATTAAGAATTGCAAAATGATAGTTATAGATTTTAGTAAATCTATCATCAACCGTGAGAAACTCCATCAAAACCCTTAAAACTTTCTGCCAAAAAGATTTTACCTGCCAAGGAAGGTAGTAGGAGATGTTGTCTTTCTTGACAAGCTTGGCCTTCTCATCCTCCAATTTTGAGAAGTTTTTAAATGCTTCCACAGCATACTTCCGGTCTCTATAGAATTTAGTGCCCTCCTTTTGAAGACCCGTGACCTCCGCAACCAAATCCTCATCAATTTTCCATGTCTCCCCAAACAATGTGACCTTGTTGTTGTTTCAGCCTCTAGCAAAGCCATGTGACACCAAATTTCTACTACCATGCAACTTTTCCATATAGTCGGTGAAACCATATCTATGAAGCCTCCTCCATACTTTTTGTTAACTCTTCTAGCTTTTGCAGCCATGGGGCTCATTCATATTTAAGTTACCTCCCATTTTGAACAACAAGTAGAAGTACCCAAAGGTGTATCTCACAATCCGCAAGTTTAACCACAAGTTCTTGTGAATAATTCTGGAATAACATAATAGAGTCCTTTCTGTATTTTTAAAGCTAATGTTAATGGCCGCACAAAACTAGCATTTATTATTATAATCCCCATCACACATTTGATCATAGAACCGATGCCTAAAAGCAATCATTAATTGATAGTTCATCTACCCCCAAACTCTGTCTTTGAAATCTAAACCCCATAAGATAATCATGATTTTAACTTGACCCATTGACATGATCAAATAATAATTTCTCTCTAACATCCTTTTTAAATGGGTCTCTCTGATATATTTAATCTCCACCTCCAAATTGAACCCTTCATTAGCTAAAAGGTTTGCAACCTTTTTGCCTTCTCTTAGAGTGAGTTATGATAATACTAACATAGTCATTTAATAAATTTTTAGCACTTTCAACTAAGTTAGTAATATTCCAAGAAGCAAAACTAGTACCTTTAAGGGCTTGGATGATATTTAGGGAGTCCCCTTCCAACCAATTTTTTGAAATTTGAATCCCTGAGCAAGCTGGAGACTTTTTAGCATGGCCAGAGCTTCAGCCACATGATTATTTTGGACCCCAAAAGGAGAAGCAATAGCAGCAATACAGACACCTTGAGCATTTCTAATGACTCCTCCACCACCAGACTTCCCAGGGTTGTTTGGCTACCCCATCAAAATTAACCTTTATCCATTCATGATCAGGAAATCACCAAACAATATTATCTCTCCTATTCTTATTGTCAGATCTACAAACTTTGTGTATTAAGTTCCATTAAGTGAGGATGCCTTTTTCAATTTCATTCATATCAGTAAAAAGACATTGTTTATTGTTCTTGTGAGGAATATTTATGTTTTCTTTTATAGCCCTGCAAATTTTTTCAAAGACCACCTGAGAGGTGCACTTAGCTTCCCTAAATATTTTGTTATTTCTCTCTTTCCAAATTCCCTAGAAAATCATGGGGAGGATTAGGGACCAAAGGTTCCTGATAAGAGGACAATTGGTGGGGAATGTCCATTGCCAGATAATTTCCTTGAGACTCTTGTGCATGACCCAATCAACTCTCCATTTCACCCAAAACTTACTCCAAATTTCTTAGGTAAATGAGTAGTGGAAAAATAGATGATCAACTAATTCTTCCTCTTTCTGACAGAGCTCGCACCTGTTTGGGAACATGAAACCTCTTCAGACCAAATTGTCAGTAGTTAGGATCCTATTGTGAGTAGCAAGCCAAAGGAACATATTGACTTTAGGGATAAGAATTTTGTTCCAAAATTTACCCCAAATGGGGTTACTGGTCTGAGTAAAAGTGTTTTTGTAGGCTGAAGCAACCGTAAAGTCCCCTCTAGGATTACTCTTCCAGAGAAAAACATCATCATAGTCTCTGTTAATAGAAAAAGACAGCATCTCCTGCTGGAGCAGGGAAAATCTAGCATATATAACATCAAGCCTAACCCATTTGTTCTCCTTCCAGTAGTCACACACAATAGGTCCAAACCTCCTTTTACATTCCTCAATAAATTGACTATTGCCTTGATCAAAGAGAGGTTCATTGTTCATCCAAGGATCCTCCCAAAACCTTATTTTGTCACTTTTTCCAAGGACCCATCCAGCTCTAGCTTTGGCCACTTTTATGGATTTGATAATACTATTCCAAATGAAGGACCCAACAGGGATGTCTTCAGAGTTGAGGAAATCCTAGAGAGCCCGATTCTGAATATATTTGTCAAACCAGATTTGGTTCCAATCTTTTTTGATGTCATAAGCTCTCCATATTTGTTTAGCAAGGAGAGTTTTATTAAAAAAATTTAAAGCTTTAATTCCAAGCCCTCCTTTTCAATTTTGGTTTACACACTTTGTCCCAAGCAACCAATGATATTCTCTTTTTTTCTTCAACCCCTAACCATAGAAATATCTTCTCGATTCTTTCTAATGCTTCAGCAAATTTAGTCGAGATACCAAATAGACTGAGAGCATAAACAGGGAGATTCTGGAGAGTTGCTTGAAGAAGCTGCAACTTCCTAGCCTAAGATAAAATGGATCCTTTCCATCCAGCAAGTTTTTTTTTATTTTGTCAATAAGCATATTCCAGAAGGAGTTTGGGGGAACTAAACCCAAGGGGAGACCCAGGTAGGTGGATGGGAGCATTTCCACTTTGCGACCAATAATTTTAGAAATTCTTTGTTGTCTTATGACCAGAGTGTTCATGAAGTATATAGCCGATTTGTCCTAGTTGACTTGCTGGCTAGTATCCCAAGAATAAGAATTAAGAGCACTTTTAAAGACAACAACCTCCCCAACAGACAAATATCCCATTAGGATAGTATCATCAACAAACTATTGGTGAGAACAAAAGACATTAGCAAAGGAAGGTTGAAGGCCTTTGATGATTTTATTCACTTTCAATTTTTGGATCAATCTTCTCATGCTCTTTGCCAAGATGGTGAAAAGAATAGGAGATATGGGATCTCCTTGTCTGAGCCCCCTTGATGATTTAAAGAATTTAGTAGGAGATCCATTAATGAGAATTGAAAACATAGGAGCGGAGATCAACTCTCTGATAATTTTGATTATATTCTCATCAAATCCAAAACCATCCATGATTCTGAAAAGAACTTGCAATCCACTCTATCATAAGCTTTCGCTAGATCCAACCTTATAAAAAATCCTTCTTTATTAGCAGCATTGAGGGAGTGAATATTCTCATGCACAAGAATGATAGAGTCCGAAATCTGCCTGCCAGGAACTAAACCTTTTTGCTCCTCAAAGATGATGAAGGGGAGGATAGCTAAAATTCTAGTAGTCAAAACTCTAGATATGATCTTATAGAAAGAGTTACATAGACTTATTGGCCTAAATTTTTCCATTGAATCTGCCCCAGCCACCTTAGGAATTCAGGCAATAAAAGTGGAGTTGAATTCTTTAAGGATTCTTCTAGAACCAAAAAATTCATTTACCACATTGACCGTGTCTTCTCCCACAATATGCCAGAATTCCTGGAAGAAAAACATAGGGAAGCCATCAACACCCGGAGCTTTATCCCCTTGAAAAGACAAGACAACTTTTTTAATTTCCCCAGCAGAGGGGATAGCAGAAAGGGCCTTATTCTGATTAGGATTAATGATCTTGGGGATGATATCAACCAAATCTTGTTGTTGGGTATAATCTATATCCTTGTTCCCAGTGAGGAGTTGAGAGAAGAAACTAACAGCTTCATCCCTAATTTCATCCTTATTAAGAAGAATTTTGTCCTCAACAATTAATCTAGAAATTCTATTCATAGCTTTATGTTTCAAAGAAGTCATGTGGAAAAATTTAGTGTTTTTGTCCCCAGCCTCCAACCAAATCGCCCTAGATCTCTGCCTCCAATGGATTTCCTCCCTAGAAATGATGTTATGAAGTTTGACTAAAACATCATCTTCCATAGCTTTGGGATACTTTTTATAACCATATTTCTATAAAGAGTTTTGGATTTGTTCTAATTCCTCCTTCAAATTTTTCTTTGAGTCAAAAATATCACCAAAGATCTTCTTGTTCCATATCTTAATGTTGGCTTTGATGTTTCTAAGTTTTTTAGAAACTTTGTACATGGCAGTTCCATTCACATCAATATTCCACCTGGTGGCAGTAGATTTATCAAGAGAGGGGTGAGAGGTCCACATTTTCTCAAATCGGAAAGGGAAACTCTGATTACTCTTAATGGTCTCAGTAGCAAAGGTAATGGGATAATGATCTGAACCAATTCTATTTATGATAGACAAGGAGAATCTATGAGAAAGAATCCAATCATTAGTAACAAGGGATCTATCAAGTCATACCTGAATGAGGTCTTCACCATCCTTGTGGTTAGACCAGGTGTAGGAAGCTCCATTAAGATCCATATCAATAAGAGCATTGACATTGATGAAGTCCATCCAATTAGATCTGTTGTCTAGATGAGCTTGAGTTTCTCCAAATTTATCAGTACCTTGTAGAGGAGTATTGAAATCTCCCATCACATCCCAACTTTTCTTAGGAAAAGATCTTTTTTGCTGGATTTTATCCCAAAATTTACTCCTAGCATATTTGGAATTAGGGGCATAGATGTTTGTAACCACACATTCCTTTCCATCATAGATGCTTTTAACTTTCATGGATATAATGGTACCATCTTCATTAATCATTTCTCCTAAAATAGTTTTCTTCTTCCAGAAAATAGCCAACCCACCAGATGCCCCATTCGAGCTGCTACCACAGACCCCTCCATTCTTAAAGAAATTTAAATTCTCCACTTTCTCCTTACTCATTTTGGTTTCCTGAACAAGGATAATATCTAGTTTTTGGTCTCAAATTAGATTCTGTAATATATCATGTTTATTGAGACCATTTAGGCCTCTAATGTTCCATGATATTACCTTCATTTAGAAACCTGGGGGCAGGATTCCTGTATAATTCATTGCCTTCCATCAACTATTTTGCTTTCTCTCTTGGTCCCTATGCCATTTCATATTTTTACATCCTGGCAGAGATTTGGATACACCAATATCAGCCTTGGATCTGGTCCTAGTTTTCACCCCATTAAGGCATCCTACCTTCTTGTTTTTCTTTTTTCCATTTCCTGTTATTTCTTCCTCATGCTCCTCTCTGGGCTCGTATTGCATATTACTCCACAGTTCTCCTCTTTTCTGGGATGATGTGGGCATATCAACTCCAATATTCTGGAATAACACATTTAGATTACCCTTAGGCAATCCAAACTTGTTATTCCTTCCATGTTTAATTTCATGTCCTTCAAATTCTTTTAGCCACTATTCATCTCTTTTTGTTATGGGAACTTGAGGGGTCTCATGATGAGATTTAGTGACATTCTAAATCTCACCATCTTCAAGTGTCTCTTCACTGATAGCATTCTCCTCCTCCTGAGTCTGTAGAGCCTCAAAAGTATTGACTATTTTGATTTCAAACTCCTTGATTTCATTCTTTTTATCTTCCTTCAAAGGGGGATTCTTAAGAGGGTCATTTCTATCTCCTTCTGATAGGTCTAGTATGTTACCAAGACTTCTACTTCTTCCTTTCACTTTATTACCTTATTATTATTCTTTTCTTTCCAAAACTATTTGTGGGTGTTAACTGTCACTGGTTTTTTAGGATTACTAGGGCATACCCCGGTGACCAGCTTTTTTACAAGAAAAGCACACAAAGGGGAGTGACGAGAACTCTATTGTTTGTTCCCATAATCTAGGTTTGGAACTTATATCAATAAAACTAGGAATATCCATCTTCTGCAAAATATTGACACAGATGCATGCATAAACCAGTCTTTTTCAAGCTGCACTCATTGGATCTATCACAACAAGCTCCCCAAAGGAGTTTACAATTCCTAAGAATACATCCTCAACCCAAAATTCCATCAGCAAGCCTGGCAGTGTTACCTAGACCAGAATAGATTCAAAGAAGGAGTCATTGAGTTTCATGTTAGGAGACCATTTTCTCATAGATAAATAGGATTTACCAAACATCCAAGGGCCACCTCTTAAAGATGCTTCCATATCTTCCCTGCAAGAAAAGGAGAAAACAAAAAAACCTTTGGAAAAGGAAGAAACATGAACCTAACCTTTCATCCTCCATTTTCTCTTAACAAAAGACCTAACATCCTTAATATTGGGTCATGGTCCAACAAACTTCCCCACCAGAGAGAAAGCCATTAAAGAAATGCTATGATCGATAACCAAATCTGGAACAACAATAGAAATTTTACCCATTTTTCTATCTAATATCTAATATGTCTTTCACAAAGGGAAAGGATGATTTACCAGTTGGTTTTCTTGTTGATTTCTTTGTAAAGAGACTACTCCAGGGTTTGAGGGCTTGCACCTCCTTAATCTTTTCTGTGTCAACTTTCACAGCCTCGGAACCCGATTTTGGGGAATCTTTTTTGTGGTCAGGAGGAGGGTCCCATTTCCATGGGTCCCCATCCAATCTCTCATCCTCATCATCCATCACTTGTCCTTGAATTGCAAGGGCATCAGAACCAGAGGATCCAACGTCGTTGTTCCCTCCATTTCTAGTTTTCAAATTTTCCTCCTCTGCTTGTGTTGTTCCCTCCATTTCCCTCTCTATTACTGATAATGTTAATGAATTGATAGATTAAGTATTATGATATGATAATAATTATTTTTTGGATGTGTTGATCAAATATCTAGTTGGTAAATATTCTAATTAATAAGATTGCATAAATGGATAACAAGTATATGAGATTTGCTAAATGGATAGGTTCATGTATTAAATGATTTGAGATCTATTGTAAATAGTATTTGGATTTGAATTTATAGATTGTGTTAATATTGATTCACCCCTCCCCCCTCTTAGTATTAACTGGATCCTCATATGATCAACAAGAACATGAAAGGGAGTTGGATGAGCTTGAATCACTTATTAATTTGGAGATTACCAAAGGGAATCGGTAAGTATGATGGAAAGTTACCTTTGAAATGTTTCTCTTGTAATAAGATAGGACATTTTTCTTCTAGGTGTCCTGGAAGAATGTCTAGATATGATAAGCAAGATAAATTTAATAGGCATGATAGATTTGATAAGTATGATAGATATGAGAAGCATGAAAATAATGATAAGCCCTATAATCCCTATGAATACTCTGGAATGATGCGGGTTACCTTTCTAAGGGATAAATTATAAGCATTGGATAGATTCAAGATATTCAAAGAAAGGGTGGAGACTGAGACAAGGCTGGAGATGAAGTGTCTAAGTTTGACAGAGGAGGAGAATGTTGGTAATTGACACTTAATTGGTTGGTTTCAATATTTTGTCATTGATAGCAACATGGCAACTTGTTCCAGCTTTCACATTTTGGTCTGGTTGATTACCGATAGATACTTCACCAACACCGACACCGACAAGTATCTTCACTAGTTGGAAGGAAAATAGTTGGTTAATGACATTGCAAGCCGACATCATTTAGGAAATCTGGCATCGACAATTGATTTTGATATTTATGCATATATGTTATTGAGATGACATGTTTATTCATATTCTAATTATCTTTGTAAGCTGACAAAAGGTAGGATAATTTGTAAAGACTATATAGGGCAATTGATTAGATCATTTTGTAACATGTATGTATGTAAGGAAGGAAATAAAAAATAAGATGTGAAACATATGAGAGAGATCATGTATGTGAAGATTTTTATGTAAAGGGGTATTCTAGTAAGGATTTTGGGTTTCAGACCGGAAGAGATAGAGCTTAACTAGAACTGTATTCAGGCATAGAAGATGCTATCTTTGCAGTTCAATCATTTCTCCAAACTATAGTCTAGATTTGTATGTAATCAGTGAGGCTCCTTTGGTGATTGAGCAATGTGCTGTAGGCTGTAAGTCTTCCTACAAGTACAGGCCCCTATATTATGTAATATCTTTTCATATGGCTAGTAGATTGATATTGTGGGTCACAAATCCGACCATGGTTTGTCCTCTTTGACATTTTCCATGTATAAATCTCATGTTATGGTATTCATTTATGTGATTGTCTTATTGGTTTCTTTACTTCTTTTAATTCTATATGTATTGGTATATCGGTTGGTGTTTGCATGTTTTAATAAGGTTAAAATTAATCCTTCCAGGAGAACATTGATTCACCCCCCTCCTCTCAGTGCTCTTGGATTCCAAAAATTGGTATTAGAGCCTTATGCCTCAGAGGAAGTTTAACAACTTGAGGATGTTGGCTTGATGATGATTGTAATAGATGACTTCATGTGTTGTCATTGATAGAACATGTATACAAACACATATGCTCACAAACTGATATTACTTTTAGAGTTACTTATATTGCAAGCGGTTTTATTAAGATGGTTTGGAAGATGTCTAACCGGTATATGTAGACAGCTGATATGTGTAGAAATGGCCTGACAACAACTTGGAGATTTAGTGGAAACCATCAAAGAAGCAAATTGTAGACAAAAAATTTATACATTAGTAGTAGTTAACTCTGAATTGGTATCAGTGTTTCAGCCAGTATTCATTGATTGTGTGATGAGTTATCATCAGTCATGATGAGTTACCCTTAACTGACATTTTGGTGGTAAATTGTGATGAGTTATGCTTTGATTGTCTAGATACACTACACCTAGGTAATTGTGATATGATTTCTAAGCCAACATGAAATCTAGTGTCTATATAATGACATTATGATTAAAGAACAATACGGAGAGATATGATGCAAGATAGAAGTTATAGGTATTAAAAGATATGTTGGTGATAAAATTGGTGATGTAGTTTTGATAGAGAATAAGAGTATCTATTCAAGTAAGTTGTGCTACTATTAGATCACACATCTATTTTTTTCTAATCACTACATCAGTTAAATCCCCTAATCGGGTAAGCTCTAACAAGATTCATTGTACAAATCCTCTAACCAGGTGATCCACTAGTTTGGATTCAGAAATTCTCTATTGAGGTTACTCCTAAGAGGGTACTACCTTTAACATGGTATAGCTCCTAACAAGGCTTAGGGATCTTTAACAGGATTTGCTCCTAGCAGAGCAACCTTTGTAGACCTTAACTAGTTAGTTATCTATTTCTGTAGATAGTTAACTTGTGAGTCCTATCTCACCATGGTTTTTCCTATGTATAAATACTTGTGTTATGGTGGATGTTTTACTTATTGTGGATTTTATAATATCATTTTGGATTTCATGCATAGTGTTTAGTAAACTTGTTAAGTATCTCAACCGGTCAGTTTTCAAAATAGTATTGTTTTTGTTGTCACTGATTCACCCCCCTCTTGATGCTTTTTAAGTCTATCGATTGGTATCAGAGCCAAAATTATTTAATGCTTAATTGCTTGGAAGGAAACCCAAAATCCACCATGGGGGATATGAGCTACTTGAAGATGTCTAGAGTGTTTGATGCTACCAAGGATGGGCTTGAAACCCTAAGGGTCAAATTTAAGGATTTGCAAGTCAAATTGAGAGAGCTAATTGAATAGCTGATGGAGATATCTGACAATAGTTCTTCAGATGAAGGTAATATAGATGCTTTAGCTAAATAAGTTGAAAAGATGAACGACAAAAAGCTAAATATAAGAAGAGATTTAGAAAGCTTAACTATCTGCATGTGTTAAGAGCTAGAAGCCAGGAGGACATCTAAAGACCTTGTTCAAGAAAGAGATCATGAGATTTCAAAGATGAGATAAGAGAATGCAACTCTACATGAGCATCTGCATATTGAAAAAGAAGAAAAAGAAGCTTTGCAGCTAGATCTTGAAATGGCATCATCCCTAAGATAGACTCTTAAAAAACACAATGAATATCTTACCAAAGAAATCACTGAGACTAATGTAAAGTTGCAAAAGTTTAATAAAAGTACTTCTATGTTGGATGAGAAGATCCAATCTCAAAGGATGAAAGGAGATACTTCTGGACTAGGATTTAACACATATGGGAAAGGAGAGTCTTTTGGAACAAAGAGCAACATTCACAAGGATACAAATGCTCCTAAAGCTAATAACCTTACTGGTAAGAAAGCTTTTAAACCTTTTTTCTACATCTGTCTTAAACTTGAACATACTGAAAATGTGTGTAGAAATATACTAGATGGGAATACAAGCTACAATGCAAATACTAGGATGTATCTAAGAGATTTGAGGGTCATTGTTTTACATGCAACATGTATAGACATAGATCACTTGAATGCATATATGGAGCAAATAATCCAGTACCTCACATGAGTCCAAGTCCTAATGGTAACATAATGGGAATCTATGACAACCTAGGAAACATGAACTAGCAGAGACCCTATATCAACTGGTTTAGTCCATTTGAGATTGTAAAGGTAACCAATGTCATTTTCACCTTTTGTAATAATTATGGTCATGTAGCTATGAATTGGAGAAGAAGAAATGGAAGAGGTAATGTAGCACCTTGGAGATCATCAGGAATGTCCTGCTATCATTTTCATAATCTGGGACACATGGCAAATTTTTGTAGACCAAAAGGGTAAGAAGAAAGTAAGTATTGAACAAATCAAAGAAGAGATGAATTGAATTTGAAAAAAGAAGAGTGATGATGTGCCTACAGAAGAACCCAATCCTTCACCTAGTGTAGAGAATCCTGCACCAGTGAATTAAGCAATTTTCATCAGGGCTAAGGGGAGGATAGCTGTAAATATACTTTTGGACCCCTTGAAAGATGAATGGTAAGAAATCTCGCATTTTTGAATCGTTCTATGAGAAATTTTGATATCTCTAATAATAGGTTTTTATACCCATTAATATTGTATGTACTAGCAAGTAGTGTATTAGGGTTTATAATCCTATCCGTCGAGCATTAAATGCAGTAGGTAAAAAGGATGAAATCAAATTTTACTATGTTATTTTTACCCTAAATGCATTTGAAGAGAATTATTAAGCACTTGCGGAGCAAAGAGAGAATTGCTAGCTTGTCTTAGATGAATTTGTGTTGTGAATTGTGTAATTGGAGATAATTCAAAGATCATTGAAGGTTGAACTAGTGTGCATTTGAATAACCAACCGGTAACCAAGGAAACATGTGATAATTAAGGTATTTCTCTGTAAATCTATTTCCGAAACAAGTTTATCAGAATGGCTTCATCATCAAAGCAAGTAGAAAGATTAATAATCACATCAGAACCTATGGAGGTTGTAGAATTAGAATATATAGTATCTTACAATGATTTATCTCAAGGTCTTGAAGGTATCATTGTAAAAGGAGATTTGTGTGGTTATATTGATTGAAAAATGGAAGATTTGGGATCATTTTCTATCTATTCTCAATTGAAATCTCCGTGTGATAAGAATGGTCAAATCAAACCAGAGTTTATTAGGGTTTATGAGAAGGGTTTTCATAATGCAACTTACTTTCTCAAGGATTTTGAAGAGGAACACATTATAATCATTCTTATTTGTGTTCATTGTGAAAACATGTATCTGGAAAGGACACACACTATAAGCAAGGAAGCTATACATGTTGTGACTAGTTTTTAGTCAACCAATGAAGTTCCCAAGCCGAGGTGAATTTTGAAAGAGACAGTAACCACTTTAACCTCATCTACCTCTGATGGGTGTGCATTTTTTGTTAATAAAATTGAGGACCCAATGGTTAAACTGGCTACTATGGTTATAGGCTACCAAATATTTTATTCCAGTAGGATGAATAGTGTTCCATCTGCAGCAGTGCATACAACCTATAAAATGATTGCTGAAAATGCAAATTATGACCTTTGTGAGGCCATGAGAAGTCAATTGATGTTGAATTTACAGTCAATTAAGAAGGAAAATAGTTTGAAGTTCAAATTTGGTCAGTTACTGATTGGTTTATTCTTTTACTTTCATAATTTCCTACTAGGAATCAGTGATATTGAATGGTCTAAAGACCTATTGGTAACTGCTCAGATCAAGAACAACATTAAGGTTGTTAAGAACACTTTTTATGCAGTAATGAACAGGTACTTCAACAAATTTCAGAAGAAAATAAGTATGAGGGTTAGGTTACATAAAGATGCATTGAGAAACTTTGCTAAAGACATCATTTTCACAGTGACCATTGATTTTTGTCTGATGGAAGCTATCAAACCCAGAGAAGAAGAAATGGAAGACATGAGCTATGAAGTCAGTAGTGGTTATGCCAATAACTTGTTGGCATCTCTAGTGGACAAGAAGAAGAAAAGTCTAAACACGGTTGAGGAAGAACCAAAGAAAGTGAAGGCAATTGTTAAGAGGGCCAAACCAGTTGAAGCTACTTCTCAAACTATTCCTATTAATGATTTATCTTACAAACCTATGTCTAATTTTGAGAGAATGGTGAAGACATTAGGAAGGAATAGATTTGATAATGTCAAAGAATATTTTGATTCATTTGATGAAGATCAAAAGGAACACTTTTTTCAACATGTAATCAACCATTTGTGTCATTACAATCGATTACCACATTATCTTAGGAAATATATTTATGATTCTTTATATTCTATTCTTTTAAATAAGTGGGAAGAAGTTGTGGAGAAAGAAAAATAAATTATTGATGATGTATTTATTCAATATTTTCCCAATTTATCCAAATATGAGTTAAATACATTACTTGATCATTATAAAACTCAAATTTATTTGAAGTCAAGAAGATTAAGAATAATAGGTGGAAAGATGCAATCTATTGAAGTGGAAACTCATCAGATAGCAATGAATATTCAAACAATGTATAAGTAGTCCCAATAGACTAAGAAGCAAGATGCTATGGAGAAACCAGAGATGGGTGAGAAAGTGATTGTGCAACCTGATATTATATATCCTACCGAGATGAAGGATGACACTACTTCTCAACCAGTAATTTTTATTGATGATATATAGGATACCATTGATTTATATGGGAATATCATTGAACTAGATGTGCAACCATCAGCTATATCATTTCTTAAAGTAGTGGAAGAACTAGTTATATAACGAAGTGTGGATATTACACCCTCATCGATAAAAGATCAGCAAAAGGAAACTCAACTTCCATTGGTTTCTCAGGATACCCAGGAAAACCATTGAGCAAATTGCTGATAAGCCCACTGAACAGGAAAAGGAGAAAGAGGAAGAGAAAAATGAGAAGGATAAATTTGTTGAAGTTGAAAAGGTGTTAGTCAAACAATAAGATAATAATGATGATGATGACTCATTAGGCATCAAAGGGCCTATCGATGTTGATAATATGAGTGCATCGAAGTTAATGGAGATAGCAACTGTCATGCAATCTAGAGCTCAAAAGAAGAGGCTTAAGGAACAAAGATTGGAAGCAACAACCATTCAAAATGCAGTAGACATTCTACCAAGCCTTCTATCGAAAACTACTACAGGGTACTTGTCAACCCCCATTGGCAAGGTTGGCCAGTTGGTTGTTGATGCCTCTAACCAAATCAAGTCCCTTGAGGAAGTAGTGTAGACCATTGTAGAGAAAAACTACAGGAAGAAAAGAGGAGAAAATATAATAAAGGACATTGATACAGGGAGAATTGCATTATCCCTAAACAAAGATTTTTTAAGAAAAGCTATTGAGATAGGAGGAAAAATTCTTGCATTCACATCCAATTTTTCATTATTTTATACCTATCTAACTCAAAGAGGAACAAATACTAAGCAAGAACTGGAAAAGATATGTAATGCCTAGATACCTTTACAGGATTTTGCCTAAATTTTTGGTAAAATTGTTGATGATTTTCAAAATCAGTTAGATTTGTATGATTTTGAATAGGAAAAGAGAATCTGATCCTTGAAGGAGTTGAATAATTTATTAAAACCAAAAGTGAACATCCTGCAAAGAGCCTACAAGAATGCAAAAGCAATTTTGGGTACTCTTGAAATGTGTACAGTTGATGCAATGGAAGAATTCTATGCACATGTCATGACTACAATCAAGATCACTTAAACCTTGCTAGAGACATGGGAAAATGAATTTTCTCAATTGAAGCATACTTTTAGTGACATTTTTCTAAGAATTTCCATGAATACTCCTTGATTCAGACTTTGAATTTTTTGTATATGTAAACTCATGATGCAAATTTTGCTATATATGTATATATTTTACTTTTCAAATTAGCATTTTGTCAAAAGGGGAGTAGAAATATGTATGTGTGTTATGAAAATTTTGTACAAATTAAGGGGGAGTATGTATTGTGATATGTCTAGTGTATATTCTATTGGTAAGCACACTTACCTGTATAGTTTGAAATTTTTTCTAAGTGTTGCCATCAATGCCAAAGGGGGAGATCATTGGCTTGATGATGATTGTAATAGATGACTTCATGTGTTGTCATTGATGGAACATGTATACACACACATATGTTCACAAACCAATATTACTTTTAGAGTTACTTATATTGTAAGAAGTATTATTAAGATGGTTTGGAAGATGTCTAACTAGTATATGTAGGTAGAAATGGCCTGACAACAACTTGGAGATTCAGTCGAAACAATCAAAGAAGCAAATCATGGACAAACAATTTATATGTTAGTAGTAGTTAACTCTGAACCGGTATTAGTGTTTCAACCAGTATTTATTGATTGTGTGATGAGTTATCACTGGTCATGATGAGTTACCCTTAACTGGCATTTTGGTGATAAATTGTGATGAGTTATGTTTTGATTGTCCACATATACTGCACCTAGGTAATTGTGATATGATTTATAAGCCGACATGAAATCTAGTGCCTATATAATGACATTATGATACAAGAACAATATGGAGAGATATGATGCAAAATAAAAGTTGGAGGTATTGCAAGATATGCTAGTGATGAAATTGGTGATGCAGTTTTGAATGAGAAGAATAGGATCTATTCAAGAAATTTGTTCTAATATTAGATCACACACCGGTTTTTTCTAATCACTACAATAGTTTTATCCCCTAACTAGGTAAGCTCTATCAAGCTTCATTGTACAAATCCTCTAACCAAGTGATCCATTAGTTTGGATTCAAAAATTCTCTACTAAGGCTACTCCTAACACGGTACTACCTTTAACACGGTATAGCTCCTAACCGAGTTTAGGGATCTTCAACAAGATTCTCTCCTAGAAGAGAAACTTTTGTAGACCTTAACCAATCATTTATGTATTTCTACAGATAGTTAACTTGTGAGTTCCATATCACCGTGGTTTTCCCCATTTGGGTTTTCCACGTATAAATACTTGTGCTATGGTGGATGTTTTACTTATTATGGATGCTATAATATAATTTTATATTGGATGCATAGTGTTTAGTAAACTTGTTAATTCTCTCAACCGGCTAGTGTTTAAAATAGTATTGTTTTTATTGTCACTGATTCACCCCCCCCCCTCTCAGTGCTTTTTAAGTCTGTCAGAGGAAAATTGTGAATCCAGAATCGATGGATATGAGTTTGGAAAAGCAACTTGAGGTGGAACTTGAAGATTATAATGCTGAAAATATGAAGAACTTTAAAGATACAAGATGAATTTAATTATGCTCAGGAATACATTCTTGTCCTATAGGAGAGGTTGTCATCTGTTTAGGCTAGGAGGAAGGAATTTTTGCAAAAGCAAAATGATGAAGAGAAAGATGCAATTAAGAAATAGTGTCAGAAGATGAGTCAAGAGAACTATGAGAATGCCTGAGGAGATTGAAGACCAAAAGAAAAGAAAAAAAATCCTATTGTATATCTGAAGAACAAATTTGAAGAATGTGGTAGGTTGGTTCATGAAAATGATATGTTGAGAACTGATTTAGTAAATCCCAGAGTAATGAACAAGAACTTGAGAGACAAATGATAATTCTAAGAGATGATTTGACTATTGCAAGTGAGTACAAAGTCAAATTCAAGGGTAGTTCAACACAACTTGATGAGTTATTGAAGAGACAAAGGCAGAATGGGGATTCCAGTGGACTTGGATTTGAACAAGGAGAGAGCTTTGGTACTACAAATGAAGATCAAAATCATAAGGCACCGATAAGGAAGTTGAATGCTTATAAATTTAATTGTAGATGCTTTGTTTGTAATAAATTTGGTCAGATGGCTAGGCAATGTATAAATAAACAAAATCAAAATAATAATTTTACTCTTGGTCAATGTTCTAAATGTGATAAGTATGGACATTAGACAAAATATTGTAGGATGAATGTTAAATTTTGTGCATGTGGAAAATTTGGAAACATGGCTAATCGGTGTAGGTCAATCAACTATACTGGTTTTAGCAAAGAAATTCAAATGAACAATGTTACATGCTATGCATGTAGTGAGGTTGGACATATTGTAGAATTATTTAGAAGCAGAAATCTATTGGTTGGTAATGGAGGATCAATTGAGAAAGGGAAAGAGAAGGTCAATGAAATCTGGCAGGATCATACCGAGAGATGGGTTAGGAAGTCATAAGATCAATTTGTAGATGAGAATGCTCTGATTAATCAACTGACCGAGGAGGTTTCTCCTATGCCAGTAGGAAGCTCAACTGGTAACTTGTTGGAATTTGCATGAAGATTGCATTAATGATATGTTATGTTGTCATTAATGTCAATTAACCGGTAATGATATTGTTGATAGAGTTGTAATATTGTTTTGTAACTGGTAGGAAGAGCTAAGTGAAGGAAACTATAACTGGTAGGTAAGTTTGTGGAGTGAACTGGTATTGCTATGTATTGGAGAGATGAACCAGTAAACCCTACCTGTTGTTTTGATAAACCCTAACCAATTAAGTTTGGTGAATTGCTTATATTGGTTTATGATCTCATGATGAGTTGTACTAATTATGACACATATGATTATTGTATGAAGAGAATTTAAAGTGAATTTGGTGCATTGATGAAATGGTTTTTGTCTAGGGAATGAGAAAGTCTATTGCATGTAATGCAAAGTGCATGATGAGTTACTAAGTTCAATAAAGCAGTGATCAAGGAGTGGTTTGGGTTTTCTTGATTGATGTGTAGATATTGCTATGTAATCCAATGGTCATACTTGAACCGACTTGTTTGTAGTCTCTATCAAAGAATTAGGTTTTTGTTATGTTACCGACCTAATTGATTTGTTTATAAGGTTGATGAGTTGTTTAGATTAAGAGTTGGAAAATTTTAAGTTGTGTGTGTGGTTGTTGAACTAGATGATGTATTTGGAGTTTGAGTAAAGGCAGATAGGAGTATGAAAAGGATTTGAACAAGCAAGTGTAGTGATATTCAAACAGATCAACAAACTCCTATTGTTTTCTAACAAGTACAAAAGAATTCAAATCCCCTAACCAGGTAAGCTCTAACAAGCTTGGTACTATTCAAATCCTCTAACCAGGTGATCGATTAGCTTGGATTTTCAAATCCTCTACCAAGGTTACTCCTTATAGGGTATTGCTTCTAACAAGGCATTATAGTCAATCCCTTAACCGGGTGGTTCCTAACGAGATCTATTCTTAAAAGGACTTTTGTAAAGCTTTAACAGGCTAGGCTCCTAACAAGGTGAACTTCAGAAGACTTCACATACTTATCTTGTGAGTTGCATCTCACTGTGGTTTTTCCCATTTGGGTTTCCATGTCAAAAATATTGTGTCAAGTGGTGAATGTTTTGTGGTTGATTTTATTAACTACTAAATCCACTTTCATAACTCATGATAACCAAAAAAATTGTGAAATAAAGTTTTATAGACATATGTAAAAGCATTTCGATGTTTATGAGTTTGAATTTGTTTATTGTAATTATTTGTAACAGTCAACTAGTTTATCTTGAGAGCTTTTATCTTGACAGTGATATTACATTGATAGTTATAAGTTTACTTTGAGAGATTGATTTTGAGATCGGTGAAGTTTGTATCAGTTTTTCTATCTATTAATTCACCCCCCATCTCTTAGTAGTTGATCAGAATCTTATTCTTTCATCATACCATCAATTTGTATCTAAGGTTATCGGGTCCCATAAGGTCTAAGCCTAACAAATTGAGGTAAATATCTTGCAGATCATGATGAAGAAGGAAGGTCTGAAGTTTAATAGAGATAACTATAGGATATGGATTGACATAATGAAAATTTATATCAAGAGTCTAGGAAACCAGTACTAGGAACATGTTGATACTAAATATGTTGCACCTACTAGGATTATGACTGATGATCAAAAGAAAGAGCAACAAGAAAACAATCAAGAATTAAAGATATTATCAGTTCTTTGTTTAATGCAGAGTATGTAGATGTTTATGGTATAGAGTCTGCTTATGTGGTATGGAAAAAACTTGAAGATATTTATACCAATGATGAACATGTTAAGAGTGATAAAAAAGAGAGCCTAAGAGGAAAGTTTGCTCACATGCATATGGTTGAAGGTGAGAATATCTAGCAGTATGGTCAAAGGATAAATGAGATAGTCGATAAAATTAAGAATGCAGGAGGTAAAGTGGAAGATGCCATAGTGATCAATAAGGTACTGAGTACCCTACTACCGGTCTATGCTATCCGAGTTGCAGCCATTCAAGAGCTTAAGTCTATTGACAAAACTAAGGTAGCCCTTGACTCCATCATTGTCAAGCTTACTGCTTTTCAATTAAATGGTTATGATGGTAGTGTACAAAAATCTGAGTCTACATTTAGAGCTTCTATTTCTAACCCATATATGAGGAAAAGTAGAAATGTCACTCATAGTTATGAATCCAAATCCAACAGAGAAGCTAATGATGAAGATAATTTATTTGAGCTTGAAGTATTATTGGCCAAGCAATTTCCCAGAGGCACTGGTAAATATAGTGGTAAATTATTTTGAAATGTTTTGCATGCAACAGGATTGGACACATAGCTGCTAAGTGTCCTAATGATGATAATGAGCACAAACAAGAGAAATTCAAGAAGTATAAGGGTAAAGGCAAAAGAGATTGTCTTATTGTTGTTGATGGTAGTATCACTGATGAGGAATCTGATGGTGATGCTAATGAAGATATTGTGTGTGTAGCCATTAAAGAGGAGATGTCTGATCATAAGGTGTTAGTATCTAGGATGGATAACTCTGATAATTGGATCATTGATAGTGGTTGTTCACATCACATGACTGATGATCGGAGCAAATTTATCTTTGAAGTAATTTGATGGCAGAGTTGTAAGATTTGGTAATGACTCGCCTTGCATGGTTAAAGGTAAGGGAACTATTTCTCTTAATGGAAAGAGCAGTGTAGATGATGTCTACTAGGTTGAAGGTCTAAAGAACAATCTTTTGAGTGTGTCACAATTCAATGAGAGAGGATACCCATTGGAGTTTAAAAATAGTATGTGCAAAATCTATGGGAGCAAAGGTGAACTGATTGCAACTGAGAAGAAAACTAAAGGTAACCTATTTCACCTTAATCCTAAATCCTAAAGTCATCATCTATTTAATTGCAAAAATAGATGATAGTTGGCTTTGGCATAGGAGATTTTATCATATAAACTTTGATAACATTGTTAAAGTGAGTAAGTCTAAGATAGTGAGTGGTTTGCCTCAATTGGACAAACCGGCTAATGCTCTATGTAAGAATGTCAATTGGGAAAGATGACATCCTCAACTTTCAAGAGAAAATAATTTTCAGTGAAACATATGTTAGATTTGGTTCATACAAATCTTTGTGGACCAATAAGGAAAAAAATGTATTCAAGGTGATAGATAGTTTATGATCTTCACTGATGATGTGGGTCACATTCTTAAAGGATAAGACTGAAACTTTTAGTAAGTTCAAGGCATTCAGGGCCTTAACTAAGAAGGAGAGTGGTAAGAAGATAAAATGTCCAAGGACTGATCAAGGTGGTGAATTTACTTCTAAGGAATTCACTAGATATTGTGAAGAAAATGGTATCAAACAGAAGCTTTCTACATCAAGGACACGACAACAAAATGGTATCGTAGAGAGAAACAACTGGTCAATTGTTGAAGCTGCTAGGATGATGTTGATACAAGGAGGTGTAGCGAAACCTTTTTGGAGAGAAGCTGTCAGCACAACTATCCACATTATGAACCAGATTCTGCTAAAAAGAGGTAAGTACAAGACTCCTTATGAATATTGGTATGGAAGATCAACTGATGTTAGTTATTTCAAGATATTTGGAAGAAATTTTTTTATTAAGAGAGGTGATTATGTTAGGAAAATTGAGGATAAAAGTGTGAAGGTATATTTGTTGGTTATTCCACCAAGAGTAAGGCCTACAAGTGTTTTAACAACCAGACATAGAGAATTATTGAGAGTGCTAATATTCGAGTGGATGAATATCCTGAAGTCTTAGAGGAAACCAGTTTGGATAAAAAGGATGAAGATCCTTGCATTTTGTTTTTCAAACTAGAAACTATGAAATCTGAAACCAGTAAAGCAAAAACTGATGTACCAATTCAACCAGAACAGTTAAATTCAGAAGAAGATGATGATAATGAAGAAGATGAACTTGAAGATAATGATCATGTTATTCCTAGATATTTGAGACTCAATCACAATCCTTAATAGATTATTGGAGATAAGGATACTTGAGTACTAACTAGAAGAAGAATCAAAGAGAATTCTTGCATGATCTCCATTATTGAACCAAGAACTACTAAGGAAGCATTTGGTGATGATCATTGGGTTAAAGATATAGAAGAGGAATTATATCAAATTGAGAATAACAACACATGGAACCTGGTACCCTAGCTGATAAATAAAAATGTGATAGGTACTAAGTGGGTATTCAGGAACAAGTTGAATGAAGATGGTGTTGTAGTTCACAACAAATCTATGTTGGTTTACAAAGGTTATGCACAAGAGGAAGGAGAATATTATGGTGACACTTTTGCACTAGTGGCAAGACTGGAAGGTGTCAGAACTTTACTTGCATTTGCAGCACATAAGAAATTTAAGGTATACCAGAAGAATGTTAAGTCAATGTTTTGAATGGGATACTAGAAGAAGTATACATTGAGCAACTAGATGGTTATGCTTTGACTGGTGAGAAAGACATGGTATGCAGATTGAATAAGGATTTATATGGATTAA
The DNA here is from genome assembly GCF_030272615.1 of Cryptomeria japonica. Lineage (NCBI taxonomy): Eukaryota > Viridiplantae > Streptophyta > Pinopsida > Cupressales > Cupressaceae > Cryptomeria > Cryptomeria japonica. The sequence goes on from NC_081413.1 coordinate 651,727,260, forward strand.
AGAAGGCACCGAGAGCATGGTATGAAAAGCTTCATACACATTTGATGAAGATAGGTTTCTGGGAACTAGTGAAGATAGGAACATACATCTCAAATATGAAGGAGATAAAATACTAGTCAATGAAGTATTTGTAGATGATATCATATTTGGAGGTAATGATGATATGAGAAATGATTTTGCAGATGAAATGAAAAATGATTTTGAAATATCTCTAGTGGGAGAAATAAAAATTTTCATAGGCTTGCAAATTCAACAAATGAAGAATGGTGTTTTCATCACACAGTCGACGTATGTGAAAGAGGTCTTGAAGACATTTGGTATGAGTGACTGTAAACCAGTTGAGACACCAATGGTTATAGGTTGTAAGTTGTCTAAGGAAGATAAATCCACATCTGTTGATGAGAAGGAATACATGTCAATGATTGGAAAATTGCACTATGTTGTTCACAGCAGACTGGATATAGCTCACGCAATTGGCCTAATTGCTAGATTCTAGAAGAATTCTAAGGAAACATATTTCATATTAACTAAGAGGATTTTTAGATATTTAAAAGGTACTGTTGACTATAAATTATGATATCCATATGGAGGGAACTTTGACTTGAAGGTGTACACAGATGAGGATTGGGCAGGAAATGTCAATGACAAGAAAAGAACAACTGGTGGAGCATATTTTCTTAGAGGAAGACTTGTTTCATGGAGTATTAAGAAGGAGAGTTGTACATCATAATCTACTTCTAAAGCTGAGTATGTTGTTGCTTACATGAATTGTCCTAGGCTATCTGGATGAGGCACATTTTGGAAGGTTTTAAGATGAACATTTCAGAACATGTAAAAATCTTATGTGATAATACAAGTGCCGTGAATATTTCTGAGAAACCTATTTTGCACGTATGAACCAAGCATATTGAATTGAAGTATAATTTCTTAAGGGAAAAATTGCAAAGTAAAGATGTGATCTTGGAGCATGTTTCTACCAAGGAGAAACTTGCAAATATCTTTACTAAACCTCTTCCTAAGACTACTTTTGAGTATCTTAGAAGTCAACTAGGGGTTGTACCCCTTCATGAGGTCAGTTGAGCATGATGTAGATTACATCAGTCCCAAAGCTACTTGGAGAATTTTGTAGTATGATTGGTGTAGAAGTGGAGGTATTGCATAGGGGGAGCATCAAGTTTGCAGGTTGTTGATGCTGAATAGTGAAATTTAACAGTACATGTTTTACTTTCGATTTGGCATTGTTGTCAAAGGGGGAGAAGAACTATGTGATTTGTATGATTGACAGAGAGAAGGAATACAAGCTATAGACAAGGTGAATACTTGGTAATGTAAACCAAAATTCATATTCACAATCATAGCTCACAACAATCAATGGTATTGATATTTATATTGTCATCAATTCCTAGTGGGGAGATTGTTGGCATTTGCATGAAGATTGTATTAATGATATGTTATGTTGTCATTGATGTCAATTAATCGGTAATGATATTGTTGATATTGTTGTAATATTGTTTTGTAACCGGTAGGAAGAGCTAAATGAAGGAAACTATAACCGATAGGTAAGTTTGTGGAGTGAACTGGTATTGCTATGTATTAGAGAGTTGAACCAGTAAACCCTACCTATTGTTTTGATAAACCCTAACTGATTAAGTTTGGTGAATTGGTTATATTGGTTTATGATCTGATGATGAGCAGTAATGATTATGACATATATTATTATTGTATGAAGAAAATTTCAAGTGATTTTGGTGCGTTGATGAAACGGTTTTTGTCTAGGGAATGAGAAAGTATATTGCATGTAATGCAAAGTGTGTGAAGAGTTACTGAGTTTGATGAAGCGGTGATCAAAGAGCGGTTGAGGTTTTCTTGATTGATGTGCAGAGATTGCTATGTAATCCAATCGTCACACTTGAACTGACCTATTTGTAATCTCTATGAGAGAATTAGATTTTTGTTGTGTTACTGACCTAATTGATTTATTTATAAGGTAGATGAGCTGTTTAGTTTAAGAGTTGGAAAAAGTTTAGTTGTGTGTGTGGTTGTTGAACTGGATGATGTATCTGTAGTTTGAGTAAAGGCAGGTAGGAGTATGAAAAAGATTTGAACAAGCAAGTGTAGTTCTATTCAAATAGATCAGCAAACTCTTGTTGTTTTCTAACAATTACAGCAAAATTGAAATCCCTTAACTGAATAAGCTCTAACAAGTTTGGTGTTATTCAAATCCTCTAACCAGGTGATCCATTAGCTCAGATTTTCAAGTCCTCTACTGAGGTTAGTCCTTATAGGGTATTGTTTCTAACAAGGCATTATAGTCAATCCCTTAATTGGGTGGTTCCTAACAGGATGTGTTCTTAATAGGACTTTTGTAATGCTTTAACAGACTAGGCTCCTAACAAGGCAAACTTGAGAAGAGTTTAGATAGCAATCTTGTGAGTTTCATCTCACCATGGTTTTTCCCATTTGGGTTTCCATGTCAAGAATATTGTGTCAAGTGGTGAATTTTTGGTAGTTATGTTCTTATGGTTGATTTGCTTAACTACTTAGTCCACTTTAATAAGTCATGATAAACGAAAACATTGTGAAATAAAGTTGAACTAACATATGTAAAAGCATTTGGATGTTTCTAATTTTGAAGTTGTTTATTATTAATTTGTTGTAATAGTCAATTGGTTTATCTTGAGAGTTTTTATCTTGACAGTGATATAACTTTGATAGTTCTAAGTTTACTTTGAGAGATTGATTTTGGGATTGGTGAAGTTTGTATCAGTTTTTCTATCTACTATTTCACCCCCCTCTCAGTAGTTGGCCAGATTCTTATTCTTTCATCATACCATCATAACTAAGGTAGATGCCTTAGGGGAAGGAAAAATTCATGAAGATTCTGCATATGCCCCTGGAAGAAGTTCAGGAAGATGTTCGAGACATTGAATATGCTTATCTAGCATAGAGATGTTTAACAAAGATCTGATATCTTTCACTAGAAGTCATTTATATCAATGACAGAATAGAGTTTTTCTTGGAAGGTAAAAGGTTGAATCTACTTCATTTTTTATCACCTGACTTTCAAAATGATTAAGAGAGATTCAGAGCAAGTCTAAGGTGATTCAGTGTGATCAAATATCATCTTTAGCAATTTCACCAGTGATTGGAAGAGGTCTTTAGGGTCTTTCACCGACAACGATTCACTGGTATTTATCTACAATCATGGAATAAATATCATCATTTGTACCTATATTTGTTGCAAATCTGACTGTTGTTGAGACTAAGGACCATCCGAGGCTGATTTTCAAACAATGTCCACATATAGCCACCTTGGATGATTTGGTTGGCGCATTTTCCCTTGTTCCAAAAGGAGTTATATATGTTGAAGATGTTAGAGCTTCCATTCGGTGCCACATTGAGGATTTGGGAAATAATGATATTAAGAGCATTTATATGAGCAAGATAATGGGATATTCTGGAAAGATTAAGTCCCAGTACAAGCATATTGAGGATCTAGGGTTTACCAGCATTCTGGATATTTTAGAATTTGAAGATGAAATTGTTAGGTATGTTTTGAGTAGAGTGCATGGAGAGTTTATCTGGTTGGATAGACCATATAAGATCTCAAAGGATACCATCAAGGAAATCATCGGTTTACCAGAGGTTGGGAAGCATCTAGAGAAGAAGGTTTCTAATGATCATGTCAACAAAATCACCGGTGCAACTTAGAATAGGCAATTAATGAGGATTATCACTATCACCAATAGAGATATCAGATTTGAAAGCATTATTATTGGATATAAGGTAACTCAATCAAACTATCTGAATTATGTTTCTAGCTCTTTTATTTATGCAACACATAAGATGATGAGAGAAAATGAGAAATTAGATCTTTGTGCTTGAATGTTAGATGAGTTGTTAATTAACCTAATGAAAATCAAAGGAGAAAAGAATGAGACATTTCGGTATGAGAATCTTATTGTTTGTTTGGTGATTTTTTCATCAATGAAACTCCTAGTTTTGGGAAAGAGATAATAGGCATTTGATATCCTGGTAGGGAGGTAGCTGAAACAATCTATTGCTTCATTGGGCAATCAAAGAGATGACAAAGTATGGAGTTACTTCAAGGCATTACAAAAGGATATGAATTCTAGGATGAGGGTTCCCAAGCACATTATTCAGAAATATTCAATTGACATATGTTTTATGGTCAAGAAACATGAAACACTCATGGAAGCAGTCAAACCCCAAAAGATCTGGATTGAGGAGATGGGTTATAAAGTTGATACACAAATTCTAGATGCTTATGCAAAGATGTTGATTGATGCACCTATTGATGAAGCTGAGAAACCCTATAGTACTAAAAAGTAGAAGAAGCAAGAGGTTGAAACTGAGTTCAACCGGAAGAAGAGACAAAAGTAGGAAAGTAAGGAAAGTAAATTGTTGAAAAAGTTTCACTAGACATTAAAGTATTGATTGATATTGTTCCAGAGAAAGGTAGGAAGAGGAAAGAACCAAAAATATTCATTGAGTGTGCAACAAAATTTGCATCTAAAGATGACACACCCTTAGCATTTAAGAGGGTATTGATGAAGAAACCTGAAGAGACTAAAGTAGAAACAAGAAAGCAACTGGTTAAGAAAGTTACATTCAAGATACCGGCACAAAAACAAGCTCCAAAAGAAACACCTTTTGCCCCATCCGATATTGGAAGAAGGAAGAAGATGGATGACATTGATCTAGCACTTGTCACCAGTAATGTAATTACTATCCCACCTAAGACTTGTGAAAAATTAGTAGATGAAATAACTAAGTATGGTGTGTTAAAGAATGTAGAATTTTATTATGAACTACCAATGTCACATAATGATGAGCAACATAATAGCCATTAATGTTATTTAAAGACATGATAGATTGAATGAGGTATTTGAATATGACATGCTGAATGCTCAACTATAAGTGAGATCAAAAACATGTATAAAGTGATAAAAATTGAACAAGAAATATTAGAAGAGGGATGAGTGTAACTTATTAGAGCCTTATCCCTGGGGGAAAGGACTTTATGATGAATAGGAGATAAAGATTCATAAGTAGATTTAGAAATTTGAGGGGATTCATAAAGGGATTTGTTCATCGCCAAGATTTCCTTATGAGGGGAATGAGAGTTGATAGAAGTAGAAGATGATTTAGTTGAAGTGAGATCATCATCACTACTAAATATAGCATTCACATTGAGAGATGGTCTTTTAGATGCTTTGGTGGGCTTAGAAAGATTATATCCAAGTCCAAATGAATATTCATGCATGTTATGTTCTAAAGGAACTTTAATTCCTTGTTCATTTGTGCCACAACCATTTCCACTATAGCCACTCTTAGCTAAAATGCGAAAACCACGACCATAACGATTAGCCATTTCAGAAAGAAAAGGTGGTTTTTCATAAGACAAAGAATCAAATTCTTCAGAATTAGAGGTGTGAGGAGAAGAAGTTTGAGAAGCGGCCATAAAATTATTGCTCATAGGTTCAAGTAAGACTAATTTAACTTTAAGCTCTCTAGAAGGAACCCTATACTCACCTACAAAGGTGGGATTAAAGTCAAGAGATCCCCAATCGTCTTCTATGAGAACCTTCTCAGGATCAAAAGCCTTTTCATGTGTAGACTCAAGTCGAGAAGGATCTTCTTCAGGAGCTTTAGACTCATCCAAAGAATTTTGATTATCAGAGGGTGATGATTCATCCATAGGTATCTTGCTTAATGAGTCATCACTAGAAGAGGAAGGCTTAGAAGAACTCCCTTTGGAAGTAGATGTTTGCAAACAAGCTTGAAAATTAGTATCACCTATCAAGGTATATGTCTTATTGTTATAAATAAATTTAACTTGTCTATGCAATGTAGAGGGGACAGCTTGCATACTGTGAATCCAAGGTCTCCCTAATAACAAGTTGTATGTTAGATTTCCCGACATAACATGAATAGGAGTAGGCAAAGTAACAAGTCCCACTGTGACGGGTAAGGTGATAATACCTAATGAAGACTTAGCCACATTATCAAAGCCTCGAATGGGACGAGAGTCAAGCTCAATAAGAGATGTATCCACATTCATCTTATGCAATAGATTAATGCTACACACATTAAGGCCAGAACCATTATCTACCAGTGTTCATCTTATAGCAGTGTCATTTATGATAACCACAATCATCAAGGGATCATATTGATGTTGAATTTCACTAGTAGGCAACTCATCTTGTGTGAACACAATTTGAGCTTTAGGATTCATCACAGAGTTAACCAAAGACACTATATTACTAGATGTATTAGGTGGAGGAACATTCAAATCTTTCAAGGCATCTTGTAACATTCCATGATGAGCGGAAGAAGTTTGGATCAAATCCCAAAGGGATATCTTAGCAGGGGTAGCTTTAAGTTGTTCTATAAGATCATAGTCCTTACTAAGAATTTGTGAAATACGAGGAGCTTGAGGAAGAATAGGTCGGGAAGGAGGAAGCGAAGTGGGGATAACTAGAGGAGGATTAGGTTGCCTATTGTTTCTTGTGTTATAAGTATGGGCAACCGCATGATAACTCTCTCTAGTTAATTGCTTAGCATACTCATAAGGGATCTTAGTAGAGTAACCTCCTTGCACAGTAATAATAGGTTTCTTAGGAGTGCAAAAAGAATCATTAGCATAACCACCTTGAACCACTAAGATAGGCTTATTTAAAGGTTGAGAATTTTGAGAAGGACAAGCACCTTGGACAGTGAAGAGAGGTTTGTTAGGTGTCTCATTCACATGTATCAAATTGATTGAGGATGGTTTAGAGGAATGAAAATAAGTGTTGGAAGAATTATTGATAGTCTTCTCTTGCACTAAAATCTTATCACGGATCAAATCAATTTTAGGAGAGAGACAAGGGATAGGCATTGATGTTCTAGTAGGAAAAGTAATACTAGGAAAGGTCATATCATCCTCTATCATCAAAGGATCTACATGGGGAATAAACTCTCTAGGAGAAGGATCAACATTACTCTCTAAAGTCTCACTTTTGAGAGGGAAATCTTTGAAAGAGATGTTAACCATCTTGCTTTGAGCTAGGGTTTCCTTATGAGTAGAACCAAGTTGAGGAGAGGGAGATGCTTTATTTTTAGAGGGAGAATAATTGAGATTCAAGGAAGGTGAGAAACTATCAAGGGAGTTTTCCATCTTTATTTCGTCCCCTTTGGCTAGGGGTAGAGAATAATCTATACCTTCTTCTAATGGTTCATCCCAAATAGTGAGGTTGTTGAAAGGAATGTTTGAAGTATTGTCAATTTCGGGAGAGGAGATAACATTGTTTATTAATTCCTCATCCTTAGGAGGGAGAGCATCAATAGATGTGTTAAACTCATCCTCTTTCCTCAAAATATGTTCAATATGATCTTAAGGGAAGAAAGAATTAAGGAAATTGCTTATTATTTCATCTTCTTTCTCTAAGGGATGCTTATGGGTAAGACAAACTTTAGGAGAAGGGTAAGCATTTATCATTAATTCATCATCTCTAGTGGGAATTTTGTTGGAAAAGGAAATGCCATTGCTAGGAAATGTAGGGATAATGTCATCTTCTTGCACAAAAGGATCCTCATGAAGGGAGTGTTTTTTAGGAGGAACATGAACATATTTCTCCAAAGATTCATTCTTAGGAAGGAGATCTTTGAAAGAAGTGTTCATAACCTCTTGTTGCACTAACATGCCCCCATTGGAAGGACCAACTTTAGGAGAAAATAAGTCAATGTCCATCAATACCTTTTCACTTAGAGAGGCATCATGTAGGGAAGGTGAAGTAACATTAAGAAAGGTGTTTATGATATCATTCTCTTCCTCTAGGATAGCTAAATAGGAAGGGCACATTTTAGGAGAATTGTCAAGATCACTCTTAAAGTCTTCATCCTTAGAACATGGAAGAGTCTCAAAGGGATTGGTAGCAACTCTTTTAGGCACTAAAATGTTGTTATAGATGGGGGGAGGTTCTTTAGAAGAAGGAAAAATTGAAACAAGGGAAGCTAACCCATTATCACATCTATGAGATGAATGCATCATGACATCAATTTTCCTCTTTCAAATGATATCACATGCAAAATAGAAGGAAATGTTTAATGCAAGCACTTAGAATGTAGATTTAGACAATGAAATTTATGATTCAAATGAGTTCCTAAATCAGATTTGAAACTATTAATCCCAATTAAGCTATCCACAAGTTCAACTTTGAATTGAAAAATTAGGGTTTTAGCAAAAATTTCCTCTAAATTTTTGAATCTTGCAAGAAATTAAAACTTGTAAACACTCAATTTTGAAAAATAAATCAGAATTAGAGACACTAAGCAAACATGCCCTAATCTCACTTTCAATCACACATTTGTGGAATACGAAAGAGCCTAGAGGTATCACACAATTGGCTACTTCTTTTTGTGGAAGAGAGAGCCACGGGATACCTATTAGGATTTCTATTCCTTTGTTGCAATTGAAAGATAAAATGATGCAAGTTCAATCCCTAACCCCAAAGTGCAAGTATGAACTAATAACAAGATTGCAGAATTGAACTTAAACAATGGAAAGCTGTAAAAACAAGGACAAGGAAAGAATGCAAATGCATACCCAGTGTTAAAATCTGAGCAAAAATGTTTGGGACGGGGGAGCGGGCGCCACTATCTTGATTCTGCCCCTGAAACTGCTCCAAAAACTGTTGTTTTGCAACCTGGAAAACTGTCAGAAATGCTAAAAACTACTGTCTGTCAGGAGGACCAGGGTGCCCAGCACCCCTATCCTAGGGACCAGGGTGCCCAGCGCCCTTGTCTTGGTAGGACCAGGGCGCCCCACACCCCTATCCTGGTCTTTTTCTCTGAAACTTGGTGTGGAGTGTTGTCTCGGCCTGCTTTTCCCGGATCTACAACTTGCGGTGTCGTCCAAATTCTGAAACCTGCACTTATATCTGAAAAGGTGTGGTGGGTGGCTATATAGGGTTTTGCCTTAGTCAAACCCCCGCTTTGGTGATTTCCACCTCCACGAATAGCCAAGTTGTATTGTAAAAGTAGTGTGTGCAGACCTTGTGTGTGTGCAAGATCCTAAAATGCAAGTAAGCAAACTAGAGCAACCTAGAAAGTAAACCCTAATTGCTTGTAAATGATAATGTAAATGCTCCAAATCAAGATGAAAAGTGATATAAAGCATGAATAAGTGATATGTTGAAGTTTATGCAAAGACATGAAAACAACATGAAATCATACCCAACCCCAAGGGAGGGGTACAAGCCAATCTTCAGTCGGTAATCTCCTATTGCTCTTCAATGTCTTGAAAGCCCTAAATGGATGAATGAAATTGATAAATGCTTGATAGATGGATGTTGAATGTTGTTGAAGTCTTCAAAGATCTGCTCTTTCACTGCATAGAAGGTCCCTGAAAACAAAAATCGGATCCTTTCAAATGAAGAAAGAGAGCTCTTATATATGAAACCCTAGGTCTTAATTTCAACTTTTGGCCGACGTAGAGATTGAATCTCCTGCCAATTTCTTGGGGTTAAGCTTTATTTTATGATTGGATCGTGCTCCTAAAATTTCAGGAAAAATGTCCGGGACCATGTGCACTCCGAGCGCCATGGTCCCGACAACTTTTCACCAAATTTTTAGGGCCGTCGGATATGATGATTTTAGAGAGAATCCCGAAGTTACAGGTGATTTTGAGATGTTTTGACCCCTGAAATCAAGCCCCCAAGTTCGAAATAGGACCTAATTAGGGTTTTTGATTAAATGATGTATAGGAGGAATAAAATGAAAAGGGCACACTTTAATGAAAGGGCCCAACTTTATGATATGGGAGATGATAAAATAGAACCTTAGACCTAATTAATTTAATTAATTAAGTGCTAAAGGGGAAATGCAATGCAAAATGCAAAATGCGCCAAGGCGGGTGCTAAACTAGGTGTGAAATTGTACCACCCTAGCAAGTGCGTACAATTTACGACGCTACAGTCATCTAGGTAGACCACCACAAAAGAATCGGTGAAAGGTCATAGAACATCATTCATCATCCTCATGAAAGTGGCTGGGGCATTAGTTATCCCAAAAGGCATCACCAAGCATTCAAACAACCCTTCTCTAGACTTGAAAGAAGTCTTCCAAACATCTACATGATCAATTGGTACTTGGTGGTACCCAAAATTCAAATCAATTTTGGTGAATGGTAGTCAATGCATAGCCTACATGAAACATCTACATCTTCATGGTGATCTTGTTTAAAGAATGGTAGTCAATGCATAGCCTACATGAAACATCTTTCTTCTTAACTAAAACAATTGGACTAGATGCACTTGGCCAAATATGGCCCTTTTGGATAAGCTCCTCAATTTAGCGTTTGATTTCTTCATTTTGTAAAACTGACCTCCTGTACATTGGCCCATTTGGCAAGGGTGTCCTTGGAATAATATCAATGGGATGCTTCACTTAAAAGTGCTCAGGAACCCCTATTGGTGAATTAAATATGTTCTAATATTTTTTCAATATTGAGTCCATTTGTTTCTGTTGAGTAGAGTTGGTTACAGTTCTGGTGTTATTGTTGCCTATGATTTTGTTATCCCCTTGAGGGTGTATCATCAACAATACAAAAGTGCTAGTGTGTGTTAGGATTCCCAAAGATACTGAGAGGGGGGGTGAATCAGTATCTAACTGGTTAATGGATTTTCTAAACTTATTAAGCAAACTGCATTTCAAAATAGTGTACTGGTAAACAAGAATTAATGCAGTAAATAAGAACAGTAAACACAACATAGAAAGCACACCATGACACAATATTTTTAGTGAGGAAACCCATTGTGGGAAAAACCTCGGTGGGATTTGTGACCCACAATATTCACTCACTGGCCAATAAATGAATATTACTTATAGTGCGTGGTGCCTGCACGTACAAGAAGGCTCACTGCCTAGAGCTCACTGCTCAATTACAAAAGAAAGTCTCACTGACTTACAAAATTGGATTATAGAAATCCAAAGTGATGTACTGCTACAAAAAGAATCTACTATGGGAGGATCAATACCAGTTTAAACTCTTACAATAACCATAAACCTTACTACAATATTCACTCATCATATCCATGTCTTATATTCTACTTACAAAACGATCCTCAAGATCTCATACTTATATGAGTCTTATTTATAATATGCCATGTCGGCTTACAAAAAGATATTACAATTAAATACATTATGCAATAAACAAAATCCTATCGGCCAGGTTGTCGGTAATCATCTTTGTCACTGTTGGTGAACTATCTACTAGTGTAGGTGTCTACCAATGTCATAGGATTGCAAGGTTGCCATCAATGACAATACCTTCAATCACCAACAATTTCTCATTGGAGTGTGCATTTTCCAACAATCTCCCTCTTTTCCATTGATGGCAACACTCATGAGAAAAACTCAAAATTGTATCCAAAATGTGTTGTCCAAAAATTTTACCAAAACTATGTGCTCCAAAATTGTCTTTTCCAAAATTGTCTACTCCAAAATTGTGTGCTCCCCCTAAGAAGATGATCTCTTTTGTTATCATTTTTCTCATCTCCACTACTACCCCTTTGACATCAATGACAAAGGTTGTCAAAAATGTCAACCGAGTGTATTTCTCAGCTGGATCCTTGTAACCGGTGTGTTACAATCTGATATAGATCTGCTAGTGCAAAATTCAAGTTGTTAGGGAACCTCTCACTATCCTTCAAAGTTTCTTCTATCCAATGGATGGTACCGGTGAGTATGTGCATTTTCTCTTCTAGTGTATTAAGTCCTAGACAAGGACTCTGATATCTCTTTTCTCAAAGAGATCAGGATGTCAAGTTTCAGACCTAGTCTACATTTAAGTTCCTTTGCCTTGTATTTTATTCTCTCCTTATCTTTTTCAAATTTTTCAATTTTCTCTTCAAATCCTACAATTTCCTTCTCTATGACTGATATGGGGTCTAATGAACCTATGAGATTATCAGCAATATCATTTATTTCCTTTTGTACTTTGTTGGTCTTGCATGAATCCCTGTACAACTTCTTGAAGTCCATTATTGTCTTTCCTAGTGCCGATAATAATGTGTCAATGTGTTCCTTACACTTCTTTATTGACTCTTCAAAGAATTTTTCCTTTTCTTTATTCATTTTCTCACTAAAGGTCTCTTCATTGATTTGATCAACTATTAGTAGATTGTCAGTTATATACTTAGACAATGTGTCTTATTGGCTCAAAGAATCTTTATTTTCTACATTGCACTTGGGTACAATCAATTTCAAATTTGGAATGGTATCATCAATTGCCTTGTATGCAAGTGCATTGCAATCTGTTATTTTTTTGATTGAGTCCAACAATACCTCAGTTACATTGGTTGGTTTGAATTCAATTAAGGAGGAACAAGATGACTATCTGACTGACTTAACAATTTGCAATCCATTGGTGTGAGTGACTTCTTTGCCTATGGTGACCTCTGGTAGGTCAGTTTGAGTCTGCATCTCTACTAGCAAAGGTTTGGGTTTCTCAGTTGTTGCCAATAGCACTGTCTCTATTAGAACCTTTACCTCAACCTTTTTCTCTTCAGGTTTCTCAATGTGTACCTCTGTCTGTTTCCTTGAGCTTTCCACTACCAGTTTCTCTGATTGTGTCTCAGTGTTATCTACTGGTTTCTCTGTATGTACCTCTGAACTGTCTACTACCGTTATCTCAACAGTTTTTATTGTGTTATTAGTGGTTAGTTACTCAATAGGTTTTTCAATGTGTATATCAGTGGTATCTGTCTTTCCAGTATCCAGGGGATCTGTTGATTGTTTAGTATATGTTTCAATCCCAATCTCAATATTTCCAACTATATCCTCAACATTTGTGTCAACTGCAATGTTTCCTGCTGATGGCTCAGTTGCCACTTCTTTCTTCTCAGTAGTTTCCTTATCAACCACAATGTTTACTTCTTGCATGTTAGTATTCATGGTATACAACACCTTTGAATCGGGATTGATGTCTTCATGTTTTGTCTCCATACTCTCAACATTATATGTTACCGATGGTGTAACAACGGTCTCAATTGGTGGAGTATCAGAAGGAGGTGGGGGAAAATTATTAGTTACCTTTATGCTCATAGGACCACCTACCTTACCTTTACTTTTATTCTTATCCTTTTGATAGAATTTGAAAGTCTTTGGTTGTTTAAGCTCTTCTTGTTTTTCCATCTCCACAAAGAAGATATCCCATTTGTCTATTGTTTTTTCAGATATCTCATTTACTCTGCCAACCATTAATGCTACATGCTAGTGACCAGTGGAAAATACAGTCCTGTTAGCCTCACTTATTAGTTCATCAATTTCATCTGCTGACCTTACTAGGTGAATTGCAAGTAATCTTTCTATCTTAATCTTTTTGTCTAGTTCCACAATTGCTAACCTTTTTGCATCTAATCTCCTATACAAGTCAATTGGTAGATCATCTACAACTTCTATCAAAAATTTCTTGTAAATTTCTAAGTGTAAAATAACATCATTTTCTATACTTTCCTTTTCCTCATTTGAAAATGATTTATACAACTTGCTAACATTTGACAAATTACCATCTTCAGTTATCTCATGTAGAAGATTGTCTAAGGGAGGGATAATTTTTTTTTCCTTTTTCTTCCTTGGGGTCATTTTTCTTGCCAGAGGCCTTACTGCCTATTGTTTCTTTCTAGCTCTCTTGGGTGCAAGTGAGGGTACCGATGAGGGTTTTCTTTATCTTTCTACCATTTTGAATTCTACTGGTATTTTACTGTTAGAGGAGGTAGCAACTGGTGAAAGACATGCTCCCAGTTGTATTCCTTCCAAGTCTCTCTCCTTGATACTAGTAATATTCAACAAATCTTCCTTGATTACTTTTTCCTGTCTTGTTGCTTTTCTAATTGCTTGTTATGTTTTCTTTATTCATTTATGTGATTGGATTTTGTTTTCAATAGTTTCTGTATTTCTAAATACTTCTTCTATTTGTTCTTTAGGAGCTTCTAGAAGGGATTTTGCATATGTTTCTATTATGTTTTCATCTGCCTCATAACCCATCTTTGTAACCCAAACTATTCTTGGAACCACTGCCTCCATCCAGACTTCATCCTTCTTTATAACAAAACATATCTCCTTTTGGTATTTGTCAACTATGGCTTGAGATAGTCTTTCCCTAGTTTTCATTCTAGCCTTTAGTGCCTGAAAGTGTTCAATTATATTCTTCTCCCTCTCATCTCTCATACTATTAAGAATGTCCAGAAGTTGTTTTCCTACCGGTATGTTGAAGCCAAATTATTTTCTACCTATACCGGGAACTTCCTTTGTTATGTATAGAAATAGACATACTAGTAAGTTACCAAATTTGAATGTGCCTTTCTTGTGACACTTAATTTTCTTTAGATTGTCAATTAGTTCATCTTTTAACCATTCACTAATGTCAATCTTTGCATTACTATTTACCATGTCATAAGCACTCTTGATACATAAACTAGAAATAAAGTTTAATCTATTGGCATGTGTAGCTTTATATCCTAGAATCATACTAATGAATCTTACATTAATATCCTCTACATCATTTACACTTAAGGATCTCTTGTCATAGGTTGCATCGGTTAGGGTCATTAGAGTGTCGTTTGGAACCTTTTTAGTCTTATTAGGTCTGCTAGCGGTGGAAGGTAAGCTTGTCACTGCCCTAACTACTTCTCTTGTTATCTTATGGATGTAATCTAGCCAAAAAAACTCCCCATGAACTCTACTTGATACAATCCTTATAACTTCTTTGGGAAAATCAGGAATGCTAAGTATCTCCACAAAACATAGAGTTTCAATTATCTTATGTTTCGGCTTTACATTACCATTATCATCACATATTACAGTCCTATACATGTTCATAATCTCATCACAACCAAGTTCTTTAATATGACAATATTTGTAAATCCTAGGGTCTTTAGCATATACAACTCCTTTGGGTATTTTAGAAAATGCTCCTAGGGTATCATCTTGCTTCGCAACTTTGGGAATGATTTTAAATATGGGTCTAGGGCATTTAATCACTTCAATTACTATAGGGTTTACAATGAATTCAGGTGCAGAGGAGGAAACCATTGTATAAATACCTTAGTCTTCCTTTCGGTTTGATTGCTTGAATTATTTGCTTCACTTCTCAATGTGGATGCCTTCGCTTGGGTTTTTTGCGCTCTAAGGAAGTTTTAATGCTTGGTGAATGAAAAAGAATCAAAAATACTTTCTTTATAATGTCATTTCCTTCAACTACCACATTAAATGCTTGTCGGTTAAGTAAAACTTAACACATCTGTCAGTAAAGAAGTATTTCAATTTCTTACCTTCAACCGAGGGTAAACTAGCATGTTTTTCAATTTGTTGTTATACCCCCAAAATATTTCTTTTCAACTAGATGAAGAATCTCCTGTCGGTGGAGTGATATTGTGTTCTACCAGTGAAGGAATAGCTTCATTAACATTTTGATCTGACTTTCTAATCCATTGTTTTGAGAATTCTTGCTTTACCTCTTCAACCTTCTCTTTACCTTTCAAACTAGGTCCTTTGTTATTTGCCAGTGATGCCTTACTTCTTCTAAATTTTGCAATATGTCCAATCTTGTTACAAGCATAACAAGTTACATTATTTTTCTGAATAGCTTTTCCATATCCTATGCCAATATGTTTTCTGCATTGATTAGATAAGTGTCCACATCTTCCACAAACATAAAATCTTACATTCATTCTGCAATTTTCTAAGTTATTACCAATTTTGTTGCATTTAAAACATTGTGTGTGCATTAGTGTTCTAATAGTTTCTAGATCTACACTAATTTTCTCTATTACCATACTTGTTACAATTAAAGAATTTCCCATTAAATTTGTAAGCATTAGGTTATCTTACTGGTTTACTGCGATCATGATTGTTTGCAGTACCAGAGCTTTCATGAACTTCAAATCCAAGGCCATTAGTATTTCCATCAAGTTTCTAATTCTTCAGCATGTTATCAAGTTCCTCTGAACTTTTCTTGGATTTGTCTTTGTGTTGATTTGCAGTAGCCAACTCATTTTCCAAGATTCCCTTCTGTCTCAAGAGTTCAGTTCTATCATTTTGTGTATGCATAAAATTTGTCTTCAACATATCATTTTCATGACTGGGTCTTGTGTTTTCATTTCTAGCATCATTTAGTCTTCTAATGAAGTCATATTCATTCTTCTTTTTGTCTTCAATGTCTTTACAAAACCTCATAGTCATATCTTGCATCTCATTCCTCATAGTACTATTTTCCTGTCTCAACTTGTTCACAAGGTCATTAAGAGTTTCTTTTTCACCATCATCACTCTGCATCTTCTCAAAAAGTTCTCTTCTTTTGTTTCTAGCAATAGTGATATTTTCTTGAAGTCCTTGAATGATTTTTTGTGCAGTCTTCAGATCATCTTCAAGTTTCATATTCTTCAACTTTTCTACATCATAATCTAAAAGAGTTGTTTCCAATTGCTTTCTCAAATTTTCCATCTGTACCGATGTCAGAATCTCCCTCAAGCTGTTAGGCTTTTGAAAATAGAGGACCAAACTCTGATACCAATTGTTAGGATTCCCATAGATACTGAGAGGGGGGGGGGGTGAATCAGTATCTAACCGGTTAATGTATTTTCTGAACTTATTAAGTAAATTGCATTCCAAAACAATGTATCAGTAAACAAGAATTAATGCAGTAAATAAGAATAGTAAACACAACATAGAAAGCATACCATAACATAATATTTTTGGCAAGGAAACCCGGTGTGGGAAAAACCTCAGTGGGATTTGTGACCCACAATTTTCACTCGGTGGCCAATAAATTAATATTACTTATAGTATGTGGTGCCTGCACATGTAGGAAGGCTCACTGCCTAGAGCTCACTACTCAATTACAAAAGGAAGTCACACTGACTTACAAAAGTGGATTATAGAAATCTTAAGTGATGTACTGCTACAAAAAGAATTTTCTATGCCAAGTTTAGTACCGGTTTAAGCTCTTACAATAACCATAAACCTTACTTCAATATTCTCTCATCATATCCATGTCCTATATTCTACTTACAAAATGATCCTCAAGATCTCATACTTATATGAGTCCAATTTACAATATGTCATGTCGGCTTAAAAAAAGATATTACAATTAAATACATTATGCAATAAACAAAATCATGTCGGCCAGGGTGCTGATAATCATATTTGTTGTTGTCGGTGAACTATCTACTGGTGTAGATTTCAGTGTCATAGGATTGCAAGGTTGCCATCAATGACAATACCTTCAATCACCTACAATTTCTCATTGGAGTGTGCATTTTCCAATAGTGTGGGTAATCAAACGTCTGCATTGTTTTACACTAATTAAAGAAGAAAATTTTGCAGGGCTCACCTTAGGAATCCAATACATTTGTTCATTCACCCTGACAATAACACTGTGTGGCCTTGACTCATATACACCATGTCATTGATACATATATGGTTTTCGTAGAAGTACATCACATACGTCCAATGGTGATACATCACAAACAATCTCATCTTTGAATGGTTTGATGGAATAGGATTAAAAACACTGCTTGTTCACCTAGATGTCCCTTCCTTGACTCACCTAGCCCATGGAGTATGGTTGTGGATGAGGTTTTTTCTACAAGTTCAGTCTCTTTACTGCTTCAACAGAGATGGGATTCTTTTGACTTCCACTATGAACTATTAAATGTAAAGCCTTTCCATTCACCCACATCTGTGAATGAAATAAATTCTCCTCATCTTCCTAGTGTATAATTTTTGTAGTGGAAATAATGGCATAAGGATGTGCCTCAATAATTGTTTCACCACTTTTCTATTTGAAAGAGTCTGTGGAAAACATGCCAACCTCTTGTTCTACACCATGTGTTTCTATCATTAATGTTTTTGCAGCCCTGCAGTCATTTATATCATGTAGAGAGCTTTTGTGGACATCACACCACATAACTATATCTTTAGGTGTCTTTTTTGTTCCCATGCTCCATACTGGTGATTGAGAAACAAACTTACTAGTGGCTGCTTGTTTTTCTGCAAACTTGTTTCTATTCTACCCCCTAAATTTATTATTTGTAAAGAAGTCTTTCTTCCTCTTTTGCTTGAACTTCTTCTCAATTTTTGTAGCATATTTATAAGTAGACCCCAATGTTTCAATATTCAAGAAAGACATCTATGTTTGAATGTATCTATGTAGTCCACTATGATATTTCAAAACTCGGTGTTTCTCTAAACCTTGAATATCAAGCTTTGTTGATAAAGCATGAAACTTATTGGTATAATCTTGTACAGTTTGGTCATTCCTTTGCCATGGTAATTGCCACTCCATATATTTTTCTTCATAGGCATCTTTAGGGAAATACTCCTCATTGATGAATTCAACGAATTCATTTCATGTGTGATCGTCATCTATTATTCCATTCAATCCATTCTCCAAATTCTTTGCACTGATTTTTTTCCCCACAATTGCTTCACATGTGCCTCATCTTTTAGGAGAGAAAAGGTTATCTTTTCTACATTCAAAAAGATATTCACAAAAAAATATCTTTCTAGGTTTGTTATCCAATCCTCCACAATGTCTGCATCAATTTTACCTTCGAAATTTAGAATATCAAAATTTACCTTCACCTTGAAAGGGGTATGAGCATTGAATGATTTTCCTCCATTTGATTGTTGGGGATTTTATAAAATCTGTGACAATTGCCTCATCATTTCTTCTCTGTTCTTATTCAAGGCTTCTTCCATCACAACCGTAATGGAATCTGCATTTGAGTCTGCCATATTTGGATGATTATGCCTCAAGGGAAGATAAATTGATGGGTTATGTGTTTCCAATCCCAACCACTGATAGCTAGACCATTTACGATGTGACATACATGAGCATACCATCTCTAATACCAATGATTTGTTGGATTTGATGATGAATCCATCACAATACTATGTAAGCGGAAACCTGCAAGTATTATTCATCAAAAGTCGCATAACATTATCCATAACTAAGTTTTAAATATCACACAAAATTTCATTAGTCTCTCGAATACAAAAGATTTAAAAAGTAAGAGTCTACGAAAACATAAAATAACAAACAAATTACAAATTTTCAAAAAAACTAGGAATTTAGGTACCCCAACTTGGCGGGGTCATAACTTCCAACTCACAACTTGGAATTTGAAAAGGCTTACACAGTTGGAAAGGTCTTGAAGAGAACTAATTTCAACCTCTTAACATGATTTTCTTTTGCTTATTGAGTTCAAGGACTAGCGATACTTTAAACCCCAAATTCCTCTCTAAAGACCTCCGAAAATGTGATTTACTAATGTGTAGAAAATACCCAAAAATTAAATTTTTGGTACTTTCCAATTTCATCACTTTGAGCTTGTTCTAGATCATTATCAAAAGCATCTAGATCAACATTTCAAAGGATTTTCAACCATTGCAGCAAAAATAAAACCAGCAAGGACTAGAGAGGTTCACACAGGCAAAGAAATCTACATTTGATCAAATGATTGAGTCTAAAAGGAAGGAAATCAATGATAATTTAAAATTGATAGATAATTTTTTAACGTGGTGTACAAATATCTATAGAGTATGTTGTAACACAGGTTTACTTACAATTGATGTGGATAAAAAGATTAAGGATATTCAGGAGGAGATTGCAAGTATAGGCAATTCTTTTGATGGACTAAATTCATTAACTAAATCTATATATGGTCAAATTTTAGTTTTGGAAGTCCAAGTTTGTTCTCTTGAGAAGGAAAAAGATAAAATCATAAGGAGAGACATAAGTCTTAGAGGTTTGGTGAGTCCCTGGTTGGATTCACTTAGTGTACATAAGAAGGAGTGTATAGATGTGGTTGGTAAGCCCACAATGATAGAGCTTAATGAGAAAGAGTCACTTGCCCATATGCTAAATGGACTTGTACCTATTTTTGATAATTTCAAATTTGGTTGGGATACCTATCTTGAGCTTTTGGAGAAGGCCTATCCGGTAATTTTCAAATATATTCAGCTCCGGTAAGGTATTTTGGGGATATTCATTATACAATATTTTTTATTCTTCATCCTGGTTTTTGGTATTCTTTTTGTAATTTTTTATGGAATTCATGTCAAAGGGGGAGTGACATAGATGTGAAAAAGAAAAGGGAGTTGTATACATTAGAGGGAATATAAATGGAAAACTATGGAAGTATGGAGTATTTTGTATTGATGGATATTCAGCTCATGGAGAGTAGGCTCACGATGAAACCGACAAATGAAACCATAACCATTTTTCACATGAGTGCTGCTATCAATGCTAAAGGGGGAGATTGTTGGCAATTGACAGTCGATTGGTTGGTTTCAATATGTTTTCATTGATGGAAACATGGCAACTTGTTCCAGCTTTCACATTTTGGTCTAGTTGATTACCGACAAACACTTCACTGGTTAGAAGGAAAATCTTTGGTTACCGTCATTGCAGGCTAACATGACTTCATCAAGTTATCAATATTGGAGGCCGACATCGTTTGGGAGATCCAACATCGAAAATTGATTTTTATATTTATGTATATATGTTATTGAGATAACATGTTTATTCATGTTGTAATTATCTTTGTAAGCCAACATAGGGCATGATAATTTTTAAAGGGTATATAGGTCAATTGATTAGATCATTTTTAAAGATGTATGTATGTAAGGAAGGAAATAAAAAGGGAGATGTGAAACATATGAGAGAGATCATGTATGTGAGGAATTTATGTAAAGGGGTATTCCGGTAAGGGTTTCAGACTAGAAGAGACAAAGCTTTGGAACTGTATTCAGGCATAGAAGATGCTATCTTTGTAGTTCAATCATTTCTCCAGATTGTAGTCTGGATTTGTATGTAGTCAATGAGGCTCCATTTGTGATTGAGCAGTGTGTTGTAGGCTATAAGCCTTCTTGCAAGTGCAGGCCCCTATATTGTGTAATATCTTTCATATGGTCAATGGATTGATATTGTGGGTCACAAATCCCACTGTGGTTTTTCCTCTTTGAGGTTTTCCACATATAAATCTTCATGTTATGGTATTCATTTGTGTGATTGGGTTATTGGTTGCTTTAGTTATTTTAATTCTATATGTACCAATATACCAATTGGTGTTTACATGTTTTAATAGGGTTAAAATTAATCCTTCCAATAGAACACTAATTCTCCCCCCGCCTTCTCAGTGTTCTTGGATTCAAATAGAGAATTCACATCTGGTGAGTTTGATTCATTTTGTGAGAGGAATGTAATTAGAAGACAGTTATCTGCTCCTAGAACCCCTCAGTAGAATGGAGTTGTTGAAAGGAAGAAAAAAATAATTTTGGGTGATGCTAGGACAATGTTGATTGAAGGAAATGTTGTGCTAACCTTTTGGAGCAAAGCTTTTAGCATTGTTGTTTATGCATTCAATCAGGTGCATATTAAAGGTGATTCCGATAAGACTCCTTATGAGTTGTGGTCTAGTCATGTTCCTATAGTTTGATATTTTAGATTTTTTGGAAGCAAATGTTATATCAAGAGAGATGAAGATATAGGGAAGTTTGATGCAAGATGTGATGAGGGAATCTTCTTGGGATATTCTACTAAGCGCAAGACCTACTAGTGTTATAATAAGAGGTTGAAAAAGATAGTAGAAAGTACAAATGTGAAGGTAGATGAATGTCTTGGAAAGTGGATTAGAGCATGCAGATATGAATTTGATGGCCAATATATTATTTCAAAGCATGTGCAAACTGAAATCTTAAAACATATGTTCAAGTAGAGATATTTAATCTGTATATTGTTCTTGTTAGTGAAGAAGTTCAAGAGCCAGAGAATCAAAACAATTAGAATACTCTAAGGTATGTAAGATTGAATCATTTAGAATATTAGATTATTGGTGATAAAAATAAAGGTGTGATGAATAGGAGAAGGATTACTCCTGAAAAGATATGTTTAATTTCAAAGATTGAGTCTAAATATGTTGTAGAAGCATGTAAAGATGAGAATGGGATAAACTAAATGGAAGAATAACTAAATTAGATTGAGAAGAATAACACATGGGAGCTTGTTCCAAGACCTAAAGAAAAAAAATGTGATTGGCACAAAGTGGGTGTTCCAGAATAAACTGAATGAAGTTCGTGAAATTGTTAGAAACAAAGTAAGATTGGTATGTAAGGGATGTTCATAGATGGAAGGAATTGATTATGAGTAAACTTTTTCTCTGGTAGCTAGAATTGAAGTTGTTAGATTTCTCCTCGCATAAGCTACTTACAAGAATTTCAAGGTATGTCAGATGGATGTTAAATCAACCTTTTTGAATGGTGATCTTGAAGAGGAAGTCTACATTGAGCAACCAAATGGCTTTTTATTATCGGACGAAGGAGACATGGTATGCAAATTGAAGAAAGTGATGTATGGACTAAAGCAATTCCCCAGAGCCTCATATGCTAGATTAGATAAGTATTTGATGAAGTTGGGATTTTGTAAAGGTACTACTAATAGTAAATTATACTTTAAGGTTGATAAAAATAAAATTTTGATTGTTGAAGTATTTGTTGATGAGATTATCTTTGGAGGAGATGGTGATTTGAGTATGAAGTTTGCTAATGATATGAAAAAGGAATTTGAGATGTTTATGATAAGTGAAATGAAATTCTTCTTAGGATTGTAGATTTCACAGATTGACAAAGGCATTTTCATTTCTCAATCTATGTATACAAAGGAATTATTGAAGTAGTTTTGGCTAGATAACTCCAAACCTGTTGGAACTCCTATGGTAACTACATCCAACTTGTCTCAGAATGATGAATCTTAGAAAGTTAATCAAACTTTGTATAGATCTATGGTTGGTGGATTGTTGTACTTAATTCAAACTAGACCAAACATTATGTATGTTTTTTATCTTTGTGCTAGGTTTTAGGCTGATCCCAAAGACACTCATGTTCCTTCTATGAAGAGCATTTTTTAGATACTTGAAGGGAACAATTGACTATAGGTTATGGTATCCGAAGAATGATGATTTCCTATTGTGTGCTTATACTAATGTTGATTGGGCAGGTGATGTTGATGACCGAAAGAGCACTATTGATGAAGATTTCTTTTTGGGAAAGAAGTTTATTTCATGGTCCAATAATAAACAAGATGATACATCTCTATCTACTGCTAAAGATGAATACATTTTAGCTGCTAGTAACTGTACTCAGGTAGTTTTGGTGAAGCAAATGTTGAAAGATATTAGAGTTGTGAATGAGGAGCCTATTGTCATATATTTTGATAATTCAAGTACTATTAATATTTCAAAGAATATGGTACTTCATTCTAAAATAAAGCATATATCAATTAGGTATCATTTCTTGAGGGACAAAGTTAGTGATGAAGAAGTCTGATTGGAGTATGTCTCTTCAAAGGTTCAAATTGCATATATTTTCACTAAACCTTTATGTGCATATACATTTGTCTACTTGAGAGACAAGTTAGGGGTCTATGCTCCTCTTGATGAGAACTAGATGCATTGAGATGCATCAATTTGGCGGGCTTTAGAATCTTAGCCTCTTATCTATATTGATGAGTTGGTGTTGCTACTTAGCCAGAGTAGTCAGTGTGTGGTTTAGGTGTTCAGTTGTGCATTTATCCTAAGGGGGAGTGATTGTCCTAATTATAGGGAGAGATTCTCTTATAAAGGGGAGAGAAGCATGAATTGCTCATATCTTTGGCACTGTTGTCAAAGCGGGAGAGAATCATGTAAAAAACTACCTTATCTTTTGGAGCTTTGTGTGCATGTTCTTAGGGGGAGTTTGTTGGAGATTGTGGCTATTGATTTATTCCTTTGCATTGGTTGTTTTTCACATTCACATGTTGTCATCAATGCCAAAGGAGGATATTGTTGGATATTGTTATTGCTAGCATATGTTGTTGTCATTGATGTCAACATATTCTGGTGTCTTTGTGTTATGTGTGTTGTTGTTATTGTGTTCATCTTTATTCTTGTTTCATTTTATTGAAATATTAGATTGTGCTCAAACTGTTTAATCTAGTGAGAACTGATTCATTGCTCCCCCCCTCATTTTTCCTTCATTGTTGTTACCAACAACGGGACACAAAGTTTTATGGATTCCTTAATTTTAAATGGTTGTATGACCCATAGGCCTACTACTAGATCTAAAATTTCATAGAACCCAAGTCTATTTTTACCCCTTGCAATATTTATAACCCTTGTTAGGGGAAAAGGATAAGTTGCAACTCAAACTTAGGTTCAAATCTAGTCTCTACCACAAATGATTTTGCAGCCACCAAGGAATTTTTTCACATGGGATAATGATAGCCATTTAATTTCCCCTTTAACTCCAAATCAATGGGACCTCATTATATTACCTCAATGCTAAAGGTTCTATCTAAATTTATTGAGGAAGATTTCAAAATGCCAATAGAACATTTGGAAGATGTAGATGACTATTGCACAATACTTAATGTCAAAGATTGAAATGTGGCCCCAAGATTTATCGCCACTTCTTTTAGAGGTAAATCAAAATATTGGTATACATATTTGTCTCCCAATCCCACAATGGATTAGTAAATTCTTAGGAACCAGTTGTTAAACCAATTCTCTTAGAAAGGAGACTATTCATCCCTATTACAATAAGTGATAACTATTAAAAGAGCCATGTAAGGATTTGTGACAAATTTTAATGCTTGTTTTCACAAAAGTTGGGAAAGGATTCCTCTAGATGCTTTCCCATATCTAGTTATAGATTTTTCCTTTTTCTTGAGAGGTTTTAATATAGATATATCAATGACGATTCAATCCCTTGGAGTTACCACTATACCACTAGCATATGCAATACTAGTAAGAGTGGAGAATTAGCAAATTGAACCTAGAAATATTTCACGAAGACCACCTATGCTAGTTGTTCCTAAAATATTAGGTCAAACTCAATGTGAAGTTTCTCCAAGTAAATTTGTCACCTCAATATATGTATCTCTACCCAAATATTCAACCAATCAATTCTACCTTCCCTCACACATTGGTTTCTAAGATAAACAATGTGAAGAATATGTTACATACTTCTTCAAATAAATTTTTTACTATGAAATGCCAATAGGTGACACCTCCAAAACCTCCATATTAGAGGGTTTTCAAAATAGGAGGCCACCTTACCAATGTAACTAATATCAAGGGGGTACAAGAGTGAACAATCAACAATAATGCTTAATGACAATTTTGGTTAAGCACAATTGTCTACCCTGCAACACCAATCTCACATCAATATCTCATTGAATGATAAATTTCTTGTTCCCACATTCAAATCTCTCTAATAATGCAGACACAATATCAATACCAAAACTAAGTGAATAACTCACCTATATATTCAATTCATCAACCTTGATAACAAGGTTGAGTAAATCGTTAACCCTCAACTCACAAAATTACATTACATGATACAAAGATCGATTACCAGACCATTATAATGATTTACATTACATAACATGGACCTAATTCAAATTTCCAAATGATCACATCCACCTTATCATTTTTCTTTGATGAAACCTTATGAAAGGACAAATTGCTCTAATTCCCACTCCTCTACAAACAATACCTATAAATCCAAGTAGAGAGTTAGTTGATGGACAAAATAAGCTACAGGATGATTCAAATGCTTGGTGCTTTTCATGCAATGATGATTAGATTCCGTGAAACTATCTATGAGATAATTTACCAAAAAAAATTGTTGAGTAATGCACCCAAGGCATTTCACTTAGTGCTAGACTTTATGCTTATTCATCTCTGGATATAGATAGTGCAATGTTAACTACTCAAATGCAAGACATGTCCTTGGAAAAAGAAGTAGAAATTTCCCTTGATCACACACTTTCATCCTGGATGGAAGAGGTAAAGGTAGTATTTGTAAATGAGGCATCTACATTGAAAGACCCACAAGTTCAATTTAATTACAATACCTGCGCAAAGAGAGGTTTCACTAGAGAACCTGTTCGATGGACCTAATAGCCTAAAGTAATTTTTGAGAAACTTATTGTTAATTCCATTGTGTTGCAGCCTTTTTGAAATATAAAGGAGAATTTATCATATAAGTTGAAATAACTTAAGACAACACATCTCACATTTGTCAATTTGGTTGAGAAGCTAAAGAAAAACCATGTGAATATGTCTTTATGGTATATTTTGGCTATCCCAAATAATTTTTTTGGCTAAAAGAAGTCTTAGAAAGATGAGAGTGATAAGAATGAGGTGAGGATGCTATAAAACAAGCTATCAAGAAAGGAAAATGAATAATTACCCATGCACAAGGACAACAACCCTCTACTTTTACAAATTCAAGAAAATATTTAGAGAACAAAGGAACACGTAAGTTAAATCCTATGCCATTTTTCTTGAGTCTTATTGTTGGTGATAAGCTATTACTTAACTGAATGATTGATTTTCGAGATAGCACTATAATCATGCCAAAACAAATAGTAGAAGCTCTTAATATTAAGTACAAGCTCTTAGAAAGAGGAATTATTTATTTGGATGGAAAAGGGATCTAGGCCATAATGATAAATAAGGATCTTCCATTTATTTTGTACACCTATACTAGTATTATGATTCACCAAGAAGTAGTTATTATTGATATTCCTCTTATATTTGGTCTCTACCTATCTTGAGACTTCACTACAAAAATAGGTTGTTACATGTCTGTCTATTTATCCCACTTGATCCTTAGAACCAAATATGGATCCAAATTAAAGGTTTTGTTTGAACCCCTACATTTTGAATACATATTAGATGATGATATGATGAATTTTGAACCTGCCCATACCTCTTTTTCCAATGATGAAATGCATTGTGTTGAAATATTGGAGGAAGAGATTGTAACTAGGGAAAGGAGTGAGAAGGAGGAGAACCTATTCAAGTTTATAAATAGTGATCCTTATGGAAATTTTCACTCAATTGGAATGGGAACATATGTGATATTTGATAAAGACCAACCTATTCCCTGAATTACTAATTAGAAAGGGAAAGTTTTTGAAAATAATTACAATCAAGAGTTTGAGTTATGGACTATACATTTTGATTGTGAAAGATGTTGGGACAGATATAGAGATTGCATTTGTCTAACCTCCCCAATAAGGGAACTAATTTTAAGAGATTTTCATTTCCAACTTTGTTACATAAATAATGAATCTAAGTATGAAGACTTGGTAAGAGGGCTTAGCCTTATTCAAATAATGACAATTAAGGAGCTAAAAGTTTTCAAAGATTCAAAATTGGCTGTCAAACAAGTCTATAATTCTTCAACTACTAAGAATATACACCTGAGATCTTACCGACATAGGGTTAGGGACTTGATTGAAATTTTCAAGGCTTTCAATATTCAAATGTTCCTAACAAGACAAAGTAATGAAGTAGACCACTCAGCCATGATAAGATCTCAGTTTGATCATTTTGCCTTGATGGTGATTGTAACGTATTCATCATATGTTGTCATTGATGAAACACACACACACACACACACACACACACACACATGTTTATATTTTCTACCAATATAACTTCAAGTTGTTTTATACTACAACTAGTATGCTAGAGGTTATGCTAGAGGTTTACCTCTAACCAGTATATGTTTAGAAGATAACTAGTGGATACACATTAGTCGGCATCAAGATGAAGATCAAGCAAAGATTATGTCATGAGATTCAAGGATAATGGTTCATATATTTAACTCTAACCAGTATTGATTGTTCCAATTGGTATTCATTGATTTTGTGACGAGTTACCACAAATCATGATGAGTTATCCCACCGTCAAATTTTTGGTAGTAGTTTTGTGATGTTATGATCACTTGACTAGATACACTACACCTAGAAAATTATGTTATGATTTATTTAGGCTGACATGAAATCTTAATGTCTATATATTGAAATCACAATGAATTATTTCATATGAGTGAAAGGGATATGTTGTGTGGGAAAGTCAAAAGAGTTAAGTTGCAAAGTATGCAAAAGAGCAATGTTGAATATGTTCAGAAGGATCTGATCAAGCAATTATTGTGCTACTCAGACAAATCAAACCAATCCTGTTGTTTTCTAATAATCATAGAAGAGTTTGTTGGTATTATGGATGACTTCTTAATGTGTTGCATTGGTTTTGTCATTGATGTTAGCACTTGTCTTCTTGGAGGTCTACATTATGTTCATCAGTATGATTAGTGGCTTATGTACAGTCACCGGTATGTGTTCATCGACAAGTTATATTGTTCATCGGCAACGATGATGACTTTCTATCATCTAAATATTATTTGGTTATGTAGAAGATATGGATTGGAAGTTTAGATTTGGTGTTTTTCTTATTGGTCTAATCAGGTTGACAGATTTGCCTTTACCAACAGATAGGTCCAGGTTATGGACCGATACTCAAGATCAGCACGACACATTATGGAGATTGTTTATTGATTGGATAATATGGTAAATGTATTGAGCCAATATTTTGTATCACATCAAGACTCATTCGTAATTGATTTAATTGTAATATATTTAGTGAGCCGACCTATATAGTTGGTCTTAGGTTTGGTATATATAATTGTAAGATCTTGTTGAAGATAGGGATATAGGATCATGATGAGTGTGTTTGAATATTAAAGAGAAAAAATAAGAAGATCCTTGTGTGAATCATGTAGACATTATTTGAAGGTTGAAGGAAGGTTGTGAAGGTGTTTGACACTCATGTTCAGAGTTTAAACCGGTCTTGAATCCAAAATTGGAGATTCTATTTTGAGCAGTACATTATCATTGGATTTAGCCATCCAATTGTGTAGTCAGTGTGACTCCTATTTTATGATTGAGAAGTGAGTTCTAGGCGGTTGTCCTTTCTACATGTGTAGACCCCATTTGTATACACTTACTATCTATAGTAGTATCATCTAATTGTGAGCAAGGTTTCCCACGTTGTTTTTTCCCCTTATCGGGTTTCCACGTCAAAATCTTTGTGTCATGTGTTATGGATATTGTTTCTCTTTCTATTTGATGCACTAAGTTAAACCGGCACTACTATAGGTTTTAATCTATTTTACTTGCACTTAAGTTTTGTTTATCGATATTAAGTTTAAGTTGGAATAATTTTCATTTGGATTACAATTTATTGATAATTGGTTCACAACTAATTCACCCCCACTCTTAGTTGTCCTTCCTAGTTCCTAACAATTGGTATCAGAGCTAAGTCCCCTTTTTGCAAAAGCTTAACAACTTGAGGATATGTTATGGCAACAAATATTTTTCAGGAAGCACAATCTGAAACTTGATGGAAGTAACTACGGTATATGGAAGATTATAATGGAAACACATCTAAACTACATTGGAAGAGATATATGGGATGTTACAAAGAATGGCTATGTTGCTCATATTCCGAATCAACCTCACCCACCAACATTGGTTAAGGACTTTGATAATGATTACAAAGCAAGAGAAGCACTTTTGAGCACATTATTAGCTCAACAAATCATGGGATTATCAGACCGATCTACAACTAAAGATATTTGGGATAAACTAGAAACACTGAATGAAGGAGATACCACTGTCAAAATTGCAAAATTAGAATGTTACCAGTTTAGGTATGAAAATTTGAAAATGGAAGAGGATGAAAGAATTTCTACAATTATGGAAAGAGTTGATGAAATTGTTTTAGGAATACAATTTTGTGGAGGATCCTTAAGTGAAGATGAAATTGTGTCTAAATTTTTAAGAGCATTGACACCAGCTTACTAAATAAAAGTGACTTCTATTAATGAGTTGATAACAATGCCTAATGCTTCAGTTTCCAGAGATACTTTGGTTGGAAAACTTTATGCATTTGAACTTGAGGAATTTGGTCCTGTTTCTATAGTCAATATTGATCTATCTTTCAAAGCATCATCATCAACATCAACATCATCATCATCTGACAAAACTGATTGGAAAGCACTTTATAGAAAAGAACTTGAAGATATGAGAAGGGAAAATGAAGAACTTGAAGCACTATTTGCAAGGAAGATGCCTAAAGGTCCATCAAGAAGTAAGTATGAAGGTAAAGCACCTTTCAAATGTTTTAACTGCAATAAAGTTGGTCATATATCTTCTAGATGTCTTGATAAACATGCAAGACTATAGGAGGAAGCAAAAAGATCATATGAGCCTAACCCTAAATATTAAAGATATAGATTTAAGAAAAATAGAGATAAGTCATGTTACTATGCAGATGAAGGTGTTACAGATGATTCAGATGAAGATCCAGCAGACAACAAATAGGATTTTGTTGCAATAAAAGAAGATCAATCGACACCTATTGTCAAACTGGTAGAGTACGCACTGGCAACAAAAAATGAAGAAAAAGATGAATGGCTTATAGATTTTGGATGCTTGCATCATATGATTGGTGATAAAAGAAAATTCTTATCTTTTCAGGAAATTCATGGAGGTCTAGTAAGTTTTGGACATGATAAAGCTTGTTTAATCAAAGGTAGAGGCACTATATATGGATGGTAAGAGCATTACTGACAATGTTTATTATGTAGAAGGTTTAAAGCACAATCTTTTGAGTGTTGGTCATTTAGTTGAAAAAGGATTTCAGTTACAGGTCAAGAATGGAAAATACAAAATCATAAACAAAACTAGATTGGAGATTGCAATCGGTAATCAAACTAAAGGTAATATATTTTACTTGAATACTAGTGATAAGACATGTTTGATTGTACACATTGATGAAAGTTAGTTATGGCATAAGAGACTTTGTCATGTGAATTTTGATTGCATTGTAAAAATCAATTCAACTAAGGCAGTAAGGGATTTACCTAAGATTGTGAAACCTCATAATCTGGTACATAAGGAATGTCAAATGGGAAAGCAAGTTAGAACAACATTTAAGAGTATTACTGATAAATCCAATAATATTCTTGATTTAATTCATATTGGTTTATGTGGTCCAACAAGAACAAGAAGTCTACAAGGTGATAGACACTTTATGCTAATAATTGATGATTATTCTAGAATGTGTTGGGTTACTTTCCTCAAGGAGAAATCAGAAGATTTTGGAAGATTCAAGATATACAAGGCAACAATAGAGAATGAAACTAGCAAGAAAATCAAATGTTTGAGATCAGATCAAGGAGGAAGATTTACATCTATAGAATTTAATGCATTCTGCGAAGTGAATGGAATCAAAAGACAACTATCAACACCTTGGACACCCTAGCAGAATGGAGTTGTGGAAATGAAGAACATAACTATTCTGGATGCAACAAGAACCATGCTAATGGAAGCAAATTTACCTCATGTGTATTAGAGAGAAGCAATGAAAACAATGGTTTATACTTTCAATGGATTTCACATCAAAAGTGAAACTGGTAAGACCCCCTATGAACTATGGTTTGGTCATATTCCTACTCTTAAGTACTTTAGAATATTTGGAAGAAAATGTTATATTAGAAGAGATGAGTATATTGGAAATTTTGATCCTAGAAGTGATGAAGGAATATTTCTTGGTTATTCATCTAAAAGAAAGGCATATAGATGTTATAATAAAGGGTTATAGAAAATCTTTGAGATTATTAATGTGAAGATAGATGAATACTTTAGAGGAGATTCAAGATCTGTAGAACCAACTATTGAAATGATTATAGACCAATCGACATAGATTGCACTAGTAGAGAGTGAAGATGCAGTCACACCGACATCACTAGAGAATTCTATTGTGACTGAAGAATAGAAGCATGTGAGTGGAAATCAGAACAAACCCAGGTATGTAACATTGAATCATTTAGAGAATCAGATAATTGGAAATAAGAATCAAGGTGTTATGAATAGAGGAAGACTGACAAATGAAGAGGTATGTTGAATTTCTCAAGTTGAACAAGCATTTGTTATTGAAGCATGTCAAGATGAACATTGGATAAAAGAAATGGAAGATGAATTAGAACAAATTGAAAAGAATAACACTTGGACATTGGTTCCCCAACCTAAAGACAAAAATGTAATTGGAACTAAATGGGTATATAGAAATAAACTTAATCAAGATAGAGAAGTAATCAAGAACAAAGCAAGATTAGTTTGTAAAGGTTATTCACAGAAAGAAGGAATAGATTATAATGAGGCAAATAGACTATTTCTTACATTTGTAGCTCATAAGAACTATAAAGTTTATCAAATGGATGTAAAATGTGTATTTTTGAATGGAGATCTTGAGGAGGAAGTTTACATTGAACAACCTAATGGATTTTCTTTGACAGATAATTGTTGGTATTTTTGATGTTTATGTTGTGATTGTCATTGATGGACACACACTTGTATTGAGATCCCCTTTATATGTATGAGCTAGAGCTCAACCGGTATTTGTTTCAACCGGTATGTTGTATTCTAGTCTTTAGACTATTGGTGATTTTATAGAATGTGTTTCCCGGTCTGAAGTGGCATGTCGACCCCAAGCGGTTTGTAGATCTCAAGCAGTATGAGGGAGCAAAGTGGCATAACACATTCTTACCAATCTTCATTTTTGTCAAATCGGCAACCAATATTTTGTATGAACCGGTAATACTCTGTGATGAGTTACTAGTCCACCGATTGATTGACGGTGCTGACACACTGACGGTGCTTTTTGTGTCATGTTACTAAGTATGTCTAGATTCATTGAATCTAGGAAATTGTAATGTAATCCTATTGGACCGACATGAAATTAGATTCCTTTAAAAGGACATCATGTCTAGGGTTTTAGGTTGTTGCTGAAAGGGTTTATGTTGTGACTAGGGTTTAAGGTGGTTGTTGAGTTGTTGTGAGAGTGATCTTAACTAAGAAGATCAAGTTGTAACTAAGAGAGATAGAGAAGACTAAAGTAATGTCGAAACACATTAGCAGTGAGCTATATTGGATCTAACCAAGCAGTTTGTGCTATTAGATAGATCAAACACTTGTTGATTACTCACATCTTTGACAAGTCTGTAGCCCTTAACTAGGTAGGCCCAAAAGCCTATTGTAAAGCCCTTTAACAAGGTGGTTCACTTCTGTGAATCTAAAATCCTCTAACAAGGTAGTCTTTAATCAGACTTATCTCCTAATAGAGATTGAGATTCCTAACAGGATCTATTCTAGTGAAGAACATTGTAAGACCTTAACCAGTCTAACCTTAACCAGTCTGGTTTCTATTTTGCAGATAGTGACTTGTGAGTTCCATCTCACCGTGGTTTTTCCCATTTGGGTTTCCACATCAAATATCTTGTGTTATGGTTGTATTTCTTTTGTGGGTGAATGCTTTATTTGTATTTTGGTTTGCATGTGTGATAACTGGTCTGTCTGTTAAATTATTTTACTAGTTTATCTTCAAACTATTTAAGTGTGTAAGGATAGAGTTTTTTGGCATACTAATTACCCCCCCCTCTTAGTATTCATCAATTGGTATCAGAGCCAACCTTTCTATAAGTTTAACCACATGGAAAGAGATATGGGGGAATACACCTTGAGGGAACTTACTCAATGGCTCACTTAGTCTGAGCAAGCCTATGACGATCTTATGGTTAAATACAAGGCATCTCAAGCAAAAAGGAGAGAACATGCAGAGAAGCTGATCGAGCTATCTGAAAATAGTTCTAAAGATGAAGCAAATATGGAAGCCATGATTGCATAAGTAAATAAGCTGAATGATTCAAACTCCAATCTGAGAAAGGAGTTGGACGGACTGACTATCCAATTTAGTCAAGAGCTTGAGAACCAAAGGAAAGCTGAAGATCTGGTAAAGGATAGAGATCATGAGGTCTCCAAGTTGAAACAAGAGATTAGTGCACTGACTGCTCGCCTTCATGAGAGCAGAATGGAAAAAGAAGGAGTACAAGATGAACTGAATATAGCCATCTCTGAAAATGCAAGCCTAATGGAGACAAATACTGCTATTTCCAAAGAACTCTCTAAGTCAAAGGAAATACTTGCCAAGTTTAGCAAAAGTACTGTTAAGCTAGAGAAAAAGCTTGAGTCATCTAGACCGGTAAAGAATACCAATGGACTTGGTTTCTCTGGACATGAGGAAGGAGAATCCTCAGGAACAAATGCTGAAGCATCAAAGAAGCAACTGACACTCAAAGGAAAAGGTAAGCAAAAATTCAAACCTGTTTACTTTAACTGTCTTAAAGAAGGACACACTGCCAATGTATGTAGGAGCAAAGCCTACAATAATTTTCCTTATTTTATCAACAATATACCTATATCCAATAAGTTAAATGGTCATTGTTATGCATGCGACAAGTTTGGGCATAGAGCATCTAAATGCAGGTCTGTCATGAACAATACTAGAAGATATCCTTAGAGGACCCAAGGAGCTAGTTCGGAATCTTTTGTGAACCGAAACCCTAACCAGTTTAATGCTTATAATTATCAGTCAAGCCACAATGGTTATCAACTGGCAACCGAATGGAGAGAAAACTGTTGGATTTGTCATGGACATGGTCACACTGTTGCTACATGCAGAAGGAAGAATGGAAACATGAACAATGGACCTTGGATAGCACCTGGATTGGCTTGCTATCACTACAACAAACTGGGTCACATTGCAAGATTCTGCAGAAGTAGAAAGAGTATATCTAATGATATACTGGTCACTCAGAAAGGAGAAATTGATGTTGAAATAGTTCAAGTGGACATGAATAAAACCTAGAGGATGAAACCAACAATGTTGGAAGAGGAACCTGTTTCTGCACCTAGTGTGGAAATATCCAAACCGGCAAACTAAGCTCCAAAGAGGCTTAGGGGGAGAAAATGGTGAAATGTTTTCGAACCCCCAGTTACACTGGTAAAAGACCTTAACCGGTATGTAATACCTATCGCTTGGCAGAAGACCGGAAATGGTAAAAGAGGCAAATTAGGGTTTATGCCCTAATAGAGGAGCATTAATGGCGATAGGTGAGAGACATGTATAAAAGCATATTTCAAATCGTTTCTCACTATCTGTTTTCAAGCAAAGTAAAGTTTTTCAAAGTGCAGAGCGAAGAAAAGGCGATTTGAGCTAAGATTTCAAGAAATTGACAAGTCTTGAAGGAGATTCAAACTTAGTTTGCAAACGGTCATGGAGAACACAAAGCGGTGATTTGGCAACCGATGGAGAGTGAAGTGAAGCAGAATCAGGAAGCCCTAAATTCACGTTGTAAAGGTATTTTTTCATGTTCTTGAAATACTCTACAATGGCTTCCGCATCTCATACCAGTTCTAGTACATCCATTGAGTCGAAAAGTTTCATTCAAAGGAAGTCCAAATACAATACCCTATCACAAGTTTCAGCTGGAGTAATAGTTGAAGAGGGAATTTCTAATTATATTGATTGCAAAATAGAAGACCTAGGGTCTTTAGCTATTCACACCAAGTTAGGTTTATTTTACAGCAAGGACAAGAAAATCAAACCGGAGTTTAGTATCCTAGAGAAGAAGAAACTCCATAATGCAGTATACTTTTTGGAAGACTTTACGGAGGATCATATCAGGATCATTTTGAGCAGAGTCCATGGTGACAAGATGTACCTAGAGAGGATGAATGATATCATGCCATAGGAAATTCATGCAGTCACCATTTTCTGTAACATAGGGGAAGTGTCAGCCCCAAGAACGGTAAGCAAAATGGAAATGGCCAAGCTCACTAGTTCAACAAGTGACTCATGGGGTATGACAGTTAATCCTATCAAGGATGATCTGGTGAAATACACCTGCATGGTGATAGGCTACAAAACATTCTCAGCCAGTAGGATTAATTTTGTATCTGCTGCAGTGGTAAATGCCGCTTACCAAATGATTAAAGAGGATGCATCATTTGACTATGCATCAGTATGTAGAGGCAACTCCTATCTAATCTGAAGTTGATTAAATAGGATAATACACTGAGATTCAAAATTGGACAACTATTGGTTGGGTTGTTTTTCTATTTCCAAGGCTACTTTCCTAGAGTAGGAGATGTCCAGTGGTCTCCTAACCAATCGGTGACCAAGCAAATCAAGGAAAGCATACAAACCATTGGAACCGGTTACCCTGAAGTGCTGAACAAATATTTTGATGAGTTCAGAAGGAAGATGAGTCAAAGGATAAGGATCTCAGGTGACATTGTTAAGAAATATGAAGATGACATCTGTTTCACCATCCAAGTGGACAAATGCCTAATGGAGGCTGTTGAGCCTAGAATGGAAGAAGTGGAGCCAATGGGCTATGAGGTGATGTATGATATGCTGGAAGAGTATGCCTCAACCCTTATTGCCTCGCCTCTTGATCCTAAAGCTAAGAGGACAGGAACCTATTTGGAGAGGATTGCACCAATTGAGGAACCCTCTGTTTAGAAAGGAAAAGAACCGGCTGCAAAGAAAGCAAAGGAAGTGCCTGCAATTTCGGCATCGGCTACAACTGCAACTCCAAGAGTGACCAAGTGGTCACCTGCAAAGAAGAAACTAGAAGTGACACCGGAAAAAGTCTTTGAAAGAAAAAGGAAGACTAAGTCAAATGAACCAGACTCTAAAGAGACTGAGTCTAATGAAAAGCCAAAGAAGGCCAGACAGACAAAGAAAATGAAGAACAATGAACTGGTAGCATTTGCACCGGTAAATATTGATATCTCCTCATACAAACCTTTGACACATTTTCAAAGGACAATTAAGAATATTAGGAGAAAATTACTTCATGATTTAGTAGATTATTATGATGATTTTAGTGATGAGGAGAAAGGAGAAGTATTACAGGAAATCATTATTTATTTGTGTAAAAATGACCGGTCACCATCAAAGATTAAATCTCAAACACCAGATTCTTTATATAAAGCATTAGATAATAAATGGTGCATTGCCATTGAAAAAGAACAAGAGATTAGGGAGAAAGTCTTTGCATAGTACTTTCCCAACCTCTCAAATTCAAAATTATTTGATGTTTTGGACCAAAATAAAGGACTCTTCTTCACAAGGAGAAGAAGACTCTGGCTGTTGGAGGGAAGAGTTGATGATGTTGAAAAAGACACTCATCAGTATATGAATCATGCTATTCAAGCTCACAAAGCATGAATGGTCAAACTGCAAGCAGAAAAAGAACCGGTCATATCCAAACTGGATGAAGTTTTTGGTGAAGAAGGAAACCTGATTGAAGAACCAATCGATACTATTGATGTCGATGCCCTGGATGTAGAAGATGTCACTCAGGACATACCTTCTAAGGGAACAGAATAGGGGCAACAAGCCGAACAGGGCGGTGAGCAAGCCAAGGACACACAGGAAGCGGCTAAGGAACAGGAAGAGAAGAAGAAGAGGGATGAAGATGAGAAAAAGAGAAAAGAGGAAGAGAATAGAAAAGAGGAAGAGGAGAAATGAAAAGATGAAGAGAAGAAGAAGAAAGAAGATGATAGGAAGAAGAAAGAAGAAGAGGATAAGGAAGAAAAGAAGAATAAAGAAGAGGAAGAAAAGAAGAAGAAGGAAGAGGAAGAAAAGAAGAAGAAGGAAGAGGAAGAGAAAGAAGAGGAGAAGAGGAAGGAAGTAGAGAGGAAAAAGAAAGAAGAGGAAGACAAGGAACAAGAATAGAAGAAAGAAGCAGAGAAAAGGAAGAAAGAAGAAGCAGACAAGGCAGTGGAAGCAATGAAGAGCACATAGATGGAGACTCTGAAGGCAACTGGGAGTCAAGCCAAACTGGCTAATATCTCCAGTCCTATCGATCTCCAGCCTACAAGTGAGCCGACACTTATGCAAAGCATCAAGTTTTCTCAAGAGTGCCTTGAAATCATTCGTAGGAAAAGGAGCAAGACATAATTCAGGCGGCTGTAGACACCCTTACTAGTTTGATCCCTAGTACCAATCTTCCTAACACTGAATCATCACTAGCATAGGTCAAACTATTATGTACTGTAGTGGATGATCAGGTGCAGAGCTTGGAAGAAGTAGCTGAGGCAAATGTCAAGAAAGAGAATCAAAAGGCTCTTAACATTGCTCTGGTGAAAAATTTGAATGAGCTCCAGTTTGAACTTTTGAAAGACCAAAAGGATATAAGGGATGCTTTGGATGAGGGAAACTTGCTACCAAGCAAAATCTATCAACCCCATCTATTTTGTGATGATGTGCTAACTCAGAAGAAAAAGCTTCAAATGGACTTACAATCCTCCTTGAGTACATTTAAGCCACCCTATGATCCTTTGCAACTTATGGACAAACTGTTCACCGGTTCCAGATCCAGTCAGCCAAAATGGAGCAAGAGATTAGTACACGATCTAGAGATTTCCAGGAGCTACAACTAGTTTTACTTCCATGTCTGCAAATTCTTCAGAAATGTTATCTGAACTTGGATTCCTTGACAGTTACACAAGAGCTGAGCATAGTTGATGCCATGGAGGAACATGTATTCCAGATGCAAACAAAGAAAGAAGTGGCCACCTCCCTACTTGAGTCCTGGTCTCTATCCATGAAACAATTTTTGCAGGACTATAAATCAGTTTTTGACAAGTATTATTCATTGTTGTCATAAACTTTTATTATTTCAATATCAAATGGAAACAGGGTTGTTCAGTGGTACTTTGTCATTGTTGGAAAAGGGGGAGAAGTACTCTATCTATTTTGGAGACAAATAGGGAGAAGTATCTGGTTTTAAAATTTTGATATATGCTATATGCTCTGATATCTCAATTTTTATGCTCTGTATGCAAAATTGCTATACATTGTATTGATTAAGGGATAGTGTATATGCTTAGGGGCAGCAATTTTGTTAATGGCATGTTTTTGTTGTAAAACACTTAGATGTAAAAAATTTATTTTCCTAAGTGCTGCCATCAATGCCAAAGGGGGAGATTGTTGGCATTTTTGATGTTTATGTTGTGATTGTCATTGGTGGACACACACTTGTATTGAGATCCCATTTATATGTATGAGCTAGAGCTCAACCGATATTTGTTTCAACTGGTATGTTGTACTCTAGTCTTTAGAATATTGGTGATTTTGCAGAATGTGTTTCCCGGTCTGAAGCGGAATGTCGACCCCAAGCGGTTCATAGATCTCAAGTGGTATGAGGGAGCAAAGCGGCATAACACATTCTTACCAGTCTTCATTTTTGTCAAACCAGCAACCGGTATTTTGTATGAACCGGTAATACTTTGTGATGAGTTACCAATCGGCATTTTGTGATGAGTTACCAATCTACCGATTGATTGATGGTGCTGACACACTGATGGTGCTTTTTGTGTCGTGTTACTGAGTATGTCTAGATTCATTGAACCTAGGAAATTGTAATGTAATCCTATTGGACCGACATGAAATCAGATTCCTTTAAAAGGACATCATGTCTAGGGTTTTAGGTTGTTGCTGAAAGGGTTTATGTTGTGACTAG
Source organism: Cryptomeria japonica (assembly GCF_030272615.1). Lineage (NCBI taxonomy): Eukaryota > Viridiplantae > Streptophyta > Pinopsida > Cupressales > Cupressaceae > Cryptomeria > Cryptomeria japonica. The sequence goes on from NC_081413.1 coordinate 651,766,596, forward strand.
GGTTTAAGGTGGTTGTTGAATTGTTGTAAGAGCGATCTTATCTGAGAAGATAAAGTTGTAACTAAGAGAGATAGAGAAGACTGAAGTAATGCTGAAATGCATTAGCAGTGAGCTATATTGGATCTAACCAAGTAGTTTGTGCTATTAGGTAGATCAAACACTTGTTGCTTACTCACATCTTTGACAAGTCTGTAGCCCTTAACCGGGTAGGCCCAAAAGCCTATTGTAAAATCCTCTAACAAGGTGGTTCACTTCTGTGAATCTAAAATCCTCTAACAAGGTAGTCTTTAATCGGACTTATCTCCTAACAGAGATTGAGATTCCTAATAGGATCTGTTCTGGTGAAGAACATTGTAAGACCTTAACCAGTTTAACCTTAACTAGTATGGTTTCTATTTTGCAGATAGTGACTTGTGAGTTTCATCTCACCATGGTTTTTCCCATTTGGGTTTCCATGTCAAATATCTTGTGTGATGGTTGTATTTCTTTTGTGGGTGAATGCTTTATTTGTATTTTGGTTTGCATGTGTGATAACCGGTCTGTCTGTTAAACTATTTTACCGGTTTATCTTCAGACTATTTAAGTGTGTAAGGATAGAGTTTTTTGGCATACTAATTCACCCCTCCCCTCTTAGTATTCATCAATAATAAGGATATGGTTTGTAGGTTAAGGAAATCTTTATATGGATTGAAGCAAGCTCCTAGAGCTTGGTATGCTAGATTGGATAAATATCTTTTGAAGCTTGGTTACACAAAAGCTAATGCTGACAACAATTTGTATTACAAAGTTACCAATGATGATATTTTTTTTATTGAAGTATTTGTGGATGATGTCATTTTGGGATGTGAAGATGGATTATGTAAGGACTTTGCTAACTAGATGCAAGAAGAATTTGAAATGTCTATGATTGGAGAGATAAAATTGTTTTTAGGTTTGCAGATTTCACAAACAGATAAAGGTATATTCATATGTCAAACAAAGTACTTAAAGGAACTCTTGAAGAAATTTGGTATGAAAAATTTCAAACCGGTAAGGACTCCTATGAGTACAATTGATAAATTAACATTGAAGGATGATTCAGGTCCTATTAATCTGACAAGGTACAAATCTATGATTGGAGGATTACTATATTTAACACAAACTAGACCTGATATAATGAATGTAGTATGTATTGTATCTAGATTTCAAAGCAATCCTAAGGAAAACCATGAATCAATAGTTAAAAGGACTTTCTGATACTTACAAGGCACAACAAATCTTGGTTTATGGTATCCTAAGGATGAAAATTTTGATTTATGTACATACACTTATGCAAATTGGGCAGGAGATGTAGATGATAGAAAGAGTACCACTGGCGGTGCATTCTTTCTTGGTAGAATATTGATTTCATGGATAAGAAAGAAGAAGACTTATACATCATTATCTACAACAAAATCATAATATGTTGCAACAACAACTAATTATACTCAGGTATTATGGATCAAGCAAAAGGGTATAAAGGTCAAATGCAAAGAACCAATAATAATCAATTGTGATAATTCAAAAGCAATTGATATATCAAAGAATCTTGTATTTCACTCTAAGAAAAAGCATGTTTCTATTAAGTACAATTTTCTTAAAGAGAATATTGAAGCAAATACATTTTAATATCTCAGAGAGTAGCTTGGGGTAATTTCCCCACCGACAGAGACTTGAATGATGAAGATTGGCATCAAACCGATAGGGACTAATAGAAAAATCTTTTTCTGGCTTTGATGAAGGAGGGATACTTCTCAAGGGGAGTAGTTAGCTAAATGAAATGTTTTTTAATTCTTAATTTCTTTGGCATTTTATGTCAAAGGGGGAGAGATATCTATCGAAAAAAAATGTATTTCAGGAGAGATGATCATTCTACTTGGAGAGATGTACTCTGGTTTTGGTTTCTATTTTTTCAAAACCTTTTGTATCAAACTTTGTATTGATCTATCTTTGGGAGATTATTGGTTTATTAGTTTTTGGCATTCTATTTTTGGCACTTAGGTGTTTTTCCATCTAGTCTTGCCACCAATGCCAAAGGGAGAGATTGTTGGTATTATGGATGAATTCATCATGTGTTGCATTGGTTTTGTCATTGATGTCAACACTTGTCTTCTTGGAGGTCTACATTATGTTCACCGGTATGTGGTCACTAGCAGGTTATATTGTTCACCAACAAAAATGATGACTTGTTATCATCTGGAGATCATTTGGTCATGTCAAAGACATGGATTGGAAATTTGGATTTGGTGTTTTTCTTATTGGTCTAATCGGGTTGACATATTTTCCTTTATCGATAGATAGGTATAGGTTATGGATTGGTACTCGAGATCAACATGACACATTATGGAGATTGTTTATTGATTCGATAATATGGTAAATGTATTGAGTTGACATGTTGTATCACATCATGACTTATTTGCAATTGATTTAATTGTAATATCTTTAGTGAGCCGACCTATACATCTGGTCTTAGGTTTTGTATATATGATTGTAAGAACATTTTGAAGATAGGGATATAGGATCATGATTCATGTGTTTGAATATTGAAGAGAAAAAATAAGCAGGTCCTTGTGCAAATCACGCAAACATTATTTGAAGGTTGAAGGAAGGTCATGAAGGTGTTTCACACTCATGTTCAGAGCTTAAACTGGTACTTAATCTATTTTTGGAGATGGTATTTGAGAAGTACATTATCATTGGATTTAACCATCCAATTGTGTAGCCGGTGTGACTCCTATTTTGTGATTGAGGAGTGAGCTCTAGGCAGTTGGCATTTCTGCATGTGCAGACCCCATTTGTAGACACATATTATCTACAGTAGTATCATCTAATTATGGGTAAGGTTTCCCACTGTGGTTTTTCCCCTTATTGGGTTTCCACATCAAAATCTCTATGTCATGTCTTGTGGATGTTGTTTCTCTTTATGTTTTATGTATTAAGTTAAACCAATACTACTATAAATGTTAGTCTGTTTTACCGACACTTAAGTTTGGTTTACCGGCATTAAGTTTAAGTTGGAATAATTTGCATTTGGATTACAATTTATTGACAAATTGTTCACAACTACCTCACCCCCCCTCTCAGTTGTCCTTTTGGATTCCTAATAGAATTCAAATCCCCTAATCGGGTAAGCTCTAACAAGCTTCAATGTACAAATACTCTAACAGAGTGATCCATTAGTTTGGGATAAAAAATCCTCCACCAAGATTACTTCTAACAAGGTACTACCTTTCATAGGGTATAAGCTTCTAATCAAGCTTTGGGATCTCTAACAAGATTCACTCCTAGCAGAGCACTTTGTAGACCCTAATCAGTCAATTGTCTATTACTACAGATAGTTATCTTGTGAGTTCCATCTCACCGTAGTTTTTACCTATTTGGGTTTTCCACGTACAAACACTTGTGTTATGGGGAATGTTTTACTTATTATGAATGTTGCTATATCATTTTGAATTATATGCATTGTGTTTAAAAGTTTTGTTAATTTCATCTACCGGTTAGTGTTTGAAGTAGTTCTATTTTTGGTTTCACTAATTCAGCCCCCTCTTAGTTTTTTTCAAGGTCATCAATTGGTATAAGAGATAACTTCTTTCAAGCCTAATCACTTAGAAGGGAGCCTTGAAACCACTATGGGGGACACGAGCTACTTCGAGATGGCTAGAGATCTAGAAGCTAGCAGAAATGAGCTTGAAACCCTTAGGGTCAAACTGAAAGCTTCACAAGTTAAAAGGAGAGAGACAACTCAACAATTATTAGAGATATCTGACATTAGTTCTTTAGATGAGGCCAATATTGATGCTTTAGCTAAGGAAGTTGAAAATTTAAATGATGAGAAACTAAATCAGAGGAGAGAGATGGAAGGTCTTACTATCTGCATGAGTCGGGAACTAGAAGCCAGAAGAGCTATTGAAGATCTTATCAAGGAAAGAGATCATGAGATTTCCAAGATCAAGCAAGAAAATGCTACCTTTCATGAGCATTTGAATGCTAAAAGAGAAGAGAAGGAGAACTTATAGCTATATCTTGATTTAGCATCATCTTTGAGAGAGAACCTATCTAAGCATAATGAAGATCTCACCAAACAACTTACCAAAGTTAATGAGAAATTGGATAAGTTCAACAAGAGTTCTACCTTTATTGACGTACAAATTCAATCACAAAGGATGAAAGGTGATACCTCTGGAATTGGTTTTCAAACATTTGAAAAAGGTGAATCCTTCGGCACTAAGAGAAACACTCTTAAGAATGAATTTGATTATAAGATCAATAAGCCTACCGGTAAGAAGGTCTTTAAACCTATTTGTTTTGTTTGCCATAAACCTAGTCACACTACAAATGTTTCTAAAAAATAAACCTAACAAAAATGCAAGCTACAATACTAATGCTAGGTATGTGTCCAAGAAATTTGAAGGTCATTGCTTCACATGCAGAATGTATGGACATAGATCTATTAAGTGTAGATATGGAGAAAATATTCTTCTACCACATATGCATCCAAGATCGAATGGCAATTGGATGAGGAATTTTGACAATCAGATCAACATGAACTGGAAAAGACCCTACGACAACTGGTTTAGTCAATCTAAGATGGAAAAGGTAACAAATGTCATTTGCACCATCTTTAATAACTATGTTCATGTGGCTATGAACTGCAGAAGAAGAACTAGGAGAGGAAATGCAGGACCTTGGAAATCATCTGGTATGGCCTACTATCACTGTAACAAACTGGGGCATTTAGCAAAATTTTGTAGATTTAGGAATAGAAAACTGGTCAATTCTTCTAAGGATCAAAAAGCAGAGCAGAAAGTTAATCTTGAAGAAACAAGAGAGGAAATGAATTGGATACGAAAGAAGAAAAGTGACGACTCACTCGGAGAAGAGACCGTTCCTTCACCCAGTGAATTAAGCCTTTTAAATATGGTTAGGGGGAGATTAATGGTAAATCCACCTCTAGACCCCTTGAGATGAAGGAGAGGTAAGAGAATTTTGAAGCATGAAATTTTGATAAATTTTTGTCAATATGTTATTAACCGGTTTTCTCCTTGAGCAGTAAAATTAGGGTTTGTGACCCTAACAAGAAAGCATTTATCATAGTAGGTAAAAAGGATAAAACTGAGTTTTTTACTTTGTTATTTTTACCCTAACACATTTGAGAAATAAATTTGGAGCACTTGCTGAGCTAAGAAAGATTGTTGGCTAATAATTGTCGAAGTTTCATTATGATTTGCAATCAAGCTGATTTGAAGGTTGCAGAAGATCGAACTGGCGTGCACTTTGGGGCGTTCAATCGATAAATGAGGCAAGGTGCATAAGTATAGATATTTCTTTGAAAATCTTGCTTTGAATCTTAGTCATCCGCAATGGCATCATCTTCAAAGTCTGTAGAAAGGTTAATGATTATATTTGAGTCAATGGAAGTTGTAGAGGTGGAACAAATTATGTCATATAATGCATTATCACAAGTTTTGAGTGGAGTTTTAGTAAAAGGAGATTTGTCAAGTTATATTTATCAAACTGGTTCAAAATTTGACAAATGTTTTTTTTTTATTAACAATATTAGAGACCCTACGGTGAAATTGGCAGCAATGGTGATAGGCTACCAAATATTTTACTCCAGTAGACTAAATAGTGTGCCATCTGCACCAATTCACACAGCTTATAAGATAATAGTTGAAAATGTAGATTATGATCTTTGCAAGGCTATTAGAAGACAACTGTTTCTAAATTTGCAATCTATCAAGAAGGACAACAGTCTAAAGTTCAAGTATGGTTAGCTATTAGTTGGGTTAATCTTTTATTTTTGAAATACGCTACCAGGAATAGGTGATATTGAATGGTCAAAGGACCTATTGGTATCAACACAAATCAAGAACAACATCAAGGCTGTAAACAATACTTTCCATGCTGCTATGAATAAGTATTTTAATGAGTTTCAAAAGATGAGCATGAAAATGAGATTACCTGAAGATGTGGTAAGTCATTTTACAAAGGACATTATTTTTACAGTTACCACTGATTTTTGTTTAATGAAATCAATTGAGCCAAGAAAAGAAGAAATGGAAGATATGAGTTATGAGGTGAACCATGACTTTCTGGCTGGTTATGCTAATAACCTATTAGCATCTCCTAAAGATAAAAAGAAGGCAAAACTGGATATTGTGGTATTCCAAGATGCACAAGACAAAACTAGTATTGCTCTTGCCACAAGTGTGAAAGGAAAGAAAAAGAAAATTGATGAAGCACCTATAGTGATAAAGAATACAAGGGTGACTCGGAGTATCCAAACAAAACAAGAATCAACACCTAAAGTTTGTACAAAGAAGGAGAATGTGATAAAGAAAAGAGGTTGGAAGTTAATTCTTAATGAAGAATCTGAGGGTACTGACACTGAAGAAGAACCTAAGAAGATGAAATCTACCGATAGAGTAGCAAAGAAAGTAAAGGAAGTACCAAAGGCAACTGTGCCTATTGATATAGCTACTTAAAATCCTGATACCCATTTTGAAAGAACAATGAAGACATTAGGGAGGAACAGGTTTGACAATGTCAAAGAGCATTTTGATTCCTTCACTAAAAATGAGAAAAAGCAAGTCATTCAATAGGTAATCACTCCTTTGTGTCATTACATTAGATTTCCACATGATCTGGAAAAGGTTATTTCAAACTCTTTGTACACTATTCTTTTGGATAAATGGGAGGAAGCTATAAAATTAAAAAAAGAAATCATTGCTAAGATATTTGTACAATATTTTCCCAATTTGTCTACAGATGAAATAATTAATTTTTTGATAAGTACAAAATTCAATTTTCTTTTAAAGCAAGGAGATTGAAACTACTCAGTGGGAGGAGGGAAATTATTGAAACTGAGACCCATCGAATTTCCTATGAAATGAAATAGATGGAAGAACTTCTCCAATCCTCTAGGAATGAGGAAAATGTTGCCAATCAACCGGAAATGGAAGAAGAAGAGATTGTACAAGAAGATGAGGTCTATCCTGTCAAGAAGATGGATGACACCATTATTCATGTTGTTGATGATGTTCAGGATTCAGTTGATCTATCTGGAGACAACATTGCACCAAATATGGAACCTCCTGTAATCACTGATATACAGGTTACTTTAGTTGAGCAATCGACAACTCAATTGATAGTGGTCAATCCATTAGAAACTGAACAACCAGAGAAAACCCAATCCCCACCGGTCTTTCAAGATACTCAGAAGGATTCTATGGAAATTGTTGTCATAAAGACTTCTAAAATGAAAATTGAGAAGAATCAAGAGAAATCAATCATTAAGGTTACATCATCTGAATGGACAAAGCCATTAGTCACTCTGCAGACTGACGAGGATGATAATGATTCATTAGGCATTTCAGGGCCTATTGATGTTGACAACATGAGTGCATCTGAAATGATGAAGATTGCTAATGTCATGCAGTCTAGAGCACATAGAAAGAGACTGAAAGAGGAAAGGATTAAAGAAAAAACTATTCAGAATGCGGTAGATATTTTATCTGGTCTGGTACCGGAATTGTCTATAGCACATCTATCAACCCCTATTAGAAAACCTGGTCAGCTAGTTGCAGATGCATCTAATCAAATCAAGTCACTTGAAGATACAACACAAACCTTTGCTGAGAAAAGTCACAAGAAGAAGTATGGGGAGAAACTTGAAAAGGACATTGATACTGGCAAAATGGCTCTATCACATAATAAAGATTTGTTGAGCAAAGCTATTGAAATAAGAGGAAAGTATCTTGCCTCTATCTCTAATGTTTCATTATGTTATTCTGATATCACAAAACAAAAATCAGACACAGAGCAAGAGCTAGAAAGGATATACAATGCATATGTCCCACTTCATGACTCTATATTTTCTTTTATTAAATTTGTATATGATTTGCATAACAGGTTGGATACTTATGATCATGAGAAGGAAAAGAGACTCTGGTCTCTAAAGGAACTCAAGAGTCTACTCACATCACAAATGCCATATCATAGTTGAAGTAGAACTTTAATGATATATTCATGAAATTGGCGAATGCATGAACTTTCATTTCGGTTATTGTTGTATATGCAGAACACTTTGATACAAATTTTCTGTATATATATAAATATTTTTCTATTTCAATTTGGCATTTTTGTCAAAGGGGAAAGTAGAAATATGTATGTGTTTTTAAAAAAATTGTATAATGTATGCAATAAGGGGGAGTATGTGTATATGTGTAAACTTGTTTTGTATGCACACTTAGCGGTATTACTGTAAAATTTTCTAAGTGTTTCCATCGATGCCAAAGGGGGAGATTGTTGGCTTGATGATGATTGTAATGTATTCATCATATGTTCTCATTGATGAAACACACACACACATATGTTTATATTGTCTATCAGTATAACTAGAAGTTTTTTATACTACAACCAATATGCTAGAGCTTATGCTAGAGGTCTATCTCTAACCGGTACTTTGTGATAACTGGTACATGTTTAGAAGATAATCAATGGATACACATTAGTCAATATCAAAATGAAGATCAAGTAGAGATTATATCAGGAGATTAAAGGATAATGGTTCATATGTTTAACTCTAACCGATATTGATTGTTCCAACCAGTTTTCGTTTATTTTGTGATGAGTTACCAAAAATCATGATGAGTTATCCTACTGACAAATTTTGGCGGTATTTTTGTGATGAGTTATGATCACTTAAGCAAATACACTACACCTAGGAAACTGTGTTATGATTTCTTTAGGCCAACATGAAATTTTAATGTCTATATGTTGACACTACAATGAATTATTTCATATGAGTGAAAGTGATATGTTGTGTGCAAAATTCAAAAGAGTTAAGTTGCGGAGTATGCAGAAGAGAAGTGTTGAATATGTTTAGAAGAATTTGATCAAGCAATTATTGTGCCACTCAGACAAATCAAACCAATCCTATTGTTTTCTAACAATCACAGTAGAATTCAAATCCCCTAACTGGGTAAGCTCTAACAAGCTTCAATGTACAAATCCTCTAATAGGGTGATCCATTAGTTTGGGTTCAAAAATCCTCCACCGAGGTTACTCCTAACAGGGTACTACCTTTCACAGGGTATAAGCTTCTATTCAAGCTTTGGGATCTCTAACAAGATTCTCTCCTAGTAGAGGACTTTGTATAACCTAACCAAACAGTTATCTATTACTGCAGATAGTTAACTTGTGAGTTCCATATCACCGTGGTTCTTACGTATTTGGGTTTTCCACATACAAACACTTGTGTTATGGTGGATGTTTTATTTATTGTGAATGTTGTTATATAGTTTTGGATTATATGCATTGTGTTTAAAAGTTTTGTTAAGTTCATCTACCGGTTAGTGTTTGAAGTAATTCTATTTTTGGTGTCATTGATTCACCCCCCCCCGCTCTCAGTTCTTTTCAAGTCCATAAGATCGAGTAGTAGATTTGATCACAAGAAAACAATTTGTGTAGGTGATTATGCAACCAAAAAATCCTAATAATGATCAAAATTGGAAAGAATTTAAAAAAAATGCTCATATCACTATGTTCATTTATCAAGCCAAAGAATTTGTAGAATAGTTGCAACCCAAAATTGAGGAGGCATGTGGAGATTGGATAATCCAAATCAAAGGTAATAATATTCCTCAAGAGTTAATAAAATTAGAATATCATTTTGATTGCAATGATGCAATAAACTAAAAATGTAAGTTGCTCACTAACAAAGGAGATTATATTGACCTAGAGGTCAAAAATGGCAAGAAGTTAAAAGTTGGTGAGGAAGTTCTTTAGAAAGATAGAGGCCAACTAATATTCTGGTGTGACAAATATGAAGGAGTTATAACCTATACTTATATAATAACCTTAAGGGGTATAATTGTAATGCCATCCAACATAGAATAGAGTTAACTCAAGAAGAAAAAATAATCTAACAAACACAAAGGCTTGTAAATCCAAAGATTGAGTCTCTTATAGCTTGAAAGAGTTGAAGAAACTAATAGATTCTCATATTATATACCTGATTAAGCACAACGCATAGGTGTCTTTCCTAGTTCTGGTCTAAAACAAGAATGGCCATATTCAACTATGTGTGGATATTTGAGATCTAAGCATAGCCTCTCCCAAAGATCACTATACATTTCCCTTTATGAAGTTGATTTTGCAAACAATTGCAAGGCCCAAGATATTCTCATCACTTGATGATTTGTTAGGATATTATTAGGTATTAGTCAAAGAGGAGGACCAACAAAAAATAATATTAGCACAAAGTGGGGAACCTTTTCATACACCAAGTGTGCAGGTGGAAAATTAGGGTTTCACCAATTAAGTTAATAAAACCACTAATCTTACTTAAAGAGCCAATACATTAAAAGAGGGGACTAAATCCAATTGATCTAACCATAATTCAATTAGAGAAGGCTATATAAGAGAATTGTTGCAATTTATTTTCACATCACATCATCCATAAGCAACATCAAGCATCTTCAAGCATTCAAGGTAGCATTGCATCTTGCCATATCCTTCCAATATTTTCAAGCATCATGGAGTAGAAAACTACATCAACACTTATGCAACCACATTTTTATGATTGAGTATCTTATAGTTCATCATATTATTATATCAAAACTTATGATTACATTCAAAGAGTATTACATCATCATCTATTATCAATTATGGTAGATATAAGCTATATCATTTAGAATTCACTTTAGTATTTCCATTTACAAAATTTCAATTCAAGTCAAGGGTGAATTCCAAATGTGGGGCTTGACTTAGTAAAACCCCTATCACCAACACCATTTTCCCTCTTTCTATGTGTAGGAAACAAATCCAAAAGCTACAAATGAAGATCCTAAAAGAGGAGATGGCTAAGATTAGATCTAACATTTGCAGTCCAACAAAAAGTGGGTGTTAGGGTCACCCAACACCACCATGTCTTACAAACTATTGATGAACTCTTGAGAAGATTCTTAATGGAATTCTAATTCTAAAATTTTCCTATTTGCCTACATTCGACAACTAGATAGGATCAACCCAAACCACCTTGTCTTGTACTTTCATGGAAGATTTTTAAACATAGGTTCCTCCTTGTGCCCTTACCTTAGATATAGCTTCATGTCTACACACCACATCTATAGCTCACTATTTATGTTATTTGACACTAATTTTGCATCTTTTACCCTAGAACTAGGATTTAATTTCAATTCCTTTAAAACAAAGAGGGTAAAGTCTAATTAGTATTCTATTGCATTTGGTTTGAATCTATTTATTTTACTCTCCCTTTCATGTTTAGTGGTACTTTCAGAAATAAGGTCACTGCAATATTTTTAGAGTGAGAAAGTGTTGAACACACTAAATACTAAGAAGGGGGGGAGTGAATCAATATCTTCAAAACTTAAACCCTTTAGCATAATTCAAATTCAAAACCCTTAAGAAAATTAGTAGTAATGAAAGATAAATAAATGAACACTAATGCATAAGAGAACACCAAAAAAGTGTAGGAAACACAACAAGGGAAAAACCACAGTGAGAAAAGCTACTTGGAACTACCATCCAAATCTAACCTCACAAATAAAAACAAGATTACAATTGTTTTAAGGCTCACTTCCTAAGGAAGCACATTGCTCCCTAAAGAACTTGTCGAAGAGGTTCACTACCTTAAGCAAGATACAAGGACTAGTTGAGGAGATTCATGAAAATTTGAATAATAATGAATAAGCCTTTAGTTCACAATGCCCAACAATCTCTTGAGAATTTAGTTTCCCTTGGAAGACTACGTCAAGCAATCATTAAGCAATTCAACTCCAAACCTTTCACCACACACTTTTACTACACCACACTTTTCATCTCATAGTCCACCACTTTGCAGTTGATATTGATATTGACATGTTGAACTCATATTATAAAAAAGAAACAAACACTTAAATTTTTGATATCTAGGATGAAATAGCCTTTGTCATTATGTCCCACTAGCATGATAATGTCAAACTTGTGTGATATTCTCCTTTACAATTATTGTCAACTAGAACTAATTTATCCTCACTTATACCTATTTTTTAAATATTTTAACAAATTAATTAACAAATAATAATAAGATCAAATAAAAAATTAACAAAAATATATAAAAATAAAAATTTAAATTTAGAAGACAAAATCACCTAGACAATTCTATCCAACGAAAATAATTACACTCATAGTCCAATCCAAAATATAGAAATTTGAAACACAAGAATGGAAAATTAAAATATGGTGCACCTTCATATAAATTAAAATTCAAAAATTCAATAACTTCCCACCACCGAGAAAATAGCAAGCAATTCAGAACGTTTATATTCAGAAATTCAAAACGGTTAGAGTCATGAATTTTTAAATTCAATCCTGCACACGACCGCCGCTAGCCCATCCCATTCCCTTCAAATCCTTAGCAAATACAGGGCTTGTAAATTCAAATTCTGGCCGTCCGTCGTCAACGGTAAGATCCATCTGTCCGTTAATCCTCTCCAGCGGTTATCTGGTAATGACTCCGGCCTCCATAAATTCTCTGTTTTATTAATCTTTTTATTTTAGGCTTCGAGAGCGAACTGTTCGTCTTTGTTTCTTGTGAATTTCGTGTGCTACTCCACTTCCTGGCATGAATTTTTCCAGATCTGTCGTTACATTTTTTTGAAAGAGAATAAAAGATTTATTTGTTGTGATTTTATTAAATCTTTTATTATGCTCTCCTTTCTGACTGCCAAAATGGTGAGATTCAGAATCGGAAAAATATTAAATAGTTATAATGACAATAAATTAAATTTGAAGATGAAAATTGGTTGATTGTTGAGTCTTTTTTGCATGTCATTTTTGTTGTTGTAGATAGAACTGATTTCTGAAGTCGTGTGGACTGGGGCGATCGGGGTTCAAGCTCATTTATGATTTGCTGGGTCTTGTCAGAAGAGATGATAGATAATTGCAACTGCTCCGAGGTATTTAGATATTTATGTTTTTCTATGATGCAAGAATTTTTTCTCACACAAAACTCATAGGTACTTTTTTTTTATCGATTTGAGATGCTAATGTTTCTTAATGATTTTGAAATCCTGCAATTGGGAGAACATCTGTGAGAAAACCCAAAATCCTTGATACACAGATATTTGGACCTTTTACACAACTTTCCAATAGTAAGATGAAACTATCTGGTAGAATGCCCCTCCAAGCTCTTTTGACTAACTCCATGAAAAACCACCACTACAACGTACAAACACACCTTCATTCATCCATATGCTTTTAAATATCTCCTCTCATTTATCCAGTCTTGCAGTAGCACCTCCTTCATTTAGAGTATACCTTCTCACCTGTATACCTCGAACTATAAATTACAAGGAGAATCCCCTGTATATACACATATCTTATTTCTCGGATTCTAATCCCATGTTTAATATATGATATATGGAGTTTCAAATATGTTGACCCCAGATTTTGGTTTATCCCATCTTTGTGAGTATATAAACTTTCCAAGTTTCAATCCTATACCAGATCAATTCTTCGAAGAATACATTTGATTTCAATTTACACCTAATATATAATTTATGACAGACACTACGTGTTGTCATACCTCTTGACCCTTAAACTAGGTAAAGTATTGACTAAATCAGGCTCATTAAGTGCACTTCTTCTTCTTTAGAATTCTATAATACAACTACACCAAACATAAATACAGACTTACCTTGTTGGAGATAAATTTATCTAAAACTGAAAATTGTAGACCTGCTTCCTGCTGTGAAATCCATGTACTACCGAAATTACAGAATCATCAAAAGAGGCATCATATTTAATAAAGAACTATTGTTTGTCTGAACTTGTATTTCCCATGTGTAACACTCATTATAGACATGTTCCAGATATCAATTAGCTGAAAAAGCCTAGAATAAAAAGGAACAAAATCACAAAAAAATGACTCCAATTACAGAAATGCTGCCACAATTCTAATTTATATACCTGTCCAACAAAATGCAGTCCTATTTAAACTTTTTGCAATAAATATTAAAAACAAACCTGACACACACAGAGGTCCCTGTTGTTAAAACTTGTCTAAAATATAGCTGCTAAATAGTCTCACTTATTCTTCAAATTTATTACCCTCTCTATTATTCTCACTAGTACCCTTAAATTCACCAGTAGTAAACAAAGTGGCAAGAAACACAAATAAAATTACAACCCAAAGCATAAACTAAAAACATTTGCAATGGGATGCAGCCCTGTGTGAATGTTGTGCAATAGAAAAATATTTAATGAACATAGACACACTTATTTAAAACATCGTCTTCAAACACACCTGCATTCATCCATGCGCTTCTAATGTCTTCTCTCATTCTCCAGTCTAATACCTCCTTCATTTAGAGTAGTACTCTTCTCTCCTGTACACCAGGAACGATAAATTACAAGGAATATCCCCTGCATATACGCATCTTATTTGCAGACCAATTTTTCATGAAGGTCGTTTCTTAAAAAGAGTACCTTTGTATGCATTCATATTGTATTTGACTTAAATTCACACCTAATCCGTAATTTATGACACTCTGCGCGCTGTTATACCTCTTGGCCTCTAAACCAGCTAAAACATTGACTGAATCAGGCTCATTAAATCCTCCTCTTCTTTAGAATTCTACAATATAACTACACCAAACATGTTGGAGAGAAATTTGTTTGCAAGTGAAACTGTAGACCTGCTTCCTGGCCCAAGGTGGACTACCTAATTATCATCCACCTAGTGTTCTCTTCAATCAAGATGGCCAGTCTTAACCCACAGACATTAAGCAACATATTATGTTTAGAGAGTATTAGTCGACTTTGACTGTTTAATATATTTAGTCTAGAAATGTATTGTTAGTGTGACCATATACATTAAGCAACATATTAAGCCTAGAAAATTTCAGTCAACTCTGAGTGGTAACATTTAAAAGCCTAAAAATATAAGCTTTGTGTGATATTTAAGCTGTTCCAATCAAGACACAAATGATGCCCATTTGGGTCAGAGGTAATTAATTAAAGTCAGTAGTTATAGTTTTATGCTTTCACTTGAACTCCATACTCCATAGCAATAGTGTGTTGTCTATTGAATTCTAATTAATTTGTATTTACCATAAAATGCGCATCTGTATAAAATTTGACACGGTTATTTATTTTCAAATTAAGTCCAGGAATCAGTTTGCGAGAATTCATTTTCCATACCATGTTCTTTTTGTTTTTGTCTCCACTATTTTTTCTCTGTTCTCATGTCATAAGAATCAAAAGCTAGTCCAATGAAATATTGTTTTGATCTAAGCTCATCAGCAGGAGGGAAGCTTTTTCCATTGCTAAAAGAATTGTCTATGAAATGGGTTCAATTGCCTAAATGGGAAGCTTTTTCCATTGCTAAAACATGATAACTGGTTAATTTGTTTAGTCTTTCTTGTATCTCATTTTTCTGGTTGCAGATAGAATTGATTTCTAAGGTTGTGTAGAGTGGGGCGACCAAATTGATCAAGGGGGTTCAAGCTAATTGATGATTTGCTGGTTCTTGTCAGAAGAGATGATAGATAATTGCAACTATCTCGAAGGTTTTTGGATGTCTATGTTTTTTCTGTATCCCAACAGAGTTCCAAATCACAAGGAAAAGATGCAACGAAGATTTCTCATACAAATCTTATAGGTACATATACTTTCATCAATTTGAGATGTTAATGTTTCTCAATGATTATGAAATACTGCAACTGGGAGAACATCTGTGAGAAAATCCAAAACCCTTGATACACTTGCCCTGCAGATGCTTAGACCTTTAACACATCTTTCTGATAGTAAAGATGAACTATCTGGTAGAATGCCTCTCCAAGACCCCTTGACTAACTCCATTAAAAACCACCACTCCAAACACAAAACTCCCATGTAATTCTCTGTCTAGCGTAGCCAGCCATATATCCGAGCCATCCTTTTCTACTCGGTAGTTTAACTGCAAACTCTCCCTTAAGATTACTGGTTTCAAATTTCTCCTTTTTTGAATGTGTGGAATATCTGAATTCTATTACAGAACCAGTGTCACAATTCTAGTTTGTATACATGCCCAACAGGCTGCAATTATATTTAAACTTTTTGCAATATCAACATATCTGTTGCACACAGAGGCCTCAGTTATTAAAACCTGTCCAAAATACAACTGCATTCACTTATAGGCTTCTAAATAGTCTAACTTATTCTTCAAATTTATCACTCCCTCTTTTATTCTTTAGACCCATTTGCACTAGCATCCTTATTTTTACGAGTATACAAAGTGACTAGCAGAACCATAAATAAAATGACTAGTCTACAACCCAAATTATAAATTATAAACATTTGTAATGGGGTGCAGCCCTGTGTGAATTTTCCGCAATAGCATGGGCACAATTAGAAAAAGCACCCTGTTCAAACACACTTGCATTCATCCATGTCTCCTCTCGTTCCTCCAGTCTGACACCTCCATCATTTAGAGTAGTACCCTTCTAACTTAGTATATAACAAGGAATATCCCCTGTATATACACTTATCTTATTTCCCAAACTCTAATCCCATGTTTGATATATGACATATAGTGTTTCATCATCTTTATGGGTATATAAACTTCCTAAGATTCATTCTTATACCAGAACAATTATTATTCCTGAAAATGATCGTTACTTAGAGGAGTACCTTTGTAAGCAATCACATTGTATTTGACTTAAATTTACACCTAATCTATAATTTATTACACCATGTATGCTGTCATACCTAAAACATTGACAGAATCAGGCTCATTAAATCCTCCTCCTCTTCTTTAGAATTCTATAACATAACTGCACCAAACATAAATACAGACTTTGGACAGAAGTACTTACCCTATTGGAGACAAAGGAGATCATCCACCCGATTCCTGGCTTGAGATCATCCACCTGGCTACTATATGTTTGATGTTCTCTTCAAAGGAGACCACGAATGATTCCCTTTTGGGTTACAAGTAATTAATTAACGTTAGCAGCTATATTTAACTTGAACTCCATATTAGTAGTGTGTTGTCTGTTTAATTTGAATTAACATGTATTTACCATCAAATGCACATTTGTATAAATTCTGACGGTTATTTATCCAGGAATCAGGTTTTGGAAGCATTCATTTTCCTTACCATGTTCTTTTTATTTTTGTCTCCCCTGTTTTTCTCTGTTTCTCATGTCATGGCAGAAGGGTCAAAATCTCATCACTAGGAGGGAATCCTTTTTCATTTCTATGAAATCTGGTTCTCTTTCTCCTGGATTCTTAAACAATCTATCATTGAGGTAATACTAGTTGTAGTCTCCAGAATTCATAATAGAAGTATTCCATACTGAAGTATTCATAACAAAAATGGTTTTTTGTTCTTTCTAAGGTATGAATGATCAGGAGAGGCTTGCGAGATTTTGGCTGTGGACTTCTTGGTGAGTACAGTGGGTCCATTGAAAGAGCCTCGTCTCATTACTGCCAATATTGTTCTGCATCAAGGTATGTAATAAAATCTCTTCTAAGGAGTGACTACTCTTACACTATAGTTTGTGTTTTCAGGAATTAACTGTGTATAATTCAAATTGCCATTGGGTATTTATTTTTTAATGAACAATAATTTAAACAAATTAGCTTTGTTATTCAATGTTCATATATATTAAGTATGATTTTATTAACATTATATTGTGTTGTCCATGTAAATTGGATTCACTCTTAATATAAATAATTAACATATTAATCATAGTATAACTACAATTTAGATTTTTTTATTATGTATTTTTTTAATAAAAGAATCATTTCTTTCAATTCTTTATAGAACTATTTTATGTTATCATTATATGAATCTTATATTCTTATTGTCTATATTAGAGTCATAACTTTTTTTTTGTTGAATATGTTATCAATTATTATAATATATTGTAATTTGTATCTTTGATTCTTTCAACAACATTTTTTACTTATTTTTTTTCTAAGATTGTTTTAGAGATCTAAAACACAAACACAAAATTTAGTATAATCTCAACTTCACATGGTGTGAAGGTGTTTAGTTTAGGCATTTCAGATAGTATATGATGGATTGCAAGTTATTAAATTATTTTATTAATGAACACTCTAAAATGTGTCTCTATTAGAGCCATAATTTAACTTATGTTTTTGTTAAATATGTTATCAATTATCATAATATTTTGTAATTTGTATCTTTGATTCTTTCAACAACATTTTTAACTAAAATTTATTCTATGATTTTTTTAGAGTTCTAAACCACAAATGCAAAATTTAGTATAATCTTAACTTCACATGGTGTGAAGGTGTTTAGTTTAGGCATTTCAGATAGTATATGATGGATTGCAAGTTATTTGATTATTTTATTAAGGAGGGACCCTAGAATATCTCTCTTTCCCAATTCCATTAAATTGTTAGATTATTTTATTAAGGAAAGACCCTTGAATTCATTTATTAGATCTTGTCATAACTCAAATCTTCCCCTCTAGTTATATCCTTTAAAATGCATTTTTTATTATTTAATAATGAAAATAGACACTAGCTAATATTTCATTAATTATTTGAAGATATGAAAATAATTTTAATTATGGGCTTTTAATTAAATTTTAAATTTTGATTTGCAAACTATTAAATTGGTGATTATTTAAGCTTCCCTATGTTTAGTAGATTAGGGGAATTGAAGAGAAAGTTTAAATACATACATGAAGAATCTTTTTGGTTACAACAAGAAGCGGGGGAGATATTATGATGTGATCTTTTTTAAAGGAGCTAAATAATTCTTTTCCTTAGCTTTCCTTGCATAAATAGAACATTCACTTTAGAAAGACTTTTTTTGTGTGTTCCATCACAACCATTATCTATTTATTATCAAAACTAGCATAAAGAATGGTAAAGTTTATTCCTATCGAATTCATTTTTCTTGAAGTTCTTAGACCTTTCCCCTCTTAGTTTGGATGAAGGATATCATTCTAGATTTACATAAATTCTAGCACCATTTATTTATTTATTGCACGATACAGATGACACACTTATTCCATGACTGCATGTTTTATTGGATGGAATTTAAATTTATTTATTTGTGTGAGGAGATTTGAACCCAACATATTCTCTTCCTAGCACCAAAACTTCCCATAAATAATTTCTCTAGGCTATTTAGATACTTATTTAAACACTTTTCTTATTTCATACAATTATCTAAGGCTATGGACTTATCTTTGAGTAAGGAGGTTATGCAAGGTGGTTGATCTTCCTTTAATCAAAGAAATAAGGTACAAAGAGAAATATAAACATTCTCCTAGAATTTTAGTTATTGATTTTTAATTAATATTTTCTTTAATATCTTGCTATGTTTTTGAATGATTTTGGGTTGGACCAAGTAATTAATTCTAAGTTATCAGAATTGAATGACACTGTTTACAAACTAGATTATTTCAAATGCATGCTATTATGTTTTCTATTAATAATCACAATGCCTAAAAGTAATATAGTTCAATATTACTTATTGATTGCAAGGGACTTTATACTTTCTAGCAATCTATTATTAGAATTTTTTTAATTGAGGCTCAATTACCCTTATAGACACCTAAAATTGTCCTAGCTTAAATACATATTTTATTTATTTAATTATTTTATCCTAAGTCTTCTATTAATTAACTAAATTTTTATTTACTTAATTAATTAATTTATCCTTTTCTAGTCTTTCCTCGTTTAAATAAATGATTTTTATTTATTTAAATTATATTTTTCTTAAATTAAATAAATATTTTATTGGTCCCACTTCCTCTATCAATTAAATAAATATTTATTTATTTAATAAATTCATTAGGATTTTCCTCTCTATGACATATGCCATTTATCTTTTAAATTTTCCTCTACGTACCTCCTTCATTATTTTATTATTTTTGCTAACTACCTTCTTATCATTTTATCATTTTCTCTACCTACCCTTTGATCCTAGCCAACCATTTATCTTTTCACTTTTTAATTCCATCCCTCCATTTTCTAAAGTGTCTTTTATATAAGAAGATTATTTTATTCTTCTAATCAGAATGCATCTAATCAGTCACCTATCTAATGTGTTTATCGAGTCTTCCAATGATTAAGTGACTTTACAATCATAATCCATTCTTTGTTGAGCTCTTGTGCACAATATAAAATCTAAGAGCAAATATATCAAACAAGATCAATGGAGATAGGAGATAATGGAGATCAAACCTTACTTGGCATGTGAATGATATTATTATTTTATTTATTGATTTGCATGTTCTTAGGTTTCCTTCATTGGTGTATGGTAAATGTTTTATTGTGTAACTAGGATTGTTTGTGGTTTTACAATAGTTTGTCATCATTTTTCACTTCACATATTTTAGCACGCTTGATGGGACAATAGACCCTATTTTCTAACATTTTAGTGTTGTTTTAGTGATTCAGATTTGAAGATCTTAAATTTGCGACAATTTTGATTTCTGTCATGTTTTTTGTCAGGTTTTTGTCGCATCCGAAGAAGGTTTTCTACATTTTTTATCCTAAAAGTTTTTTGTTTTGTAGATCTCTGTTGCTTTTTTATTTTTTGTTTCATCTGCAAAAGGTTTTCGACACTTTTGGTCCTAATAGTTTTTTATTTTGTAGATCTTTGTTACGTTTTTATTTTATGTCGCATTTGCAGAAGGTTTTCTGCTTTTTTTTTCCCTGACAGTCTTTTGTTTTGCTGATTTTTGTTGCGTTTTTATTTTTTATCACGGCGGCAGGAGGTTTTCTGTATTTTTGATCCTAACAATTTTCTATTTTGTAGATCTCTATTGTGTTTTTATTTTCTATCGCATTCACAGAAGGTTTTCTATGTTTTTTCTCCTAACAGTTTTTTGTTTTGCAGATCTTTGTTGCGTTTTTATTTTTTGTCGCATTCGTAGAAGGTTTTCAATGCTTTTGGTTCTAATAGTTTTTTATTTAGCAAATCTTTGTTGCATTTTTATTTTTTTATGTCCATAGAAGGTTTTCTGCATTTTTTTATCCTAATAGTTTTCTGTAGCATTTTTATTTTTTGTCATGTCTGTAAAAGGTGTTATGTGTTCTTGATCTTAATAGTTTTTTGTTTTGCAGATCTCTCTTGCATTTTTATTTTTTATCACATCTGCAAAAGGTTTTCTGCAATTTTTATCCTAACAGTTTTTAGTTTTGTAGTTCTCTGTTGCGTTTTTATTTTCTGTCACATCCACAAAAGGTTTTCTACACTTTTGGTCCTAATAGTTTTTTCTTTTGTAGATCTTTGTTACGTTTTTACTTTTTGTTAGATTTGCAAAAGGTTTTCTATATTTTTTTATCCTAACAGTTTTTTGTTTTGTAGACTTCTACTGTGTTTTTATTTTCTGTCGCATTTGTAGAAGGTTTTTTTGTGTTTTGGTCCTAACAATTTTTTGTTTTGCAGATCTCTATTGCGTTTTTATTTTTTGTCGCATTCACAGAAGGTTTACTGCATTTTTTTTATCCTACAAGTTTTTTTTTTTGCAGATTTCTATTGCGTTTTTATTTTTGTCACGTTCGCAAAAGGTTTTCTGCATGTTTTATCCTAACAATTTTTTGTTGTGTTTTTATTTTCTGTCGCAACCATAGAAGGTTTTCTATGTTTTTTATTCTAACAATTTTTTATTTTGTAGATTTCTGTTGCGTTTTAATTTTTTATTACATCCGCAAAAGGTTTTCTGCATTTTTTATCCTAACAATGTTTTGTTTTATAGATTTTGGTTGCATTTTTATTTTCTGTCTCATCTATAAAAGGTTTTTTGCATTTTCGATCCTAACAATTTTTTGTTTTATTGATTTTTTTTTTTTTTTTTTTTCTGTCGCGCATGCAGAAGGTTTTCTTTGTTTTTTATCCTAAATTTTTTCTACTCTGTAGATCTCTATTGTGTTTTTATTTTCTATCGCATTCACAGAAGGTAATCTGCATCTTTTCTACTAATAGTTTTTTGTTTTGCAAATCTCTATTGCATTTTTATTTTTATCGCATTCGCAGAAGGTTTTCAATGCTTTTGGTCCTAATTGTTTTTTGTTTAGCAGATCTTTGTTGTGTTTTTATTGTTTGTCACCTCCGTAGAAGGTTTTTTGCATTTTTTTTATCCTAACAATTTTTTGTTGCATTTTTATTTTTTGTCATGTCTACAAAAGGTGTTATGTGTTCTTGATTCTAACAGTTTTCTATTTTGTAGATCTGTGTTGTGTTTTTGTTTTCTATCTCATCTGCAGAAGGTTTTCTGCATTTTTATCCTAACAGTTTTTAGTTTTGCAGACCTCTGTTGCATTTTTATTTTCTTTTGCATCCACAAAAGGTTTTCTGCACTTTTGCTCCTAATAGTTTTTTGTTTTGTAGATTCCTGTTGCATTTTTTATTTTTTGTCACATTCACAGAAGGTTTTCTGTAATTTTTTATCTTAAAAGTTTTTTGTTTTGCAGATTTCTATTGCGTTTTAATTTTTTGTCACATTCACAGAAGATTTTCTATGCTTTGGTCGTAACAATTTTTTGTTTTGTAGATCTTTGTTCTGTTTTTATTTTTTATCGCATTCGTAGAAAGTTTACTGCATTTTTTTATCCTACAAGTTTTCTTTTTGCAGATTTCTGTTACGTTTTTATTTTCTATCGCGTCTACAAAAAGTATTTTGCGTTTTGTATCCTAACTATTTTCTGTTTTGCAAATTTCTATTGCATTTTTATTATTTATCGCATCCACTGAAGGTTTTATGTGTTTTTTATTCTAACAATTTTTTATTTTGCAGATTTTTGTTGCGTTTTGATTCGCATCTACAGAAGGTTTTCTACATTTTTTATCTTAGCAATTTTTTGTTTTATAGATTTTTGTTGCATTTTTATTTTCAGTCTCATCTATAAAAGGTTTTTTTGCATTTTGATTCTAGCAATTTTTTGTTTTATAGATTTCTTTTGAATTTTGATTTTTTGTCGTGCAGCAGGAGGTTTTCTATATTTTTTATCATAACAATTTTCTATTTTGCAGACCTCTATTTTGTTTTTATTTTCTATCGCATTCATAGAAGATTTTTTGCATTTTTTATCCTAATAGTTTTTTGTTTTGCAGATGTCTGTTGGGTTTTTATTTTGTGTCGCATTCGCAAAAGGTTGTTAATGCTTTTGATCATAACAATTTTTTGTTTAGCAAATCTCTATTGCATTTTTATTTTTTGTCGCACTCGTAGAAGGTTTTCTGCATTTTTTTATCTTAACAGCTTTCTGGTGCATTTTTTTTTCATGTCTGTAGAATGTGCTCTTAATCCTAACAATTTTATGTTTTGTAGATCTCTGTTGTGTTTTTATTTTCTATCACATCTACAAAAAGTTTTTTTCATTTTTGATCCTAACAGTTTTTAGTTTTGCAGATCTCTATTGCATTTTTATTTTCTGTCGCATCCACAAAAAGCTTTTTGCATTTTTTCTCTTAACAATTTTCTATTTTGTAGATTTGCATTGTGTTTTTATTTTCTGTCGCATCGGCAGATGGTTTTCTATGCTTTGGTCTTACCATTTTTTTTGTTTTGCAAATATCTCTTGTGTTTTTATTTTTTGTCACATTCGTAGAAGGTTTACTGCATTTTTTTATCCTACAAGTTTTTCTTTTTATAGATTTCTACTGCGTTTTTATTTTCTGTCGTGTCGGCAAAAGGTTTTCTGCATTTTTTATCTTAACAATTTTCTATTTTGGAGATTTGTAGAAGGTTTACTGCATTTTTTTATCCTACAAGTTTTTCTTTTTATAGATTTCTATTGTGTTTTTATTTTCTATCGTGTCCGCAAAAGGTTTTCTGCATTTTTTATCCTAACAATTTTTTGTTTTGCAGGTTTATGTCACATTTTTATTTTCCATTGCATCCAAATAAGATTTTCTGTGTTTTTTATTCTAACAGTTTTTTATTTTGCACATTTCTATTGTATTTTGATTTTCCATCGCATTCATAGAACGTTTTCTACAATTTTTATCTTAACAATTTTTTGTTTTATAGATTTTTATTGCATTTTTTATTTTTTGTCTCATCTATAAAAGGCTTTTTGTATTTTTGATCCTTACCATTTTTCATTTTATAGATTTCTTTTGTGTTTTGATTTTCTGTCGCACATGTAGGAGGTTTTATGTGTTTTTGATCCTAACAATTTTATATTTTGCAGATTTCTATTGTGTTTTTATTCTCTATCACATTCACATAACGTTTTCAATGCTTTTGGTCCTAATAATTTTTTTTTAGCAGATCTTTGTTGCATTTTTTTTTGGTCACGTCCACAAAAGGTTTTCTGCATTTTTTAATCTTAATAGTTTTCTGTTGCGTTTTTTTTTTATTCATGTCTACAAAAGGTGTTATGTGTTCTTGATCCTAACAGTTTTTTGTTTTGCAGATCTTGGTTATGTTTTTATTTTCTATCACATCTGCAGAAGGTTTTCTGCATTTTTAATCCCAACAGGGTTTTAGGTTTGTAGATCTTTGTTGCATTTTTATTTTCTGTCGTATCCGCAAAAGGTTTTCTGCACTTTTGGTCCTAATAGCTTTTTATTTTGTAGAGATTTGTAGCATTTTTATTTTTTGTCACATTCGCAAAAAGTTTTTTGGATTTTTTTTCCTAACAGTTTTTTCGTTTTGCAGACTTCTATTGTGTTTTTTATTTTCTGTTGCATTTGTTAAAGGTTTTCTATGCTTTGGTCTTAACAATTTTTTGTTTTACAGATCTTTATTGCATTTTTATTTTTTATCACATTCATAGAAGGTTTACTACATTTTTTTATCCTACAAGTTTTCTTTTTCTAGATTTCTATTGCATTTTTATATTTTGTCGTGTCCGCAAAAAGTTTTCTGCATTTTTTTACTTAACAGTTTTTTGTTGTGTTTTTATTTTCTGTCACAACCACAAAAAGTTTTCTATTTTTTTATTCTACAAGTTTTTTATTTTGTAGATTTTTATTGCGTTTTGATTTTTTATCGCATCCACAGAAGGTTTTTTGCATTTTTTATCCTAACTTTTTTTGTTTTATAGATTTTTGTTGCATTTTTAATTTTTGTTTCATCTATAAAAGGTTTTTTGCATTTTTGATCTTAATCATTTTTCATTTTATAGATTTTTTTTGCGCTTTGATTTTCTAT
The DNA here is from genome assembly GCF_030272615.1 of Cryptomeria japonica. Lineage (NCBI taxonomy): Eukaryota > Viridiplantae > Streptophyta > Pinopsida > Cupressales > Cupressaceae > Cryptomeria > Cryptomeria japonica. Next base: position 651,791,753 of record NC_081413.1, read on the forward strand.
CACACATGTAGGAGGTTTTCTGTGTTTTTTATCTGAACAATTTTCTATTTTGCAGATCTCTATTGTTTTTTTATTTTCTATTGCATTGACAAAACATTTTCTGCATTTTTTATCCTAGCATTTTTTTGTTTTGCTGATTGCTATTACATTTTTATTTTTTGTCACGTTCGCAGAAGGTTTTCAATGCTTTTTGTCCTAATAGTTTTTTTTAAGGAGATTTTTGTTGCGTTTTTATTGTTTGTCGCGTTCATAAACAGTTTTTTGCATTTTTTTATCCTAACAGTTTTCTATTATGTTTTTATTTTTTGTTATGTCTACAAATGGTATTATGTGTTCTTGATCCTAACATTTTTTGCTTTGCAAATCTCTATTGCATTTTTATTTTCTATCAAATATGCAGAAGGTTTTCAGCATTTTTAATCCTAACATTTTTTTAGTTTTGCAGATCTCTGTTGCATTTTTTATTTTCTGTCGCATCCACAACAGGTTTTCTGCACTTTTGGTGCTAATAATTTTTCATTTTGTAGAGCTCTATTTTTTTTTGTCACATTCGCATAAGGTTTTCTGCATTTTTTTATCGTAACAATTTTTTGTTCTGAATATTTCCATTGTGTTTTAACTTTATGTCGCATCCACAGAAGGTTTTCTGTGCTTTGGTCCTAACAATTTTTTGTTTTGTAGATCTCTGTTTTGTTTTTATTTTTTGTCGCATTTGTAAAAGGTTTACTACATTTTTTTATCCTGCAAGTTTTCCTTTTGTAGATTTCTTTTGCGTTTTTATTTTTTGTTGCGTCTGTAAGAGGTTTCTTATGGTTTTTATCCTAACAATTTTCCATTTTGTAAATTTCTATTGCGTTTTGATTTTTTAATCACATCCACTGAATTTTTTCTGTATTTTTATTCTAACAGCTTTTTATTTTATAGATTTTTGTTGCATTTTGATTTTCTGTTGCATTCACAAAAAGTTTTCTACATTTTTTATCCTAACAATTTTTTGTTTTATAAATTTTTGTTGCATTTTTATTTCTGTTGCATCTATAAAAGGCTTTTTGCATTTTTAATCCTAGCAACTTTTCTATTTTATAGATTTTATTTTGCATTTTGATTTTTTATCGCGCATGCAAGAGGTTTTTTGTGTTTTTTATCCTAACAATTTTCTATTTCGTAGATCTCTATTGTATTTTTATTTTCTATTGTGTTGACAAAAGATTTTTTGTGTTTTTAATGCTAACAATTCTTTGTTTTGCAGATCTCTATTGCATTTTTATTTTTTGTCACGTTCGTAGAAGGTTCTCAATGCTTTTGGTGGTAACAATTTTTTGTTTAGCAGATCTTTGTTGCATTTTTTATTTTTTATCACATTCGTAGAAGGTTTTCTGCATTTTTTTATCCTAACAATTTTCTGGTGCATTTTTTTCTATGTCCGCAGAAGGTGTTATGTGCTCTTGATCCTAATAGTTTTTTTTTTTGCAGATCTCTGTTGCATTGTTATTTTCTATCAAATATGTAGAAGATTTTCTGCATTTTTTATCCTAACAATTTTTGGTTTTGCAAATCTTTGTTGCATTTTTATTTTCTATTGCATTCACAAAAGGTTTTCTGCACTTTTGGTCCTAATATTTTTTGTTTTGTAGATCTTTGTTTTTTGTTTTTTGTTTTGTCACATTCACAGAAGATTTTTTGCATTTTTTATCCTAACAGATTTTTGTTTTGCAAATTTCTATTTTGTTTTTATATTCTGTTGCATCCGTAGAAGGTTTTCTATGCTTTGGTCCTAACAATTTTTTGTTTTGCTAATCTTTGTTGTGTTTTTAAATTTTGTCACATTCGCACAAGGTTTACTGCATTTTTTAATCCTACAAGTTTTTCTTTTTGCAAATTTCTATTACAAGTTTTTCTTTTTGCAAATTTTTATCTGAACATTTTTTTATTGCATTTTTATTTTTTGTTGCAACCTTAGAAGATTTTCTATGTTTTTTATTCTAATTTTTTTATTTTGCAAATTTATATTGTGTTTTGATTTTTTGTTGCATTCACAAAAGGTATTTTGCATTTTTTTATCTTAACAATTTTTTGTTGCATTTTTTTTTTTCATGTCTACAAAAGGGGTCATGTGTTCTTGATCTTAACAGTTTTTTTTTTTGCAGATCTCTATTGTATTTTTATTTTCTATCACATCTACAGAAGGTTTTTTGTATTTTCTATTCTAACAGATTTTAGTTTTGTAGATCTTTGTTCCATTTTTATCTTCTATCGCATCCACAAAAGGTTTTCTACACTTTTGGTCCTAATAGTTTTTTGTTTTGTAGATCTCTATTGCATTTTAATTTTTTGTCAAATTAACAGAAGATTTATACATTTTTTATCCTAAGTGTTTTTTTTTTATAAAAGTGGGCAAGCCACTAAACTTATATTTTATTAATTTTTAATTTTGAAAATACAAACGGGTTTAGAGGGCATACTGGCAGGAAAGAACCCTCAAGAAAACCTCTGGTTGTGGCCCAAAAAATGTAAATTCAAAACCCCATATACCCAATTACATATCTAATTTTGATCACCCTCCCATTATATAGCTTTCAAGGATATACATATCATTATCCAAAAAACCCCATAAACCCAATTACATATTTGATATTGATCACCCTTCCATTACATGGCTTTTCAAAGATATACATATCATTATCCATATGACCCAAAAAATTATGAGGAGTAATCTATAGAGGAGGTACACAGCCACAAGACTTCCCATGCTTGCAAAAAAGATATATCAACTGATCAAAACCCTGCATCAAAAAAAAATCAACATATCTACACACATAGTTAATTCTGAAACCAAGAACTTGAGCTTTCAATAGGGGGCTCTCTATCCATGATCAAAGGAGGAATGATCTGCAAGGGAGATTCTAACCGTGGAGGAGCTAAGGCCAAAAAACCAAAAGAGAGCAGAGAGTGTAAACCCATAAGCACCACTAAGGCTTTATCCACAAACTGTGAGGGAACCGATTCTAGCAAAGATTCAAAAGCATGCAAGGTATCCCCCAATCTATCACATAATAACCCCATTCTCAACTCGAACAATAAAACTCCACAATTCCCATGATCCAATAGATCAGAGTGAGGAAAAAAAACCCCATAATAAAAATAACCCAGCTCAAAATGATAATTATCCAATGTTGAACTAAGAAGCTCCCAAGAGCAAATCGAGGGAGAGATAAACATATGAACCAAGAGATGGAGTAAATCCTTATCAAGTAAAATGTCATAGCAAATAGTAAGAAATCAAGACAAAATCTCAGAGCTAGAAAAGGAAAGACCAGACTGCAACCAGAGAGATCCCAGCAACCTGGGAACCTCAAAATCCACTTGAGGAGTAAGAAAATAGAACACTTCCCCAACCATTTCAGAATTATTACTGGGAGCCACATTTATCCTCTCAATTGGGCATTCAACAATGACCCTATATCTTGAAAGAAAAAAAGCACTCAACATATGAAACAAAGCTCAAACAAGAATAATTCAAGTATTTACTGTTGTATTGAGAATGAAATTGGCTTTTAAAGACTAGTCGCCACCAAAAACATGAACTAAGATAATCATGGTACTTCATAATTATAAGTAAAGCCAATTAAAGAAAGATTAAAGCTCATACAAGATAACTCATAAATAATGAACTTCGCACGACGGTGGCGGCTAAAACCAGTACTTCATATCCCAGCCAGTGCCACATAACAAGCTACACACTCCTTATCATAATGGCTTCATAAAAAATCATGAATGATTACAAACGAAGCACATTTCCTTCATACTTCATAAAACAATAAAGCCTTTAAACCACATGGGCGAGGCCAAAGCAGATCAAAAATACCAAATCATAATAACCCATATCGAAACCAATCTGCTGACAGGGTGCCACCTTAATACCATAACAGGTACCACCCTTGTTGCTTATGATAGATCATAAGCATACTCAATAGCCAACTAGGAATTGCCTACTAAGCATGCTTACCACCTGTGCAAAAACCCCAAACATGTTTCCCTCTCAAGGCATAAGGGCACTAAAAGATTTTTTATGAGAACATAATTAAGAAAAACCAAGAAGATTTAATGCAAATGTTTCAGAAGGGAAGGTAAGATCTCATCCATGCTTATATCCCGCAAGTTTGCATTAGTGTCAATGGCTAAGTTTGCCAAAAAATACGCTATTATATTAATTTCTCTTAAGCAATGAGTGATCAAGAAGGAATCAAAGAAAGCCAACTGTTGTAAAATTAACTCCAGAACATATTGTAATTTCCAACAATTGCATTTCTTCTTCATACAAATTGGATGTTTACCATCAAATCCCCTTCAATTACAAGGTCCTTGATGCCCAAGGATATAGCCATGTCCAAGCCTAGTGACAGGGCCTTAAATTCTATGAAATTATTGGAATTATATCCAACAGCATGACATCTAGCCTAGACAATATTCGCATGATGATAAAAAATCACCATACCTACCCTTGCCAAACCAGGATTTCCATGAGAAGCACCATCAAAATTCAATTTAAAATGTGCATTAGGAGGGGGCTTCCAAATAGCTAAATGTCTTTTGGTTAAAGCATTACTGTTTCTCAAAATGGAACCATGAGAAGGCAAGATAGATAATAGCTTCTAGACACTAGTCACCCTACTATCCCAGTGTGAAAAAGAAGAGAGATTTTTGAGGTTCTTGAAGATATAAGACAAGACAACTTCTGAAATCCAAGATTCAATTTTCAGTAAAACCTCCTCAAGAGAAGAGCTAGTCTTTTTAAAGATCCTATTATTCCTTTCTAGCCAAATGTTCTATATTATATAGAAGGGGAAGCAATCCAAAGACAAGCATAGAAGGATGAAGCAAATAGAAGAGGCCAAGCTCTGAAGTGTGAAATAAGATCTTTCACTATTACAAAAGACAGGTTCAATTTGTCAAAAAGCCAGTGCCAACATTGAAATGCAAAATCACAGTGAAGGAAGAGATGAGAGGAGGTTTCCAAATTTTTTTTGTATAACACACAATAAAACACATTAGTGATACCAAGTCTATCCAAGCGCATGGCTATAAGAACCCTATCCTGGACTGCTAACCAAGCGAAAGCACTAGCTTTTGGAAGACAGGCCGAATGCCAAAAAAGCTTATGTGGCCAAGAGGAAGAGTCGTTGGCCGACACAATAGAGTTATATCCATCCTTAACCATATATTTGACCGAGATGTTCCTAGTCCATACAAGTTCATCTTCATAGTCAGATAGGATAATCTTTCTTTCTTCCAAAACCTTTACGAAATGTAGCTTGAGATCATTCTCAACATCCAAGAATTCAATGGACTTCCATTTTGCCAATTTCAGATCACCATTATGAATTACCTCGAAGTAATCTGCCACAAATACCCCCCAAAGAGAAGAAAGGGTAGATATCAAAGGGGACCAATCCCTTATATTTTGTAAGGGAGTATGACCATTCCACATTTTTGGCAATATGTGAACCAGTATGTGGACATAATGACATTGTATATTGTCATTGATGTCAATATGTTGAAGAGGTATGAACCAGCATATGTGAGAACCGGTATAACATTGTGAACTGACATTTGTGCCAAAGTGAAGCAGTGTGCTTGTTCAAGGTGAACTGGCATATGGTAATGGGAACCGACACATGGAAGCATTTTATGACTACCAGCTGGTAGTCTCAACTTCAAGGTTTCCGATTGAAGTGCTTCAAGCCTATATGGCTCAACCGGTGACATTGTGTGATGAGTTAGCATTGTAATGAACAACAGATCATGTTGCCACGTCAGCCTTGTGCGCGTGAAGGATCTTGCATAAAGGAGATTGTTCCCATCTACCGCGGGAATGTGCAAAGTCTGTAAATGGTGATAATGTGTGATGGGTTATCAGCCGCCATGAAATCGATGGAAAATAAATGATGGAGAATGTCTTGAGATTGGATCAAGACTATTGCATTCAATACAATATGATCAATGGTTAGGATTGAACCATTTGAATTCCTTAACCTAACAGGTCTAGGGTTTAGGGTTTATGCTACCAACCTGTCTATTGTCCTATAAGGTTGATGTTGTGACTCTTTTAGAGGTTGTTGGCAAAAGTTGTGTGTGAGTATCCAAGAGAAGGGATACATGATTCTTGCCAGGCCAGAGGAGACAAGTGATACCTATAGAGTGTAAGTGCAGAAGGTGAAGAGGAGCTTAAGCGGATCCGCATTGGCATTGAATGTTGTTACCATATCATTGAAATACCTGTTGATCTCTAACCACCTCAACAGTTGGAAAATCCCGTAACAGGGTAGCCTTAACCAGCTTGCTGTAAATCCCTTAATAGGGTAAATCAAAGTTATTGAGATCTAGAAAGCTAGAGAGCTCTAGAAATCCTTTAGCTATTGAGTTCTTGAAATACTCTAACAAGGTAACCTATAACAAGGTTTAACCCTTAACTGGGTATTGTAGCCATCCCTTAATCGGGTGATCCCTAACAAGATTGGTTCCTAACAGAACCTATTATATCTATCTTTGACACGACAAGGCTCCTAATAGAGCAGACTTCCAAAGAGTTCAACAACAAGCTTGTGGGTATTCATCCCCACCATGGTTTTTCCCAGTTGGGTTTCTGCGTGAAAAATATGTGTCATGTGTGATGCTTTTACATTGTGATGCTTTTACCTTGTGATGCTTTGTTATTGCCTGTTAAGCATATGATGGTTATGTGTTCTATGGCTGTCAATCAGACATGTTGAACTAGTTGTTGTGAAGATATGATGATAGATTACCTATTCATACATAAGGGTGAAATGGTAGTGTAGTTTTGAGTTGAGTGGAAAGCTAAGTGAGTAACCGGTTTATGATTATTTTAGTTGTTCTACATTTTACCTGTTGCACTCTGTTTCAAACCAGTGTCATTGTTTACCAGTCATTTGGAGTAATTGTTGTTGAACCGGTTTAGGACTGTATTTTGTCTGTACTAATTCACCCCCCTCCTCTCAGTACCGATTTGGTACTATTTTCTCATCATTGAGTTATCAATTAGTATCAAAGCATCCTCCAAGTCCTCTGTGTTGTAAGCTTAACCGCTTGAGGTAAAGATCCCAGTCAAATGATGAAGAGGGAAGGTCCAAAGTTTAACAGGGAAAATTTTGGTATATGGAAAGATACGATGAAGATATTCATCAGAAGCATGGGTGCTCAACACTAGAGTTATGTTGAGAATGTCTATGTTGTCCCTATCGGTACTCTTACTGATGACCAAAAGAGAGAGATACAAGAAAATGGGCAAGTCATGGAAGCCCTTATTAGTAGTCTATTTGACATTGAGTTTATTGATGTTCAGGACAAGGTAAATCCCAAAGAGGTATGGGATGCTCTTGAAAATATCTATGGTGGTGATGAACATGTAAAACAGGCTAAGGAAGAAAGCCTGAGAAGGAAGTTTGAAGATATGCGGATGGTTGAAGGTGAGACCATTCAGCAGTATGGAATAAGAATCAAAACAGTTGTTGGAGAAATCAAGAGTGCGGGTGGTAAAATAGAAGATTCCACTATGGTAAGCAAAGTCCTGAGATCCCTATTGCCAGTCTATGCAATAAGGGTTGCTGCTATTCAGGAGCTGAGATCAATAGACAAGACTAAGGTATCCTTGGACTCCATCATAGCCAAGTTGACAACGTATGAGCCAAATAGTTATGATGGCAGTGTTCAAAAGATTGAATCAGCTTTTAAAGCCTCTACTATACTATTTAGAAAAGGAAAAGAAGTTAGCACTAGTGGTGAACCTAGACAAAGAAGAGAAATGGATGATGAGGAGATTCTGATGGCATTTGAAGCTCTCCTTGCAGGAAGCTTCCTAAAGGAACCAGTAAATACAAAGGTAAGCTACCTTTGAAATTCTTTTCTTGTAACCAGATAGGACATATTGCTATAAACTATCCTAACGGCAATAACAAGGAAAAACCAGAAAGGTTCAAGAAATTCAAAGGAAGAAACCAGAGAAATTGTTTTGTGGCAGTTGATGAAGGTGTCACAGATGAAGAATCAAAAGATGAAGAAAATGAAGATATTGTGTTTTTGTTGTCAAAGAAGATGTGTCAGACAAGAAGGCTCTTGTCTCCTGGTTTGATAATTCCAATGAGTGGATCATTGACAGTGGCTATTCTCACCATATGACTGGTGACCAGAGAAAGTTTCTATCCTTGGAGGAGTATGATGGAGGTGTGGTTCACTTTGACAATGATGCACCATGCATGCTCAAAGGCAGAGGGTCCATCTCTCTGAATGGAAAGAGTAGTGCTAACAATGTGTACTGGGTTGATGGTCTCAGACACAACCTTCTGAGTATTGTCCAGCTGAATGACAGTGGCCTCACTCTGGAATTCAAGAATGGAGTTTGAAGAATCAAAGGAAAAGATGGTGAATTGGTGGCCACCGGCATGCAGACCAAAGGTAACCTATTTCATCTGAATGCAAATATAAGTGCATGTCTTATGGATAAGTTTGATGATAGTTGGATATGGCATAGGAGACTCTGCCATGTAAACTTTGATAACATTGTGAAGGCTAGTAAGATCAAGGCAGTTAGAGGGTTGCCGATGCTAAGAAAACTAGATAATACCTTGTGCAGAGAGTGTCAATTGGGGAAAATGTCTTCCTCAATCTTTAAAGGTAAATCTTTCACTACTGACAACTTGCTTGATCTTGTGCATACTGATTTGTGTGGTCCTATGAAAAGTAGAAGTGTGCAGGGTGATAGGTACTTCATGATTCTCACTGATGACTACTCAAGAATGATGTGGGTCACATTCTTGAAAGACAAGTCTGAAGCCTTTGTGAAGTTCACAGCTTTTAGAGCATTAGTGGAGAAGGAAAGCGGTAAAAGGATCAAGTGTCTCAGAAGTTGTTCTAGAGGGGAATTCACTTCCGGTGAATTCAACAAGTATTGTGAAGAATTTGGCATCAAGAGGCAACTGTCTGCCCCCCAGACTCCATAGAAAAATGGCCTAGCAGAGAGGAATAACCAGACTATTGTTGAAGTAGCTAGAATCATGTTGATTCAAGGAAAGGTAGCTCACACCTTTTGGAGAGAAGTAGTGAGCACTGGAGTCTACACAATGAACCAGGTACTCATCAAGAAAGGTAAGGATAAAACTCCTTATGAGTACTGGATTCGTAAGACACCTTTGGTTAGCTACTTTAGAATGTTTGGTAGCAAATGTTATATCAAGAGGAGTGAACACCAAAGCAAATTTGATGCAAAATGTGATGAGGGAATATTCCTAGGATATTCCACCAAGAGTAAAGCTCTCAAGCGTTTCAACAATAGGACTCAGAGAATTATGGAAAGTATCAATGTGAGAGTTAATGAAACCTTTGAGAAACCAGAGGAAACCGACAGTGAGCAAGCTGTAAATGAGCCGGTTGCAACCTTCTGGGAACTGGTTGTTAGTCAACCAAGTACTAGTAACAATGTTCCTGAACCAGTGAATGCTGATACTGATGAAGATGAGGATGAAGAGGAAAAGCAAGAAGAACCAGTCAAGACTATTCCTCGACATGTCAAGCTGAATCATGATCCTAAGCAGATCATAGGAGATAAGGATGTAGGAATCCTTACAAGATGAAAGATCAGAGAAAACTCATGTATGATCTCTGAATTTGAGCCTAGATCATTCAAAGAGGCTCATAAAGATGAAGACTGGATCAAGGCAATGGAAGAGGAACTTGACCAGATAGAGAAAAATAGTACATGGTCCTTGGTCTCCAGATCGGAGCATAAAAATGTCATTGGCACCAAATGGGTGTTTTGAAACAAGCTGAATGAGGATGGCACAGTGATTAGGAACAAAGCCAGATTGGTGTGCAAAGGATATGCTAAAGAAGAAGGAGAAGACTATGGAGAAACCTTTGCTCCTGTAGCCAAATTGGAAGGAGTTTGTATGCTTCTTGCATATGCAGCTTTTAAGGGCTTCAAAGTGTATCAAATTGATGTAAAATCTACATTCCTAAATGGTGTACTTGAAGAGGAGGTGTATATTGAGCAACCAGATGGGTTTTCCCTATCTGAAGACAGTGACATAGTATGTAGGCTACATAAAGCCTTATATGGTCTAAAGCAAGCACCTAGGGCATGGTATGAGCGCCTTCATTCCCATCTTGTGAAGATTGGATTTGAGAGAACAAGTGAAGATAGTAATATCTACTTGAAGTTTGAAGGAGATTAGATCCTGATCTATGAGGTATTTATTGATGACATTATCTTTAGTGGAGATGACAAGATGAGTCATGAGTTTGCTGATGAGATGAAGGAAGAGTTTGAGATGTCACTCATAGGCAAGGTTAAGTTCTTCATTGGACTACAGATCCAACAGATGAAGGATGGAATCTTTATCACTCAGTCCAAGTATGCTAAAGAGGTGTTGAAGACCTTTGGCATAGAAGATAGCAAACCGATTGGTACACCAATGGTGATCAGTTGTAAACTATCCAAAGAGGATGACTCAACATTGGTTGATGAGAAGGAATACTGATCAATGATTGGTAAATTGCATTATGTAGTGCATATTAGACTAGGTATTTCACATGCAATTGACATTACTATAAGGTTCCAGAAAAGTCCAAGAGAATCTCACTTGGTTGCAGTCAAACGGATTCTTAGGTAACTGAAGGGAACTATTGACTATGGATTGTGGTATCCATATAGCAAGGACTTTAACTTGAAAGTGTTCACAGATGCTGATTGGGCTGGTAATGTAGATGACTGGAAGAGCACAACCGATGGTGTATTCTTCCTTGGTGGTAGACTGGTCTCATGGATGAGTAAAAAGCAGAGTTGTATCTCTCAGTCTACAGCAGAAGCGGAGTATGTTGTAGCTTTCATGAACTGCACTTAGACAATTTGGATGAAGCATGTATTGAAAGGCTTCAAAATCCCTATATTTGAACTGGTAAGTATATTTTGTGATAACATGTAAGTGCTATCAATATTTCAAAGAATTTGGTTTTACATTCTAGAACCAAGCACTTTGAGCTTAAGTATCATTCCTTGAGGGAAAAGGTTCAGAACAAAGAGATTGCATTGGAGCATATGTCCAGTAAGGAGCACTTAGCAGACAAATTCACCAAGCCTCTGCCAAAGACTACATTTACACACTTAAGAGGTGAATTAGGGGTACTGCCCCTTCAGGAGGTGAACTAAAGGTATATGCTCCACATCAGTCATGTTTTGCATAGTCAAATCTTTCTTCAGGATTGATGTGTTGAAGGATGCTACTCCTCAGGGGGAGTAACATAATGGAACAGGGAAGCTTGTGCCTCCACTTTGGCATCATTTTCAAAGGGGGAGAAGATGTCAAGCGAAGAAGATATCTATAGAAATTGGGGGAGAAAATGTGAAGCGGAGAGATATCTTTGTATATTGCCATCAATGCCAAAGAGGGAGATTGTTTGCATTATGTGAACATGTATGTGGACATAATGACATTGTATGTTGTCATTGATGTCAATATGTTGAAGAGGTATGAACCGACATATGTGAGAACCAGTATAACACTATGAATCGACATTTGTGCCAAAGTGAAGCGATGTGCTTGTTCAAGGTGAACCGACATATGGTTATGGGAACTGACACATGGAAGCATTGTATGACTACCAGTTGGTAGTCTCAACTTTAGGGTTTCCGATTGAAGTGTTTCAAGCTTGTATGGCTCAACTGATGACATTGTATGATGAGTTAGCATTATAATGAAGAATAGATCATGTTGCCACATCAGCCTTGTGTGCGTGAAGGATCTTGCATAAAGGAGATTGTTCCTATCTACCTCGGGAATATGCGAAGTCTATAAATGGTGATAACATGTGATGGGTTATCAACCGCCATGAAATCAATGGAAAACAAACGATGGAGAATGTCTCGAGATTGGATCAAGACTGTTGCATTCAATACAGTATGATCAACAACCAGGATTGAACTGTTTGAATTCCTTAACCTAACAGGTCTAGGGTTTAGGGTTTATGCTACTGACTTGTCTGTTATTCTATAAGGTCGATGGTGTGACTCTTTCAAAGGTTGTTGGCAAAAGTTGTGTGAGTATCCAAGAGAAGGGATATGTGATTCTTGCCAGACTAGAGAGAAGTGATACCTATAGAGTGTAAGTGCAGAAGGTGAAGAGGAGCTTAAGTGGATCAGCATTGGCATTGAGTGTTGTTACCAGATCATTGAAATACCTATTGATCTCTAACCACCTCAACAGTTGGAAAATCCCCTAACAGGGTAGCCTTAACTGACTTGCTATAAATCCCTTAACAGGGTAACTCAAATTTATTGAGATCTAGAAAGCTAGAGAGTTCTGGAAATCCTTTAGCTATTGAGTTCTTGAAATCCTCTAACAAGGTAACCTGTAACAAGGTTTAACCCTTAACTAGGTATTGTAGCCATCCCTTAACCAGGTGATCCCTAACAAGATCGGTTCCTAACAGAACCTATTGTATCTATTTTTAACAGGACAAGGCTCCTAATAGAGAGAACTTCCAAAGAGTTCAACAACAAGCTTGTGGGTATTCATCCCCACCGTGGTTTTTCCCAATTGGGTTTCCACATGAAAAAAATGTGTGTCATGTGTGATGCTTTTACCTTGTGATGTTTTGTTATTACCTATTAAGCATATGATGGTTCTGTGTTTTATGCCTGTCAATAAGACATGTTGAACTAGCTGTTGTGAAGATATGATGATAGATTACCTATTCATACATAAGGGTGAAATGGTAGTGTAGTTCTGAGTTGAGTGGAAAGCTAAGTGAGTAACCAGTTTATGATTTTTTTAGTTGTTCTAGGTTTTACTGGTTGCACTCTGTTTCAAACTGGTGTCACTGTTTGCCAATCATTTGGAGTAATTATTGTTGAACTAGTGTAGGACTGTATTTTGTCTGTACTGATTCACCCCCCCTCTGAGTACCGGTTTGGTACTATTTTCTCATCATTGAGTTATCACACGTTTCATCCCAAAATCTAACCTTTTTCCCATTATGAACAATCCAAGAAAGATGTGGCAAGATAACATTCTGACATTTGTAAATAAAATTCCACATAACCAAACCTAAAGGTAGATTTGATATCTAAAAGACATACTCCCTAGGTCTATTATTCAAGTATTTTGCAAACATTATTTGTGCCCAGAAAGAATCAGATTTCTCATACAACTTCCAGACCAATTTAGCTCCCAGAGCCAGATTCTATTTATACAAATTTCTAATTCCTGTACCTCCCTGTTCGTTGGGCAGACAGACTTTATCCCAAGCTACCAAGGGTAGTTTATTCTTCCCATTTTTATTACTAATCCAGAGAAAGGACCTAAGAATGTCATGTAGACTTACTAACACCGATTTAGGTGTGCTTACTATTGACATAAGATAAATAGGAACCGAATTCAACATAGATTTAATCAGTACAAGTTTTCCTACAAGGCTTAACCATTTATGGCTCCAGGATAAAATCCTCTTTGAGATGACTGAAATGAGCTTTTCCCAAAAGGATAGATTATTTTTTTTAATGAAAAAAGGTATCCCTAGATACTTACAAAGAAGGATACTAGGATCAAAACCCCAAAAGGTCTGCAATCTCTGCTGAACTAATTGTGATGTGTCAAGGAAGAATATTTTTGACTTCTGAATATTGACTTTTTGGCCAGAAAAAGCTGCATACTTCTGGATAATCCCATTTATAGTATTAGCCTCCCTTAAGAAAGCTTGACCAAAAAGCAGAGTGTTATCTGCAAATAAACAATGTGAAATAGGAATAGGAACCCCATGGATCGCAATCCCCTTCCATAAACCTTTTGATTTTGCAGCCTTAATTGCCTAGCTAAAAGACTCTGCTAAAAGGATAAATAGGAAAGGGGACAGAGGATCCCCCTTCCTCAATCCTCTTGAAGAGGAGAGAAAACCACAAGGAGACCCATTAATTAAAACCAAAAATCTGGTAGTGGAAATAACAACCTTTATCCATTTGACCCAAGCCTTAGAGAAACCTAATTTGAGAAGAACACAAGCTAAAGCCTCCCACTCAACCCTATCATAGGCCTTCATCATATCCATTTGAAAATTATAGATGGGACCTTCTAAGTATGGATAGAATGCAGCATTACATGAGCCACAATGGCTCCCTTAGGTGTTTCCCTACCAGGAACAAACCCACCTTGCTCTAAGGAGATGATTTTGGGAAGAAGTTTTGCCAATTGAAGGGAAATTTCCTTAGTAAATATTTTATATAGAGTATTACATAAAGCAATAGGATGAAATCCAACAAAGGGCTTAGTGACTTCTTTCTTCAAGATAAGGGCAATCAAAGTGGTATTGAGTTCTTTTAACATTGACCTATTTCTCCTAGCCTCTTCAAGAGCCAAAAGGACATCTTTGCCCACAAAGTCTCAACACTTTTGGAAGAATAGAGTGGTAAACCCATCAGGCCCCAGAGCCTTGTCAGGATTCATATCAAAAATCACACATTTAACCTCTTCCAAAGAGAAAGGAGACATCGGCATCTTATTATCTTCCAAGGACACTATAGGGGGGATATCTGAAAGAAAATCATTCGATCCACATCAACCCTCACAGGTCAATAATGATTTAAAGAAATTAACTGCTTCTAATGAAATGTCTTATGATTTAGTAAGCAGCTTCCCATTGGGATCCTCTATGCAAGATATCCTATTTCTACTCCTTTTTAGCTTGGTGGAAGAGTGAAAAAACTTAGTATTTTTGTCCCCATCTGAAAGCCACACTTCCCTAGATTTTTGTCTCCAATAGGATTCTTCCCTAGCTAATACTTCCTCTAGTTCTGATTTTAAGGATTTTAATTCATCAAACACATGTGAAGCCATACCATGAGTAAGCACGTGCATGTTTAAACATTCCATCATATCTTGAATTCTTTGTTTTTCATGAAAAATATTCTTAAAATGTGAAGAATTCCACTCTCTGATATTTTTCTTCAAAAAACTAAGTTTCTTAACAATTTGAAACATTTGAGACCCTGGACAATAGGGGGAAGAGTCCCACCATACCCTTAGAAGGGGTAAAAATGAGGGGTCCCTGAACCATATAGGTTCAAATTCAAAAGTAGACTTAAAACTAGGAATACCCTCCAAGATAGTTAATGAGATTGGAAAATGAGCAGAACCTGACAAAGGCAAAATAGAGGAAAAAAACTCAAAATCTGATTGTAACTGAGATTCTGAGAGAGAAATGATCTAACCTCTCTGCTATTTGAGAAAAATCTCTCCTCATATTTGTCCAAGTGAAAACCCCATTTTGAAACTTACAATCAAAGAGGTCCATGTCAAGAATAAAATTCCCAAAACCAACCATAGTTTTCTTAGCTAGAAGAATGCCTCCTCTCTTTTCACTAGAATCTATTATTGCATTAAAATCTCCCCCTAATATGACTAAAGACCCCTACCCTAATGGAGAAGAAATCCTTTTTAAGTCACCCCATAACTTGCATTTAGCTTGAATCATAGAAGGAGCATAAACATTAAATAACCAAATCTTAACCTTAGAAACCTTGCTAAGAATCAAAAACAACATCCAGTTTGTAACCAAAGTTACTAACTGAACATCTATATTGAAGTTATTCCACAGTAGTGCTAGGCCTCCAGAAGCTCCAGTAGCTGGGTGAGATACAAAATTCCACCTTTTCAAAGATGAAAAAAGCACATCAGCAGAACCCTAAGATAATTTAGTCTCTTGCAACATAATTATATCACACTTAATTAAATCCATCTGGGATTTAATCAAGTGGTTCTTGTTAGGGGCATTTAAGCCCCTAACATTCCAAGAAATAACCTTCATCATCCTTGAGGGTAGGCCGAAGCTCCCCTCTTCTCAATAACCAAAGCTTTAGTACTATTACCAAAACAACTCTACAAATTTCTTTTAACAACCCCTGATCTAATCACAAGAGGACTAGACAATAAAGGATTCCCCTTTTTCTTTATCCCCTTTAAGGGATTTGAGGTAGATTTTTTAGGTCTTCCTAGGGAAAGAGTCTTTCTCTCCTAACCCATATCAAGAGAAAGGGACACAGTTTTTTGTACCCCTGCATCAATTTCTATTTGAGTCTGAGCTTTCTTAGGGGGTCTACCTCATCTAGGTGAACTAACTGGTGGAGTTAAAAGTAAAGAAGTTTGAATGATTGGCAAAGGCTTACTAGATTTTGGAGAAGCTAAGACATCTGTCATAACAGACCCTAAATCCTTAGAAGCCAGGAGCTCAAAAGGATTAGCTGTTAAATTAATAGGAAGCGAAGAATGAATCTTTCCTAAATTAGTATCAATTGAATCAATCACTCTATCAACAACTTCCCCTGTAGACTGAGGGGCATGCTTAATGAAAAAATCATTAACCTGTTCGACCAATTCTGTATCAGGCACAACCAGTCTCGACATCATATTACAATCCAAATTTACATCCTTATCACAAATATTTTGCCCTTGATGGGCAGGAGAAGAAACAAGATTTTGAATTTCAGAGATTAGAAATTGAATCCTATGGAGTTACAACATTTGGAACCTTAGGACTAGGTTGAATACCTATATCCTTCCTAGGAGGATCCGAAGGCTTGGTTTTTGAAGGCAAAACATTATCTTGATATAGAATTTGGTGCAACCCCAAATCGTTAATAGATTTCTGAGGATGAACAAAATCTCGGGATCCCCTATGGTGGGACTATGTGAGATTTTTCACTGAACATGAATCCTAGGAAATGTTCTAACATCATGGTTAGCCTCAGGTATATTCAATGTAGTCACACCCAAGTGATCCTTATGCAATGAAGAAAAAGTCTTGGGAACGGACTCAACCAGAGAACAATGTTTCTTGAAATCCATGAACAATGGTGCATCTAGAATAAGAGGGGATTGAAGAAGTTCATTATCCAACCGTTCAATATTCTGACACTAGATACCTTCCTGAGATTTGATATTACATGTACAAGGATACACACAATCTGTTTTAACCAAAACATATATTTTTACCAGAACCTCCCCCTCCAAAAAATCCATTCGATAAGTTATAAAAGAGCCAAACAAATTCCCAATTTGTTGCAAAATAGCAAGATCCATAAATTCAAAGGGGATCTTTGGTAACCCAAACCAGAATGGAATTAACTTCTTTTTTGACCAAGCAAGCACAAAGAAAGGCTTCCATTTTGACACAGACAAGAGGTGATTTCCAAACCAATGATGCTCTGAGCCCAAAACCTTAGCACAAATCAATGGTGAATCAAAGATAATAATGAAAGAAGATGCTAAAACTAACTAAAAATAATGCAAATTTTTCCAACATTTTTGCAATTTCATATAAAGCTTAGACAATCCAAATTGATCCCCCCAAACTTCCCCCAACATAGCATTTGAGTGCAAGCAATGCACTTTCTTGTCAACTAGGCTTCCTACAAAATCAATGTAAGGTATCGGCATCCAAACAAAAGGAGATTTAATGGGATCCAAAGCGATACTTACCATTTCCACAACTTTAGGGTTAGAGATTACCATGTTCTTCAAGTGCGTAGAATGTAAAGGGCCCATCATAGAAACCCTAGTTCCCATATTCGCAACCATTTCCTTCCTTGGAGAAGCAATTTTAGGGTTTCATATTACCGTATTCTTTGCTAAATGTGAAGTAGCTGTCAGAGAAACCCTAGCTCCTGGATGTCCAACCTAAATAGAAGAGCAAATATCACCATGAAGTTGAGATCTTTTTGTTCTCAAGATAAACTACTGATGAGGCCATAATCCCTGAGTGTGCAGATGATGGGAAGGCGATGAAGGAAACTAACATTGAGAGGAAAAACCCTATCTATGAAAGAAGCCCAGAAATTAATGTGAAACCAGACGATACAGACCCTTCCACCCAGCCTTGGTAATGTGCCAAGCTTCATCCTCCCATCGACCCTTGGTGAAAATCCACTGCGGGGTATGCGGCGGATCCTCCCAAGTGACATCCGCCCACGAACCCAAATGATGCTTATCCTCCATACCTGCAAAAAAAAAAAAAATATGTTATTAACTTTATTGTTTCCTAAGTGTTTTAATGTTCTCTCATATCTGCAGAAAGTTTAATGTGCTTTGGCCTTAACAATTATTTGTTTTGCAGAACTCTATTCTGTTTTTATTTTTTGTCGCATTTGCAGAAGGCTTACTACATTTTTTTATCCTACAAGTTTTTCTTTTTGTAGATTTCTGTTGCATTTTTATTTTCTGTTGCGTCCGCAAATAGTTTTTTGCGTTGTTTATCTTAACAATTTTTAGTTTTGCAGTTTTCTGTTGCATTTTTATTTTTTATCGCATCCACTGAAGGTTTTCTATGTTTTTTTATTCTAACAGTTTTTTATTTTTTAGATTTATGTTACGGTTTGATTTTTCGTCACATCCACAAAAGGTTTTCTGCATTTTTTATCCTAGCAATTTTTTGTTTCATCTATAAAAGGTTTTTTGCATATTTTATCCTAACAATTTTGTATTTTATAGATTTATTTTGTATTTTGATTTTTTGTCATGCATAAAGGATTTTTTCTATGTTTTTTATCTTAACAATTTTCTATTTTGCAGATCTCTATTGTGTTTTTATTTTCTAGTGCACTCACAGAAGGTTTTGTGCATTTTTTATCCTAACAATTTTTTGTTTTGTAGATCTTTGTTGCATTTTCATTTTTTTATCGCGTTCGCAGAAGGTTTAAAATAATTTTGGTCATAATAATTTTTTGTTTAGAAAATCTCTGTTGCATTTTTATTTTTTGTCACATCCGTAGAAGGTTTTGTGCATTTTTTTTTATCCTAACAATGTTTTGGTGCATTTTTTTTTCATGTCTGCAGAAGGTGTTATATGCTCTTGATCTTAACAGTTTTCTATTTTGCAGATCTTTGTTGCATTCTTATTTTCTATCACATATGCAGACGTTTTTTACATTTTTGATCCTAACAATTTTTGGTTTTGCAGATCTTTGTTGCTTTTTTTTTTTGTGTCAAATCCACAAAAGGTTTTCTGCACTTTTGCGCCTAATAATTTTTTATTTTGTTGATCTCTGTTGCGTTTTTTATTTTTTGTCACATTCATAGAAGGTTTTCTTCTTTTTTTGATCCTAACAGTTTTTTGTTTTGCAGATTTCTATTGCATTTTTATTTTGTCACATCTGCAGAAGCTTTTTTGTACTTTGATCCTAACATTTTTTTGTTTTGTAGATTTCTATTGTGTTTTTATTTTTTGTCACATTAGTAGAAGGTTTACTGCATTTTTTTATCTTACAAGTTTTTCTTTTTACAAATTTATGTTGCGTTTTTATTTTCGGTCATGTCCATAAAAGTTTTTGCGGTTTTTATCCTAACAGTTTTCTGTTTTGCAGATTTATGTTACGTTTTTGTTTTTTGTCACATCCACATAAGGTTTTTTATGTTTTTTATTTTAACAATTTTTTATTTTGCAAATTTCTGTTGCATTTTGATTTTCTATCGCATTCACTGAATGTTTTCTACATTTTTTATTCTAACAATTTTTTGTTTTATATATTTTTGTTGCTTTTTTATTTTTTGTCTCATCTATAATAAACTTTTTGCATTTTTGATGCTAACCATTTTTTCATTTTATAGATTTCTTTTGCATTTTGATTTTCTGTCACACATGTAGGAGGTTTTTTGTGTTTTTTATCCTAACAATTTTCTATTTTGTAGATCTCTATTGTATTTTTAATTTTCTATCGCATTCATAAAAAGTTTTCTCTTTTTATTATCCTAACAATTTTTTGTTTTGCAGATCTCTGTTGTGTTTTTATTTTTTGTCGCATTCACAGAAGGTTTTCAATGCTTTTGGTCCTAATAGGTTTTTGTTTAGCAGAAATCTATTGTGTTTTTATTTTTTATTGCATCTACAAAAGGTTTTCTAAATTTTTTAATCCTAACAGTTTTTGTTGTGTTTTTATTTTTTTTCATGTTTGCAAAAGGTGTTATGTATTCTTGATCTTAACAGTTTTCTTCTTTATAGATCTCTGATACATTTTTATTTTCTATCACATTCTTAGAAGGTTTTCTGCATTTTTTATCCTAATAGTTTTTAGTTTTGCAGATCTCTGTTGCATTTTTATTTCCTGTCACATCCACAAAATGTTTTCTACAATTTTGGTCCTAATAGTTTTTTGTTTTATAGATCTTTGTTGCATTTTTTATTTTTTGTCACATTTGCAGAAGGTTTTTTGCATTTTTTTATCTTAATAGTTTTTTGTTTTGAAGATTTCCATTGCGTTTTTTTTTTCTATCACATCCATAGAAGGTTTTTTATGCTTTGGTCCTAACAATTTTTGGTTTTACAGATATTTGTTGCATTTTTAATTTTTTGTCGCATTTGTAGAAGGGGTAAGTGCACAAAGATGGTGGTAAAAAAGGGGGGTATAAGTGGAAACTTTTTTTCTTTTTTTCTTTTTTTTTGAAATCAAGTGAACCTAAACTTGGAGGCAAAATTTGAAAGTCATCCACTCAAGATATGAAGATAATCAAACAACAAATATTATAGTACTCTGAATCTAATTTCAAAAATACTAAACTTTTTGAAAATTGGAGAAGATTAAGAGGGTCAAATCCTTCACGCATAAAATATTAATCCATAGTTTTTTTTGAAAAATATAACATAGTGTTTGACGTGTGCAATCAAAAAGTCATAGTTAGATTTAATATTTTGACAAATCCTTTGGCAAAAATATAATTAAGAGTTAGCACTAGAAGATGTGTACTTTTTTGTAATTTTTTGTTGAGTATTATTTTTTATGATTTTTCCAATCGAGCACATCCTGAAAATTAGGTACTTGTTCATGAGCGAAGCATAAGTTGCACTAAACAAATCAAAAATACATTTTTTTTTTTAAATTGTAAAGAATCAAGTGCACTACAATAATATATAAATTTTTTTAAATTTGGATAAGTATATCAAAAGTTTTTTAAAAAATGGTGCACCTATGTCTATGAGAACTATGGAGACACTGATAAAAGAAATTCAATAATAATATGTTGTTGTTCAAATTGAAAAAAAATTATATGGTTAGAAAGCTCAGAAGATGGGTGAATATATATACATACATACATACATATATATATATATATATATATATATCTATATATATATATATATATATATATATATATATATATATATATATATATATACATAACATTGGTTTGTGTACACAATGGACTGAATCAATTCTAGCCAATCTTGCAACTTTGCATTGCATGCAATTGATGGTTTTTGCAGCAGGCGAAAAAATTTGACCAATTGAAAATAGCTCTAAGTTATAAAAAAATGAGATAGGCCATTGTAGAGGAGCCTCACGTGACCCCACGAGCTCAAATGAATTGACCATATGTGTTCTAGATTTGAGGAAACACTCCGTCAAATTTTGACAATTTTTTGGACTCATGACACTTGAGAGATCACTCCAGTACGATATGACTCTCGACATTTTGATGCTTTGGGATGCACGACAAGGGAATTCCTAGTGTAAAACTACCCACCCAAATGTGCTTTTAATATCTATTTATGCACATGATGAACCAAATCAATTCTAGCCAATCTTGCAACTTTGCATTGCATGCAATTGACAGTTTTTGCAATAGGCTAAAAAATGCTACCAATTGAAAATGACTCTGAGTCATAAAAAACCAAGATAGGCCATTGTAAAGGAGCCTCACATGACCCCACAGATTCAAACGTATCGACCATATGTGTCTTATATTTGAGAAAATAGTCCGTCAAATTTTGACAATTTTTTGGACTTATGACACTTGAGAGATTGTCCCAGTACGGTATGACTTTAGACATTCTGCTACTTTGGGATGCACAACAGGGGCATTCCTAGGATAAAAATACCCACTCGCATGTTCTTGTGATGTTGGTTTGTGTACACAACAAATCGAATCAATTCTAGCTAATCTTGCAACTTTGCATTGCATGCAACTGACAGTTTTTGCAGCAGGTGAAAAAATGTTACCAATTGAAAATGGCTCTGATTCATCAAAAACTAAGATAGGCCATTATAAAGGAGTCTCACTTGACCCCATGGGTTCAAAAAGATTGACCATATATGTCCTAGATTTGAAGAAATAGTCTGTCAAATTTTGACATTTTTTTAGACTCAGGGCACTTGAGAGATTGCCCCAATATGGTATGACTCTTGACATTCTAGCACTTTGGGATGCATGACATGGGAATGCCTAGCATAAAATTTCCCACCCAGACACACTCGCAATGTTGATTTTTGCACACGATGAACCGAATCAATTCTAGTCAATCTTGCAACTTTGCATTGCATACAACTGATGATTTTTGGAGCAAGCAAAAAAATACTACCAATTGAAAATGGCTTTGAGTTGTCAGAAACTGAGATAGGCTATTGTAGAGGAGTGTCACATAACCCTATGGGCTCAAATGGATCCACCATATGTGTCCTAGATTTGAAGAAATAGTCCATCAAATTTTGATAATTTATTGGACTCAAGGCACTTGAGAGATCGCACCGGTATGGTATGACTCTTGACATTTTGATGCTTTGGGATGCACGACAGAGGCATGCCTAGTGTAAAATTGCCCACCTGGACGTGTAAAATTAACAACATAACTATGTATTTAACTATAATTCCTTTACAATTGAAATGTAGATTACCTCAACGGCTGATCTAGGAGCTAATGTCTTTGCTCTCCTCTCCTTGTCACTCTTAGGATTTTTCTTGAAGACATACTTAAATGGATCCACGTTATGGCCATATCGTGAAGGGGTCTATTATAGATTTAATGTATGAACATAAATATATCAAAAACACTTAAAAGCTATAATATAGAAAACAATGATGTACCTATGCCTGAGATGCTTCTCCAATGGACTGAGGATGACTCACAATCGATGGAGAAGTTATCGCTATTACCTATACAAAAAATGTTTAAAGATTAAATAAAATTAATATAATGATAATTATTTTAGGTTAAAAACAATTAATTTTACATATCAAACAAAAGTGTATCGGATCCTGAGATGCTTCTCTAGTGCACAGAGGAGGGTTCGCCATTGATGAAATAGGCATGGATATTTCCTGTATGAAAAAACTATGATTATAATATATCACAAGTTCACATGTAAGCATGCATATAATCATGAAATCAAGAAAATAAAGTAGAGATACATACCTCCAACCTCTCTTGATCCATGGGAGAATCAGGTGCATTCAACAAATTCATATAGCTCAACGACCGTTGTACATCTAAAATAGACAAAAAAACACTAATCAATCTAAAAAAATCAACTAATAATTATTTCAACATTTTAAAATAATTGTTCAACTAAAAATGTGTTCAATTACCTTCTTCCCATATTTTGGCATCTTCGAGAAATTATTTTTCTTAGGATGAGCCCTAAACGCGAAGGGGGTGCCCTAAAAAAACAAAATTAATATGAGATATTAGTACAGATAATAAATTAAACATAATTTTAAAAATCTAAAATGAAATGACTTGCATATTCCATCAAAACAATACATAAAAAGGGTTGTACAAATTATGATACCGTATAGCCTTATAGGCCAAAATCAATTACTGAGAGCGATGTCATCAATCTAGGACATTTGGTCCCCTGTCAACACCTACAAACCAAAAATTGGACCAAGAATTAAAGATAGTTAGTATATATTTTACTTTTTTGAATTCAAAGTGTACTATTCTATTTTAACATGTTACAAAATTTATATCTCAGGCATCAAAGTTGTAGCTATAGTAACTAGGGGAGGAGTATGGGATATCGCTGCTGCATCCTGAAATGCATATTATTTGTCTTAATTTAAATAGATGTATAAGTGAAAATCCATTTATGTAATTACAAATTTAAAGTGGTTGATAAATAAAATTCTATGAATTCAAATCAACACACCTATGTCGGTTACTCATTAGAAAACACCATGTCCATCAACTCATCTTTCAGTGCAAAATTGTCAATTGTGCAGGCTTGACATCTATTCCCACAAATCATGCATAGATGAGATGAGGATCCATCTATACTGGTTGCATCATCTATCCATGAGCATATCCCTGAGCAACTGACACACATATATTGGATGTGATCTTTGTCACCACCTAATGGCTCATCATCTAATACAATAGGGTGTGCTAACAACATCCCATGCTGAATGATGACACCAGTCAATGTTGTGGTCACCTAAAGAGTCTATAGCTCCATCGACTCTTTCAGCTCTACTAGGATAGCCTAATGCACCTTGCATTTGGAGCTATGGGGTGGCGACTCTCCACCAGTAATCGCCTACGGGCTCTAGGTCTATCTTAGGCAGAGCCACCACCTCTACCATGGAACTCTGTCATGTCAAAATAGTTTGGGTGCACATAGAGCACACTCTCACAATATACTTTTCTCAAAAAATATAATGGCACCTCATAATTATTACAAGGTGGATCATCAAAGACCATCCACCACCTCTGCCAAAAAAGATTCTTCATCTACACATTGGTACACCAATGTATGGGAAACATCTTTGCATTAAGAGGTAATGATGGACCAGTTTTGGGATCATTGAAAAGAGCACATATTTGTTGTTTACTAATATTTTTATTTTTTACTCGTATGATAGCCCATCGACATAGAATTGACAACACCTATCCCTAAAGCTTTCCCATTTTGTAATTTACGTGGAAACAACTATGACACCACTAGCTAATGTTTCTAGGCTAGTGGCGAGGGATTGATGATGCTCAAGTTCGAATGTTTTCAATTTAACAATCAGTCTATTGATTTTAAACGTATTTTGTCCTAACTGATTAATTAATTGCTCTTGTGTTTCAGGTGTGTGGTCAAAAGGAGGAATTGGGGTTGGATCTTATGGGTTTTCAAGAGGTGCATTTGGTTGTTCTTGTTGTGGATTAGAAGAATATGGTTTTTGAAACAAAAAATGAAAAAACCTAACCAAAATTAATGAAATTAAATTTAAAATGTAAAACAAATTGAACAAATGGGAAAGAAAGACAAAAATAAACAAAAACTAACCTAGACAAAAATTTTAAAAAAACAAAGTAAAAACATGCTATTCATGAGAAAATAAGATCGTTTTTTTTTTAACTTTTTTTGATAGGCACCGCATATGTGGTTCTCTTGGGATTATTAGCGCGTAGGCACTCATTTTCCTATAACTAGTATGTACGGGCTCATTTTCCTAAAAGCAACACATGCGCACTGCCTTCTTTAGGCTCGGGAACAACAAACCTAAGCGCAGACGCAGTGAATTCAAATTTTAGAACCGCGTACATGCTGCTTGTTTTTTCATTTTTTTTTTAGGTGGTGTCAACTTTTCTGACCACCATCTTTGTGCACATACCCGAAGGTTTACTGCATTTTTTTATCTTACAAGTTTTCTTTTTGTAGATTTCTATTGCATTTTTATTTTCTCTCGCGTCCACAAAAGCTTTTCTGCATTTTTAATCCTAACAGTTTTTTGTTTTACAGATTCATGTTGCGTTTTTATTTTTTGTCTCATCCACATAAGGTTTTTTGTGTTTTTAATTCTAATTTTTTTTTTTGTTTACAGATTTCTATTGCATTTTGATTTTCTATCACATTCGCAGAACGTTTTCTGCATTTTTTATCCTAACATTTTTTTGTTTTATAGGTTTTTGTTGCATTTTTATTTTCTGTCTCATCTATAAAAGGTTATTTGCATTTTTAATCCTAACCATTTTTCATTTTATAGATTTATTTTGTGTTTTGATTTTCTATCATGCATGGAAGAGTTTTTCTGTGTTTTTTATCCTATCAATTTTCTATTTTGCAGATTTCTATTGTGTTTTTATTTTCAATTGCATTCACAGAAGTTTTTCTGCATTTTTTATCTTAACAGTTTTTTGTTTTGCAGATCTCTGTTATGTTTTTATTTTTTGTTGCATTCATAGAAGTTTTTCAATGCTTTTTGTCCTAAAAGTTTTTTTTTTAGTAGATCTCTGTTGCATTTTTTTTTTGTCATGTCCGTAGAAGGTTTTTTGCATTTTTTTATCCTAACAGTTTTCTATTGCGTTTTTATTTTTTTTCATGTCCGCAGAAGGTGTTATGTTTTCTTGATCTTAATAGTTTTTTATTTTGGAGAGCTCCATTGTGTTCTTATTTTCTATCACATCTGTAGAAGGTTTTCTGCATTTTTTATCCTAATAGTTTTTAGTTTTGCAGATCTCTATTGCATTTTTATTTTTAGTCGCATCCACAAAAATTTTTTTGCACTTTTGGTCCTAATAGTTTTTTGTTTTGTAGATCTCTATTGCATTTTTTTTTTTTTTTTGTCACATTCGCATAAGGTTTTCTACATTTTTTTTTTATTCTAAGAGTTTTTCATTTTGCAGATTTTCATTGCATTTTTATTTTATGTTGTATCTACAGATGGTTTTCTGTGCTCTAACCCTCACATTTTTTTGTTTTGTAAATCTCTATTGTGTGTTTATTTTTCATCACATTAGCAGAAGGTTTACTGCATTTTTTTATCCTACAAGTTTTCTTTTTGCAAATTTGTATTGCATTTTTATTTTCTATCGCGTTCGCAAAAGGTTTTTGGCATACTTTATCCTACCAATTTTATGTTTTACAGATTTCTATTATGTTTTTATTTTCTATCGCATCCACTTAAGGTTTTCTATTTTTTTTATTCTAAGAGTTTTTTATTTTTAAAATTTCTGTTGCATTTTGATTTTTTGTCGCATCCGTAGAAGGTTTTCTACATTTTTTATCCTAACAATTTTTTGTTTTATAATTTTTGTTGCATTTTTCTTTTCTATTTCATCTATAAAAAGTTTTTTGCGTTTTTTATCCTAATAATTTTCCATTTTATAGATTTATTCTACGTTTAGATTTTTTATCGTGCATGCAGGAGTTTTTTTGTGTTTTTTATCCTAACAATTTTCTATTTTGCAGATATCTATTTTTTTTAATTTTCTATTGCATTCACATAAGGTTTTTTGTATTTTTTATCCTAACCATTTTTTGTTTTGTAGATCTCTGTTGCATTTTTATTTTTTTTCACATTCGCAGAACGTTTTCAATACTTTTGGTCCTTAAAGTTTTTTGTTTAGCAAATTTCTGTTACATTTTTATTTTTTGTCGCACCTGCAGAAGGTTTTCTACATTTTTTATCCTAATAGTTTTCTATTGCGTTTTTTATTTTTTTGTCATGTTTGCAAAAGGTATTATGTGTTCTTGATCCTAATAGTTTTTTGCTTTCTAGATCTCTATTAGGTTTTTATTTTCTATCACATCTGCAGAAGGTTTTCAGCATTTTTTATCCTAATAATTTTTTAGTTTTGTAGATCTTTGTTGCATTTTTATTTTCTGTCGCATGCACAACAAGTTTTCTGCACTTTTGGTCCTAATAGTTTTTTGTTTTGTAGAGTTTTGTTGCATTTTTTTAATTTTTTGTCACATTCGCATAAGGTTTTCTACATTTTTTTATCATAGCAGTTTTTTGTTTTACATATTTTCATTGCATTTTTATTTTATGTCGCATCCGTAGAAGGTTTTTTGTGCTTTGGACCTAACAATTTTTTGTCTTACAAGTTTTTTTTTTGCAAATTTATGTTGTGTTTTTATTTTCTATCAGGTCCGCAAAAGGTTTTCTATGTTTTTTATCTGAACAGTTTTTTATTTTGTAGATCTCTATTGCATTTTTATATTTTGTCACATTGACAGAAAGTTTACTACATTTTTTTATCCTACAAGTTTTCTTTTTGTAAATTTATGTTGCATTTTGATTTTCTGTCGCATCTGTAGAAGGTTTTCTACATTTTTTATAGTAACAATTTTTTGTTTTATAGATGTTTGTTGCATTTTTATTTTTTATCTCATCTATAAAAGGTTTTTTGCAGTTTTGATCCTAACAATTTTTCATTTTATAGAAATCTTTTGCATTTTGATTTTCTATTGTGCATGCAAGAGGTTTTATGTGTTTTTTATCCTAACAATTTTTTATTTTGCAGATCTCTATTGTGTTTTCATTTTCTATTGCATTCACAGAAGGTTTTCTGTGTTTTTTATCCTAACAATTTTTTGTTTTGTAGATTTCTTTTGCATTTTAATTTTTTGTCGCATTTCTAGAAGGTTTTCAATGCTTTTGGTCCTAACAATTTTTTTTTTAGCAGATCTTTGTTGCATTTTTTTTTGTCATGTCCGCAGAAGGTTTTCTGTATTTTTTAATCCTAATAGTTTTCTATTGTATTTTTATTTTTTTATTCATGTCTGCAAAACGTGTTATGTGTTCTTGATCCTAACAGTTTTTTGTTTTGCGGATCTTGGTTACATTTTTATTTTCTATCACATCTGTAGAAGGTTTTCTACATTTTTTATCCTAATAGTTTTTAGCTTTGCATATCTTTGTTGCATTTTTATAATCTTTTGCATCCACAAAAGGTTTTTTACATATTTTGGTCCTAATAGTTTTTTGTTTTGTAGATCTAAGTTGCTTTTTTATTTTTGTCACATTCGCAAAATGTTTTCAGCATTTTTTTATCGTAAGAGTTTTTTATTTTACAGATTTCTATTGCGTTTTTATTTTCTCTCGCATCTGTAGAAGGTTTTATATGCTTTGGTCTTAACAATTTTTTTGTTTTGTAGATCTCTGTTGCATTTTAAATTATTTTCACATTCATAGAAGGTTTACTGCATTTTTTTATCCTATAAGTTTTCTTTCTGCAAATTTTTGTTGCATTTTAATTTTTTGTCACATTCACATAAGGTTTTCTACATTTTTTATCATAACAATTTTCTGTTTTGCAGATTTCTGTTGCATTTTTATTGTCGGTCGCATCCACTAAAGGTTTTATATGTTGCATTTTGATTTTTTGTCACATCTGGGGAAGATTTTCTATCACATCTGGGGAAGATTTTCTACATTTTTTATCCTAACATTTTTTTTATAGATTTTTGTCGCATTTTTATTTTCTATCTCATCTATAAAAGGTTTTTTGCATTTTTTATTTAAATAATTTTTGGTTTTAAAGATTTCTTTTGCGGTTTGATTTTCTGTAGCGCATGTAGGGAGGTTTTCTGTGTTTTTTATCCTAAATTTTTTTCTATTTTGCAGATCTCTATTGTATTTTTATTTTCTATTGCATTCACAGAAGGTTTTCTACATTTTTTATCCTAAAAGTTTTTTGTTTTTTAGATTTCTGTTGCATTTTTTTTTTTTTTGTCACATTCACAGAAGATTTTCGATGCTTTCGGTCCTAATAGTTTTTTGTTTAGCAGATCTCTCTTGCATTTTTATTTTTCTTTGCGTTCGCATAAGGGTTTCTGCATTTTTTTATTCTAAGAGTTTTCTGTTGTTTTTTTTCATTTTTTGTCATGTGTGTAGAAGGCGTAATGTGTTCTTGATCCTAACATTTTTCTTCTTTGTAGATCTTTGTTGCATTTTTATTTTCTATCACTTCTACAAAAGGTTTTCTTCATTTTCCATCCTAATAATTTTTAGTTTTGCAGATCTCTATTGCATTTTTATTTTCTATCGCATCCACAAAAGGTTTTCTGCACTTTTGGTCATAATAGTTTTTTTTTGGTAGATCTATGTTGCATTTTTTTTTATGTCACATTCACAAAAAGTTTTTTACATTTTATTATCCTACCAGTTTTTTGTTTTGCAGATTTCCATTACGTTTTTATTTTCTGTCGCATCTGCAGAAGGTTTTTTGTACTTTGGTCCTAATAATTTTTTGTTTTGCAGATATTTGTTACATTTTTTATTTTTTGTCACATTCGTAGAAGGTTTACTACATTTTTTTATCCTACAAGTTTTATTTTTGCAGATTTTTGTTGTATTTTTATTTTTTGTCGCATCCGCAAAAGGTTTTCTGTATTTTTTTATCCTAACAATTTTTTGTTTTTGATTTCTATTGCATTCTTATTTTTTGTTGCATCCACATAAGGTTTTCTATGTTTTTTATTCTAACAATTTTTTATTCTTTGGATTTTTTTTGTGTTTTTATTTTGTATCACATTTGTAGAAGGTTTTCTGCATTTTTTATCCTAATAATTTTTTGTGTTATAGATTTTTGTTGCATTTTTATTTTTTGTCCCATCTATAGAAGGCTTTTTGCAGTTTTGATCCTAACAATTTTTTCATTTTATAGATTTCTTTTACATTTTGATTTTCTCTTGCGCATGCAGGAGGTTTTGTGTGTTTTTTACCCTAACAATTTTCTTTTTTGCAAATTTCTATTGTGGTTTTAATTTTCTATCACATTCATAGAAGGTTATCAACATTTTTGATCCTAATAGTTTTTTGTTTTGTAGATTTCTGTTGCGTTTTTATTTTTTGTCGCATTTACAGAAGGTTTTCAATGCTTTTGGTCCTAACAGTTTTTTGTTTAGCAAATCTCTGTTGTCTTTTTATTTTTTGTTGCTTCCACAGAAGGTTTTCTGCATTTTTTTATCCCAACAGTTTTGTGTTGTGTTTTTATTTTTTGTCGCTTCCGCAGAAGGTTTTCTGCATTATTTTATGCTAACATTTTTGTGTTGCATTTTTATTTTTTGTCATGTCTGCATAAGGTTTTATGTTTTCTTGATACTAACAATTTTTTGCTTTGCAGATGTCTGATGCATTTCAATTTTCTATCAAATCTACAGAAGGTTTTCTGTATTTTTTATCTTAATAGTTTTTAGTTTTGCATATCTTTGTTGCATTTTTTATTTTTTGTCGCATCCACAAAAGGTTTTTTGCACTTTTGGTCATAAATTTTTTTTTGTTTTGTAGATCTTTGTTGCATTTTTATTTTTTTTTACATTCACAGAAGCCTTTCTGCATCTTTTTATCCTAACAGTTTTTTGTTTTGTAGATCTCTGTTGCGTTTTTATTTTTTGTCGCATTTGCAAAAGGTTTTCAATGCTTTTGGTCCTAACAGTTTTTTGTTTAGCAGATCTCTGTTATATTTTTATTTTTTGTTGCTTCCGCAGAAGGTTTTTTGCATTTTTTTATCCCAACAGTTTTGTGTTGTGTTTTTATTTTTTGTCGCTTCCGCAAAAGGTTTTCTGCATTATTTTATGCTAACGGTTTTATGTTGCATTTTTATTTTTTGTCATGTCTGCATAAGGTTTTATGTGTTCTTGATACTAACAGTTTTTTGCTTTGCAAATGTCTGATGCATTTTTATTTTCTATCAAATCTACAGAAGGTTTTCTGTATTTTTTATCTTAATAGTTTTTAGTTTTACAGATCTTTGTTGCATTTTTTATTTTTTGTCGCATCCACAAAAAGTTTTTTGCACTTTTGGTTATAATATTTTTTTGTTTTGTAGATCTTTGTTGCATTTTTTTTTTTTTTACATTCATAGAAGCCTTTCTGTATCTTTTTATCCTAACAGTTTTTTGTTTTGTAGATCTCTGTTACGTTTTTATTTTTTGTCTCATTTCCAGAAGGTTTTCAATGTTTTTGGTTCCAACAGTTTTTTGTTTAGCAGATTTATGTTTTGTTATTATTTTTTGTTGCTTCCACAGAAGGTTTTCTGTATTTTTTTATCCCAATAGTTTTGTGTTGTGTTTTTATTTTTTGTCGCTTCTGTAGAAGGTTTTCTGCATTATTTTATGCTAACAGTTTTGTGTTGCATTTTTATTTTTTGTCATGTCTGCATAAGGTTTTATGTTTTCTTGATACTAACAGTTTTTTGCTTTGCAGATGTTTGATGCATTTCAATTTTCTATCAAATCTACAGAAGGTTTTCTGTATTTTTTATCTTAATAGTTTTTAGTTTTGCAGATCTTTGTTGCATTTTTTATTTTTTGTCGAATCCACAAAATGTTTTTTGCACTTTTGGTCATAATATTCTTTTGTTTTGTAGATCTTTGTTGCATTTTTTTTTTTTTTACATTCACAGAAGCTTTTCTGCATCTTTTTATCCTAACAGTTTTTTGTTTTGTAGATCTCTGTTGCGTTTTTATTTTTTGTCGCATTTGCAGAAGGTTTTTAGTGCTTTTGGTCCTAATAGTTTTTTGTTTAGCAGATCTCTATTGTGTTTTTATTTTTTGTTGCTTCCACAGAAGGCTTTCTGCATTTTTTTATCCCAACAGTTTTGTGTTGTATTTTTATTTTTTGTCGCTTCCACGGAAGGTTTTTTGCATTATTTTATGCTAACAGTTTTGTGTTGCATTTTTATTTTTTGTCATGTCTGCATAAGGTTTTATGTGTTCTTGATACTAACAGTTTTTTGCTTCGCAAATGTCTGATGCATTTTTATTTTCTATCAAATCTACAGAAGGTTTTCTGTATTTTTTATCTTAATAGTTTTTAGTTTTGCAGATCTTTGTTGCATTTTTTATTTTTTGTCGCATCCACAAAAGATTTTTTGCACTTTTGGTCATAATATTTTTTTATTTTGTAGATCTTTGTTGCATTTTTATTTTTTTTTACATTCACAGAAGCCTTTCTGCATCTTTTTATCCTAACAGTTTTTTGTTTTGTAGATTTCTATTTCTTTTTCATTTTTTGTCACATCCGCATAAGGTTTTTTGTGCTTCGGTCCTAACAATTTTTTGTTTTGCAGATCTTTGTTGCATTTTTATATTTTGTCGCATTCATAGAAGGTTTACTGTATTTTTTAATCCTACAAGTTTTCTTTTTGCAGATTTCTGTTGCATTTTGATTTTTTGTCGCATCCACAGAAAGTTTTCTACATTTTTTACCCTAACAATTTTTGTTTTATAGATTTTTGTTGTATTTTATATTTTATGTCTCATCTATAAAAAGTTTTTTGCATTTTTTATCCTAATTTTTTTTTATTTTATAGATTTCTTTTGCTTTTCAATTTTTTGTCGTGCATGCAGGAGGTTTTTTTGCATTTTTTATCCTAACTATTTTCTATTTTTCAGATATTTATTGTGTTTTTATTTTTTATCACATTCACAAAAGGTTTTGTTGCATTTTTTATCCTAACAGTTTTTTGTTTTGTAGATCTTTATAGTGTTTTTTTTTGTCGCATTCGTAGAAGGTTCTCAAAGCTTTTGGTCCTAATAATTTTTTATTTAGCAGATCTCTGTTACATTTTTATTTTTTGTCACGTTTGCAAAATGTTTCCTATATTTTTTATGCTAATAATTTTTTGTTGCATTTTTTTTTTTTTTTGTGTCTGCAGAAGGTGTTATGTGTTCTTGATCCTGATAGATTTCTACCTTGTAGATCTCTATTGTATTTTTATTTTATATTGCATCTACAAAAGGTTTTCTACATTTTTGATCCTAATAGTTTTTGGTTTTGTAGATCTCTGTTGCATTTTTATTTTCTGATGCATCCATAAAAGGTTTTCTACACTTTTGGTCATAATTTTTTTTTTGTAGATCTTTGTTGCATTTTTTAATTTTTTGTCACATTAGCAGAAGGTTTTCTACATTTTTTTATCGTAACAGTTTTTTTGTTTTGTAGATTTTCATTGTGTTTTTTCTTCTGTCGATCTGTAGAATGTTTTATGTGCTTTTGTCCTAACAATTTTTGTTTTGTAGATCTTTATTGCATTTTTATTTTTTGTCACATTCATAGAAGGTTTACTGCATTTTTTTATCCTACAAGTTTTCTTTTTGTAGACTTTTGTTGCATTTTTTATTTTCTATCACTTCTGGAAAAGGTTTATACATTTTTTATCCTACCAGTTTTCAGTTTTGTAGATTTCTATTGCGTTATTTTTTTGTCACATCCACATAAGTTTTTCTATATTTTTTATTCTAACAGTTTTTTATTTTTAATATTTTTGTTACATTTTGATTTTCTATTGCATCCACAAAAGGTTTTCTGCTTTTTTTATTCTAACAATTTTTTGTTTTATAGATTTTTGTTGCATTTTTATTTTCTGTCTCATCTATAAAAGGCTTCTTGCATTTTTTATCCTAGCAACTTTTCATTTTATAGATTTCTTTTGCATTTTGATTTTCTGTCGTGCATGTAGAATTTTTTCTACATTTTTTATCCTAACAGTTTTTTGTTTTGCAGTTTTTTGTTGTCTTTTTATTTTTTGTCATGTCCATAAAAGGTTTTTTTGTTTTTTTTATGTTTTGTATATTTCTATCATGTTTTATTTTCTCTCTTGTATATTTTTTGAAAATTGAGGCTTCTAAAAAAAATGTATTGTTGAAGGTCTCTTTTTTCACATTTGGATTTGGATTTTCTAAAATTAACCTAACGAGTGTGCTTGCAGGTGGTGGTAAATTATCAAAAACTACTAATTATTTATTGCAGGGGTAATTTTAGTGTGTCTTCACATTTCAATTCCTAATTTAATTAGGCTCCAATATTTTCATTAATCTTTTTCTTTGTTTGTTGAAGGTTAATTGACTTTTTTTGAAGTGTCTTGTGCCTCTTGGCATGTTGGTGTTTAGATTAGAACCCTAAAGGTGATAGAAAAAGTATCCTCTCTCCTTGTCTTTCATTGAACCTTGCGTGTAAGAGAATTTGTTATTATCTTTTAGAAGGTCTGACTCCCATCTTGTGAGAGGGAATGGACCAAGCAGTAATGGGCTAGGGCCAATTCACCTCTCAACCATTATATAAAACATGTGGGGATGAAAGTCTTCACAATGGGTGCTAATTACCTACCTACACTGACTTCCCGAGTACATGTGCTCTACAAGAAGGAAGCCTCTCAAGGGAGAGAGTGTATATGGATGCCTGAAAGAGAGTCCCGTACTAGACACTTTTTATTTTAGAGGCCAAAATTCTTACATTTGATGGTTCAAGGTGAGTGGATCATACCCCGTAGATGC
This sequence comes from Cryptomeria japonica, assembly GCF_030272615.1. Taxonomy (NCBI): domain Eukaryota; kingdom Viridiplantae; phylum Streptophyta; class Pinopsida; order Cupressales; family Cupressaceae; genus Cryptomeria; species Cryptomeria japonica. The sequence continues at coordinate 651,826,572 of NC_081413.1, forward strand.
CCCTCATGTACCCTCTCAAGATGAGATAGGAATCCCTCATTTGATCTTTGGTTTTTTAAGGTAAGAGAATCTGGTATGCCTAAGAAGTGAGTGTCATGGTGGGGGAGCATGTGCTACCAAAATCTCTAGTTGTTCGCTTGTTTGAGGTATTTCTATGTTGTGGGGGCCCTATTGAATGGTTTCCTTTCAGCCTAGGATTGTGCATATTTTTAAGTGTCTTTGAACATAACAAAAAAATGACAAAACACCTTCAGACATTATGTCTTCATTATTTGTCATGTTTTCTTGCCACAAGATATTTAACACTAAGATCTAGTCACATTGAACAATTGCAAAAATTTAAGATAGATTACAAAATTTTGTGAGAAACTATGTCTATGTGGGCTAATTCTATGTCTATGAACTCACGACGTGTCTGTGTTCTGAGATCAAAATAGCTTCCAAGGTAGCTTCCTTTAGGGCTTCATTTTTTATCAATTGATCTTTATGATGACCTTGTCACACATTTTCAGTCATTTCCAATCATCATTTGTAGTGCTCATACATGCCTTCCAAGCTAGAGTCAAAAGATTGCTTTGTTGTCTTGATCATATCTTGCAAACACACTACAACATATTACTAGGAGGTTCCTGCATTAGATCTATCATCTTAGGGTCTGACTTGATCCTGTTTAGTCAAGGCTAGCTTACCTCATCAAGAGATGTTATACTAATCATTATAAACAAGATATAAAATAAATAAAATAAGAATCATACATGCATAAATATACACATTACACAAGATATATATGGGGAAAACCCTTTCGAGTAAAAAACCCCATAAAGCATCATTTTATTAAAACACTTACAAATATAATCTATCATAAAATAGACTTGAACCTATGGATACTCCTCCAATACTTCCACATGGCTAATAATACTCTTGTGCACAGTGATACAACTCACCATAAAGCTCCAAATTCACACACCTCTGAAATAAGAGAGAACTTCCTTAAATATAGGTGGAAGGGTGGCTTCACTAGTCACACCTTTTCAATAACCCCCATTCATAAATAATCAATAATCTAATAGTTAATAGATTATAATTATTTCAAATGGGATATGCTTATAAAGCATATAATATATAAGGTTTTATATCCTTCTATTAGAAAATTATATATAAATGTTATAGGGATGTGATCCCTAATAACATTATGTTCTAACACTCCCCCTTAATGTTAATATGGGATCACATGTCAATTTCTATAAAAGAAAAAATGAAGCACCCCAGTAACGTAGGTCTTCTTTGATAGTGATCAACAAGGACACAAATATATGCCAACATAATTTATAATCCTAGTGTTTTAAAAATGATGTTATGAGGTCTTAAAAAAATTATATTGGATTTGTGGTCTCCTCAAATCAACCTCTCTCCAGGTTCATTATATAGTTCCCATAGAAGTTAATACAATTCTTTTACAAGCAAAATATTTACAAGGAGAAGAATTTACAATATGCCCGTAGGACTTAAGCACAAATATGCCTATAGGACTTACTAATGCCTACCTGCAGTAATTAAAATAAAAAAAGGACTTACATGTGCCTATCTGCAAGCTTAAAGGACTTACTAATGCCTATATAGTTCTTATTTCATACCTATTAGGACATATGCACCTACCCGTAGGATTTAAAAACTAGGATTTTGCCTCTAGGTGGTGTCATTGACATGTACACTCCCCCTTGATGGCATCACCTAAGGCCAAACATTATTTGAATTTGGAGCATATAATTCCTAAAGGTCCTATACCTATTAGGTCTTACATATAGAATTTAGCCACTAGGTGGTATCATGTACACTCCCCTTTAATGGCATCACCTAAAACCAATCACTGCACAAAGAATTTCAAAGTGCTGGCTAAAATTCAATGTATAGCATGTGCCCATGATCTTCAAGGTGTCTTTATTATAGAATTATTTTACTTGAGTGAGGTATCTATGATCTTCAAGGTGCCTTTATTATAGAATGCATTCACTTGAGTGAGGTACCCATAATCTTCAAGGTTCATTTTGATCTTTAGAAATGATATTTTCTAGGAGTAAAGTAACTTCAAGTAAGATGGTACTTTTACATGTATCCAAATGGAACTCTTCCATAAATCTTCAAGGCCATATTGATTCTTTTGGAGCTACTTTCATATTTTTCTCATTTGATTCAAAGACACATAGAAGATAGTCTTCTTCTCAAAGTATTGCACCATCCATGTAATAGCACTTGCACCATATGTTTTGAAGGCATCACCTCACTATAGAAGAAACAATATAGTTAGTATCATAGTAATAAATTAAACTTGATTTTTGGTGCAAAGAAAGAACATAATATTATGCATTTTTCATTTGCTAAAGATCATATAATATTCCTCATAAATATAAAATATAGTCCAATGATTAGTAGCAAGGAGATCAACATATATTTTCATGAGAAAAGGAATGAATAATTAGTTGTCTTTTAAAAAATACAAAATAAATATGCTACTACATATAGTAATGATAAATAAAAAATTAGGCAACTAGTGAGCTATCTTTTCTAGGTTTTCTCCCCAAATAATTTATAAGGGTGATAGCCACCCATTATAAATATTATGATTGAAAAAAAATATCAAAAACAATAGATATCTTTGATCTCCAAAAAAAATGCTAATGATAAATTTTGAATTTACTTTTGAATCTTTAATAGCCTTTATATTTCATAGATAAATATTTTATGATGTATATATGGATAAATAGATTATCATTATGATAGTTTGATAGTAAAGCATTTGTTCATAAAATATACTACAAGTAGGAATATTATCAATATAATCCTCTTAAATATTATTTGGAGAGAAATTATGATGTTCCTTCCTTTTGTCTCACTTAGTGCATTTATGAGTACTTTGTAATGCAACTTAGAGCACTATTATACCAATTAATTTGGGAGGACAACTTGAAAATAGTAATTGGGACTAGATGCACCAAACTTATTATAACATTATATGGAAGGATCAACACCATCATTAGTTATGAGGTGTTTACTTCATTGTTACGTCTCATCAACAAGTTATTTACAAAAAGATAGCATAAAAAGGGGGGAAAAAAGGGATATGGCTATATCCACCCGTACTAAATGACTACAAAAAATATATTATAAAGCACCTTTATAAAGAAAATATGAAATATCAACACTTATAGTGGGTGATCTAAGGAAGTACAAGTCTACACCATCTCTTATAACATTATGGAAGCAACCCTCTTAAGGATATTCTTTTTCAGATACATGTATGTTCAATAATGTGTTTGACAAAACAACTTACATTAATCATAGACAATGAGATTTTTTTACATTGACCATTTTTAATGATAAGATTATTTTCATGTATGGGAGTGTACAAGTTTGTGTGTAATGGTTCTATAGGGGGGATTGCTTACATACACATGGATCTATGAAATTAATGACACTCCTATGCCAATAGTAGAAAGGCAGTGATTAACTTCTTTGAAAATCAACATGACACAACCCTTGATATTATTAAATTAAAATTGATACTAAATAGATGAATGTGCCCATGGAATGGTATTGTTTCCAAAATATCTTATAATAATGTGTGGAAGAAGAACCTCACATATTAAGTACTCCAATAAGACGATTTATGTTTCATTTTGACCTAGCATCATGGTTTAAAATAAAATAAAAAATGAAGATATATATTTTAAAAGGAGAGTTGTGAATATTTTGTGAAATAACTCTAGTATACAATGAGATGAAATTAGTGCAACTATATAATAAAATTATTAAAGATTTTGAATCACTTTGTAATGATTAGATGAAACAATGAATATGTCTATTAGAATGTATTTTTCTTAATAAATCATAAAAGGAGCCAATTCACAATACAAGTTATTTGAGAATCTACACATAGTTAAGCAAATAATGCATAGTCAAAAATAAATACAAATATTGATTTTAAACAACGAAAAAGATCAAGGAAGTTTACATATATATATATGATTATTTCACAACAATGCAAGGGTGACATAACACAAGGGCAATGTGGAAAGTATGGGACACACTTCTAAAGAGATTAATAAGTACATCTCATGTTGACATGGCAATTTGGAATCCTTTTTTCTTACTGTTCGTTTCACCTAAATTCTGCACACTCAGTGAACCCATTGATTTGTTCAATGGAATATATCTGAAATAGCTAAATGTAATTCTATCACAGTATACATATCTATTCAAACAACATGATATATATATACTCAATTCCTATAGGTTCCTTAATATTCAATTCCAATGTATCGATATATATGTATAATTCTGCTAGTTCATTCTTAAAATGCCCTTAGTTCAAATATTGTGTCCACAAAATTAATGCGACCAATGTCACAAACTCCAGTAGTTTACAAGGCACTGTGTACATTAAAAATATCATGATCACACAAGACCAGATGACATAAGCGAAAGTCTCATTTATGATGAATGAGGAAGACGGTCAATAAAAAAATGATAACATGTTCTTCTGGTCTATTGCAATTGGCATTGGTGGTAGATGGTTGCTAACGTTTACCTTTTTTGTTGTCATGGTCTTGGAGCTTCCTTTTCACCTCTTATAAATTTGGAATAATGGACAAAAAATAGTGTTCAAGCCCTTGCAGTGGATGAAATGTGTGTATCATTAACCTTATTACTTGAGTTTCTTTTAAACTTAGTTTCTATAGTCATAACTTGATCTCGCACATGTTGATTGAGTGTAAAAAAGATCCCATCAAGTTGTACATAATTTCTTGTATAAACTGTAAAAATGATTAGTATAGCCTAATAGGCTCTGATACCATGTTAGAAATTAGGATATTAGGATACTAATCATTATAAACAAGATATAAAATAAATGAAATAAGAATCATACATGCATAAATATACACATTACACAAGATATACATGGGGAAAACCCTTTCGGGTAAAAAACCCCATAAAACATCATTTTATTAAAACACTTACAAATATAGTCTATCATAAAATAGACTAGAACTCATGGATACTCCTCCAATACTTCCACATGGCCAATAATACCTCTTGTGCATAGTGATACAACTCACCATAAAGCTCCAAATTCACACACCTCTCAAATAAGAGAGAACCTCCTCAAATATAGGAGGAAGGGTGGCTTCACTAGTCACGCCTTTTCAATAACCCCCATTTATAAATAACCAATAATCTAATAGTTATTAGATTATAATTATTTCAAATGGGATATGCTTATAAATCATATAATGTATAAGGTTTTATAACATTATATTAGAAAATTATATATAAATATTATAAGGACGTGATCCCTAATAACATTATGTTTTAACAAGAGATCTATCATCTCTTTGGAAGCCACAACTTACTTTAGATCACACTTATCTTAGACTTATACTTTTGGATATTGCAAGACAACCCTAGATTCATTCCATCTCATATCTCCCCTTGGTCTTCCATAGTCTTCATATCTTCTTTCATCTCTCATTTTAACCAAAGTCTTGTTCATGGTTGAAAGTCATTCATAAAAGTCTAAAAGAGAAGCTGAGGAAGCTCTGAGATCTCTCAACATGAGTACCTATGAGTTTGAAGGAGATGAATTTTACAACCCATTTAAGAATCATATTAATATACTGGACAATGACAATGAGAAAAACAATAACAATGATAATGAATCTATCACCTTTGTAGACATTGAAGAGACTATAATTGATCTAAGGTTAATATAATGGTTGAAGAAATCATGAGAAGAGATAGACACTACCTCATGATTTTGATGTGTTACAAATTATAGAGGAGGATCCTAATCAAGTGAATCAAATAAATGCAAATCCTAGAGGAAATAATTGTGGTAATAGGAGAGAACGTTTTGTGCCTAAGTCACCCTCGTCCTTATTTCAAAAACTAGAAGTTACTAACACTCATGCTCAAACCAAATTTGCTCGAAACTCTCATGAACAACCTCGTAGTCTCCCCTTTTCTATGGAGAAGAATGCAAATTCATATGCTCATACACATGATTTTTGGCATTTTGATGATGTTGTGATTGTCATTGATGGACATGTACACTTGTTTTGAGATCACTTTTTGTATGTATGAGTTATGCTCAACCGGTATTTTCTCCAACCTATATTATGTATTATAGTCTTTAGACTATCCATTTTTTGCAGAAAGTGTTTACCGATTTCAAGTGGTATGAAGACCCAAGTGGTATGAAGACCCGAAGTGGTATGGAAACCTCAAGTGGTTTGAGGATCTCAAGTGAAATGAAGGAATAAAGCAGCAGTTATCATATTTCCCAGTCTTCATTTTGACAAACCGGTAATTGGTTAAATGTATGAACTGGTATTACTCTATGATGAGTTACCAACCGGTATTTTTGTGATGAGTTATCATCCACTGACTCTTTGGCAGTGATTTTGTGTTGTGTTACCAAATGTGTCCAAATGCACTAAACCTAGGAGCTTGCAATGTAATCCTATTGGACCGACATGAAATCAGATTCCTTTATAAGGACATCATGTCTAAGGTTTTACTAGGAGTTAGGGTTTTAGGTGGTTGATGAGGTTTTTGTATGTGCAATCATAGAAGAGAAGATTAGGTCTATGTGAAGAAACAGAGTGTGGAGATATTGAAGACTGAAATAATGCTAAAATGCATTAACAATGAGCTATCAAGGATCTAACCAAGCATACTGTGCTAGTATCTAGATCACTCACTTGTTGATTACTCATATCTTTGATAAGTCTAGAACCCTTAACTGAGTAGGCCCAAAAAAGCCTTTGTAAATCCTCTAACAAGGTGGTTCACAACTGGGAATCTAAAATCCTCTCACAAGGTAGTCTTTAATCAGACTTATCTCCTAACAGAGATCTAGATTCCTAATAGTATCTGTTTTGGTGAAGAACATGGTATGACCTTAACCGGTCTGGTTACTATTTTGCAGATAGTTACTTGTGAGTTTTAGCTCACCGTGGTTTTTCCCATTTGGGTTTCCATGTCAAAACCTCTTGTGTTATGATGATTGTGCTCTTGTGGGTGAATGCTTTATTTGTTTTTTGGTTTTCATTTGTCTTAATCAGTTTGTTAGTAAATCTGTTATACCGGTTAACTACTAAACTAATTCACCCCCCACCTCTTAGTATGCATCAATGATAACACCCAAGATCTAACCAATACATACAACTATACTCAAGGGAACAATAAAAATCAAGACACAAGGAGACGTCATGTCAGATTTGGGGACATTATCCAAGATCATTCTTATGATACCTCCTATCCTCATAGTCATGACATGTATAATCAACCTCAACCTAGTGATCCATATGCTAGCTACAACTATGTTCCTCCATATGAACACATCTATGACCAATATCATCCATACATGCATTATATCCCTCTTTCTCCATCTGGTGGCTCAGGCATGGGACTAACTCAAAGAGATAAGGCACCACCTAGGAATGACTTGCAACAACAAATCAAGGATTTGTAAAAACAAATGGCAGATATGAATGCACCAAAGCAAGAATACACAATGAAAGACATATATCCTTATCTATTTGACAAAAGTATTCCAATGCCTCCATTTCTTCCACATTTCATGACAATAAAATTTGATAAATATAGAGGCAAGGGAGATCCTAAGGTACACATACTTGATGAGGTTGTTCCCACAAAGTTTAGGTGGACAATATATGGAATGGTTCTCCCAACTTCCACCTGGAATCAAGTCATGGGGTGATTTAGCAGAAGCTTTCATACAACATTTCTCCTACAACATTGAATCAGATGTGCCAGTGACTACTTTGTGCAATACCAAGTAGAAAAATGGAGAATCCTTTGCATTATTCTTACAATGATGGAGAATCTTAGCTATTCGATGCTCTCATGATGTACCAAAAAAACAAATGATTGAAATATTCACTAAAAATATTAACAAGGACATTGGATATGAATTAAGAAAATTTTGTTTGTCTACTTTTAAAGAAGTCATTGAAAAGGGATTGGCAACTAAGAAAGTCCTCATTGAACAAGGTACCATAAGCTATTCAAGGATAATAAAGATGAATCAAATGGGAAAGATAAACCCTGCTTTTGGAATAAAACCAAGTATACCATTAATGATGGGGTAGTAGACGCAAATGTTGTAAGACCAAAGATAACTTTCCTCAGTGCAAGTTCATCTAATTCTAATAATCAAGTGAGTGCTCAAAGGCCATCAAAGCCTCCAAGAAAATATACTCCATTAGGAGAAATTGGTCACAAACAAGCTTATAACAATACCAGACAATCCACCTTATGAACCAAAAGTGAAACCTACATGGTAGAATGATGATGAGTTTTGTGAGTATCACAAGAGCAAAGGACATAAGACTAGAAATTGTCATAGATTGAAGAACATCATACAAGATCTTATTGACAAGGGTGACATAGAAGTGTATGGTCACACTTCCAATGAGGAACATGCGATGTTTAAGGAACCATTCCCTAAACATGATAAGGGAAAAGACAAATTAGATAACAATGCCAACTATACTACCATAACTTATGATTATATGGTCAACCATATTTAAATGGACAATCATGTTTCTACCATTATTATCAAAGGAAAACTTCATAAGGTTCCACCTAAAGGAATAAAGTTGTCTTCAAAGACATTGGAATAAACTAGTACATTTGGAGTGGTTTTTCGACGAGCATTTCTGACAAGTTTGGATAAAAACCGATGAACATTTCTGACTAGCTATGGCATTTCTTTTTCTTTCTCGGATTAATTTTTTTTTAAATATACCTCGTGTTCATCAGAATTCAAACATTGAAATTTCACATTGGCATCCCGATGAATGTGGATTTTACCTACTGATTGGCATAAGTCGGTCTGATTATTTTCTCAACCTCTTGATTTCTTCTTAGTCATCGGGATAATATAAGCTGATGACCTCTCTTCATGCTGATCAGTGTGAGTTATCCCTCTAGTCTCATCGGGCATTAGGATAGCTTAAAATGTGTTCAGGTGATGCGCATAATTTTCTCGATGTCTTTTCCCTCAATGTAGATCCTCTCGATATGTTATGTCTCCTTAGCATAAGCTTTGACCCTTTATCATTGTAACCTTTGCTGATGCATTTTACTTTTGCTAGTTTCTAGCAGTATAAGTCTTACCGATAGCATCATCAGCTATCGGCAATACAATATTTCTTAATTTCTACTAGTGTGCATTCTATTGATGGACTTCATTAGTGTATTCTATCCCAATCACATGCTTCTACTTGTGTGTTACCATTGAGTTGACTTTTATTGATAGTGCAGATTTCATATTTCACTTCAGAATTCCAACGAACATGAGGTATTTTTAAAAAAAAAAGTAATTACACGCCATCATTATATGCGGGCTTGGGTGTGAAAACTGGGAGGAAGTAGGCACAATTACAGTAGATAGATGCTCGGAAGCAACTGTACAAGAGGTTGGTCCTTTCATTCTTGTCATCAAGATTTTTTTACAAGTTTCTTTGCTTTCCTTGCATTCTCTTGTTCACTTTGTTTAATGGTATAAGTTGCTAGTTATAAAGACTAGTCATTGGACATACCAATCTCCCCAGTTATGATTCACTATCTTTCCATCATCAAAATCTTTAGGTCTTAAAACTCTTTAATATCATCTGAGATTGATCCATCACAAGGAAATTCATACATCTGATAAATTGGTTGTACTATCCATTCCTCAAATTTGATATAATTTGATCTTGTGCAATGAGAATCCCAAATAGAACTCCATAATTGAATAGGTTACTCCTCCCCTTGATTTATTTTGACATTAAGTCTCAATTCCTTGGGCCACATACCCCTAAAACATCCATATAATAAGATAAAATACATCAATAATGAGTAAAACTTAAAATTAGGGCAATTATTATCCCTGAGGTTCAAAAAAACCTCAGGCAATCTCTCCCCCAAATATGATGCATAATCAAATGGCCTGGGTTGATACATTTGAATGTTTGATGATAAAACTTGTTGGTTCCCAAAACCGTAGATTGGAAATCAAAGAGGTTTGCCACTTCTCTTAATGACTTCTCAATCAGTCCTGGCCAACAAACGGGAATTTTCACTTGATCAAATTCCCCTACACTTAAGGCTTCACTAAATGAAGGTGGGTGAACCTTTATTTCAAATCCAAATTTGATGATAAGAAGCTTTTCTATAGCGAATTTTAAGACTCGGTGATCTCTCGAGATGGCAAATGGCTCTTGAGAAAAATCAAATTATAATTTTTACTTATTGAAAACTTTGAATTGCTTAATTGTAAATGGATGCCTTATATAAAAGGTTATTTTGTGTTTAAATTATAAGTATGATTTCTTAATTAAGATTTCTCTTAAAAATACTTGATTAAATTATCTTAAAATCAATAATAGACTAGTGCCTTTACCCCTTACAAATTTCTTATCAATTCAACTAAAAAATTCTATGTATAACCCTAGAGATAGTCTTATGAAACTTGATCTTTAAAACAAGACCATCACTTAAAAGGAATCTACATGAATTATAATTCAAATGTAATGTTGTTGTTAGTCTTACTGGATTTTACTTTGCTTTGAAAGACCAATAAGACAACGTGAAGTTTGACAACCAATCCGTCAAACTGATATTCAAACTGAAACCTAATTTAAATTATAATAACATGAGATAGCACAATGAAATAATCTAACTGAATATATTTATCATAGGGAACTAATCAAACAATTAAAAAGATATATACCATCAGAGATGCAGAACATGTGATCTTTATATTGAAATAAGCGTAAGATAATCAACTAGCTTCAATACAACATAATGTCATTCACTAGATTTGGCATTTCCAAAAAACAAACTTCAAAAGGACTTGCATAAAATATGTCTTGAACAAAATGATCATGAATGTCTTCTCATCAAAAGGATCCCCTGTAAATAGATGAGGATTTAGTTCCAAAATGAAAGGGCATACCCTTTCATTTGAAATTAAACTAAGACTTAAACTCCTAACTAAAAACTAACTGACTAAAACTAACTTAACTACTAGACATATTACATAAAAGCATTGAAGATAACATTTTTAAATATTTGAAAACAATTTCAATCCCCAAGTATCTTGCCATATTTCAGAATATGCTTCAAGTAATTTTCTAATTTGTAAGTGTAACTGTATCATGGACCAGGTCCCTAATAATGATCTCCCATGTGATGAATTGTTCCATCTGGTCGGGCAACATTAAGGGCAACAATGAGTAGATTTTGGCATTCTGAAATCCACTTGTCTTTATCCTTGATTTATCCCCTCTGATCAGTTAGCACTGGGATACCATGCTGGACTATGTCTTTACATTTATCATATTTAGTTTGTAACTCTGCATCAAATTTGCCATGTTTTGCAAGTAGCCTTTTTATCTTCTCAATTTCTTTAGCATATGTCCCTTCCCAAGTCTTGTCATGTAGTGTGTTTCCCAATTTGTTCTTTATCCTATTATTTGATATATCATTGTCCATATTCTTTTGAAAAATAACCCAGAACTCTTCCAAATATCCTTTCAATTTGTTAAATCTTTTATTTAATAGAAAAGAGGCAGTATCAACTCTTACATTCTGTATTTGTTTAAGAATTCTTTGAATTTCTTGTTGCATCTCTTCACATTTCTTTTTCCATTTCAAATTATCAGGAGAAAGTATCATTGGTACAAATTCTCCACTTCTTCTTATGGTTTCCTCATACAATCCTTTGTATTGATCTCTTTCCCTTACTATTCTAATTATTTGTGCTCTATTAAACTTTGAAATGTCGACTCCAATCTATTGAAACAATGGGATCAATTTCCCCAACTTTCAATTTCATCATATGGCCAAATTCTTTATCCACATCAATAATTTTAGGCCTTTTATTCAGAGAATACAATGCCCATAGCAGTAAGGATTCCTCATATTGGTCAAACCTGGATCCAATAAACACATCATTTACTCCTTGAATGTCCAATTTGAAATCCTTGTTGTCAGAGTGTAATAGACTGTCAAAAATAAAAGATGCACTCAAATCCCATCTTGGAAATAAAATTACTCCGTCTTCTGCAAGTAATTGCCTCCCTTTTTGGGGAGTCATTGTAACCAACTCTGCTTCTATATCCTCCTTTAACCTTTTCAACAACTCTACCTCATTTTCAGGTGTTATATGTGGGATAGATTTCATCAACCCTTTTCCTTTGAAATTATAAAGAAAAGATTTAATTTCTTTAGATTTCAAAAATACATCATCTACTACAAAATGGAGAATGTTCTTCTAACCTTGAATCTACATGAATCTCCATCTTAATCACAATTTGCTCATTTTCATTTGGTTCTTCGTCTTGTTCCTTTGCCTGATATCTAGAAACAACTTCATGGTTATCTCGTTCACTGTTTGACATCTCTTCTTTTGTCTCCATTTCCATCAACCTTTGTTTCTTTTCTTCCAGCTCTCTATTCAAATTATTAATTACCTCTTGTGCTTCTGCATCTTCTATATTTCTGAAGATGTCTTCTGCTTCCAAACTCAAGTGCAAATTGTATACACCTAAAAATGGTCCAAAGATAATTAATTGAATAAGCAATTATTTAATTAATCCTCCTCCCCGATTTAATTAAATTCATCAATAATTTGATTAAATATCCCCTTTCATCTATCTATTAATAAATCTAAGGATTTATTTAATAGGTTGATTTCAATAATCCCCTTTGATTAATTAATTCAAATTAATTAATTCCCCCCATCAAATTCATTTCTTCTAAAATCATTTAATTAATGAAAACAAATCAAATTCACGAGTTGTTAAAATTAATTAGCCTTTTCCTATTATTTGAATTTTTAAATTTAAATTCTCCTAACTTTTAACCACCTAACCCAACCATTCCTAAACCTGACACATTCTACCTACCCACATGTTCCCTTTCATTCAACCTCTTCTAGAATCTTTGTGACACTTGTCACTAAGTGTTCCCTTTCATCCAACCCCTTCTAGAAGCCTGTTGATACTTGTCACCATAGAGATGACAAGTGTTCCCTTTAATCCAACCCCTTTGCCAACCTCCTCCAATTTAACCAATGATATCTTCAAATTAATCTTGACTATTGATTCCTACCACCTCACCCTTATCCTTGGGAAATCCTATAAATAGACCTTATTTTGGAGCACAAAGGGTCCCAATTCATATCATTTGCATTCAACCATTGTTACTATAGGCATGTAGCTTCTAGTTTATCATTCTTAGCATTGTTATCATGTTCAATTTTAGCTTAATTGCATCTTCATTTTAGCTTATTTTCTAGAACAATCATGAAATCATGTAGCTTAATCATGCTATCATTGCTAGATCATGCATCTGCATCATTTAAATCCTCCATCTAAGTGTAGTCAAGTCACTGGAATTTGCATAATAAGACCTAAGAGCAAAAGTCATACTCACATTTACTAGGAGGTGATAGATCGCTTAGTTATGGTTTTATCTTTCTTTGATTTAAATTCATTAACCATGCTTGTAATGATCTATTGAGTGTTTTGTGTTTGCAGGTATAGGTACACTTCACATGCATGAGATTTTGGCACTCACCGTGGGGCCGAATCATCATTTTTGGCCTCTCAAGCTTCAACAAACATCTATCTCTATCGGGATGGAATCAAAATGTTGTACGAGTTGATTTTCCAACTCGTATGAACTCCTTTCTTGTCTGGGATGAAACTTCATCCTAACTTGTACTAGCTCAATCATCTGTCATACAAGCTCCTTTTCCTTGTCATACGAGAGCTAAATGCATGTCATACGAATTTCTGGCTGGTAAATTCTATGTCGTACGAGCCTATTTTGATTGGTGTCTGATAAATAAATATTTGCTGTTTCAGTTGATAATCTCTATCGTACGAAATTTTACTTGTATGTTCTAAGAGTAGATTGTATTTTAGGTTTTCATGCTTTTATTTGATCATTGCTAATGCTAATATTGTTCTGTTTGTGAGATTTTTGGCAGCCTAACTCTTTTTTGCAGAACGATTGTCAAAGACATAATTCAAAAGCCAATCAATGACTACTAATGGATCTATTTTACAGGTTGCTAAAGAATTCAATAAAACTTTGTGTATTCATTAAAGTTTTCTAGGAACACTTCAATTTTGCTAAAGGAAATGAGCAATCATGTATTTATTTTCTTTGATGATAGGTGAGTATGCTCTCACCTTTCTTAGGTGATTAAAAAGCTAGACTCATCTTTTTCTTTCATTAACGCATATCTTTAGCAGGCCTGCCGTCTTGAGGAGCTAAAAACTCTTAAAGCCATTATGACTGGTGTGAGGGGAATGACCTAAGTGGGAACAACTAACGCAAATTTATCCAACCCACTATAAAATAAATGTTATTTGATGAAAATCAAGTCAATGGTAGTTCTCAGGAATAGCTCTCCTTCATACCTTCGGGTATATCAAACCTTGGTTTTCAAGGCTGGGAGACCTCTTAATTGAGTTTATACCCCGATGCACCAAACAGATCCCTTAATAGTTCCAATTAAAATAGAAGCTACCTGATTCACCTCCAAAAGAGTGATAATCTTTGTGGAAGAGAGATAGTAACTCTCCCAAGACACTTGCCATGTCGTGCCCCCATTAGAATTTGGAGTCGGATAATATGGCATTGAGAATCCATTGTGTGATGCTCAATGGTCATTTTCTGATTAGCTATTGGGTGTGTACCTAAGTCAGCAAGAAAAGGTTTTCATTCTCAGCCAACTTCCTTAGTGTTTAGCATGCTTGGAGTCACTTATCACATCATGTGTTTGCTATGTATTCATCCCTACATTGAAAAAAATTAGACCTCTAAAACTGGAAAACATAAGGAAAACACCAAAATTCACTAATCAAATTTGGCAAAACAAACATATTTTTTATTGTCCTATTCTCTGTCATATGAGTCAGGTTATTTGTCGTACAAGGAATTTGTTTTGTCATGTGGTTCATAAAGTTTTGTCATAAGAGTTCCTTCTCTTTCAAAGGAAATTTTTGATTTATCATCTGGACTTGTATCTTTTGTCATATGGTTCATAAAATATTGTCATATGAGTCTCTATTTTTATCAATCCAGAGTTGCCACTTTGCATGACTTTTTCAGATCTATCATTCTGCTTGATCAATTTGCAATATTCATAAACACCCATCTTCTTTGTTTACTTGGTCGAGTTATCATCTATTAAAATCACTCTAGAAGATAAACACCTATCTTCCTGGTTGTCTTCTTGGTTTGCTTGGTCGAGTTATCATCCATCAATATCACTCTAGAAGATAAACACCTTAAGATTTTAAAAGTGCTCACCCTCAACAAGTTCAAGATCTAAACATCTCAAAGTGCATTATCATCCTCTTTGATAAACTGATCATTCAAACATGGTTTCTCATCGAGATCAATCATCCTTTATCACGGAACTGAAATGTTTGGTCAGGACAATCTTGTCCCACATCGTAGCATATATCATTCCTACTAGACTTGATTTTTATCATATCATCATCATTGCACTCCTAAATCAAAGATCGAAAAACTTGCGAACTTTTAAACACTTGAATCATCATTTAGTGTCATATCACTCTATCGTATCTACCTTGACAGTTGATCACTTGCCAAAACAACTTTTGGACAATCAAACCATTGAAACAGAAACATAAACATTTGAAACAACATGACATATCAAAGAAAAATACAAGTAACAAGTGAGCATATCAAATAAATCAAACAAGTTCAAAATCACAATCCAACTATGTTAAATCCTCACAAGGATTCAAACACATCTCTGAAGAAAGGTGGCTCTTTTATGCAACTCTTAAAGAGATCCCTAAAGCATTTGGCTAAAGAAGATCAAAATTGTGCACCTATGTCTAACAATGGCTCATCCCTCTATAAGAAAATTGATTCTCCAAAGGCATCTATTCCTACACCTCTTGAAAGCTTGCAAGAACCTTCCATAGCATCCTTGCCAAACAATATATCCAAAGCTAAAGTTCCCCAAAGGATATCCATAATTTCCATAAAACCTATTATAGAGGATCCTATTCAAAGCTCATCTCCTTCATATCCAAGCATTAATTCATTGCAACATCCCCATGATGCTCTCTTGCAAATTAAAGTCCTCATTCATATAACACTTGTTAAATGAGTCCTAATAGATGGGGGAGTTGGCTTGAACATTTTCTCTTTGAGTCTTGTCTATGCTCTAGGATATTCTAAAGATGCAGTTGATCCCTTGAAAAAGATAAAAAACAAAGCCTATGGTGAAGAAGAACATTGCTCTAAAAGAACTATAGTATTACCCCTCGGAGTGGGACCTTTGCAAAAGGACACAACATGCCAAGTTATAGACATGGACCTACCATACAACATACTCTTGGGGAGACCATGGATACATGACATACAAACTATTACATCAACATGTCATCAGTGCTTAAAATTTCCATACAATAGATAGGAAATCGCAATATCAACAGACTCAAATCCATTGCAGTGTTGTAATAATCTTAAATCGGCTCAAGAGGTCATTGTTTCACATAATAGGGAGGTAGCAGCTTCAAGCACACAATCCAAGGAACAATAATTTGCATTAATTTTGTCAAACATGGAAAAACAAATACAGCTAAGAGATCAAGGGATCGGAGAATACTTGCTATCATGGAGAAACAAACAAGAGCAACTTGAAAGGGAAAGAGAAGAAGAAGATATAAAATTCGATGTAGTTCATATGTATGCAGGACAAATGTTAGGAACTATCCTACTTGAATTAGAATCACATACGACTGACTTGGAATTAACTGAGGATGATCAGGATTTTCTTATGTGAGGTCATTCTGATGAGAATATCATTATAGATATGGAAATACATATTGAAAGATTTGACATCTCTATCATAACCCATAATATCTTTGACATAATCCAACATGAGAATCCTTTATCCTTAATCCCTCCTAAACCTATGGACAAGGAAAATGAAGGATATATTATCATTGATACCTTTCCAATGACCAAGCCATATCCTTATATCTTAATGAAATGAAACCCGCAACAACTTTAACCAGGGATTCTGCTAACGTATCTTCATGTCAAGTGGGTGTTAAATCTCCTAGTTGCAAAAGTGAAAATAAAGAAAACAATATCAAGTCTAATGTTGAAAACCATTTATTGGCAACATTGGACTGATAAAAAGTAAAAATAAATGACGCATCTAATGGTAAAAACCTCCTCGAGGTGCCGGAAGATGGGAGATTTGACACCTTACCTGGATTTTATAAAGAGAAGTCATCCATTTTGATGGAATAAATAGAGGTAGTTATCATTGACACAATTGATCTACATCCATCAATCTCTCTATCAAAACTAGAAAGACAAGAATATTTGGAATCCTTAAAAAAATGACAAATCAATTTTACTTGTTCATATACAGACACTGCAGGGTTCGATCCACATCTTTCAATACATCAACTAAATATCAGTCTAGGAGCAAGCATCAGTAATAGAAGACAATATGGATCAGGAGCAGGTACTCTATCCATCACACCACAAGGTCATACAATCCCAAAAGCATACAAATTAAGGTTTCCATGCACCAACAATACAACAGAATATGAAGCTTTGGTTACAGGTATCAAAATGGCTATAGAATGAAATATTACACAACTTCAAGTCTTTGGAGACTCTCAGCTTGTCATTAATCAAATCAATGATGACTATCAAACAAAGGATGAAAAGCTAATGCCTTATTAAAAGATGGTTGATGATTTTAAAAAATACTTTGTAGAAATAACTTTTGAACAGATTCCAAGAAATGATTAAAAAGAAGCAGATGCCATGGCTACACTTGCTTCTCTCCTTTAGACACAAAAAAATCAACAACGTTATGAATTCCTGATGGAAGAGTTGTTTTACGCCACCCATAATTGTCCTGATTCCCAAACCATCTATCAACTTATTGAACATGATTCCTCCCACTATGGCCAAACTTACACATACCTGAAAGATAACATCTTACCTCCCAACTTATCAAAGAACCAAAAGAGAAAATTTATTCGCCAATCCTCCCATTTTACTCTCGTTGCGGATACCCTATTTAAATGAGGTCTAGATGGTACTCTCTTAAGATGTCTCAAACAAGCAGAATCTAAGAAGGCCTTACATGAAGTCCATAATGGCATTTGTGGCACTCATTCAAGTGGTCTTACCCTTTCAAAAAAACTCATACACTTGGGCTATTATTGGTCGACTATGGAACAAGATTCTTTTCAGATAGCTAGAACATGCAAACAATGTTAGATCCATGGGAATTAGATTCATGCACCAGCACAAGAACTTGATGCTTTAGCAACATCTTGGCCTTTTTGTCAATGGGGTCTTGATCTAGTAGGAAAGATAAATCCTTCTTCATCTAATGGTCACAAATTCATCCTTGTAGCTACAGAATATTTCACAAAATGGATTGAGGTTGTACCTCTCACAAACATCACAGGAAAACAAATTATTGCATTTATCTTGAATTATATCATCTGTCGCTAGGGAATACCAAAGACCATTATCATGGATAATGGGAAACCATTCAAGAACCAGGATGTACAAGAGCTACGTGAGAAGTTCAAAATCTAGCACAGATTCTCCACACCATATTATCCATAGGAAACTAGGCAGGCAGAAGCATCTAACAAAACTATTATGAAACTCCTAAAAAAGATAGTGAACTATGCTAGAAGAGATTGGCATATTCAACTAAACCCTACTCTCTAGGCCTACCACACCAGTATCCACACACTGATGGGTGTCACACCTTTCTCTCTTGTATATGGATTAGAAGCCATATTGCCAATCGAAGTAGAGATACCCTCTCTACGTGTATCACTAAAACGTCTCATCCCAGATGAAGAACAATGAGTATCTAGACTACAAGAGTTAGAACTGATCCATGAACGAAGACAAAATGCCTTTGATCATTTAAAGGTATATCAGCAAAGAATGTGTCGAAGCTATAATTATAAGGTTAAACCATAAGTTTTTCAAGTGGGAGAACTAGTACTAAAGGAAAATCCATGCAATCAGGTAGATCGAGAAAAGAAAGGAAAGTGGAATCAAACTAGTTAGGTCCATTTGTGATCACATCAATATTTGGGTCAGGAATCTTGAGGAACCCATCAATAGCATGCATCTGAAGAATTTTTATGTCTAAAAAAGCAAAACATCAAAAACAGAAAAAATCCAAAAAAAATCAAATATGAGAAAAGGTGCAATAAAAATAGATGGTGAAAACTTGGTAAACAGGCGCTATCTATCCGCTAGCTCTTCCATCTATTAGTTCATGCATCTTCCCACTTGCATTCATTCATTTTCCATCAGTGCTGACCATCCTAAAGCCTTTATACATATGCAAGCATCCTAGGTAGCTTCTTGCCATGGTTTGGATAATTGGATATATCATAACAAATTTCTTTCTAGGCTTGGGGCAAAATCCTGCACTTATCTAGGGGAAAAACACTTGATCATTTTGAGCTAAATCAAATAGGTATAACAAATGGTTAGACAACTCTTATCAAGCAAAAAATGAGACACATCCAACATTAAACACAAGATCAAATTATCAACCATCAACCTATCACAAAGTCAGTATAAGCACATTCACACACTTTTCAATGGATGATATCTTTTGGATAATGATTTTAACATGATTGTTTAACTTTTCTATATTGATTTTCACTATCATGATTTCTGAGTGACTCTAGGATGTCTTTGACTAGAGGAACAAGGAAGGAACATGATATTTTTCTTGTCTGCTATCTGAAAATTAATCATTAATATTTGCAATTTTTTCTCAGGACATGATTAACGAAGTATCATCGAAGACATTTCCGATTTGCATATAGAAATGATTAATACTGCCTATTTTATGCAAACAACACTCAGGTCATCTTGGTTTAATTATACCTTGATGCTTGTGTTAACTTACTTGTCAAAATCTAGGAAAGTAATGCTTAGGTCATCATGGTTTAATTATACCATCGATGTTTGCACTCACTTCCCACATTTCAAAATCTCAATGATGACAAAAATGCAAAATAATCAATGACTAGTCCGGTCATAGCTTTGCATTTTAGCTTGAATTTCATTCTTGCATGGGATCCTACATGTTCCTTTTATCCAAGGTTGAATCTATTGCAGGAATCATCAAAGTATCATCACAAGTGTATACATAATCAGAATAATGACTCATATATCTTTAGATATTGTCAACCTAGCGTAAATCTTATGCTATGTCTCTCAACAGAATCAACAATCAGCATATCCAAAAATTTCTGTAACTTGATATCAACAAACTGTCAGTTCTTTATCTAATAAAACTTATCAATTCAATCAATCAATCAAACCCAATCAACTCTATCATGTCATATATAGGATGTATCCTTCCTGAAACCAGATGATTTGATTCTGATTCATGTCTTATACAGGATGTATCCTTCCTGAAACCAGACATTCTGATCATGTCTAACATAGGATGAATCCTTCTTGAAACCAGATGCTTTGATCATCTTTGTGTTATACAAGATGTATCCTTCCTGAAACTAGACTGAATTTCGATCTTATCAATCTAAGCAATCAAGCTAATAGCAGAACTCACATTTTTATCAAACTATAGTAGCAAAAATCAAATCAAATCTATCGGGTTATCAATTTCGCAAAAACTCCAAAGATCAATTATCTCAACTGATCTATCGAGGGGGCATCATCATACCAAAATTTAGCAATCAAGAGCTGGGGCATCCTATCAAACCGATATCATCATCAAAATGAAATTATTCTTTGAATCAACACATCATCACACCTCGCTTCAAAGAGGGGCAAAATGTATACACCTAAAAATGGTCTGAAGATAATTAATTGAATAAGAAATTATTTAATTAATCCTCCTCCCCAATTTAATTGAATTCATCAAAAATTTGATTAAATACCCCCTTTCATCTATCTATTAATAAATCTAAGGATTTATTTAATAGGTTCATTTCAATAATCCCCTTTGATTACAGGAGAGATTGAAGACATTTGGGGAGAATGCGTGGGAGATATTTAGGTGTGTGGTATTCAATGGAAATATGGAACCCTTTCGAAGGGTAACCAATTCTGACGATTGGTGGCTTCTGGAGAACTGAACCTACAACGCAATCAAAATTGGTGAATTCACTACTATGATATATCAAGCCATTGGGGGGCAGGTGTTATTTTAGGGTAGTGTCAGAATAGTATTGGGGTATACTTGGATAAGTGTGGGATGATAATTTTTTGGATCTTTATGTAATTTTGGGTAAATTTGTATAAAAAGCGGTCGAGTGTTCATAGACAAGTGGGTTTCTCTTATCTAAAAGTATATGTAATTTTTCATAGTCTCAAGTAATATAGGGAGCTATCCCCATTAATGATGACACTTATCTTAAAAAAAATAAAAATTAATCCCCTTTGATTAATTAATTAAAATTAATTAATTCCCCCCATCAAATTCATTTCTTATAAAATCATTTAATTAATTAAAACAAATCAAATTCATGAGTTGTTGAAATTAATTAGCCTTTTTTCTATTATTTGAATTTTTAAATTCAAATTCTCCTTACTTTTAACCACATAACCCAACCATTCCTAAACATAACCCATTCTACCTACCCACATGTTCCCTTTCATTCAACCTCTTCTAGAAGATTTGTGACACTTGTCAATAAGTGTTCCCTTTCATCCAACCCCTTCTAGAAGCCTCTTGACACTTGTCAACATAGATATGATAGATGTTCCCTTTAATCCAACCCGTTTTCCAACCTCCTCCAATTTAATCATTGATATCTTCAAATCAATCTTGACCGTTGATTCCTGCCACCTCACCCATAGCCTTGGGAAATCCTATAAATAGACCTTATTTTGGACTACAAAGGGTCCCAATTCATATCATTTTTGCACCTTTGATTGATCCCATCTCATTTGCATTCAAGCATTGTTACTATAGGCATCTACCTTCTAGTTTATCATTCTTAGTTTTGTTATCATGTTCAATTTTAGCTTAATTACATCTTCATTTTAGCTTATTTTCTAGAATAATCATGAAATAATGTAGCTTAATCATGCTATAATTGCTATATCATGCATCTTCCTCATTTTAATCTTTCATCTAAGTGTATTTAAGTCACTATAATTTGTATAGTAAGATTTGAGAGCAAAATTCATACTCGCATTTACTAGGAGGTGATAGATCACTTAGTTATGGTTTTATCTTTCTTTGATTTAAATTCATTAACCATGCTTGTAATGATCTATTGAGTGTTTTGTGTTTCCAGGTATAGGTACACTTCATAGGCATGACACAAATAATATCCTAGATTTTTTCTTTTCTTACAGGAGTGGATGTATTCCTCCAGATCATAGCTTTTTCTTACAATATGTTCAAACAAATTACACTTCTTTGTTGACTTTATGTCAATTATTTCATATGGCTTTGTAGAAACAATAGTGAAATCTCCAAAACTAAGAGTTCCAAGCAAGAAAGCCTTCTTATGTTGATCTCCAAAGTGTTTAGCATTTGAGACACTTAATTGTCTTACAATCTCCAAATATGCTATTCTATCTGGAACACAATTTGGTAACATGTATGGGCTTCCTTCAAATCCATAGATCCTAAAACAAGTAAAGTTCTGGTGCATGTACCAATCTCCCCAGTTATGATTCACAATTTACCTATCATCAAAATCTTTAGGCCTTAAAAATGCCTTAATCTCATTTGAAATTGATCCATCACAAGGAACTTCATACATCTTGTATAATGGTTTCGCTATCCACTCTTCAAATTTTATGTAGTTTGATCTCACATAATGAGAGTCCCAAATAGAAGTCCATAATTGAACCAGTTGTTCCTCCCCTTCCCTATTTATGGTATTTAGCACTAACTCCTCAGGCCACATACCCGTGAAATATCTATAAAACAATAGTAAATGCATCAACAATGAATAAAACTTGAAATTAGGGCTTTTGTTATCCCTAAGGTTTAGGAAACCCTCATGTTATTTTTCTACCAAATAAGAGGTGTAACCAAATGGTCTGGGCTCATACATTTGGATATATGAGGCTAAGACTAACGGCCCAGTACTCATTAGATTAGGAACTTCAACTCCCCGTAACTGCCCACGGGACATATAAGTATATTGTAGGTAATGTTTGAATAACTCAATGTTGAATGGTGGCCCGTCCTATTTTGTCAGTTATTAATTTCAATATTGAGTTCACTCAATGTTTGAATAACTCAATATTGAATGGTGGATCCAGGTTAAATACTTCATTCAGTGAACCAATAGAAAATCTAATAAAGGCATCTCCATTAGGGGCCTGAATATACCTCCCAACAAAATTATTGTTTTTCACTAGGGTTTCTAGCAATTTCACACTTACAAACACATTTGGGACAAATTTTACGCAAATTTGTCTTCCATGGGTTGTACAGTGGCATTTGTTGGTGTTGGAAATTAGCCACACCTAGACCAATGATGGACTAGTCCAAGAGGGGCCAATAGCTCAGTTGTAGAGCACTCCAATAGTGTATGGAAGGTCTTAAGTTCGAGTCCTAGCTGGTCCATGTCTCAACATGGTATCAGAGCTAGGTCCAGGCTAGGAGCCTCAATCACACAAGAGGTGTGGCTTAAGGGGGGGTGTTGGTGTTGGAAATAAGCCACACCTAGACCAATGATGGACTAGTCCAAGAGGAGCCAGTAGCTCAATGGTAGAGCACTCTAGCAGTGTATGGAAGGTCCTAGGTTTGAGTCCTAGCTGGTCCATGTCTCAACATCATTTCCTTGTCTCTTCTCAGGTAGTGAAATAGGAACAATTTGTATCCTCACTTTGGTCCACACATCTCTGACATTTTGGTATTTATCTTCCAATTGGTCCCTCCCCAACAAATGTTGTTTTGCTCTTCTAGACTTAGGACCTAGTGCTTGCATTTGTTGTATCATATCTTGGTTCAGTCTTTGAATTGAGGCTTCCTCTTCTTTCTTAGATTTATTAGCCCTAGATTTAGAGATTTTTGTTGTTCTTTTCTTGTGGAAATCGAAGCCTCTATTTTTGCAATCACAATTTTTTTCTCTAACTCTTAGGAATTCAATTCTCTATTATATGAATTGCTTTGATGTGTAAAAATTGTGTCAAGAAATCTTGATTATATGCCTAATACATCTGCATAAAATTTTGTAATGATCATCCTCTCATAAATCTACCTCGTATGAACTATAAATCTACCTGATGCAAGCATTTTTTAAAAGCTCATTGTTTCAGTTTTAAATTCTGATATGACAATGGCTCATAGGCGTATGTCTCTCTTATGAAACTTCATGTTTTCTACCATCAGAAAAATGCCTTTTCCTTTTAGAAACTTTATCTTTCCTATCGGGGTAACATAAGATGATGACATTCCTTCTTTATTGGTATATATCAACTTGATACTATTATTGGGCATCAGGTAACTTCAAATGTGTCATGGCAACAAGCATAGTTTTCCTGATGAACTTTTCCTTCAGCATAACTGTTCCCACTACATCATGTTCCATCGGCATAATCTTTCTAGATAATATTCTGACCAATCACTTCATTGAGTATCAGGGAGACTTAAAATGATGCATCCTAACTCCTTTAGCTATGTTGATGATCTTTCTTTGTTATAACATTCTCCAATGCAATTTTATCCTTGGTTGTGTTCATCAAGATAAGCCTTACAGATATCCTAATCAGCTATCGGCAAGACAATATTTTTCTTTTGCCACCAGTGCATATTTTTCCGATGATCATAATCGATATATGTTTCCCCGATCTACCTAACTTCCTTGGCTCCTTCACAATGATCGATACAATGATTATGATGTCTTCATATTGTTCATGTTGTCTACTATGTAATTTTTAGCTAACATAGGATAAATGAATTACATATGTAGGAACCTAAACCCCTTTGACAAGGATCCTGCACAGTGTCAAGGAATGACACGTATAAGTCAATACACCCTATAGAAACCATGTATTAATTGCTTGTTTTCTATTTAATTATAAGCCAATTTTCATTAACAATATTTTGTCAAAACTTTAATTTTTTTTCTCATTGAAACCACATGTTATAATTCATTCCACCTTCTCGGCCCTCCTATATGCAATAAATCTAATACAGTTATCAACACTTGAGGTGCCAATTGGGTTTATTAAAATTTTAATCTCAACATCAACTTTAGGGCTGACTTCTTCATTTGATGGAGTGCAAGTACTACCAAATAGGTATTTCTTAGATCTGTCTTCCTTGAGCAAGGGGAATTCAGGAAGAGGAGATGAAAGTGAGACATGTAGTGTGTCTAAAAGAGGGAGATCAACTAGCGGTCAAAATATTAGGAGAAAATTCAATAAATACATGCAATTTTTTCTTGCTCAAGGGGGTTCATGTTCTTATGATGATGAGAGCATAGGCAATGTTGAGGTGCCCTTGAGGTACAAACATCTACAGAAATAATGGGTAACCAGGGAGCTTCCTCCAATAAACATTGATTTTTGTGTTAATGAAAGGATATATTGCATAGCACCATCATCATTACATGGTTTGGGCCTATTTTCCATGGATGGAATAAAGGTTCATTACTACAAAGTTACGGAATTGATGGAGTATGTCTAACCTTGTTACAATTATAAAAATTGGATGTAGATTGTTTGATATAAAAAAAGTATGCATAGGTATGCACTCTCAACAAATTATATACAACGAAAAGATAATGATCAAAGTAAAAGAGTAGTTGTGTACATTGATGGAAGGCCAAAAGCAACAGGGAATATTGTAAGTTTTATAAATAGTACATGACCTGGGTCAACTAATAAGCAACCCAATTGCATATTTGAGGCGTGCGAGGGAAATCGTGTCTTTGTATGTGTGATTAAATCAATTAATGCATGGGAAGAGTTTCTAATCAATTACAATTTGAATCACATAGATATAAATAAAGTTACTATCATGGGGGTGGTACATACTATATACCATTTAAACCAACCTTCAATTAATGACTCCAATATACCATTTTATTATTAAGTTGTTTTGCTAAGTCTATTGGTTTCATTTCACTAATGTTTTTTTTTTATATTTAATCTTTGTCACCGGGTGAAATTCACGGCCATATAAGACAGATAGGGATTTAGCTCCCAACCCTTCTACCTAGTAGGTAAACCTCATTATAATTGTACAAATTAGATAAAAGCAAAATATTATATTATTATGTGATGATGACATCGCATATTCCACACACCTTGTTGCAATGATGAGAAAGATCCAAAAAAATTTAATACAGAAATTATTAATCTGGAATACCAAGTCCCTCAAACTGAAGCAATAAAAGAGAGGTTGCAACAATTGATGCAGAGAGCACAAAAATTGCAATTAAGCAGTAATGAAATCTTTAATTATAATATAAGTTAAAAAATGGTTTATATTTTAGACTCTTATGTCGGGAACTAAAATATGTATGTGTTGTTTTTACAGGAAATATTGCATCCTCATCAAGCTAATGGCCATGATTAGGGTACTCTAGGTAGTTCAAGTGATGACCATGTTCCATACATTAAAACTACTATGATGCTCTGATATATCCTTTATGTGTTCGCAGGCTCCTTGTTGTTATCAAACATGTGACTTCCCTCTACATTTTATAATTGTTGTAGAGCATCGACACTATAACTCATCAACTAGGGACAATATTTCACTCAAGGCCATCTGACTCACACACCATTTGACCCTATTTTGTATTCCTCCATGCATGGAATAATACATTCATACATCCTTCAAGGTTTCACAACACCCAGGGTCCCAAGTCACAATTCATTGACTCAAACATACCAATTAGGACAATCATTATCTAATACTCCATACCCTCACTTTGGAACTCTCAATCACTCCCAATGGAATTCAACATTACTCATTGGGTTTACTCAGACCCTCACATACTGATAGATTACTTGGTTTGCACATTAGAGACAATATTCTCACTATTTTCATAAGTTGACAGTCTATGTAAATATTAGGACAGCCACAAAGGAATTAGGCAATCACTTGTCATAAACACCCAATAATGACTCAAGACACTCAACCCTCCTTCCAAACATACACCACACATTTAAGCTTCCATCCACACTACCTTCCAACACTATTTTTCAATCAACCCTCACATGTCAAAATCTTTTTATCATTGTTTTCAAGTTTGTTGTCATGAGGCAATACAAGAGGACAATCATGTCACATCTTTGGTTCAAGGTCTTTTAAGGCTTCAAAACTCCTTTAAAATATTGAATATGAATCCCCACACACCTTATTCAACCCCCAACAATATATGAACACTCATTCATATGTACTTTTGCACCAAACCCTCACTAATCTTCCTTCCAGTGTCCTTCTTGGACTGAGACACCCAAAACGGTCCCAAAAGTCTTCAAATCACGTGCCAAACTTGGAGTCAAAACCCTACACATTTGATGAAAGGAAATTACATAATATAATATAGATTTATGCCCATTTGTTAGCTTATTTAGAAAATAAAATTAAAGATATTAGATTTTGAGTGCTCACTACTAGCCCTAGGTAGGGTTTGGACAGTTTTCAGCAAGATGGCTATAACTTTTCAAAAATAGATCCAAGATTAATGAAACCAAAAGGAAATGAAAGTATATTCATGCCACTTCAATATTCAACCAATTTCCAAAGAGAATCAATGCATTTGATGGTGTAAAACATGTAGATAACAGACTGCAATATTCAGAAAACTGAGAAAGAGTGCAGCAAATTCAAAAGTTTTAATTATTCAAAGGCTCTAAAATTGATTGTTCTGCTTTAAAAAATTCACCCTAGTTCCTCATTGTGCTCTTGGTGCTCCTACACCACTATTTTATTTTTGATATATTTAATGTATTATTCTTCAGGTCATTTCCATGTTCTTGTGCAAATGCCACCTCATCAAATCCCATCATCCCCACCTATATTGCCAATATCAGCAACACGTAGCATGTAGACATCTAGTAGTGCATATTATACTGACCCCAGAGTTGGTAGATCCCTCTTTTTCTCTCTCTTTTTTTATGTGTTTATTTCTCTTGAAGTGTTCTTTCTTGGGAGCATTTCATAATAGATTCATTTTTTACAGCAAGACATGTACATGAGGATGCAAAGGCTACTATTGGTGATACCATATCAGCATTTCCTAGATCTTCCTATATTCCTAGTACAATAACATTTTCGATCACATTTGTGGTGATCGAATATTTGCTTCCCATAAAGATAGAGAAGGTTCCAAGTACTTTAAAATTATTATGCTATATAGAGTAATTGCAATTTATTTATTGATCACTCATTTTGGACTAATCATCCCATGGTTTGTTTGTAGGAAATGATTTTTTTTAAAAAAATATTAATGAAATTGCATTGGAGATCTTTAGGCCCACCATATGTAAATGGTGGAATGAGCAAGAAAAAAGTTAAAAGATGAGCTCATAAACCATTTGGTTGGGTTGTTCAAAAATGACACATTCGAGAAAAGAAAGGTCCTTGACCAAGATGGAAAACATCTAAAGTATGTGAGGGACCACTATAGGACACATTTAGAGAAGAACAAAAAGTATGAGCATCCCACCATGATTTCAGAGAGGGAGTGGAAGGACATAATTTTGGATGCAAAGGAGAGAGTTGAAAGGAAAAAAGGAAATACACCACCAGGGAGAAGAAGGTATGTGATACTATTAAGAATGTAATTATCTACTAATTACTCTTTATATTTATATATTCTAACATATTTCAAACTTTTCATAGACTGCTTGACACATCAAAGGCAATTAATGCAAGACTAGAAAAGCACGGGAAACACAAACTCATCTCTAGTGGTTATATGAAAGTAGCTGCATGAATTGTAAGTATCAATAAATGAAATATCGCATCGCAATAATAAATTGCAAACAATTTTTTTAACCATTAAATAATACAAGTAAAATTCATTATATTAAGAAAAAAATGCAGGGCTTTCGAATTCAATAGAGTGCCCACAAATGATGACATGAAAATTGCCTTCCGAGATGGCTATAGAGTTGTGGTTGAACATCTAAAAGGATTGAGTGGGCAAACAGAGAAATCCAATGCATCTGTCAATCATGTAAATAAGATAAATGAAAATTAGTTAAAATTGACTACTTGAGCAATAGTCTATTCAATGTTAATTTCCAACATAATGTGACTATATTTGTTTTAAATAATCAAGCAATGATAACAATGCACATGACTTTGGAATGCAGCCTACACAGGATGGAACACAACCTGCACATGATGAAGTTTGTGGTGTGCATCTTAGTACTGGAGGTATTCATGTGCTAAACGATTTTTTTATAATGATTATTATAATTAAACATCTTTAATTAAAATTGGTGTAGTAATTAATGTAATCTTTTTTGTTTTTATTTTAGAGCATGTAGATCGTGGTGAGAAAATTGAGCATGATCCAGGTAGACAACATCAAGAACGTGATGGGGCCCCACAAAGTAAAGAGGACAACTGTTATTCCTTTAAAAAAAATTAATTGCAATTGGTATATTGATTAATGTAACATTTCATGTTTCAACTCCAGAGGATTTAGAGGGTGTTTAGGATGTTGACGATGAGGCTAGACAAAATGATCAGGAAGATGATGTGGCCCCATCAAGTAAAGAGGACCACTTTTATTCCTTTAAATGAATTTAATTGCAATTGGTGTATTGATTAATGTAACCTTTCATGTTTCAACTCCAGAGGATTTAGAGGGTGTTTAGGATGTTGACGATGAGGCTAGACAGAATGATCAGGAAGATGATGTGGCCCCATTAGGTAAAAAGGACCACTATTATTCCTTTAAATGAATTTAATTGCAATTGGTGTATTGATTAATGTAACCTTTCAACTCTAGAGGATTTAGAGGGTATTCAGGATGTTGAGGATGAGGCTAGACAAAATGATCAGGAAGATGATGTGGCCCCATCAAGTAAAAAGTACCCCTGTAATTTTCTTTTAATTAATGAAATACTTGTAACAATAATAATAAAACTCATGAATTTAACCCATTTATTTTTTATTGCAGTAGACCCCCCTTTGCATATGCATCCCCATCATGAGTACAGGACTAGACATACATTAACTAGATCATGAGGAGGGGGCAAAAGAACTGAATAGAGGACAAAGGATGAAGACAACAATCGTCCACTTAGTCTTTACCTCCAAGCTTCAAAAAGAAAGAAAAATAAAATGATTGTAATCTTATTATATGTTAATAACTGGATTTTATGTTTTAATAAATGTTAATGAATGATATGTGTTAATTAATGTTGACGAATGTTACTTGTTAATGAATGTTAATGAATGATATGTGTTAATGAATGTTGATGAATGTTACGTGTTAATGAATGTTATGTTTTAATGAATGTTACATGATAATGAATGAATGTTATGTTTCATTAATGGATGAAAAAATGGTAGATATTAATGGGGAATTTAGAGTGATATTAGGGGGGGAGGGGGGGAGGCTCCAAATTATCTTCCACCTTCATGTGGTTGGCCCTATTAAGTAGAGAATATTAAACTATTCTTTAAACAAAGAGATGCTCAATAACGTAGCACACTTTTCAATATTTCATTATGCTCCACTGTTAATCTTATTTATACTAATCATCTTGTTTGTAGGTTACATATTTAGTGTTGCAGGATGTGAACATGCTTCTATGAGACAATTCCCCATTATAAGTGAATGCACGCCTCATTGGTTTTGTGAGTTTATTTTGTTCTAGAATAGACACACTTTCTCTATTCATTCCTTAACATTTGTTCATTTTGTTTTAGAATAGACACACTGTCTCATTTTGTTCATTCATTGTTCATTTTTGGTCAAATTTGAAGAAATAACATGCATAAAAGGAGGTGGAACTGCTAGAAACTAACTGTTAAACTAAGTTACTAATTCTTCACTAAAACCCCTAGGTCCTGATTCTGCCTGGGTCCTAGTTCGAGCCTAATTCCCCTTGGATTAATCCAAATTCCTTCTTAGGTGGCTGGGTCTTCACACAATTATCAACTGATTTTGAACTTTAATCCACAAGATTACAAACTTACCCTTAAACACTAAGCCCTCTCAAGGGACCAAAACTTGACTTAACCCTTATTAACTTGGTTTTCCGCTTCCCAGGGTCTTCTCATACCCCCAAAAAATTATTCAATAGAGTTAAAACTCCGAAATGATTGGTTTATACCCAAACCCCAAACTAGGTACTAACTAGGCTTATTTCCCCAATTAGGTCTCCAAACCCTATTTTTTGGACTTAACTTCCAAAATTAACAAAAATCTTGGAAAAAAAATCACATATTCAGATACCCTTTTTAGAGTTACACAACATATAAAAATTAATCACACTACTCCTTTGGACCAACTGTATGGAATGATGACTTTTACCCAAAAACTAGGCATAATTAGGCCACTTTTACAAAGAAAGTACCCACAAAACTTACAACCAAGACTCTAAACCTAAAAAAAATCTTCATTTACTTTCTAAAACAAAGGATTTTCATGTCCATTCAAAGATTCATGCTCATTTGTTACCCCAAAACACAAACCCTCCTTTCTAAGAACAAAAACTAGGGCCTTCTCAAAATGAACCCCACTAACACTTCCAAACCAAAAAAAATGTTTTATTACATTTCATTAAAAATATATTAACACATTCCATCAGAAAAACATACCCTCATTAATGGAAATATTCAGATTAAATACATGGTACCATGCACCCCTACTCACACAACACACAACTTGCTCATTTGGTGATCACTATTCAAAAATTCACGCTTCTCCTACACACATATGGTTAGTATCTATTATTTTAAAACATATTGGACCCATTACACAAGCCACAATAGAAACAAAAATTGGAATGAGTCATTCATCCATAATAAACCCCAAAATCCAATAAAAAATGTCAAATAACAACCTTCAGGACAATCAATGTTTTGGTGCACAAAATGATTGATTAAACCTTCAAAATGAATTTAAATTATTCTCAGAACATCCACCAAACACTTTCCAATGGATGGAGATCAATATAAAGAAATAAAACCATAATATGCTTCATATTTCACTCATGAAATGCAAGGAAAATGTTGATTTTTTATTGCAACAATTTATTTTCACATATATCAACCTTCAAATCAACATCAAAAACCTCTCCACACATGAGAGTGAGGTTTTTAAACACTATTATTATTCCTTATGATAAGTCTTCTCATGCATTATTGTATCTATTTCATCTTTATCTTCCTGATAATGAAGTACCTACTGTGCTTAATCCTTTTTAAGCCCATTGATATTAATGTTGTTGATATTAATCCTTTGTAATTGGTAAAAGTCAAACTTATGGTAACACCAACAAGTAGAAGCATGTGATTAGGATAGCATGCACCATTTAAGTCCATCAGTAGAACACACACTAGAGGTAATGGAGAAATCTTGTCTTGCCAATAGCCAATGAAGCTATCGGTACAACTTATCTGGATGGAAACTGGCAAAAGTTAAAATGCATCGACAAAGGTTACGATGATAAAGGGTCATTGGTGTAGACAAAAGCAGTAGGGATTTTTTTTTTCAAATGTTGGGGAAGGTCAAACATATGAAAAACACCACAAGACAATCGACGATGTTGCCATACTTGCTACAACAAAAATATCATAGGATGCAGCCTCGTCCGTCATCGTAATCGTCAAAATTCTGACATCTCTTTGAAGTTGGTTCATCAGTAGAACACACAATAGCGATAGTTGAGAAATCATGTCTTGTCGATAGCTAATGAGGCTATCGATAAGACTTATCCTGATGGAAACTGGCAAAAGCAAAATGCATCAACAAAGGTTACGATGAAAAAGGATACAACGAGGTCAGAATTTTGATGTCTCCTTGTCAAACAAATATGCAACCTAGCGGCAATAAAGAAATCTTGTCTTTATAATAGATGATGCGGCTATCGGTATAATACTTATCTTGATGGACACTGCCAAAGTAAAATGCATCAACAAAGGTTGCGGCGATAAATAAAAGGTCATCGACAAAGGTTATGGCGATAAAAGATATAATGAGGTCAGAATTTCAATGTCTCCTTGTCAAAACAACATGTTGTAGGTGCATAGAAATTTCTGATGTCATTTCATCTAAATTTTGATGTGAATCCCATTGTTGGAATCATCGATGAAAAAATAATGATGAACAAATATGGCAGAATTTCAACATTTAGTTGTCTGAGTTCCGACGAATGGTCGTTAGAAAACTTCTCCAATTGTACTACTATCTATAAAAAATAAGTATGACCTTGTTGATGAGTTAGGGAAGATACCTTCCCTTATCTCCATCCTTGAGTTACTATGTATCTCTCCTTCACATAAGGATATCCTTGACAAAGCATTGAGAGAAACCTCCATTCCCACTAATCTGAACGTGTACCAGTTTCAAGCCATGGTGGGATACCTTTCCACTCCACATTGACTTACATTCACAAAAGTCAATGATGCATCTCCATGTCAACCACATAATGCACCTCTCCATATTGAAGCATTTATTCATAAAAGCCATATCAAACGATTCTTGATAGATGGAGGAGTAGGTCTAAACATTTGTACATTGAAAACAATCTTACAATTGGGATACTCTACACAAACTATGGATTCAAGAAATGAGATCACCATCAAAGCATATGATGATGAAGAAAGCTCATCTAAAGGAAAAATCACCTTACCTTAGAGAGCTGGGCCAGTGATGAAGGATGTGGTTTGCCAAGTGCTTGACCTAGACCATACATATAATATACTTTTGGGATATCCATGGATACATGAAATGAGAGCAGTACCATCAACATATCATCAATGTATTAAATTCCCTTACAATGGAGTTGAAATGATAGCCAAAGGTGATTGAAATCCATTTATATGTTGCAACAACCTATGACCAAGACTAGAAATAATAGTTCCAGTCAATTGACGGGATATTTATTCTTCAACATATGTTGATCCTGAGTCTTTGAAAGCTTCTAATTCAAAGAAAGCAGGGCTAAAAGAAATATATAAGGTCAAATATATGGGATGTGGTGAGTATATTGTAATAAAAATCCAACATCAAAGGCATGGAATGTGGCTAGGAACATGTTAGGGGGAGTGGCTTCCAAGTAGGTGTTGAGGCCCAAAGTGGCTACCAGGATCATCTC
Organism: Cryptomeria japonica; assembly: GCF_030272615.1. Taxonomy (NCBI): domain Eukaryota; kingdom Viridiplantae; phylum Streptophyta; class Pinopsida; order Cupressales; family Cupressaceae; genus Cryptomeria; species Cryptomeria japonica. The sequence continues at coordinate 651,860,952 of NC_081413.1, forward strand.
ATTGGGATTTTTCTTAACAAGTGATAACTTAATTAAATGTATTAGGGGGTAAGGTAGATCTCACATTAAAATAATAATGATGTTTCCCCAACTCATGGCCTAGAGTACTCGTATAGGCTTAGGATGAGATTGAGAAGGCCTATTGTCAAACCATACCTCCTTCACCTCACGAGAGGTGGATTTGGTTCTCATATGGGTGTCACACAAGTGCCAGGGCCAAGAGGGCTGCTAGGATCACTCATGGTGATGACATGTGATGACAATATTCCCTAAGTGTGTCCTAGAACCTTAACCTAAGTTTCGTGTAGAAGCCTCTAGTAATCAATGTTACGTTTGTTCTAGTCTTTATGATTGTTTCATTTCTGTGTTCATTGCTTTTCCATGGATATGTTAGTGTCAACCTTAGAGGTATGTTGGTGTGTGTGGGGCCTTATGTCATTCTCCAGAGCATGGAAGGTGGATCTTTTTCAGTCCAGATGGTCAGGTGGTTGATGCTTTCATCCATTGGGAATTTTGGTGTTATGTTCATGACTTCATGGATGGATTGTCTTCTTCAGATGCAAGAGTTTTCGAATCATGATGCAGTAGTATTCTCTTAGGTAATGATTCATTCATATACTTAGAATAGGTTTCCATTTATATTTATTATGTAATAAGAACACTCTCATTGAGAGAAAGATGTAATAATTATTTAATGTAATGATGTTAACTTTGTGAATGTAATATAAGTTTAGATAGTTCAGTGTTGGTACCATCTATCCTACATGGATGATTAGATTATTAATAAGTAAGATATTATATGTAATGCATAAAATGTTATTTTATGAGTAATGTAATCATGTGTTAAGATTAGATGTTATGGTTATATGTTTATGTATATGTTTATGATCATTTGGATTTGGGATTTAAAATGAAATTAGATCCTAGGAGTAATTATGCACGGTGTAATTCTTCTTAGATTCTATTTCTAAGTTAATATTCATTTACTTAAATTGAGGGTTATGTTATGCAATGGGGGTAAGTGCACCAAGATGGTGAACATAAAAGTGGCCACATGCAAAAAAAAATTAAATTTATCATAACCCGTGCGTGTTCTATGAAATTCAAAATACGGGTTTTGGTGAAATGTCTTAATATTTTTTTTGCATGGTTATCCATTATTTTTTCACCAAAATTATTGAACTAATTGTTTTACTTATTTAAGGTGAAATATTTTGATATTTTTGTTGCACCCAAATTGTTGTAGATGGCAGAACTCCCTCCCTTAGACAAGGTTTGAAATAATTTTCTATCTTATTCTTACTCTATTTAGATCTTGTCATAACCCAAACCTTCCCCTCTAGTTTTATCCTTTAAAATACATTTTTTATTATTTAATAATGAAAATAGTCACTAGCTAATATTTCATTAATTATTTGAAGATACAAAAATAAATTTAATTATGACCTTTTAATTAAATTTAAATTTTGATTTGCAAAATACTAAATTGGTGATTATTTAAGCTTCCCTATGTTTAGTAGATTGGGGGAGTTGAAAAGAAAGTTTAAACACATACATGAAGAATCTTTTTGGTTACAACAAGAAGTGGGGGAGATATTATGATGTGATCTTAAGTTGTTAGGTTAAGAATTCAACACTAAGTATACTTTCAAATTTCTTAATAATCAAATGGATAGGTGATTCTCTTTTTTTTAAAGGATCTAAATAATTCTTTTCCTCAGTGTTCCTTGCATAAATAACACATCGACTTTAGAAAGACTTTTGTGTGTTTCCATCGCAAACATTATCTATCTATTATCAAAACCAGCATAAAGAATGGTAAAGTTTATTCCTATCAAAGTTCCCGTCTTAGTTTGGATGAAGGATATCATTCTAGATTTACATAAATTCTAGCACCATTTATTTATTTATTATGCTACACTTGTCACACTTATTCCATGATTGCATGTTTTATTGGATGAGATTTAAATTTACTTATTTGTGTGAGGAGATTTCAACCCAACATATTCTCTTACTAGCACAAAAACTTCCCATAAATAATTTCTCTAAGCTATTTAGATACTTCTTTAAACCCTTTTCTTATTTCATATCATTATCTAAGGCTATGGACTTATCTTCGAGTAAGGAGGTTATACAAGGTGGTTGATCTTCCTTCAATCAAAGAAATAAGGTAGAAAAAGAAATATAAACATTCTCCCAGAATTTTAGTTATTGATGTTTAATTAATATTTTCTTTAATAGCTTGCTATGTTTTTGAATGATTTTGGGTTGGACCAAGTAATTACTTTCTAAATTATGAGAATTGAATGACACTGTTTACAAACTAGATGATTCCGAATGCATGTTATTATGTTTTCTATTAGTAATCACAATGCCTAAAAGTAATATAATTCAATATTAGTTATTGATTGCAAGGGAATTTACTCAATTATACTTTCTATCAATCTAGACACCTAAAATTGTCCTAGCTTAAATAAATATTTTATTTATTTAATTTTTTATCTTAAGTCTTCTATTAATTAATTAAATTTTTATTTATTTAATTAATTCATTTATCTTTTTCTAGTCTTTCCTCATTTAAATAAATATTTTAATTTATTTAAATTATCTTTTCCCTAAATTAAATAAATATTTTATTTATTTAATCAGACCCACTTCCTCTATTAATTAAATAAATCTTTATTTATTTAATTAATTCATTAGGATTTTCTTCTCTATGACATATGTCATTTATCTTTTAAATTTCTTCTACCTACCCCTTCATTATTTTATTATTTTCCCTAACCACCCTTTTATCATTTTATCTTTTTCTCTACCTACCCTTTGATCCTAGCCGACCATTTATCTTTTCACCTCTTTATCCTATCCCTCCATTTTTTATATAAGAGGATTATTTTATTCTTCTAATCAAAATGCATCTAATCAATCACCTAGCTAATGTGTTTATCAAGCCTTCAAGTGATCAAGTGACTTTACAACCATAATCTGTTCTTTGTTGAGCTCTTGTACACAATACAAAATCTAAGAGAAAATATGTCAAACAAGATCAATTGAGATAAGAGATAATGGAGATCAAACCTTACTTTGCATGTGAATGGTATTATTATTTTATTTATTGATTTGTATGTTCTTAGGTTTCTTCATTGGTGTATGGTGAATATTTTATTGTATAACTAGGATTGGTTTTCATTTTAGAATAGTTTGTCATCATCATTTTTCACTTCACATATTTTGGTATGCTAGATGGGACTCTAATCCCTATTTTCTAACATTTTAGTGTTGTTTTAGTGTTTCGGATTTGAAGATCTTAAATTATGACAATCTTGATTTCTATCATATTTTTCGTCAGTTTTTGTTGCATTCACATAAGGTTTTCTATGTTTTTTAATCCTAACAATTTTGTGTTTTGCGGATCTCTATTGCGTTATTATTTTTTGTCTCATCTGCAAAAGGTTTTTTGCACTTTTGGTCCTAATAGTTTTTTGTTTTATAGATCTCTATTATGTTTTTATTTTCTGTTGCATTCGTAGAAGGTTTTTTGCATTTTTTTATCCTAATAGTTTCTTGTTTTGTAGATTTATGTTACATTTTTATTTTCTATCAAATTCACATAAGGCTTTATGTGTTTTGTATCCTAATAGTTTTTAGTTTTGTAGATCTCTATTGTGCTTTTATTTTTTGTCACGTCCACAAAAAGTTTATGATATTGGCCCTAACAATTTTTTGTTTAGCAGATCTTTGTTGCGTTTTTATTTTTTGTTGCATCTGCTGAAGGTTTTTTGCATTTTTTTTAATCCTAATAGCTTTTTGTTGCATTTTTGTATTTTCTTTCATGTCCGCATAAGGTTTTTGGGGTTCTTGATCCTAACAGTTTTCTATTTTGCAAAGCTTCATTGCATTTTTATTTTCTATCACATCTAAAGAAGGTTTTCTGTGTTTTTTATCTTAACAATTTTCTATTTTACAGATTTTTGTTGCGTCTTTATTTTTTGTTATGTTCGCAAAAGGTTTTCTGCACTTTTGGTCCTAGTTGTTTTTTGTTTTGTAGATCTTTGTTGCATTTTTATTTTTTGTCGCATCTGCAAAAGGTTTTCTACATTTTTTTATCCTAACTATTTTTTGTTTTGCAGATTTCTATTGTGTTTTTATTTTCTATCGCATCAGCAAAAGGTTTTCTATGCTTTTGGTCCTCACAATTTTTCATTTTGTAGATCTTTGTTGCATTTTTAGTTTTTTTCATGTTCACAAAAGGTCTTTTGCATTTTTTTTATCCTAACAGTTTTTTGTTTTCCAAATTTTTGTTGCGTTTTTGTTTTTTGTCACATCTGAAAAAGGTTTTATGCGTTTTTTATCCTAACAGTTTTATATTTTGCAGATCTCTATTGTGTTTTTATTTTCTATCGCATTCACAAAAGGTTTTTTATGTTTTTGATTCTAACAGTTTTCTATTTTGCATATTTCTATTGCATTTTTATTTTCTGTCGCATTTGGAGAAGGTTTTCTGCATTTTTTATCTTAACATTTTTTTGTTTTGTAGATTTTTGTTGCATTCTTATTTTCTATCTCATCTACAAAAAAATTTCTGCATTTTTTATCCTAATAGTTTTTTGTTTTACAGATTTCTTTTGCGTTTTTATTTTCTATCACATCTGCAGAAGGTTTTCTACATTTTTTATCCTAACAGTTTTCTATTTTGCAGATTTTTGTTGTGTTTTTTATTTTTTGTCACGTCCACAAAATATTTTTTGCGCTTTTTCACATTTGGATTTGGATTTTCTAAAATTAACCTAACGAGTGTGGTTACAGGTGGGGTTAACTTATTAAAAACTACTAATCATTTGTTGTAGGGGTAATTTTAGTGTGCCTTCACATTTCAATTCCTAGCTTAATTAGGCTCACACATTTTTATTGATCTTTTTCTTTGTTTGTTGAAGGTTAATTCACCTTTCTTGAAGTTGTGCCTCTTGACATGTTTATGTTTATCAAGCCTTCAAGCAATCAAGTGACTTTACAACCATAATCCTTTCTTTGTTGAGCTCTTGTGCACAATACAAAATCTAAGATCAAATATATCAAACAAGATCAATGTAGATAAGAGATAATGGAGATCAAACCTTACTTTGCATGTGAATGGTATTATTATTTTATTTATTGATTTGCATGTTCTTAGGTTTCTTCATTGGTGTATGGTGAATGTTTTATTGTATAACTAGGATTGCTTGTGGTTTTACAATAGTTTGTCATCATCATTTTTTACTTCACACAATTTGACACACCCGATAAGACACTAGTCCCTATTTTCTAACATTTTGGTTTTTGTCATGTTTTTCGTTAGTTTTTGTCGCATCCGCATAAGGTTTTTTACATTTTTCATCCTATAATTTTTTTATTTTGCAGATCTCTATTGCATTTTTATTTTTTGTCTCGTTTGCAAAAAGTTTTATGCGCTTTTGGTTCTATTAGTTTTTTGTTTTGTAGATCCCTATTACGTTTTTATTTTTTGTGGTGTCTACAAAAGGTTTTTTGCATTTTTTTTATCCTGACAGTTTGTTGTTTTGCAGATTTTTGTTGCCTTTTTATTTTCTATCACGGTCGTAGGAGGTTTTCCATGTTTTTGATCTTAACAATTTTCAGCTTTGTAGATCTCTATTGTGTTTTTATTTTCTATCGCATTCACAGAAGGTTTTAGACTGCATTTTTTATCCTAACAATTTTTTATTTTGTAGATGTTTATTGCATTTTTATTTTTTGTCGCATTCACAGAAGATTTTCATTGCTTTTGGTCATAACAATTTTTTTTTTAGCATATCTCTATTGTGTTTTTAATTTTTTGTCACATCCGCGAAAGGTTTTATGCAGTTTTTTATCCTAACAGTTTTCTGTTGCATTTTTATTTTCTATCACGTCAGCAGAAGGTGTTCTACGTTCTTGATCCTAACAATTTTATGTTTTGCAGATCTTTGTTGCGTTTTTATTTTATATCACATCTGTAGAAGGTTTACTGCATTTTTTATCATAACAGTATTTTGTTTTGTAGATCTCTATTGCATTTTTATTTTCTATTGCATCCACAAAAGGTTTTATGTGTTTTCTATCCTAACAGTTTTCTGTTTTGCAGATTTTTGTTTTGTTTTTATTTTCTGTTGCGTCCGTAGAAGGCTTTATGTGTTTTGTATTCTAACAGTTTTTATTTTTCATATTTTTGTTGTGTTTTGATTTTCTGTCGCATCCGCTAAAGGTTTTTTGTATTTTTTATCTTAATAATTTTATGTTTTATAGATTTTTGTTGCATTTTTATTTTCTGTCTCATCTATAGAAGGTTTTTTACATTTTTTATCCTAAAAGTTTTATGTTTTATAGATTTCTTTTGCATTTTTATTTTTTGTCACACATGTAGAAGGTTTTCTGCATTTTTTATCCTAACAATTTTCTATTTTGCAGATTTTTGTTGTGTTTTTATTTTCTGTCATGTTCGCAAAAGGTTTTTTTGCATTTTTTTATGTTTTCTAGATTTCTGTCATGTTTTGTTTTCTCTCTTGCAGATTCCTTGAAAATTGAAGCTTCTAAAAAAAATTATTATCAAAGGCACCCTTTTTCACATTTGGATTTGGATTATCTAAAATTAACCTAATGAGTGTGCTTTTAGGTGGGGGTAATTTATCAAAACTACTAATCATTTGTTGCAGGGGTAATTTTAGTGTGTCTTCACATTTCAATTCCTAGCTTAATTAGGCTCACACATTTTCATTGATCTTTTTCTTTGTTTGTTGAAGGTTAATTGACTTCTCTTGAAGTTTCTTATGCTTCTTTCAATGTTGGTGTTTAGATTAGAACCCTAAAGGTGATAGCAAAAGTATCCTCTCCCCTTGTCTTTCATTGAACCTTGGGTGTAAGAGAAATTTTTATTATCTTTAGAGTGCCTGACTCCCATCTTGTGAGAGGGAATGAACCAAGTGGTAATGGGCTAAGGCCAAGTCACCTCTCAACCACTATATAAAATATGTGGGGACGAAATTCTTCATGACTAGTGCTAATTGCCCACCTACGTTGACTTCCCTAGTACATGTGTTCTATAGGAAGGAAGACTCTCAAGGGAGAGAGCATATATGGATGCTTGAAAGAGAGTCCCGTACTAGACACCTTTTATTTTAGAGGCCCAAATCCTTACATTTGATGGTTCAGGGTGAGTGGATCATACCCTGTAGATGCCCCTCATGTACCCACTCCAGATGAGATAGGAATCCCTCATTTAATCTTTTATCTTTTGAGGTAAGAGGATTTGGTATGCCCAAGAAGTGAGTGTCGTGGTGGGGAAGCCAACACTACCAGAATCTCTAGTTGTCTGCTTGTTTGAGGTATTTCTATGTCATGGGGGCCCCATTGAATGGTTTCCTTTCAGACTAGGGTTGTGCATGTTTTCAAGTGTCTTTGAACATAAGAAAACATTGATAAAACACCTTCAAAAATTATGTCTTCATTGTTTGTTGTGTTTTCTTGCCACAAGACATTTAACACTAAGATCTAGTCACACTCAATAATTGCAAAAAAAATAGGCAGATTATAAAATTTTGCTAGTGACTATGTTTGTGTAGGTTAATTATATGTCTATGAACTCATAACACATTTGTGGTTTGAGATCAAAAGAGCTTCCAAGGAAACTTCCTTTAGGGCTTCATTTTTAATCAAGTAATCTTTATCATGACCTCGTCACACATTTTTAGTCATTTGCAGTTCTCACACACACCTTCCAAGATAGAGTCAAAATGTTGGATTGTTTTCCTGATCATATCTTTCAAACACACTACAACATATCACTAGGTGGTTCCCGCATTAGATCTATCATCTTAGGGTCCCACTTTATCCTCTTTAGTCAAGGTCAACTTACCTCATCAAGAGATGTTAGAAATTAGGATATTAGGATACTAATCATTATAAACAAGATATAAAATAAGAATCATGCATGCATAAATATACACATTACACAAGATATACACATGGAAAATCCTTTTGGGTAAAAAACCCCATAAAGCATCATTTTATTAAAATACTTACAAATATAGTCTATCATAAAATAGACTTGAACATGGGGATACTCCTCCAATACTTCCACATCACCACTAATACCTCTTGTGCATAGTGATACAACTCACCATAAAGCTCCAAATTCACAAACCTCTCAAATAAGAGAGAACCTCCTTAAATATAGGAGGAAGGGTGGCTTCACTAGTCACACCTTTTCAATAACCGCCATTCATAAATAATCAATAATATAACAGTTATTAGATTATAATTATGTCAAATGGGATATTCTTATAAAGCATATAATATATAAGGTTTTATAACCTTATATTAGAAAGTTGTATGTAAATGTTATGATGATGTAATCCCTAATTACATTATGTTCTAACACTCCCCCTTAATTTTAATAGGGGATCGCATGTTAAGGGACACAAATATATGGCAACATGAAGATCATGCATTCAGGACTACATGAAAGTCATCTTGTCATAATTCATAATCATAGTGTTTTAAAAATGATTCTATGAGGTCTTAAAAAAATATATTGGACCCACAGTCTCCCTAAATTAGCCTCTCCCCAAGTTCATTACATAGTGCCCGTAGGATTTAATACAATTTTTTTACAAGCAAAAGGTTTACAATGAGAATAATTTACAATATGCCTATAGGACTTAAGTACAAATGTGCATATAGGACTTACTAATGCCTACATGCAGTAATTAAAATAAAAAAGGACTTACATATGCCTATATGAAGGCTTAAAGGACTTACTAATGCCTATATAGGTCTTATTTCATACCTATTAGGACACATGCCTACCTATAGGATTTTAAAACAAGGATTTAGCCATTAGGTGGTATCATTGACATGCACACTCCCCCTTAATGGCATCACCTAAGGCCAAGAAACATTTGAATTTGGAGCATATAATACCTAAAGGTCTTATGCTTATTAGGTCTTACATCTAGGATTTAGCCACTAGGTGGTGTCATGTACACTCCCGCTTAATGGCATCACCTAAAACCAATCACTGCATAGAGTATTTCAAAGTGATGGTGAAAATTCCAATATATAGCATGTGCCCATGATCTTCAAGGTTCATTTTGATTTTAGAAATGATATTTTCTAGGAGTAAAGTAACTTCAAGGAAGATAGTACTTTTACATGTATCCAAATGGATCTCTTCTATAAATCTTCAAGGCCATATTGATTCTTCAAGAGCTACTTTCATATTTTGCCCATTTGATTCAAAGACACATACAAGATAGTTGTCTTCTCAAAGTATTGTACCATCCATGTAATAGCACAAAAAATATAGTTAGTATCATAGTAATAAATTAAACTTGATTTTTGGTGCAAAGAAAGAACATAGTATTATGCATTTGTCATTTGCCAAAGATCATGTAATATTCCTCATAAATATAAAATATAGTCCAATGATTGGTAGCAAGGAGATCAATATATATTTTCATGAGAATAGGCATGAATAATTATTTGTCTATTTAAAAATACAAAACAGACATGCTGCTACATATAGTAATGATCCATAAAAAAATAGGCAATGGGTGAGCTATCCTTTCTAGGTTTTCTCCCCAGACAATTTATAAGGGCGATAGCTACCCATTATAAATAGTATGATTGAAAAAATAGATAAATATATATATCTATTTGATCTCGAAAAAAAATACTAATGATAAATTTTGAATTTACTTATGAAACTTTAATAGCCTTTATATTTCAACAATAAATATTTTATGCTCTATCTATGGATAAATATATGAGCATTATGATAGTTTGATAGCAAAGTAGTGTTCATCAAATATACTGCAAGTAGGAATATTATCAATATAATCCTCTAAAATATTATTTGGAGATAAATTATGATGTTCCTGCCCTTTGTCTCACTTAGTGCACTGATGAGTATTTTGTAATGCAACTTAGAGCACTATTATACCAATTAATTTGGGAGGACAACTTGAAAATAGTAATTGGGACTAGATGCACCAAACATATTATAACATTATATGGAAGGATCGACACCATAATTAATTATGAGATGATTTCTTATTTGTTACATCTCATCAACAACTTATTTACAATAAGATGGCATAAAAAGGGGGAAAAAAGGGATATGGCTATATCCACCCATACTAAATGACTACAAAAATATATTATAAAGTACTTTTATAAAGAAAATATGAAATATCAACACTTATAATGGGTGACCTAAGGAAGTACAAGTCTACACCATCTCTTATAACATTGTGGAAGCAACCCTCTTAAGGATATTTTTTTCAAATACATGTATGTTCAATAAAGTGTTTGACAAAAAAATCTTACATTAATCATAGACAATGAGATTTTCTTACATTGACCATTTTTAATGACAAGATTATTTGCATATATGGGAGTGTGCAAGTTTGCGTGTAATGTTTCTATAGGGGAAGATTGCTTGCATACACATGGATCTATGAAATTAATGACACTCTTGAGCCAATAGTAGAAAGGTCGTGATTAACTTCTTTGAAAATCAACAAGACACAACCCTTGATATTATTAAATTAAAATTTATACTAAATGGATGAATGTGCCCATGGAATGGTATAGTTTCCAAAATATCTTATAGTGATATGTGGAAGAAGAACCTCACATATTAAGTACTCCAATAAGATTATTTATGCTTCATAAAACATGTGGGGATGAAATTCTTCATGATGGGTGGTAATTTCCTACCTACGTCAAGTTCCCTAGTACATGTGTTCTATAGGAAGAAAGCCTCTTGAGGGAGAGAGCATATATGGATGCTTGAAAGAGAGTCCCATACTAGACACCTTTTATTTTAGAGGCCAAAATCCTTACATTTGATGGTTCAGGGTGAGTGGATCGTACCCCATAGATGCCCCTCATGTACCCACTCAATATGAGATAGGAATCCCTCATTTGATCTTTGGTCTTTTAGGTAAGAGATTCTGGTATACCCGAGAAGTGAGTGTTGTGGTGGGGGAGCCAGTGTTACTAGAATCTCTAGCTATCTGCTTGTTTGAGGTATTTCTATGTCATGGGGGCCCCATTGAATGGTTTCCTTTCAACCTAGGATTGTGCATGTTTTAAAGTGTCTTGAACATAACAAAACATTGACAAAACACCTTCAGACATTATGTCTTCATTGTTTGTTGTTTTTTCTTGCCACAAGACATTTAACACTATGATTTGGTCACACTCAATAATTGCAAAAAATTGAGATAGATTATAAAATTTTGTGATAAAGTATGTTTGTGTGTGTTAATTATGTGTCTGTGAACTTATGACACGTGTGTGTTCTGAGATCAAAAGAGCTCCCAAGGCAGCTTCCTTTAGGGCTTCATTTTTTAATCAAGCGATCTTTATCATGACATTGTCACACATTTTCAGTCATTTGCAATCCTCGTAAACACCTTCCAAGATAGAGTCAAAAGGTTGGTTTGTTGTCCTGATCATATCTTACAAACACACTAAGACATATCACTAGGTAGTTCCTACATTAGATCTATCATCTTAGGGTCCCACTTGATCTTCTTTAGTCAAGGTCAACTTACCTCATCAAGAGATGTTAGAAATTAGGATATTAGGATACTAATCATTATAAACAAGATATAAAATAAATTAAGTAAAAAGCATACATGTATAAATATACACATTACACAAGATATACATGAGGAAAACCCCATAAAGCATCATTTTATTAAAATACTTACAAATATAGTCTATCATAAAATAGACTTTAACCTGGGGATACTCCTCCAATACTTCCACATGTTGAATAATACCTCTTGTGCATAGTGATACAACTCACCATAAAGCTCCAAATTCACACACCTCTCAAATAAAAGAGAACCTCCTTAAATATAGGAGGAAGGGTGGCTTCACTAACTTCACACCTTTTCAATAACCCCCATTCATCAATAATCAATAATCTAATAGTTATTAGATTATATTTATTTCAAATGGGATATGCTTATAAAGCATACAATATATAAGGTTTTATAACCGTATATTAGAAAATTATATATAAATGTTATAAGAATGTGATCCTTAATAAAATTATGTTCTAACACTCCTCCTTAATGTTAATAAGGGATCACATGTCAATTTCCAGAAAATAAAAAATGAAGCACCCTAGTAACTTAGGTATTATTTGATAGTGATAAACATGGACACAAATATATGCCAACATGTAGATCATGCATTCCAGATTACATGAAAGTTGTCTTGTGATAATTTATAATCCTAGTGTTTTATAAATGATGCTGAGGTCTTAAAAAAATTATATTGGAGTCATAGTCTCCTCAAATTAGCCTCTCCCTAGGTTCATTACATATTTCCCGTAGGACTTAATACAATTCTTTTACAAGTGAAAGATTTACAAGGAGAAGAATTTACAATATGTCTATAGGACTTAAGCACAAATGTACCTATAGGACTTAGTACTAATGCCTACCTGCAGTAATTACAAAATAAAAGGACTTACATATGCCTATCTACAAGCTTAAAGGACTTACTAATGCCTATATAGGTCTTATTCCATACCTATTAGGACATATGCCTTCCCGTAGAATTTAAAAACTAGGATTTAGCCACTAGGTGGTGTCATTGACATGCACACTCCCCCTCAATGACATCACCTAAGGCCAATCATTATTTGAATTTGGAGCATATAATGCCTAAAGATCTTAGCCTATTAGGTCTTACATCTAGGATTTAGCCACTAGGTCATTTCATGTACACTCCCCCTTAATGGCATCACCCAAAACCAATCACTACATAGAGGATTTCAAAGTGATTGCTAAATTTCCAATATATAGCATGTGCCCATGATCTTCAAGGTGTCCTTATTATAAAATGATTTCACTCGAGTGAGGTATCCATGATCTTCAAGGTGCCTTTATTATAGAATGCTTTCACTTGAGTGAGGTGCCCATTATCTACAAGGTTCATTTTAATCTTTAGAAATGACATTTTCTGGGAATAAAGTATCTTCAAGTAAGATAGTATTTTGTCTCACTTAGTGCACCCATGAGTATTTTGTAATGCAACTTAGAGAACTATTATACTAGTTAATTTGGGAGGACAAATTTAAAATAGTAATTGGGAGTAGATGTACCAAACATATTATAACATTATATGGCATGATCAACACCATCATTAGTTATGAGTTACTTACAAGATGACCACACATAAGCTAATCAAGCTCAATTTACACTTGGATGAATTACTTAAGAGTGGAGATATTTATCTGGCCCTTTATTAATTGTCATATAAAGTTTGAGAAATTATCATCTAATCCTCTATTTTATGTCGTATGAAAAATCATCATAGCCATCAGTTTATCATCTGAAGTCTACCCACTTGTCGTACGAAATAGGGCAGAAACTCATATGAAAAATTATCTTTATCGTCTGGTAATTGTTAAACTGTCATCTTGACCTGCAAACTCTGTCATACGAATTCCTATTCTTGTCAGTAAAAACAATCAAACTTGTTTAAAACAGTCCACAATGAGCATAAAACTAAACATCAAAATTCTGAGTATAAACAATCTTGATAGTGTACCCCTATCATCGCATTCCACGATTTTGTCAATCATCTCTTATCTACTTCAAACATCTTATCAAACCTAAGTTAACTTAGATAATGCCTTACACAGGATAGATCATTCCTGAAACCAGACCAGATCTTAGTTACTTCCCTTAATCACTACATTAAACAAACAACTGGCTACAATTTGATCTTGACTTATGCATCACATCTCACTCTCGATCTCGTCGGTTGTAAATGCCTATTCAAACTAGAAGTTCTCACAACAAAACTGAAAAAGGTAAAGGGGCATACTTTTTATCAAATGACAATCTATTCTTCATAGAAGAACTCATCCCAAATAAACCTTCATCATCATAAATACTAGTTTATAATCTACCATTTTTTTACTAGCCCCTATCTCCCACCATGTCTGGAGAAATGCAAGAAAGACAAGCTACTAAATGAGATACTTATGACAACCTCAGCAATCATGCCACTGACAATGAGTCTTCATTAGATGAATCCATAGTTTTTGAACCTTTAGAAACTAGTATAAATAAATATCTAAACAATAAGAATTTCCAAAAAATGATGAAAGTCATCATGGCTAGAGAAAAAGAAGACTATTTTTTATAACTAGCGAAGCAAGGCACCAAACTTCCTATCAATTATAATGTTGAAACCCTCATCACTAACGAGGAAGAGACACCTTTAATCTTTGTAAACAAATGATTGCAAGTCTTACAGACTAAGATCACATAGCTGAAAAACAAAGATAAATCACCAAAGCAATATTCTCTGGATACAATATGCCCATTTTCATTTGACAAAATCCTTTACATGCCTCCATTTCCTTCAAAAGTAGAGATTCCTAAATTTTAGAAATATGATGGAAATGCAGATCCTCAAGACCATGTCAGAGAATTTTGCACTTTATGTATGGAATTCATGCACGAAAAACATACCTCATGCACCTTTTCTCGAGAAGTTTAGGAGGGAAAGCTATGGAATGGTTTTCAAGCCTACCTATGGGAATCAAAACTTTTGTGGAGTTATTAAAATTATTTCTAAAATAGTACTCCTATAACATATGTCATCCAGTCACTATGATTGAACTTTGCAACACTAAACAAAAAATAGGAGAACCTTTTCTTACCTTTATTCAACTTTGGAGAAAGTTGTTCTCTAGATATTCGTGACCTATTCTAGATTTTGAGAAAATGGATATCTTTGTCAATAACCCGATCCTTGAACTGAAATATAGTATCCAAATGCAAGTGTATGCTTCATTTAACAAAATGGTAGATAGTGCCATCAAAATGGAAGATGTGCTCATAAAGAAAGGAGATATATCACTTTGGAAAGAAACATCGCAAGGTTCTAGTTCTAAAGAAAAGAAAAAATACTAGAAATACGGTAAAGATAACAACATAAACATTATTAATGAAGGAGTGGTAGACAATGTTAAAGAAAAACTGAAATCCACAATATTTAACCTGGCTAGTGGCACACAAGTGCTCAAAGTGACCAAAATTGCAGCAAAAAATCCTCCAAAAAAATCAAAAGAATGGTTTAAAGAGAAACCTTGGCTTTCAAAGCCTAAGCATGATTTTACTCCTCTAGATGAATCATATGAATCAACTTTTAAAACTTTATTGGCAAATGATCTAATAACATTTCCAGACAATTATAGACCATTTGATCTAGAAAATAAACCCAAATAGTGGAAAGAAAATGAATACTGTGACTACCATCAAAACAAGGGTCATAACACAAACAACTGCACGAAGCTAAGACATAAAATTTAGGATCTAATCGGTGTTGGAAAAATCATTGTTGGAAATCATGTGACTAATGTTGATCATAAGGATTTTAAAGATTCCTTACATACTTATGAACAAGGTGATTCCTCAAAATCAAAGGGAGGTGCTAAAGTCAATTACACCTACACTAACAATGACAACATGATCAACATGATTGAATCTTCCCAACCTGAATATTGCAATGTGATCATAATCAAAGATAAAAAAAAATCAAGCACAAACTGCCTATGCTATGATCCGTGCTCAAAAGAAGGTTATTCTCCAAGGAGCTAGTTCCTCAACTTCTGCTCAAACAACATCAAACCTACCAACTCCTTCAAACAGACAAAATAGATACAATCATGATCAAATCTAAATAGATGGCTTCATCATCCTCTCCTAGCTATAGCATTATTGAACAATTGGAAAGAACTAATGCTCAAATCTCTATTTAAGAACTGCTTAAGATCTCTTCTGCTCATAGAGAGATCCTAGACAAGGCTTTGCTCACTACTAGTGTCCCTAAAGATTTAGATGTAGATCAGTTTCAATATATGGTGGGTCACCTAGCTTCACCTCATTACCTCACATTCTCTAAAGAAGATGATAACTCATTGAATCACTCGCATAACCAACCATTACACATCGAAGCTATGATCCATAAACATTGAGTTAAATGTTTTCTTATAGATGGAGGTGTTGGGTTGAATATTTGTACCTACAATCTAGTGACACAGCTAGGATTTTCTAAAAATGTCATTGATCCAACAAAGAAAATAATGATCAAAGCATATGATGAAGAAGAAAGAACCTCTAAAGGTTTGGTACTATTACCAATCAAGGTAGGACCTATGGAAAGAGATGTTATCTTTTAGGTCCTTTACCTTCCTTTTTCATACAACATCTTATTGGGTAGGCCATGGATGCATGAAATGAAACCAGTACCATCTATGTATCATCAGTGCTTTAAATTTTCTTATAATAAAGTTGAAGTTAGTATTCCTGTTGATACAAGCTATACCTGTAATGCATTAACATAGAGTACTAATGCTTTTGTTCCTCATAATAGAGTAGCCTCTACAGCTAAAAGTTCAGAAACTTTGCTAAAAGATTTAGAGAAGAAGTTGAAAATCACAAATACTGGCATCGATGGATACAAAATAGAACATGTACTTTCACTAATGTCTCTTCCTCTATCACCAAGATAGTCAGGAAAACCATCAAAGGTTATAAAGCCACAAACTTCAACTCCAAATGCCATTTATGATGGTGTCTTTAAACAATCCTCTACTTCTCTTGCAGATGAAATAGAAGAGGATGCTATTCTCAAATGAATTTTCAAAGAAGATACTACAAACAAAGAAATACGACATTGTGAGATTTCCTCGACACAATATGGTCCAAGATATAAGATGCTTCAAAGCATGGGATATTCAGGTACCGATCCTCTAGGAAAATCTCAAGAAGGTATTATTGAATCTATTCAATTACAAACTAAGTCTTCAAATGATAAAGTTGGACTAGGATACGATCCAAGAAAGTCTTCAGATCAGAAACATACTTATCACCATCAACCTAAGTGGAGGTAAAAGGTACTACCTTCAACATCATAGGAAATTAATACTCAACAAACTCATGAAGAGTGTGACGATGAACAAGAATAATTGCCAACCCAGAGAGAGGAAGTAGATGGTAATCAACTTCCAATTGTATCAGCTATAACACTGCAAGAAGTAGAAGTCCCAGAGGATATGAGAGAAGTAGAAAGAATCAGAGAATTGTTTGCACCATTGAACATTTCGGTCATATATAATGGTAGACAACAAATTAATGATTTGGAAATTGATTCAAATGAGTATGAATGGAGTATAGATCATCTATCAAATACATCTACTATAGAAACCCTTGAAGAATCCAGTGATATCAAAGATGACGCACAAGAGCTGATACGCTTAAAATTGCAAAAGGAAATAGAAGAAATAGGACTAAAAAGATAAGAAGACTATGAACAATAGTTGAAAGAAGAAAGGACACAAGAAAATTCTTCACCTACTAACTCTCCCTCTAATAAGATAGGACAAATTAGGTATGGTACTGCAAAAGAAGAATTAGAAGCTACTGAAGCAAGACTAGTCATCTATCCAAAGGAAGCTGAATGGAAAAGACGACAGGGATTAACAGAACCATCAAGGTTATGTCCATAGGTGTGTCAAATACAAGTGATTGATCAAATATGTAGGTATTGATACTATACATACTTTTACTAAATCACTTGAAGATGAATCAGAAACTTCATCTTATGACTCTGATAACTCAAACAAAAGCTCTATTTATAATAACGACTATTCAACATCATATTATGACTACTCTGCCATGAATGTTGAGATGTTGTCTATTGACCCTGTTACTATCATGCCATGGTATGTAGTCCATTCTAAAGTAGGGGATGATGCTAGGAGTAGGTCAGTTGCGTTAGGTCCACTAAATACTAAAATGAACTTCGATAATCATGTTGTAACTCTTCTTGGTCTCGAGACACCTACACAGAGTAGTCTTCTGGAACTCAACTTGTTGGTCAGAAGTTATGATGATAATACCATGAACTCCCTTGAACCTATTCAAACCTTATCCTTGATACATCCTGAAGTGATTGATTGTAATCTTTACAACCAACCTTTGAATATACCTACCTTTGCCAATGACTACACACTAGCCTGCTATCTTAATGCAGTTGAACCAATGAACTCTTCCACCAGTGAGAAAAGTGAGAACATGACTGAAATAGACAGCAAGTATCTCAGTCACAAAAATAAAAAATAAAAAGAAAAATAATAGATCTGATGGGGAAAACCACATTGTGGCATGTTAGAATCAAAAATAGTGAAAATAAAGGACGTACCTAAGGGTGAAAACCTCTCTGAGGCACCTGAGGGTTGGATACTTGATATGTTGCCAAGTCACTTCCAAGAAAGGTCTTCAATATTGATTGAACCGACAAAACTAGTCAATATTGGAAGTCAAGAGATGTCACATATCATTCATTTAGCTCAATCACTATCAGCAGGAGAGTTAAAATATTTCAGCAACCTCTTTTCATAAAAGAAGATAAACTTTGCATGGACATACTCTGATATGCCAGGACTAGCTCCTGATATCATCATGCATTATCTCTCTATTATATCAGGAGTTAATCTAGTCAAGAAAAACCTATGAAAGATGCATCCTCATGTGGCACTACTAGTCAAAGCTAAGCTAGAAAAATTGCTAAAAGTTGGATTTATTAGAGCTATAGACTATGCAGAATGGATATCAAACAGAGTATCTATATCAAAGGCAAAAATATCTATTAAGGTTTTCATAGACTTTAGGGACCTCAACAAAGCATGTTCAAAAGATGATTTTTCATTGCCCAACATTGATATGATAGTAGATATAACTATTGGATATGGGATGTACTATTATAATTAGATCAAGATAGCTCCTGAGGATCAAGAAAGGATAGCCTTCACATGTGCATGGGGAAACTTCTGCTAGAATGTCATTCCATTTGGACTAAAGAATGCAAGAGCAACTTACCAAAGAGAAGTAACCAATATCTTCCATGATATGATGCACAAAAACATGGAAGATTATGTTGATGACACCCTAGTAAAAACCATGAAGAGATGTATATATATTCAAGAGCTAGGCCTCATACTAGATAGAATGGAAAGATTCAAGCTCTGACTAAATACTAAAAAGTGTGCATTCAGAGTAACATCAGTTAAAATGCTTGGTTACATAATTTCAAAGAGAGGAATTGAGGTTGACCCTGAAAAAGTCCAAGCCATAATGGAAATACCTCCGCCCAAAAATATCAGTCAAATGAGAAGTTTACAAGGATGCCTTCAATCAATAAGGTTATTTATATCTCAGCTAGTAGACAAAGTTCAACTCTTCACAAAGGTATTAAGGAAAGGAGTTCAATACAATTGGGATGAGTATTGTTAAAAACATCTAAAACAAATCAAATATTATCTTTCTAATCCACCCATATTAATGCCACCAATTCAAGGTAAACCATTGATTCTATAAATATTAGCTACATATACTTCACTGGGGGCACTTCTGGCACAACAAGATGAGAATAAAAAGGAAAGAGCCATATATTATATCAGAAGAACATTGGTATCTTATGAAATGAACTATACTATCATAGAAAAGGCTTGTTTGACACTAGTCTTTGCTCCACATAAATTAAGGCACTATATGTTAACACACTCTATTAAGCTGGTGGCTAAGATTGATCCACTCAAATATCTTCTAGGCAAAGCAATACTTATAGGAAGACTGGCTAAATGGGTCATGGTTCTTATAGAATTTGATATTGAATATGTATAATGTAAAGCCATCAAAGGATAGGTTATTGGAGATCAACTTGTTGATGGTCCACTTGAAGACATTCAACCTTTGCATATAGAATTTCTGGATGAATCAATCATGCATCTAACTCAATGATCATGGAAGATGTTCTTTGATGGATCTTTCACTCAAGATGGTTTTGGTGCCAAAATACTTTTTATTACCCCTCAAAAATATTCAATCCCAAAAGCTTACAAGATTTTGTTCCCTTGCACAAAAAACATTACAAAATATGAAGCTCTGGTAAATGGCATCAAGTTGGCCATCCAAGGGAAGATTGTTGAATTACACATCTATGAAGATTTTCAACCCATCATCAACCAAATCAATGATGTATATCAGACTAGGTATGAGAAACTGATGCGTTATAAGAGAATGGTGGATGATCTCAAGAAATACTTTACCTTTGTATCATTTCAACAGATCCCCAAATCAACAAACAGAGTAGTGGATGCAATGGCCACCTTGGTGTCTATACCACAACTACATGAATCTAATTTTCTCTTTGATTTCCTAGTGGAAGAGTTACATTATCTTGCCTATGATTCTCTTGAGTCCCAAATGGTCTGTTCTATTATTGGACATGACTCATCTCACTACAACAACATTTACTCTTACCTACATGACCAAGTTCTCCCTGCTAATCTTTCCCAAAATGAGAAAAGGAACCTAATCTGAAACGCTTCATGGTACGTCATCATTGCTAACGACCTATTTAGGAAAGGTTTGGATAGTACTTTTCTTAGATGTGAAGAGGAGAAAACTTAGCAAGGTGAGATCAGATGGTTAGTATGCAAACAAAGCATTCGAACACATTAAAAACATGAAACATCAACAGACCATATGAAAACATAAACAAATTGTTTATACCTTGCAAGCTTATACCTTCTCCTTCGGATTGAGTATTTGATGAAGCCAAAGATGCGCCCCTCCTTAGCTTGTTTGGATTAGCTCCTTGATTGTGATGTGGAATGCTCTCCTTGTGCTCAACAAGATAGGTTGGATCAATATTTGGATTGGATTGTGATAGATAGATGAGGATTTGGATTAGAAGAGATGAGAGAATAAATAGGCAGCATGATAATGCATGAGAAGTGGATGATTTGTGAGGAGAATAGGCTCCAATTTATAGATTGGAGAAGTCCAATGGAGGGCCAAGATTGATTTGATTATGAAGGGTTGAGATTGATTATAGAGAGAAGGCATAGATCAAGGGTGCCTTGGGAAAATAAATAGGAATATAAAATTCCTTGAGAAGAGGGGGGAAAAGAAATTTGAATTTCAAACTTGAGGAATTAAAAATTCCAAAATAAGGATGCATTGAGGGATTGAAAGAAATTTGAATTTATTTGAGAGACTTAATGTTGATGTGACATGAGTGGGAATTAAAAATTGAGGGATAATGATAATCATGATTATGAGAGATTCTAGAAGGATTAATTAGGCTAATGGGATTAGGAAAAGTGATTTGTATGAACTACATGACTAGGTTAATTATTTAGAATTAATTAACAGAGTGGGTTTAGAGGAAATAATTATTGGAGTGTACTTTAGAAGAATAGGGAAATAATTAATTTATTTGATAAATTAATTATTGGACAATAGTGACAGGATTTATTAAAATAGATTTAATTAACACTGAGAAGAATAAGGATAACACAATTAAATTAATTAACTATGTTAACAGGCTTAAATTAATTAAATATTAATTTTAGGTGTCTACATTTTTCCCCTGTTTGATATAGCATTGTGAAATGATGTTATATCAAAGAAGAATAAAACATAGTAGAAGAAAAGGATAAGGACTAGTAGCATGATGCTCCAGTCATGAAATGAAGAAAAGGATAAGGACTAGTAGCATGATGCCCCAGTCATGACATGACGAAGAATGATGAAGAGGAAGGATGATGAGGAAGCCATGGTATGCCCCCTTGAGAGGACATGTGGGTTTGAAGAACACAGGTGTTCTCTCGAAAGGAATTAGAAGAATAAGTGATGAAAGGATGAAGATAATGAAAGAGGGAACTAGGATGGGTTGGAGTGTTGTGAATCAAATTAGAATGATAAATTTATTGGATTTCTTTTTGAGCAACTATAGAGAGAAAACCTAGATTTGATATTGCCATGGATAGTCTACACCATTGATTATAAGAACTAGGATGATATGAAGATTTGAGGTGTGGACTGATGCTTAGACAAACAAAAATCTCTTGCAAACAATCATGCAAGTTTTGATAATCACTAATGCAGGGTTGTCAGATAGTACAAGGAAAACCTTCAGACACACCATTCCATGAAAAATATGCCCCATTATACACCAACCAAGGCATAGCAAGATATAGGATGATCAAGGCAGCCCTGAATAAGTATAGCCCTGGGACACTAGATGAAAACAATATGAAAATCTCAAGCATGCAAACAACATGCACATGACCAACTTACATCTCTTGCCAAGAGTAGGACATGGATTTGGATAAACTGTCGGACTAGGGAAGGAGTCATCCCAATGGGCAAGTGATGGATTTGGATGAACTGCCAGACATGGGAAGGATTCATCCCAATGGGCAAAGTGATAGATTGATTGATGGATGACAAAATACTTGTTGGATGTGCAAGATCTGCAGATGACAGGATTGTTGCTCAAATTTGATTAGCAAAGTATGGATGGGTGCTTGGATTAGGCACAAGTTAGTGCTTGGATGGGTGCTTGGATTGGATAGGATTGGAAGAAGGATAAATGATTAGATAGGATGAAAAATGGGGGGATGGATGATTGAATAGGATTGGATTGGGGATGGGATTATTGATTAAATTGGAAGAGATGGAGAATATGATTGGATAAGATAGGGTTGGATTAGAAATTGGATTGGAAATTGGATTGGATGGGGTGGATTGGTGAATAGGATTCTATTGAATGGAATCAATGACAAGGGAGAACCAATGGGTTGGTAAGAGGATGGATGAATGGAAGGAGGAAGACAGATGGATGGAGTGGATTGATATGTATAGGATATGGAGGACTAGAGGGTAGGGTGATGGAGACCCAAAGACTATTCTGAAAAGGAGTGCAATGCCCCATACTAGAGGTAGTGGAATTAAGGAGGCAAGAATGGTGGATAAAGATGTATGAGTTTGAAAGATAATGTGTAATGGATATGGATGGTAGAGGATTAAGGCTTGTGTGCCCCAAGGCATGCATGCATATACATTATTTTGCCTCTTATATGATCAAGATGAAAGATAGGAATGGAGGATTCATTTTGATAGGATTAGGGATATGAGATGGAGGATATGGATAGGATAGTCAAGATCAAAGATAGGAAAGGAGAATGGACTTAGATATGATGCAGATGGATGGGAGGATTACATGGATGAAGCTTGCCCCCAAGTGTAGAGTGCAAGAGGATGAGGGGATTACACATGATGCTTGTTTGCCAAGTTTTCATCATGGTACTTACCCAAGGCACCACAAGGAGTGGTTTTCACCATTGGATGAAATGATTTTTCTTTACTTTTTTTCTGATTTTTTTTTGTAATTTTCTTGATTTTTTAATTTTTGAATCTTTAGAATAGTTCAGATGGAGAAGGATAAGGATGAGTGGATATGGAAGATAGTGAATGCATGAAGGAGGTATGGAGGACTCGAGCATATAGTTCCATAGATGGTATCCCTTAGTATTTCTTTGAACTAGAGTTATGCTCATAGATGTTGATAATAATGAAATGGATAGGGATGGAAGATATGTATTTGTAAGGGATTAGACTAACGGAATGGGATTATGAAAAATTAATGGTGGATAATGGATGGGGTTTTGAATAATTTGTGGAAGATCAACATCGGCACACATCTTGTAGGGTGGTGGAGTAGTGGAGGAGAGTTTTTTGAATTAGATAGAGGATAAAGTGTGGATTTTGGGAAATGAGGACCCAAAATAGAAGAAGGGGATGATGGAGTCGGGATGGTGGATTTTGGGACATAAGGACCCAAAATGGATCTTGAAGATGGAGGAGTGTTAAATGGAGGATTAGAGGACTAATGAATGGATGGAGCCTTTGGATTAACAAGTTTGGATGCCAAATTTGATTTTGATTTGGGATGCATTGCCTCTTTGGGAATCCATATAGTTTTTGATATTTTTTTTTGGGGCCTTTGTGGCCTTTTTTATTTTTCTTTCTTTTGGATCATATTTTTGTTTTGAGCATGTCATTTTGAGGGGACGTGTTGATCCTTTGATTGTTGTGGATTTTGACCTTTATGGATAGGTGCATGAGGATGAATGGCTTAAGGATTTTATGGATGGTGGGATGATGGAGGGAGCGTGTTGGAAGGAATAGAGGATGTACAAGCATCTTGAGCATTAGCTTGAGGACCCTTATTATTTCAGAAATGAGATGCGAGTCTTTTTTGAGGTTGATGAGATGTGGAAGGAAGATTAGCATCTTTAGATGGATTGGGATCATGAAATGGAGATGAAGGGATACTTTGATCTTGAATAGGGAGGGTATCATGAGATGGAGTGGGAGGGGTGATTGGATCATGAGATGGAAGAGGGTCATGCGATGATAGAGGAATCATATGATCATGAGATGAAGTAGAGGAGATGGGATCATCAGATGGAGTGGAGGGTGATAAATCATGAGATGGAGAATATTATATGATATCATGCTTTAGAACAAGATTTTGGAATGTTTGGAGTTATGGGGATTGTGTGATGGAGGAAGATATGGAAGCTTTGATATGAGTAGATGGGGAAATGGGGGTATCATGAAGTGTGGAGGATTGGGATTTTCTTTGAGGTGGAGGTGATTGGGGTGGATGGAGAACTTGAGGAGACTTGACCACTCTGCTTTGAGGTGAGGATTTTGTCTCCTTTGTTAGCATGTCTTGGATAAGATTATGGATGATGGATTTGGAGGATGTGGATAATATGCATTTTGGAGGATTAGATGGAGGATTGGGATTGGATGGAGGATTAGGATAATGGATTGGGGAATTAGGATTAATGATAGGAGGACTATGGAGTAAAGGATTTGGATGGGGAGTAGAGGTAATGAATGAATTATAGAAGGATGGGGATTGAGATGTAGATGGGGGGGAGATGGAGGTATACATATTGGATTATAGGAGTATGTGGATGAGGAATAATATAGAGATGTGGATGGGGAATAAGATGGATTTCCCTTGTCAAAGGTAGAGGAAGGATAAGAGATATGGTATATATTGGGATTGGGTGTAATGTGTTGAGATGGGATGGATGAAGCTATGATATGCGAGTAGGATATTATGGGAATAACTTGGTAGGAAGCTTCATAAATTTTCATGAGCATCTTCTCATACCAAGCTTTAAAATTTTGGGTAGTCATGTTGAGAGTGAATGATTAGATTGGAATTGGATGAATATGTTTTAGAGGAGAAAGATAATGAAGATGATGTTAAATAAAGATGAGGATTAGGACTTTGCTTGGAATGATGATGGATTAGATTTTATTAGATATGGATTGGATTGGAATTTGATGAGTCTTTGGATTAGGACTTAATTTGATTGGATTGGCCCTTGGATTAGGACTTGATTGGATTGGAATGGTCCTTGGATTACGCCTTGATTGGATTTGGATTGGTCCTTGGATTAGGACTTGATTGGATTGGATTAGATTATATTTATTTGGATTGGATTGGATTGGATTGGATTGGACTTTATTTGATTTGATTGGATTGGATTGGATTGAATTGTATTAGATTGGATTTGATTTGATTTGGTCCTTGGATTAGGACTTGATTGGAATTGGATTTGGATTTGGATTTGGATTTGATTGGACTAAAGGATTGGATGATTGCTTGATGGAGGATTGGATAACTGGATGAGGAAGATGGATGGATTTGATTGATTGGAATTTTGGAGATTTGATTGGATTAGAGGGAGAATGATTATGGAAGAATAGATAGATAAAAGGAAGAATAAAGTGGGAGGCTACCCAAAGTCAGATGAATGATTTGGATAAAAATATTGGTTGAGGAAGGATGAAAGTGGATTGGGGATTGGGGAATTTCTTTGATAGATAGAAATAGATTAAAGATTTGATGATGACAAGATGGAATTTGGAAAGAGGGATGATTGATTGGTTGTGGGGGATGGACTTGGCAAGAGATGTCAAGTAAAGAAAACACAATGGTTGTTAGACTCAAAAGACACTCATGCTCATTCACAACATATCCTATGGTGAGAAAAGATAATAGTCAATGGATCCCAATTGGTTTCCTAGCTACACTTACCTAGAGTGGACACTTAGATGCTTGACCCCACTAGCTCCCATCCATGACACTCACTTCTCTAGGGTAGTCAAGCATCAATTCCCATGAAAACTCCTCATGAAAAAATTTGTGTCTTTACTAAGGGCTGTAAAAGTATGGGTGGCTTCGAAGGTCCAACCTCCTGCACCAATGGCTAGAAGGTTTTTGGCCACAATGAACAAGGTGTTTAGTATGGCTTCCCATTAGGAGCTACCCTTCGTAGTTGCACAAGTGCAATTGAGGCCTATAGCCCAATGAAGCACCAAGGACTTAGTAGTCACACAAGCATGATTGAGATATCTAGGATCCTACTAAGAACCCAATGTGAGAGTGAACTCTCAAATAGCCCCAACCATTGATTATTTCGATCTCAATGGCCTGTTTATTATAGTGAGTTGAGAACCCTAGGTCTGGATGTACTCACTTGGGTCGTTCCCCTCTCACCGGCTCTAAGAGCAACTTGGGAGGGCAGGCCTACTAAGGGTAACACAAGCAATATTCCTAGAAAAGACCAAAGGGGTCTAGATTTCTAATTGCCTAGATAAGCAAGAGCATACTCTCCTACCCTTTGACTCTTCAAGACAAAGAAAACACAAGATTGTTTTACCCCCTAATTAGATCTAGGTGCCTAATAAAAGAAACACAATGTTTTCTTGAACCTCCTAGGCAACCTACAAAACCACTTGATTAGTAATTCAAAAATGAATTCTTTGACAAGTGTCCTGTAAAAGACAAAAGAATGACAACAATATTTAATTTTTTTAATTTTTGGGAATGAGCAGAAAAACAAGAATAAAAACTTTTCTACTAAAGACAAATGTGGATTTGGAGGAAACTTTGATGGGAATTGGGGTTTGACTAGGTTTTTGACACTTTCTAAGGGATAGGAAAGCATAAAATGGGAATTTTAGAGGCAAGGTGAAGGAATGGAAAAATTTGTCCGAGATGGAAAAAGAAGAAAAAATCGGAGATAAACATTATGGAAAAATTTGGAGGTGATTGGATAAAATGGGAAGAAGTTATGGCAAACCCTAAAAATAGAGAAATGTAGGATTTCAAGCTTCAAAAAGTGGAATTTGTGATAAGGTCCTCAAAGAAGGAAATGTAAAAAATTAAATTGCAGGGGATCTAGTGAAGTTTGTAGGAAAACAAAGTGAAGATAAAGAAGATATGGTGAAAAAATAGAATAGTTTTTTTTTTTTTTTTTTTTTTTTTGGGGTGGGGGGGCGGGGTTATTATTCCTACGGTCACATTGATTAGTAGACAATCGCACTAATGTGTGAGCGGTCACGCTAACAAACACAAAATTAGTTTAAAACAAATAGCAAAAAAAGGCAAACTCATTGATTAACAGGCGGTCGCGCTA
This sequence comes from Cryptomeria japonica, assembly GCF_030272615.1. Classification (NCBI taxonomy): domain Eukaryota; kingdom Viridiplantae; phylum Streptophyta; class Pinopsida; order Cupressales; family Cupressaceae; genus Cryptomeria; species Cryptomeria japonica. The sequence continues at coordinate 651,888,385 of NC_081413.1, forward strand.
TTGCACGGGCACTCAAGTCAAAACAACTAGAGTTAGTGCCCAAAAACTTCAAATTCAAATTTTTAACAAAACGCTTGTGCTAGTCGCAAAGCGGTCGCGCTAAAGAGACAACTGAAAAACAAAAAACACAGCTAATCTAGCCTCATTTTTTTTTTTTTGATTAGATTTTACAAGAGATAGAAGTGAGAAGAATGGAAAGAATGAAGAAGAGAAGATTGATGAATTTTTGAAGCAGTCATACTAAAGCCAAGGCTGTCACGCTGAAGCACAGTGAGGTGCTAGAAAAAAATTCAAGTTTAACGTAGTCGCGCCAATGTCGTGACGATCGTACTAATTAGTAGGTGGTTGCGTTGATCTAGCAATCAGTCACGCAAATGCGCATGTGTTTGTTAGGTCCGAGAGACAACTAAGAGGGGGGGTGAACCAGTTGTCTCATATAAATTAAACCAAAACAACATAACCAAGTTATCGCTTAATACCGGAGAGACAGTCTATTTTACCGGTGGACAGATTAAACTGATAAATGTAATACCGATAAATATTAATGCATGAAACAAAAGGACAAAGTCATCCACAACACATGACACCAATATTTGTACATGGAAATCCTATAAGGGGAAAAACCATAGTGGAAAACCTTACCCACAATCAGATGATACTACTGTAGATAGTAAGTGTACATAAATGGGGTCTGCACATGTAGAAAGGCCAAGCACCTAGAGCTCATTGCTCAATCACAAATGGGAGTCACACTAACTACAGTTGGATGGTTAGATCCAATAAAAATGTACTGCACAAAATAGCATCTTCATATGCTAGATTCAGTATCGGTGTACTTCTAATATGCTTTCATAAAACCTAGCTTCACCTTCAAATGATGTCCTCCTGTATAGCTCTGCTTAAGTTCGCATATACCTTCACACTTCTCCTTTTTCAAATTCCACACTTGATCTTATATTTATATCATAACCTAAGACCATTTTTAGTAGGTCGGCTCTATAAGATATTACAATAAAATGATTTTACAAATAATACATTATCCGATGCAATAACCAATTGAACATGTTGGCTTAGTGCATTTACAACAATAATTAATCATCTCCATAGTGTGCCATGCTGATCTGGAAAAGATAAACCTATCAGTGTAACCCTAGACCTATTTGCTGGTAATAGCAAATATGTGAATATGAATATGCCGATAAGCAATTCACCAAGATAAGATGTCCAAACAATGTCTTCGACATTACCAAGTATTTTCCAAGCTATTCCAAGTGCCGGTGACCATTATTTCCTGTCAATGTACCATGTACCAGTGACTGTGCAAAAGTCACTTACTTGTTGCTGGATCTCCAAAGTGCTAGAGTTTTAGTAGGTTTTGACATCAATGACAAAACCATACCAAAATACCAATAGTGTTCGCATTGAAGCATGAACCTGCAAGAAACCTTCACAAAAAACTCAATTTTTTTTGTTAAATTTGAGACGTGGGTCCCATCGGGCATGCCAGAATGAAGAGAGGAAAATGTAGCAAGGTGAAATCTGACGGTTAGTATGCAAATAAATCATTCAAACACATTAAAACCATGAAACATCAACAAACCATATGAAAACATAAACAAATTGTTTATACCTTGCAAGCTTATACCTTCTCCTTTGGATTGAGCCTTTGATGAAGCCAAAGATGCACCCCTCCTTAGCTTGTTTCGATTATCTCCTTGATTTTGATGTGAAATGCTCTCCTTGTGTTCAATAAGATAGGTTGGATCAATATTTGGATTGGATTGTGATAGATAGATGATGATTTGGATTATAAGAGGATGAGAGAAGAAATAGGCAGCATGACAATCCATGAGAAATGAATGATTTGTGAGAAGAATAGGCTCCAATTTATAGATTGGATAAGGCCAATGGAGGGCCAAGATTGATTTGATTATGAAGGGTTGGGATTGATTTTAGAGAGAAGGCATGGATCAAGGGTGCCTTGGGAAAATAAATAGGAATATAAAATTCCTTGAGAAGAGGGGGGAAAAGAAATTTGAATTTCAAACTTGAGGAATTAAAAATTCCAAAATAAGGATGCATTGAGGGATTCAAAGAAATTTGAATTTCTTTTGAGAGACTCAATATTGATGTGACATGAGTGGGAATTAAAAATTGAGGGATAATGATAATGATGATTATGAGAGATTCTAGAAGGATTATTTAGGCTAATGGGATTAGGAAAAGTGATATGTAGTAATCACATGACTAGGTTAATTAATTAGAATTAATTAACTAAGTGGATTTAGAGGAAATAATTATTGGAGGGAACTTTAGAAGAATAGGGGAATAATTTATTTATTTGATAAATTAATTATTGGACAATAGTGACAGGATTAATTAAATTAGATTTAATTAACACTGAGAAGAATAAGGATAACATAATTAAATTAATTAATTATGTTGACAGGCTTAAATTAATTAAATATTTATTTTTAAGTGTCTATAGGATGTCTAGAAACTGAAGAGTCCCAACGTGCATTATCTGAGGTTCATGAAGGTGTTTGTGAATCCCAACGATCTAACTTTAGCATGAAAACTACTAAGGGTTGGCTACTACTAGCCAGACATGGAGAAAGAGGCTATTATATTTGCTAAAACTTGTGAGAAGTGTCAGCTACATGGGAACCTTATACATACTCTAGCAAGGGATCGCATACCCTTTGTTACACATTAGCCCTTTCAACAATGGGTGTTTGATATAATTGGCCAAATATATCCTGCATCATCTAACAAACACAAGTTTATTATAACTGCCACTGAGTACTTCACTAAGTGGGTAGAAGCAGTTCCGCTCATCAAAGAAATCGGTAAACAAGTAGCTCTGTTCATCCTTAATTATATCATCTGCAAGTATGGTATATCTTTATCCATAATAACTGACAATGGAGGATAGTTTAAGAACAAAGATCTAGATGACCTATATAAAAAATTCAAACTAAAACAGCACTGGTCATCCATATACTACCCTCAAGGTAATGGATAGCTGAAGCATCTAACAAGATTATGTTGACTATCTTACACAGAACAGTAAATAAATCTGGAAAGGATTGACATCTGCAACTCAATCCTGCCCTATGGGATTATAGAACAAGTATTAGAACACCTACTAGAACTACACCTTTTTATTTGGTGTATGGGTCTGAAGCAGTCTTACCTATTGAGGTGGAAATATCATCTTTACGAGTTTCTTTGTAAGGTCTTGTTACTGATGAAGACTACAAAATATCTAGATTGCAAGAACTTGAGTTGTTGGATGAACGTCGACAAGTGATGTTTGTCTACCCAAACAATAAGAATAATAATTCTAATTGAAGTCTCAACCTAAAGTTTGGACATTCATCTAGTAAAGTTACTTTTTTCATGGCTAGTGCTCATTTGATTGTCAACCCAATGATGTAATACTTGAAATGGGTCTGCACTATATGTGCACTAAGTTCCTTCAATAGCTATTCTGCAATACTACAACAACTAACATTCTGTGAAAAAGGAAGGAAAGAATGGAAATTATGGGAAGGCTACAGGAGAAACTTCTGCATAAATTCATAAAAGCAATGCTGGAAAGATCTAGTATGGATGAAAAAAAATTACTCTGTTTCGACTTGGTTGCAGGAATAGTCAGTGGATCTATTTCTAGTGGCTGCAAGAACAGTCTAAGAAAGAACTTCTACTACATCTAAAGAAAGAAAACTAATTTTAATGAACACATAGGATCACTCACCAAGTGGGGCCCCTTGGATGAGTGATACCAAGCTTCTAGAAAACTACTTTTAATGGATCAAAACAACATAATTTTTATCCATTGCTTTTTGAAAGTGATTACATATTTTGCAAAGAAACTCAAGAATAATTATCAAAAATCCTCTTCTATATTCTTTTTTCATCTATCTAACCTTAGAGAAGAAGAAGAGCTTATTTATAAAGACAAATCAACTACAATAGACAACACAAATCACGCCTAGAAGAAGAGGCAGATGATTGACCAATAAAGAAGATAATTGGAGCTTTGTTGTAGGAAATGTGGATCTAAACTGAACCACAGTCTTTGCATGCCATGGTGGTGTTTGTAAATTCAATACCCACTAAAGTTAGACATTGGTAGTATCACTTGACTGCTCCGCCTATGATATACCTTGCACTTGCTCAGCTCCTCTTCAGTTTGATCTTCAGTTATCTCCTACGTAATATTTCCTTCATCAAGCGTGATAGGAGAATATCCACTGTGACATCATTTATTACTTGCACTACAACAAAAACAACATACAAGGACATACATACACATTTTATTTAGTTAACACATCTATTAATCCACATATGATATTACCCTAAATAATCCGCATGAAAACAAGAACAAATCACATGGCTGTAGGACCAAATGGCATTGTTGTAGGAATAGACTGGCAAAGTTCAAACATGATTTCATAAGTTTAGGTTTAACACATGGAATACATATAGTCAATTTACAATACATCACTACTACTATGAAAACTAAAACATGTCAAAAACTTAAGAGTTCTGATGATAAAAACATGACAAAGTCTCAACTTATCAGCATTTGATCATCTAAGAGCATATCAAAAGAGAATGTCTAGAAGTTACAATAAAAAGGTTCGATAGCGAGTATTTTAGGTTGGTGACCTTGTTCTTGAGAGAAAATCCTAAGAATCAATAGTTTCGAGAAAACAAAGGGAAATTTGAAATCAACTAGTTGGGTCCCTATGTCATTACTATAGTCTTTGGCTCTAGTGCTTATCAACTCTCAACATTGGAAGGAGAATAGCTCTGTGAACCAATCAAAACAATCCACTTGAAGAAATTATTCACCTAAATAGTCTCTGCTCCAGTAGCCTGTACAACTAAAAAATCTTGAAGAAATCCTAAAAAAAAGAAAAAGTCTTGAAGAAATCCTAAAAATTAGAAAAAGTCCTAAAAAATTCCTAAAAATAAGAAAAATTCCTAAAGAAATCCTAAAAATAAGAAAAAGTCCTGAAGAAATCCTAAACACCAGAAAATGTCCTAAAAAAAAAGAAAAAAAAGAAGAAAGATCTTTTGTCAAGCAAGTGAAAACCTAGTAAATAAGCACCTCTTGTACTCAAGCGCTCCATCTATCAATGCAAAGTTGGCATTTCACGTTTTCATTCCCGCTTTCCTGCATCTTTTCTTTCACTTATACATATCTTTTAGTCACTTTCGTGACATCCTGGTTCTTTTGGAACCCTCATGGCTTGAAACCGATCAAAGTCCTAGTCTTAAGGTAATCGATTGAGCAATTTACATGTCCTAAGAAGTATCACCCAAGTCATCTTTCAGTCAGTGGTACTCGGTCATCCACTTTAAGTTAGTCATCTGTCTCCTAACTACTGAAGAGTTTTATCACTAAGTACACAAGCAAAAAAAGACTACTGAAAACAACCACTAAACTGTTTGAGATATGTGGATTTCAATTATTATTCCCTCTAAGTAACTCAAGGAAGTCTATCTTGACTAAGTGGAGAAAGGATTGGGGGCATAATACTTTTCTTTGTTTTCTGCTTGTAGGGATGAATCTGATGATCTGGAAACATCTAATTAGCTAGGTGTTTGTGATAAGTGCCTTCACATCAAGGTGAAATTGCCACACATACCTCAACTTTGCTTATTTATATGCTATAGGGAGGTTGGAGTCATTTATTTGTCTATTTGAGGGAATTTCTTTAATGTACAATCTGGATGCATGTGTGATCTATCCAAGGATATGAACAAAAAAGGGTCATTGCAGACAAGATAATTATTATTGCATATGAAAAGGAAGGAACTCTTATTTTCCTTCTATGTTTGTAAAATGCTCAGTGATGAAAATTAAGAATTTCAAATCTAGTGACTAGGTTTAGGTTGCATTCATTCTAAATTTTATGCATTTTGAGTGATTTCAGCATAATAACAATGATCTCTTTATCTTCTAAATGAGAGTTTCAAGCATCATCATTTATCTGCTAAGTGGTCTCTATTTCATTACCATTTCTCTGATCTAGTACTTGTGTATTGAGATGTTAGTTGCATACATGAGCATCTTATATAGATCAATACATTTCATTACATAGTTGTTTGCATTCATATTATTGAATAGAAAAATAAAAATGAGTACTACTCATTACTCATTTTCACCATTTAATTGCATATGGAAAGGAAACAAAAAAAATAAACATCCATATTCATCTGCATTCATACATCCATACTAAAAAGATATCCATACATATAGAATAAAGCATATAGAAATGCATCTCATAATCAATTGACACAAATATGATGAAATCAAATCAAGGTCTAGTATAAATGATATCAACTGTCATATACAATGTCTCATCGGAGAAAGAATTGTATAGGCTACAAGAAATGCAGTATATAACAAAATCTAGGAGCTATAAAAATCTAGCTCTCTTCCTCTCCCTCATCACTAGGTGGTGGAGGTGGAGTTTGTTGACCAACATCCTGCCTAGGTGCCAAATCTCTCTCAAATTGAGCCATACACTAAGAATATGGGACAACCTATTGTAGTAATGGAACTACTATGCTATATGCTGCAACATAATAAGTTTCTTAGCTAGTTTGATGAAACACCTATCACTGAAGAGCGTCTCGCTCTAGCCTCATCTTAGTGAGTTGTTGGTCTCACTCTACAAGCTGTTTTTGAGCTACTGTCAACTGTGACTACAAACCTGCTTATCTAGCTCTCATAGACCATGTTGCATTTGTTGCACCCTTCTCTCTCAAAGCATCTCTACCTCACTCTCCACCTCCCTCTCCACCCTGCTCATCCCTTCACTACAACACCTACCAAGGAGCTACTCTCTTTGCCTCCCCTCCACCCTCTACTGCCCTAGCACCACTAACCCCCACACCAACAACTCTTAGAGATCCACCCTCCCCTCTTTTCCACTGTCTCCCTCCGGTGAGTATCTTGTTGCTGCTAGCCCTAGGATCACCTCCTTCCCACCTAGGAACCTCTGCTCTCCATCCCTATGCTTGTTCCTATATAGGGACCTCATCCTCATCCTCTTCTATGAGTGGCGCATGCTCCGTAGGATCTGTACATCTAGGGAAGAGATGTCTCTAAAACCAATCCCTTTACTAGGGTAATACCCTCGCATCTATAATATCATCAAGATAGTCTCATTACAGTCATTGTAACCCTACCAACTCCTACATACTTAACACGTAGGATGACCTAGGGGCCCATCCTCATCTCTCCTCCTCACCATATCAGGTGTAGGAAGTATACTCCTATGATATACCCTATGGCAATAAAAGGAGGATTCACGAACATGTCTCTCTGCTAAGCTCTCTAGTCATCCCACAACTCCAGACCCCTATATGGTCTCCATACTACAATGATTAGATCATCAAGTTGTCATCTCCAATACTTTCTCTTTCCCAGATGGGGCCGAGTAACATATCTAGAATATCTACATATGATCATTTGGTGTGGATCTCTAGCATCATCTGCTATCGATCTACAAACTGAGATGTGCTCCCATGCCCATATCTGAAGAACCAAGACTCCTACTACCATGCTCTTCCCATCTCTATATGCAATCTCGTGCATCTCATGATACATATGGGTTAATAAATAAGAACCCCACCCTAATCTCTCAGGCTTAGTCAATAGTCTCTCGAGCATCCTATCCCAGCCACATAGGAAGCCATGTTTTCCCTTGTCCTGCATGACAAAACAACCTATCATACAGGTGCTAATACACATGCTAGCAGAAACTGCTCACTATACCTAGCCATCATAACATCCCAAGTGATAGCTCACTCCAAGATAGTATCATCGTGAAATATGCATCTCAAGGCTAAGATACCAAGTCGTTGAGTAGAATCATATTCAACCTTACCCCCACAAAAGGAATCCTCAAAATCCTATACACATCCTCTGGTGTAATGGTCATCTCTCCAATTGGTAGATGGAAGGTGTTATTCTCTAAATGGAAACACTCAACTAGAGCAGTAAGCATCCTGTGATTCACATGGATATCAAGCATCTCTAAAAGGTGAGTAAAGTCGCACAAATCAATATGTTCTCTATCTACATCTGACAAATTTTGAACTAATCCCACTATCGGAGGATAGACACACTGAAACAGGATATCTGGCAATCGAACCTGCAAAAAATCGAACAACAAAGCATCAACAAGCCATCCAATTTGCACTACAAAACTTGTTAAACATCACACAAATCCAAATAAACCAAATGCCAAATCAAAGTTTCATGTTTTAACCCTTGAAAATGCTCACTATTTTCCATACGAGTTTTCTGAGTATAGAAGAAACTCGTACAAGTTAGGAATACATGTCAAATGACAAAACATTCTAATACGACAAATAGTATTTTGTCACACGATAAAGTGGACTATAAAGAACAATCTCATATGATACATGGGTTGATACCATATGATAAAAGATAAGGGCTGAAACAATAAACCACAAGAGGGACAGTTTTTTGTACGATAGACATTGTCTTATCGCATGACAAAATGACATTGAACGACTTCAAATGACTTTAAAAAGCAAAAAATTCAACAAAAATTCAAAATTGATGAAATGAAAAGGCTTAAGATTGACCACTTATCATTGGCTCGTAGTTCCATAGTCGATTATGTCATCTCTGGTGCTCAAATCGATGCTTCTGGATCAAAATGACCATTTTTCTTCACAGAGGGCTTTTCAAATTTCAAACTTGAGGAGGTTAAAATGAATTGAAAATGACACTTGGACCCCTTATATAGCTGAAACCCTAATTTTTCAACTTGCTCCGATGGACACATGAAAATTGTACCCTAAACTAAATCGACTATCCTAATTCCATTTTCAGGATTAAAATCGAAATCCGCAATCATCTTTCTAGTCAATTTCGCACAAGTGAGACCACTTAGCACTTTCATCAACTGCTCATTCTTTCCTTTAATTTGTGCTTGATTTCTCATTAATCAACGTTATATCACAATTTAATTCTCAAATCAACTCTGATTTTAATCTTCAACATTAATCTTTCTGCTCAAATAAATTCTCATCACTCAAATTTTTTTTGCTTAAAATCACTACGCAACCCTTGCTATCTTTCAATTTCGCTCCCGATGGGCCATGCTCATGACCTCAAAGTTGAGTATGTCTTTCAAAAATCTTCATTACAAGTCGAGCAACTAAGATTCATCAAATCAATCTCTAGGAGCATATCAGTTTTATTGCTTCATATCAAGTTGATATTTTCTTTGTCTGAATCAGTCTCTTAATGTTAATCAATTGCATCACTTTTCATCAAGTTGATTATTCATTTAAACTCAATCAAGGGTTTAAAGAGTATCTTTGATCATGCTCAATCTAAGCAAGTGTTTAGTTTATCTTTTCTCATCATATCTTGATCCATCAAGTTCAAGATTGGCTTTATCTTTGCTCGTTGTGTCTAGTTCAATCAAGTCCTAGACCAGTAAGATCCACTTCCTGATCAATCAAGTTCAAGTCTGGTATCTTTGTGCTTCATCAGTCCTAGTTCAATCAAGTTTGAGATTGGTTTCACTTTAATCAAACTTTGTTCAGTTTCATCACTTCAAAACAAGCTAAATACCTCACTCTTCATCTAGTTCATGATCAATCAAGTTCAAAACTGGTATCTCCTAGACATCAACTATTCTTTGAACCAACGTGTTGATCACACATTAATTCAAAGAGGGGAAAATGTAATACCCTAAAAATGGTCATCTAAACCATGGGTCCCTAGTCTCGACAACATCACCAAGATCCTAACCAAAGGCAATTAAATTTAATCTTGAATAGATAATTAATTTCTAAAATCATTAAATGTCACATGGCAAATTAATCAACCAATATTTATTTAATTAATTGATCATTCCAAGTAAATCATTTTTAAAACAATTATCCTATTTATTTTATTGAATATCTTAGTATATTTAATTAAATAAATCAATGTGCCATTAAATCATCCAAAAAAGGAATTAATTGACAAAAAAGGATTAAAATTTGAGAAAAGAAATCAATTGGAGATAATCTTGAAAATCAAATTAAAAATTGATAATTAATCTCAAAGAAAGCAATTAAAACATTTAAAACTCAAAATTGAATGAAATAGAGAATAAATCAGTTTCTCTTATTTTATCTTAATTTTAGTCCATTTTCCTTTAAAACCGAGAAAAGCAGCAAATCACATCAATTCACTTGGATTGTGCTTCCTCTTGGAAAATCTTGACCGCTCATCATCATTTGATCTCAGTCGTTGGCTTGTTTCTAATTTTTTTTATAAATTCAGTCCCTCGTCTATCATTCAAAGATTCTGGAGAATATATTTTTATTATGATGTTTTTGCTCTAGGTTCACTAAGTCTTTGCATTGAGACATTGCATATTAGTTATTTCATATTTATTAAATCGTCTAGCTTAATATTTCTTAAATCATGTTAGATTAATCTTGCATATCTAGCTTAAATCTTGCATTCATCTAGCTTAAATCTTGCATTCATCTAGCTTAAATTCATGCTCATATAGATTAAAAATCCTTTGTTTAGGTGTTGTCTAGTCACTGGATAGCTTAGCAATCTGAGTTTAATCTAAACTTGCATCTACTATAAGGAAATAGGTCGCTTTGTGATGGTTTATTATTTATTGTTGATTTATTTACTAACCATGCATCTAATGACTTAATTGAACTGTTGTGTATTCAGATACATATACAGGTCCACTTTTCACACACACAACAACCTAGGTAGTAAGGTGCTCAACAAGAAGAGCCTCACCACTCTCAGCATCAGAAGAGGGAGATAAATCATTCTCTTCCTAGTAGGAAGACTTTAGCTAAAGAAGAGGATGCTATTTTAGCCGGTCACGTGAGGGATCTTCTGAGGTCCCGAAATCCTACTTTTGATGGTTCTAGTAGTGGATCGGAGGCAAAAACATGGTTGATAGATCTGGATATGTTTTTTTCCATGCATCTGTATGGCATTAATACCAAAGCTAGGTGCACCATTATGAACCTACGTAGGTTTTCTTCCACTTGGTGGAGATTAGTGGAGCATAAGCTCCACTTGGATATTGCATTAATTTCTTGGGAGATATTCTTGGAGAAGTTTCATGCACCTTTCTTGTTAGACTATTGGAGACAGAGGAAGACATATGAGTTTTATGAATTGCATCAGCTAGCCATGTTCGTTGAAAATTATGAGTATAAGCTATTCAAACTTAAGTAGTATGCAGGAATAGCAGATGATGAGGCTATGCTTGTGCAACACTTTGTTAGGGGTCTTAATGCATGCATTAGTGGTGGAGGTTGGGTCTTTGAGATCAAGACTATGGAGGTATTTGTGGAAAAGACCCACCTCGTAGAGGAGAATTTGGCTATGGCCCTTGGTTGATAGACTGGTGTTCATATTGGTAGTGCTCCAACCTTAGGTATTGGTGCGAGAGGGAATCAGTCTCAAGCACCAGGTTCCTCTAGAAACCAACCTCCCTCATTCAAGGGTGGTCAAAATCAGTCAAAGAAGAATACACAGGGACAAAAGTATCCTCGAGGTGGTGGATCCAATGCAGGAAAGGGATATAGAAAACAACACCTCAATAGGTTTTATTTTGGCTAGCCAACATAGAGTTTTCAATAGATGTCTAGTAGGAGCAACTACCATTAGTCCAATGCTCCTTTAATAGGCAAAGGTTTTAGTGGAGGGGGATGTTTTACTTATGGGAAACATGGCCACATTGCAGTCCAGTTTCCATAGAGATAAACTCAAATGTCCACTTAGAGACATGCAACTTCAGATTCTATAGTGGGAGATGTAGGGAGGTCCCACCGAGTGCTAGTAGCAATTGATAACTATTAGGTAGAGCACCAGGGCATAGTTTTTTAGACTACAAGTGTATTAGGTAGTATATCTATCTCTGTGTTGTTTGATCTAGGAGCTTTAGATTCTTTCATTTCTCCTTCCCTAGTAGAGGAATGTGGGCTTTCAGTTGCAAACCAATCCAATAGGTGGCAGGTCAAGTTGGCTACCAGCTCTAAGGTGGCTATGGATTCTATCATTCATGGTTGTGTGATGTACCTAGAAGTCTTCACCATCGTTGTAGATATTTGTATCCTTTGGGGTCTTATGGTGTTGTTTTGGGCATGGATTGCCTTGATCCTCATCGGGCTTGTAAAGGTTGTCGTCATAAGATGATATAGTGTTTGGGTGACTATGGTGAGAGGGTGGAGATAGTTGGTGTTCAGAGGCTTATTTCCCTATGTATGATTTCTTCTATGCAATTGAAGTGGTGCATGCAGTAGGGATGTCGTTTATTTGTAGTGTTAATGAATAATTTGGAGAAGGGGGAGAGTAAGGATATTTATGTCAATAGTTATCCCATTCTTTAGGAGTATGCAAATGTTTTCCCTAGTGATATTTCAGGTATGCCACCCAAGCAAGACATTGATTTTTGAATTGATCTAATTCCCAGAGCAGAGCCAATCTCTAGAATGCCTTATCAGTTGACCACTTAGGAGTTGAGTGAGATCAAGTTGTAGTTGGAGGAGTTGATAGCTAAGGGGTTTATTCATCCTAGTATTTCTTCATGGGGAGATTTGATAATATTTGTGAACAAAAAGGATAGATACCTACACCTATGCATAGATTATCGATAGATGAATAAGGTGACCGTGAAGAACTGTTATCCCTTACCAAGGATAGATGATCTCTTTAACTAGATGAAGGGTACAAAGGTCTTCTCCAAGATAGATCTTAAGTTAGGATATCATCAATTTTGAATCCGTGAAGCAGACATTCATTAGACAACTTTCCACATGCGATTGGACACTATGAGTTTATGTTGGTTTCATTTGGGCTTACCAATGCACCCTCAGTATTTATAAGTCTAATGATTGAGGTGTTCAAGACCTATTTAGATAGATTTGTCTTGGTATTCTTGGATGACATTTTGATCTACTTGAGGACCATGGAGGAACATGAGGAGAATTTGAGGCCAATTTTGCAGTGACTTTGAGAGAATCAGTTATATGCCAATTTGGCTAAGTGTGATTTCTTCAAGTCTGAAGTGAATCTCACAAGGATATTCGTTGGAAGTGGATGGAATTATTCACAATTTAGGCTGCATCTATTTTTTTCATTTGAGGGACTTCACACATTGATCTTGGTAGAGGCACATTGTGCACCTTACTTGGCATATTCAAGTGTCAAGAAGATGCATGCAAACCTGAGACAATTGTACCACTACTCCAGAATGAGGTGTGATATCATAGATTTTGTTTCCAGATGTTTGAAGTTCCAAAGAGTTAAGGTATAACATCATCATCTAGTGGTATTTTTGTATAAAAACCTTGTACTAGAGTGGAAATGAGATATCATTTCGATAGATTTCATTGTTGGATTGCCAATTTATTCTCATAGAAATGATGCCATCATGGTCATTGTTGATAGACTAACAAAGGTGGCACAATTTTCTCTAACGTGGTCTTCCTACATAATAGTTGTGGTGGCTTAGGTTTTCATGAAGGATATTGTCAGGTTGCATAGGATTCCACATCAAATCATATTACATAGGGATCATGTTTTTACATCAGGCTTATGGAATTCATTGCAACATGCGTTGGGGGCTTAGCCAAACTTTAGTTCAACCTACCATCCAAAGACAAATGGACAGATAGAGAGGGTCAACCAGGTACTTGAGGATATGCTTCAGATGTACATTATGGACAAGTAGTCAAGATGGGAGGATTATCTATATTTGGTGGATTTTGCCTACAACAATGGATATCATAGTTCTATTGGGATGTCTTGTTTCTAGGCATTGTATGGACAACCTTGTTATACCCCATTGAGTTGCGACCAATTGGAGGATTGTTTTCTTTTAGGGCTAGAGATACTTCAGGAGATACAGAAGTAGGTGAGCTAGATTCATGAGCATTTAGTGATGATATAGGATATATAGAAGAAACATGCAGATACTCACCATATAGATCGACTATTTGTTGTTGGAGATAGGGTGTTTTGTAGAGTGCACCTATGAAAGAGTCCAATCCATTATGGAAAGGCCTCTAAGATAGTACCCCGATTTGTAGTAACCTTTTGAGATCTTAGAGATGATTGGTCCTATGGGTTATTGACTTTCTATTTCACTTAACTTGTCTTGCATCCATGATTTGTTCCATTTTTCAGTGCTTATACCCCATTTCTCTGATGTAACACATGTCTTGGATTGGAATTACTTGCAGGTAGAGGATGGACAATTTTCTTTGGAGCTTGTGTGCATAGTTCAACACCAAAGATTGAACCTTAGGGGTCATGACATAGAGCAGGTAATGGTCTAGTGGGATCCTAATGATGAGACTTCAAAGACTTGGGAGGACCTAGCACAGATGAGAGAGCTCTTTCCCTATTTTTTCTTGGGGGGGGTGTAGTGCCCCTCCATGATTCATAATCTTTGATGGCTATGATGGATATTGATGGACTCTTTTTATGTCTTGTTACTCTACATTTTCATGCTTTTCTATATCTTGTTGAGATACTTCTTCATATCGGTGGATACATTATTGTATTTATGATGATGATTCTATATTTAGGGTTGCTTGATGATGTTAGGGTTTAACGTTTCATGGAATTTGTGATTATGCATTTCTGAGGTGACATAGCTTATGTTCACTTCTTATGATGTTGTATCTTGTGCTAACCCTAATTTTGATAATCTCATTTCATATGGATGATGGTTGCTTGATTAGGTTATATCAATGTTTATGATGTTTTATTGTTTGCAAGCATATAAGGGATGATGTCACATCACTTATCATGAGAAGGATTTGATGTTATTATTCCCTTCATCAAACTATGATGAATTGATGTATGCATATATATACATATTTTTGTCCAATGTTGATGTTGTGCATGGTGTAGCTACTAGGAACTGGCTACATCTGGTTCCACAATTTTGAGTGTGCCTCCTTTCCCAATGGTAGTTGATTGGTGGTGACAATAAGGCCTTACCACACCTAACCCTAGGTCACATCTTGGTTTTGACCCTTGTCTTGATTGCTTTACCTTTGGCTTAATCTCCATTTTTGTTATGTAGTCTTCTGGATGGCTATGCGAGTAATTGTGCTTTATCCCTTTAATTCTATTTTATTTAATTTGAAGTATTAATGATTTATTTTGGTATATGGATAATTTATTTTTTTTGATCGGTAATAGTTTTTGTATTATATGAATGCAAAAATTTAAGCATATAGAAATTCAGTCTCCCATAATCCATTTACATACTGTAGACAACAAACCCCCATACTACCCACAACCATACAGTATGTTATAAAAAATCATACAACCTGCATAATTCCAAAAAAAGACCAATTCAATGTTGCTCCCACCAAACACAAATATTACAAAGATAGTTTAGTTTTAATAGTTAACTATTAGTAGAAAATTTGTAAAAGCATCTAAAAATAATAGCCAAATGGCCACTTACTCACTCTCGCCATGTCTCTCCTTCTCCCCTCTCTCCTTGGTGGCTAGAGCTTTACCTCTTTCCGCTTCACATTTTATCTTTGGGATGCAATGCAAACATCCAAAATCGAGGTCACCTTCCAAGATCGCCAGCAACTGAACACCCCATTTGCCCTCCAATACAAGCATGTTCACAACATTGTTCTTTTATATTGTCCTCCGGCCAAGAGACAAAAGGTAGTAGCTCCTCCTGGTCATCTGCCTCCTTCATATGAATGCCTACTCAAGGCACAACCCACTATAGAAGTGAGTCAAGATTGAGAAAGTACTCCCCATCAATCAGTTTGGTCAATGTGAGTCTAATCTTCTCCACCTCTAGCTCAAAATTGCATGCCCATGCCAAAATCAAGGAGTACACTTCCATATTCATCTGTTATCGATGATGGACATACACCACATCTTCTGCAAGCATGAGGCAAGTCGCACTCCACAATGTCTCCACCTTGTAAGGAAAAAGTCCCTGCATCCTCTTCTTCATCACCTTGCCCACAAATGACACCAACTTCTTTTCTATGCATAGGGTGAAATTTGCTTCCATAGTAATCTATAAATTGAAATTGCACTAGCTTCTACAATGACAATGTGATAAAGCCACAAAGAAGTGCAATCAATTAATAAAGACACAAACACTAGCTCGCAAACCAAAGGGAAATAAATTCCTCTGTTGTCATTTAGGATGAGTAATGAATTCATAAGTGATGGCATAAATGCCATGATATTTCACAAATGATTTTCTACCATCCTCCACCCACACCAAACGTGTGACCTGCCAAGGATAACTACCACATTCAAAGATAAATTGCCAACTTGCATGATGTACTTGCAAAAAAACTTCCCTCACTTACTTATTGGACATGGGAGACACAAAATTCCATGATCCATTTGCTCCTCACCTGACATGGGAGACAGGAAATTCCACAAATGTTTTGAGCTTCTCTTGGATCGTAGACACCCAGCAGTTTATTTTCTAGCATGGAGTGTTGCCTTTAGCAATTGTGTTAGTGACTACCTGCGAATCTCCTTCCAAATGCAGTCTTTAGACTTTCATATTTAAAGCCAACTTAGTTGCCAAAAGTGTCACTTCGACCTCCATTTCATTGTTCATACCATCCTACAAATGTTGTGCTCCTTTGAAGAGGATAGACCTGTTATAATCCCTTGCCACCATCCCAAAATCTGAGATTCCTAAATTTCCTCTTGAAGCTCCATCAAAATTGACCTTTATCCACTCTTTACTAGGTGGTTCCCATTTAACATCCCCTATATCAGAAAAAAGGATCAACCCCCAAGGACCCATTAATGGGTTGGCAGTACACAAGAGACCAATTTACTTGAATATGTCTGTCTTCATTTGTGAAGGGGTGTTTTGCCAAATTATGATTCCTAGCTGCCACAGGGACAGCTTCAACTATTTCTCTTTCTACCCTTGCACACAGGCTCTCCACTGATACCTCTTTTTCTTGAAAAAATCTCCTATTTTTCTCCTTCCAAATCTCTCATACAACAAGGTAGGGGGCTACTAGCCAGAGTCTAGAGAAAATAGACTTATGACAAGGTAGTCTCTAGCTTATAAAAATGTCAAAAATTGAGTTGGGTGGCAGGACAGCCCAACCTAGCTTACCCAGAAGGAAGCTCCATACCTTTTTTTCCTCCTCACTTTGGAGTAGCAAATGATCCAAATTTTCTTTTGCCTTCCTGCACATTGTGCACCTAAAGGGACCCATGAAGCTCAATCTACACAATCTTTCTCTTATTAGGATTTTCTATTTCAAAACTAGACAAGAGAAGGCTCCTACTTTTGGGAGGATAGGAGAGCTTCATAGAAATTTAGTTGACCAGTTTGCCCTTCATTCCAAATGTTCTAAAATACCATAACCAATCTTGACTGAGTATTGCCCTAATTTTGAACCACACCATATAAGAGTATCTTCCTTATTAGATAAAGGTGGCATGTACTCTTGCATGATGGTCTTCAACAAATATTTGTGGTTTGATGTCAGAGAAAGGTTATCCACCTTCTTCCACTCCTAGTGGTCTACCCCATTTGTCCTACATTTCGTAAGGAAATCCCCTACCTTCAATCCCCATTGTGCTTCCATGACCTGTTTGATTTCCGCTAAGCCTTGTCTCTCATAGAGGGGTGGTCTCCTCTCCCAGGAGTCTGTCCAGAAATTGGCCATTGTCCCTTTACCTAATTCCCAAGTGATATTCTCAATAATAACATGTCTACAGGAGCAAAGGAAGTTCTAGATAGCAGAGCCTTTAGGTAGGACACTGATGGTAAAAATTCATTCCCTGCTCATCTGATCTAGGTATTTATATTTAAAATTTATACCCACTTCTGATTTGGATGAGAGTAAATTTTCCATAACAATTTTGCCCCCATTGCCTCATTATGCAAAGTCTGATTCCGCAAACCTACACCCCTTGCCTGTTTGGACTAGCAAACTTTATCCAATGAAACCAAAGGGATTTTATCATACGTCTCTTTTCCATTCCATAGAAATTTTCTCATTCCTATGTTAATGTAGCTAATCACTTTCTTCAGTATCTTTAAAGCTACCATGGAATATATAGGAAGAGTACCGATTTAAGTAGCATAATTCGTCCATCCAAAGTGAGCCATTTACTTTTCCAACCTTCAAGACAATTGACACAACCATCAATAAGACTATGCCACAAATCCATGCGGTTTGACCCATCAAATAAGGGAGTACCCAGGAATTTCCCAAATAGTGTGCCCATTTTGACTCCTATGATGTTGGTAATTTCTTATTGTCTACTACCCCCAGTGTTGAAAAATAGAACTTCTGATTTTTCCCAATTAACTTGTTGACCAAATGCCCTACAAAAGGTATCTATTATCCTTCTAATTACTCTGGCCTCTTGAAGTGAAGATTGTCCACATAAAAGGGTGTCATCCGCAAATTATTGATGAGTTACCAGCTCCATTCCTGCCGCAATTTTAATTCCTTTCCAAGATCCTTGATTCTTCTGAAAGAGAATTAATCTTCCCAAAAATTTAGCCAAATTAATGAATAGAAAGGGTGAAAGTGGATCACCTTTCCTAATCTCATGGGAGGTCTGAAAGAAACCTTGTGGACTGCAATTAACTAGAACAGAGGTCCACATTCCCCCTATACATGCTCAAACCCAATTAATCCATTCTTCTGAGAAACCAAACCTATTTAAAACCTGGAACATAAATTCTCGGTCCACCATGTCGTATGCTTTCTTGATATCCATCTTGATCAGCATACGTTCCACTTTTACTTGTCGTACAGTATGAATAACTTCATGTGCAATTATTATTCCTTCAACAATTGATCTACATGGGACAAAACCACTCTATTCTTCTGAAATAATGTGATTCAAAATTGGCTTCAAATGATTTGAAATCACTTTTTCTACCACTTTATAAATGGTATTACACAATGAAATTGGTCTAAAATCATTAAAAGAAGTTGGATGTTCCACCTTGGGGATAAGGGCTAAAAGTGTGCAGTTCATTTATTTTGCTACATGCACCTTTCTCCGCGATTCCTCCACCACAGCCCAAACATATTTCCCTACTATATCATAAAAGGTTTGATAGAAAAAAGTTGGGAAGCCATTGGACCCTAGGGTTTTGTCACCCACCATGCTAAAAACTGCCTTTCGAACCTCCACAAACTGGATAGGTTTCATGAGTGCCTGATTTTGTGCTTCTGTTATCAGCTCCAGAATAACATTTAGTCCATTTTGTTGATACTCTAAACTAGAATTTCCCTCCTTAGACAATAATGCCAAAAAAAATTCAACTACCTCTCTATTGATATCCTCCAAATTATCCAGCGAGACATTTTCACTATTATAAATGGAAGTGATTTTGTTCCAGGACCTTCTTGTCTTGATCGAATTATGGAAGAATTTTGTATTTTTGTCCCCTTCCCTAAGCCAACACTCTCTTGATTTTTGGCACCAAAAGATTTCTTCCTGTGCCAGGATTTCATTGTACTATTTTTTTAGGTCTCATTCTTGCAAAAAAGTCTCTGAGGACATTCCATTTTGTATTATTGCTTCTAGTAATGTGGCCAGCCTCTCCTCCAGATCTCTCTTATTAACAAAGATGTTTCCAAATTTAGTGTGGTTCCACTCTTTAATTTTAGTCTTAACAAATTGCAATTTCTTGACAAACCCAAAAGCCATAGTACCTAAGACCTCAGGAGCCTCCAACCACCATTCTACAATTAGGTCTTGCAAACTCCCTTCCCTCAACCACATCTTTTCAAACTTAAAGGGACACATTGTGGGGGGGCCATCAAATGCTATAATGAGTTTCACTGGTAAATGATCTAAAGAAATCATCAGTTGGACAATTGAGACAAAAAGTAGAGGCGATTCCTCCCGGGACCCTCCTAGGAAGAAATAATCAAGTTTTTCTACTACATGATTTCCCAAAATCCTATGGTTTGACCAAGTGAATTTTCCTTCCTTGGATTTGACTTCTCTGAGACCATTACTAGTCACAAAATTTTGAAAATTTACTTTAGGTCCTCTCTTTCCCCCCACTTTATCATTTGATTCCAATATGGTATTAAAATCACCACCAATAATGAAAACTCCTTCTTCCAATTCTTGAATGAGGGAACAGAGGGGTCGCCTGTTAGGCCCAATATGGAAAGATAATGTACTGAGAGGGGAGGGGTGAATCAGTACTTCAAATCCTTTCTTCAACAATATCTTTACTATTATGCATAAACCAAAAACTGTTGTAACATAACATAAAGATAAAACAAATAAATAACAATCATACATGATTCACTCCATAACACATATATTTTGGTTACATAGAAACTCTTGGTTAGAGAGAAAAAATGCAATGGGGATGGAACCCACAACTTCACTACTGCAATAATAAAGAGTGCTCGGTTAGAGCTACATGTTCAGCTATTTCTAATAGCTTACCTTATTAGGAATATTGAGATCGTTAGATCCACCTTGCTAAAGGATTTTACAACACTTAAACTAAATGTTGCACCTATTTTAAGGCTTTACAATTTATAGACTTGGTTAGAGTCTTTTACCCTATTAAAAGTTTCTCTTACAACTTCAAAATATTACAATAAAATCATTACAAATATCTGCAACTTCACATCTGAAATGTTATAGCAAATTCTATGAGCTCAAAATGAGATTAACTTGCTTATATCATACCTTGGTAACCCATAGAGTAACTCAATAAAACCTTTTGTTTACTTTGTTCTTTGACTATTCTCTGAAATCCTTCTTAGTGACCTCTATGTCTCTGACAGTCACAATACTCAGTGCTTCCTTATCTATTACACATGTCTTGCTTCATACACCTCTGTATTTCCAAATTTTTATCCTTAATCTATGTTGTATATATAGATCTCTTATGTCGGTGATCTGTTCATTGCTTCGATCTTACAAACATGATTTATTGAATGAATAACCATGCAAAATATTTCATTGGATAGATGACCTCAAAATCATACAAAATCTTTAAGTGCAATTTCCAATGTGATAACGGTTCTTTGTTCCTCAATCTTGTAACACATTTTCCCATGTGTGTCTAGGTTCAATAAATCTGGTAACATGTTTCACTCGGTGTATATCAACTTGGTGTATCATTATTGCTGCTTTGTAGACATGGAATGTTACTCAATAGACAACTGATTATATACTAGGCTCTATGACTACTTTCTTCTATAACAGACTGCTCTGTGCTTACCGACTGAATATTTCGGTAGTAGTAACCAACTAGAGTATATAGAATGACTTTGGATATAAAACTAATGGCAACTTAATAAGCAGTAACAATCTCCCCTTTTGACATTAGTTGAGATGTTTGACAAAACTACTTTCAAAGTCATAACTCAAAAATCTATATACTTACAAAATTTTGACAAAATTGACAGTATATATATTAGTCAATAAAATGGTATATTCAAATATACTCCCCTTATCAATATACAGTACAAAACTCTGATTTTGCATGCTCGGTGATCAATGTTCTGTATTTACTACTTGGTTTAGTGTTCGGTGATCACTAGTTGGTGTTGTCAAAATTAATTGTGCATTTGATACTCTGTTCTGCTTGGTATACTCCCCTTGTATACTTCACTCCCCCTTTGGTACTTTGATACTATACTCCCCCTTTTTGACAAACATCAAAATTTAGTTACCATTCGATGGTGGCAACTACTCAAAATGGATTTATACTTTGTCTTTGCATCGGTGAGAGCGGCAGAGAGGGCATCCTTAACACTATCCATGAGTGAATTTTGAGCTGTAATGTCAGCTAACAGTGAAATTAGTCCATCTAAGGTGCTTCCCACTGGCTGAGTGGATAGGGAGGTAGCTTTGGTTATCTGTTCTTGGATGGAGGACAAGTGTGGAATGAATAAGGTTTGAAGAGTCATAATGTCCATCCTTAATTTGTGCTCTTCATTCCTGAGTTCTAATTGTTGAGCCATGAGCTTTTGTAACTTTGTATAGAATTGCTAAATAGAATTGGGCTCAGTGGTCAGCTTATTTGAGAGATCGGTGATCTCTTTCTCAATCACTTCTATTTTATTTTTAATATCTTTAATGAATAAAGAGAATGTATAGAGTTTCTGAAATAAATAAAGAATGTGCTTGAGTTGAGGGGTCTACTCAACAATAAATTTGACAAGTTTTACTTTGCCAATAGCAATAGCTTTCTATACCTCTTCAATCATTTTAGTAGTGAGCTCTTTGTCCTTCAATTTGCTCAAATATTGTAATGCATCTACTCCAGATGTCTCTATCTTGGTTAGGAGTTCATCCAATTGAACATGGATGGTGGCATCGATTGTCACTATAGCTTCAAGTAGCATATCTATTAATAGTTCTTTCACCTTCTAAAGGACTTTGTTTTTCTTTTCAATAGCCATTTGCTTGTCTTGTTCGGCTTTGGCTTTGCATAGTTCACAAAATTCAATGAGTGCTTGCCCTTTCAATTTGGATATATCAACATTTGGCAACACTATTGGGTTTGACAAATCTAATTTGAAACTATGCTTCTTCATTTTCTTGTCTCTTGAAGATGAGGCTTTCATCAGTTGACCTAAGACAATGTCTAGGGAGGCTTGTTGACCCTCAGTAGGTTGCTCAGTAGATGCAACACTTTGGTCAATTTCTTTAGCCTCTGTAGTGTCCTTTGGTGCCTCTATGCTTGGTTTCTCAGTTGTAACATTTTCAGTGCTAGAAGGTGCTTGAGAGGTCTGTTCCCTGGTGGCTTGAGAAGTAGTTTCTCCTTCTGTAGATTTGTGACCCTATGTTCCTTGTTCAGTATCCTGAGGGGCCTCAATTGAAATAGGTTGATTGACTAGAGGATAGGGCTGAACTTGTTCCAAAACTGACTCATTGGATACATGTTGGGCATATGCATTCCCTTCTATCATTTCATGTTCTGGTGCCTCGGTGTCCATGATATCCTCATCAATTTGTATAGTATCAACAGGGTCTTGCTTGGTGATATCAGGATCTTGCTCAGTGACATCAACTATTTCAACTCCAGCTTGTTCACCAGCATTCTTGATTCAAAAAATTTCCTGCCACTTTTTTTTTTTTCATTCTCTACATCCAAGTAAAGTCCATTCATCAATTTTAAGGCTCTCTGCTTGACTAGGAAGTTTTTGTGGTAGTTTTTCAGATGTTCTTTGATCTCATCTACCGACATTTCTGGAAAGAGATATACCAGACTTCTTTCTCTCATCTACTTTTTCGAGTCCATGGCATATGTCCACCTATTATCAATATGTGAATACAATTCTTTTGGAAGAGAGTTAGTTACTTCCAATGGGACCAATCAGAATTTCAAAAGAGTGCAGATTACGGCTTCTTCAATTTGTCTCTTTTCTACATCATTTCTGGATTCATATTTTACATATCTGAATGATCCAAATCCACCATATTGCTTCAGATTAGCACAAAAATTTTCAACTACTCTTGACAATCTGAAATTTACTTTTGTCTTCAGATTCAGTGTCACTAGACTCTTTAGCCAAAATGAGTCTCCGAGTAGATTTCTTGTAAGTTTTTGTTACCTTGGGTGCGACAACATTCTTTGGTTTCTTACTCGGTGATGCTACAGATGCTCTTGTATTAGGTCACTTTGTTGGAGGAGTCGGTGATACCTTTGATGTATCTTGTTTCTTCCTTTTCAAAACTTTTCCTTTAGGCAATTCAGTGCTCAAAGTAATAGCTACCTCCTGGGCTTCAAATTCCTCCTTGGTGATGGCTAGAGTGCCCTTGATAGGTTTGGAGGAAGAACCTTTTCCAAATTTTTCATTAATACCTTGATCATTTTTGTTTCCTTCCTTGTAGCCTTGGGCACTACAATGCTCATCTTAACTTTTTCTTTCACTTCTTCATATGTATCGTATCTTATCTTGGTAGCATACCTTGGTAAAGTGAGAAAAGCATCTATCTACTATTGTGTGATGTCAAAATCAATCTCATAACCCATAGGTGGCAAAGATTGAGTTCTTGGTTCCACAACATTAACATAGCAGTAGTCGGTGTCTACTTCAAAACATATGTCATCTTTGTATTTCTTCACTAACTTGGGTGGAATTCTATACCTCTTATGCATCTTCTCTTGAAACTTGCTAAAGTAATCATCCATGATATCATTAAAGTTATCACCTAGCTTCTTGATGAATTCATTGATTTGATGGGTGATTGGTCGGTGTAGCTCCCAAACTACATTAACGACTGATGGAAAGAATTTTTCAAAATAGAAAAATATGCATACCAAAAGTGATCCAAACTTCAGTGTATTAGCTGAGTTGTTCTTCTTTAGCTTCCTTATGGTATTTTGATTCTTGAATAGGTTTTTCAACAATACCTTGCATAAATCAATTTTCATGCCTTTCTTCACAATTTTATATGCTAAATCGACTACTGCATAGGGTACACTATTTTCCCTTGTCGATTGGAAGAAACAATAACCTATTACTAGAATTACAAACTTCAGCTCTGCATCTATCACATTGTTCAGCTTCAGTCCTCTATAATTAGATTCTATTCTGGTTAAACTGATCAATTCCTTCTGTGATATCATTTTCTGAGCTTGGGCATGATCAAAAATAGGGTAACCGATGATCAAATGAATGATTTCCTTGGTGATTTTGAATGGTTGCTCTGCTAACCACATGAAGTCATCATGAACTCTGCTTAGAACAAACTTAACCCACTGGGGCTTGAATACACAGGGATAAGTTAGGGCTTCGGTCAATCCCTTGATTTTAATGTGTTCACACTTGCTATCCAATTTCCCATAAGTACACAATTCATCATATGTGTCTTTGATTTCAACATGACCTAGTTCCTCAACAAGACACTTAGTGAAGAATCTCACATCCTCAACTAGTAAAACTCTATCCGGAATGAGTGAAAATGCAGTTTTGTGATCCGGTTCAGATGCAACTTTGGGAGTTAAAGAGTATTTTAGTGAGGGATTTTCAATTTTCTCAACAACAATGGGCTTCTGGATCTTAGGTGCCATTGCATATTTCAAATAAATACTAACAAAATATCCTTAGGTTTTGAAGACTTTCAAACGTCAAACAGATATAAAGTAGATAATCACAACTGATATTTTCCGATAGCTAGCTCTAAGAAATGCTTGAGATCGATGTGTAAATACCTTGAAATTCACTCGGGAGGTGCTTTGATCGCCTTTGAATCACTTTTCTCTGCTTTCTTGAAAATTTGGTGAGTGTAAAATGACCACACAAAGTGCTTTAAGTACACAATATACCTTATCAGGCTTCGTGCAGTTAGGTCAGAAAACATTAAATGCACTTGGTGCCACTTCCTTTTTATGCTTTTACCAAGTAGCTAGACTTTTTACCGACTAGACAAGCTTCCAAAAGACTTGATAAGATTTCAAATTTTCTAATGCATCTTTAGTTATGCAGATTTTGAATTAAGTACATGATAAAATAGGAACTACTAAGATTTAACCTTTGAGAGAATGCAGTCCCTTCATACCTTTACCGATTAATTTGGAATAGGTGCACCTAGCTTGGTAGGTAAGGTGCTTTCTTCAATTGACACAATTTCCTTCTTTTTCCAAATCATCTATAATTTTCCTTTTATTTCCTCAGTGTCTCCTCTAGGTTGATCTCTGCAATCTATAGCCAAGTGTCCAACTTTGTGACAATGAAAACATGCCATACTAGGATTTCTCCATGATCTTCGGTTGTTCATTCCAAACCTTATACAACAGTTGGCACTTATATGTCCATATCTTCCACAACATTCACGCCATATCCTTGTATTGTAATCCCATGGTATCACTGAATACTGTTGGTAAGGATCTGTGTGAGTTCGGTAGCCTCTAGTATTTTCTTAGTGTGCAAACCATATATAGTTCTTTTGCTTAAACCAACACTTCTCGGTACTATGTCCATATCTATTGTAGTTTTTACAAAACCCTTTGAATTTTGCCTTCTGATAATTGCTAGCAGACTTTGTCCTACATTGGTTAGATGTGTGACCATATTTATTGCAATTGTGACAATAGCCATTAGACCTAGTGATATTTGGTTGCTTACCTTTTCTGATTTGGCACATATTAGCAGTATGTCCTTATTTTCTATAGTAGTTGCAATTAGGCTTCTTTCCTTTGATGTTCTTCTTGTTTCCAGCTTGCTTTGATGATTCTCCTCTCTCGGTAGTATGGATTCCCTTCTCGATAGAGTCTTTTCCTTTGTAACCGAGTCCTGCAACTTTGTTGGGTCTCTTTGTATTAAGTTGCTCATCCAACATCTTTGATGCTTCATAACTCTTTTTTAGTGTTTCTTTGGATTTCTTCTTTGTTTCAAGTTCATTGGTCAACCTTGATATTTCAAGTTTCAATGCTTGATTTTCATCATCTTTCAAATTTGCTTCATGATGTGCATAACCCAATTGATCTGACAGATTTTGTTGAATCCCAGTCCACCTTGTGATTTCATCATTCTTTTCAAATACTAATGTTTTAAGCTATTGTTTTTCTCTTTCTAGATCTCTTACTTTATCCTTAGTTGTCCTTAATGCATCAAGATTTTCAGTCATCTTTGTGCTGAAATGTTCATGTCCTCTGTTCATTGCTTTTAGCTAATCAGTCAATGCTTTGTTCTTCTCCTTCAGTTCTTCAATCATATCTTCATTCTCTTCAGATATACTATTCTCAGATGATGTCTCAATTTGTTCCACTAACTCTTCAGAGTCTTGCAAATCATCAAATAATCTTCTTCTAACTTTCAATGATTTTTGCATTTGTCTTTGCATGTCTACAATAACTTGATTAGCATGATCCAACTCTTCTTGCAGATGCACAATTCTCCAAGATTGTTTAGAGCCTTCCATTGATAAGATCTTTCTCTTTAGGCTGTTAAACCCTTTTCTAAGATTGAAGCTCTGATACCAATTATTAGGCCCAATATGGAAAGCTAATGTACTGAGAGGGGAGGGGTGAATCAGTACTTCAAATCCTTTCTTCAATAGTATCTTTACTGTTATGCATAAACCAAAAACTGCTATAACATAACATAAAGCTAAAACAAATAAATAACAATCATACATGATTCACTCCATAACACATATATTTTGGCTATGCAGAAACTCTTTGTTAGAGAGAAAAAATGTGGTGGGGATGGCACCCACAACTTCACTACTACAATAATAAAGAGTTCTCAGTTAGAGCTACATGTTCAGCTATTTCTGATACCTTACCCTATTAGGAGTATTGAGATCATTAGATCTACCTTGCTAAAGGATTTTACAACACTTAAAATTAATAAGTAGTAACATTTGCCAAAATTTTCCTTGTTGTTTTGGTTTAGTCGGCCCATAAACATTAATAAATAAAAAATAGCATTGAAGGGAAAGGAATGAATCTTACAGACCTGCCACATACGGGAGCTGACGATTACCTCCACCTTATGTTTGATAGGGTTCCAAAGTATACCCAACCCACCCGAGGCTCCCTCTAAATCTACGAAAAACTGCCACCCACTATTTCCAAGATCTCATGAGCAAACTGGCTTCCTCATTATCAAGATTAGTTTCCTGTAAAAACACTACATCCGGCCTTAATTGAGCCAAACCACATTTGATCAATCAACATTTGTTCGGGGAATTACAACCCTTGACATTCCAAGTTATGATTTTCATTGTCCTTTAGGAAGGGTAACTCCCTTCCCTACTATAAGCTTTCTTTGTCCCTTAGCACCCCTGACCATTGCAATTCTAGCTTGATTTGACTTTCTACCTCTGGATTTCTTTTCCCCCAGATGAACCTTATTCCATGTAGGCTCAATTTTCTCTATTGTCCTTGTCTCTAGGATATCTTCCTCATCCATCCATCCCCATTTATCATCATCTTCATCTCCCTCATTCTCTCTACTTTCATTAGCTCCATCCTTTTCAGGGTCATTATCCTAAAATTCCTCAGACTTCTCAATAGGCTCTAAAGTTTGTCCCATTCCCATAGGAAGTGAAGCTTAGGATTTTGCTTCATCCAGGACCTCTATTGCTTTCTCCACTCTAACTATAGCTTCTTCTACCCAACCTGCTACCTCTAGATGTTTATTTATGAGAGAAACATCCATTCCTATCTCATCCTCCACTGAGGTCCTATTGTTAGTGGCTGTCAAAACCTCCCCTTGAAGGAAAGGTTGTTGTGGAGGTTGTGGTGTGCCATTATCTATTTCCTTCCCACCCATTTAATTTTCTTTGCTCATAAAAAAAATTACCTCTTCTTCAATCATTGTCTCCACATTTTTCTTTTTTGGGCCAATCAGACATGTATCCTCCATATGTCCATCTTTTTTGCAATATTTGCATCTTCCACTTATCCTTACCGTCATCGGTGATCACTAAGAAAAAACTATTTGGCAGGGTTTTAAGATCGATTTTGTAGTTCCATTTTTCAGCACACCAACATTTCAATTTTCCCATGGTCAGCCAATCTCTAAAAAATTTCATAAAAAGACCCCTCTCACAAAAGAAATCCACTGAATTGGTCTAGCTTTGATTATCCAGCATTAGCGAGACTTTCTCCAGCCTCTCACCTTCTCTATTCTCAGGATCATTCGTCGCCTTCTACAATTTTTTTAGGTTGCCACTCTTTGTCTTCAAAATGTTGCCAGATGGTTTAAGGTCCATATTCTTTATTTCAATACCCAAAACTGTAAATGATGTTCAATTTACATTCAATATCTAAGTTATATTCTATTATCTAATTTTGGTAATATTCTTATTGTATATATCTTACTATATTCTTCCTTGTGACTTATGAGAGGAACATTTAATATTTTCTATGTCCTATCTCACGAATGCCACTTACTATAAGTATATGACAAACAAGGCATGGTCAAGCAATGCCTTGATTAGTCATGACTGATCAAGACATTACTTGATCATGTCTTATTGTTAATACTAATAAACTGCATGTTACGTAAATGTCAATCTGTGTGAAGTATAACCGATAATTATTGGTGTTAACCAATCACTACCACCCGATAGTATATTGGTGGCAGTCAATGCTAACAGCCGATAGTTATTGGTGTGTTAGCCTTGACAACTGATAACTATCGGTGTAGAATAACACATCAATAACTATCGATGACTAACATAACACTACTTGATATGCATTCGATTTATACTATATGCACCCCGATATAATAAGCAACCTAATATAATATGCAATCCAATCTAATGCAATTCGATAATATATTAATCGGAGTCATCATTATGTTAGATCGATATTCATCTAGATACAAGATTCATTAGATAGGTGAACATGAGAAAGATGCATAGTATGATTTAATCAATAGTTTGGTCATATACAAATATAGAATGAATATCAAGGATGATTCAATTGCTTGATGGTTTTATCATTGTTATCAATATGATAAATGATTGAATGAGAGACTTCATTTATCTCTCATTCAATCATTTATCCTACTAAAGCTATTATGCATTTACATGCCCTCTTAGCTAGGTAACATGAATGTAGCATCATAATTTAATTGATAGTGATCATTTTAGTCATTCATGGGAATCAAAACACTTAATCATTTGGTATGAAGTATCACCTATACACGTGATACTAGAGTTCATTATGTCAATCTTGCAATTGATAGGATATCACCTAGGCATGTGATATCAGTATTGCCTACACGCAATACTTAAGGATAATCATATGAGAAAGATTAATTTCTTACCTTATCCTAGTTGTGATAAGTGCACTTAACACTTTTATACAAGTGTTTTATCACAACACAATCATGGCACATCCATGACATACCAGAGATCCAACATGATAACTGGTGTGGACACTATAAGATCATCACCTTATAACGTTCCATACAAGTGTTCACTATCTTGAGAGATCGCCACCTCTTAGATGTGAACACAAGGAATAGAATCCAAAAAAATTTCCTAACATGACAAAGAAGTTTACACATTAAACATCTTATGGATATTTCACATATAAATTACAAAGCAATTTACCTTTCTATCATACCTAAACCTTTTCTGAAGTGATCAACCTTCACTCTGGAAAGGGGTTTGGTCCGAATATCTATAGTTTGATCTCCTGTACAAACGTATTCCAGTTGGATTGCATTCCTATCTACCATATCTCGCACATAGTGGTATGAAATCTCAATATGTTTAGATCTATCATGAAACAATGGGTTTACTGAAATTCTTATGCAACTCTGATTGTCACAGTGAATAATAGTGGGTTTCATAGGTTCTCCAAACAACCCTACAAGCAACTTCCTGAGCCACACTGCCTCTCAGATAGCCATAGAAGCTGCAATGTATTCTACCTCGGTGGAAATTTGAGCTACAGAAGACTGCTTCTTATTGATCGAAGATATCATAGCTAAACCTAGATTGAAACAACACCCTGAAGTGATTTTCCTATCTGTTACACTTCCAACCCAATCTGAATCTGTAAATCCATGTGAGTCTATCTCAACCTTCTTGTATTTGAGACCAAGGTTTAGAGTACCTTGTAGGTACCTCATAATGTGCTTCACTACAACCAGGTGTATCTCCTTTGGTTCACACATAAACTAACTTAAAGCATTGACTACATAACAGATATCTAGTCTTGTATTTACCAGATACATCAAGGACCCAATCATCTGTCTGTATTGAGTAGGATCAGTGGGTTGTGACTCTGCTACTACTTCTTTGAGTTTATGTAGGTTGGTTTCCATAGGAGAGGTCATGGGTCTACAATTTAGCATTTTGAATCTCTTCAAAATATCCAAAGTGTACTTTCCTTGGTTTAGTATGATGTTGTCAGAATTCTGTCATACTTCTAATCCTAAGAAATAATGAAGGAATCCTAAGTCCTTCATATCAAATTCTTTAGATAGATCATTCTTGCATTGTTTTATAAGTTGATCACTTCTTGTGATTAATAAGTCATCAACATATAAGATCAATATTAGCATGTCATCTATATTTCTTTTGTAGTAGAGATTAGGGTCTGCATCATTTTTGGAAAAACCTAGTCCTGAGAGATAGGTGTCTATTCTTTCATACCATGCCCTGGGAGCCTATTTGAGCCCATAGAGAGTTTTCTTAAGTCTACACACATGAGACTCTGAGTCAAGAATTTCAAAACCTTCAGGTTGCCCTAGGTAGACTTCTTCTGAAATCTTGCCATTTAGGAAGGTTGTCTTAACATCCATTTGGTGTACCTTCCATCCCTTTGTTGCTACAATGTCTAATACAGCTCTTACTGAGGTGTACCTGGCAACTGGTGCAAAGGTTTCTTCATAATCTATTCGTTCCCTTTGTGAGAAGCCTCTGGCTACAAATCTGGCCTTGTGTTTTTCAATACCAACATCCTTCCATACTTGATTTTGAAGTGCATCTAATACATTGCTTGGTTCAGCTTTAGAGAGGTCATTCATAAGGGCAACATAGCTGGCAAATTTATTAGGTCTTTTTCTTTCTCTAAAAGTTCCTAAGGGAGCAACAAACTTCTGATCTTCTTCTATAGTTTTGGTGGCCCATAGTGGTCTTTTCTTGAGGTTTTCTCTAGGTGGATTTAAAGTTTCACTCATAGTTTCCTTAGGATTCTCCCTCTGAAGCTCAGGGGTAGGATCTCTATCTAAGCAAGGGTTGGGAATAGGGATTTCAGGATCTAGAGAGCTTTGGGCTCTTTTGAAGGCTAAGTTTTCCTCAAAGATCACATCCCTACTTAATTCAATGTTCTTTTGGCTAGGTATATATATTATGTAGGCTTTGTAGGTTTCACTGTATCCTACAAATATTCCTCTCTTTCAAGAGGGTTCTAATTTTAATCTTTTCTCCTTAGGTGCATGAATATACACTGGACATCCAAAGATCCTAAGGTGTCTTATATCTGGTTTTGATTTTGTAAAGACTTCTTCAGGGGTCTTGTCTTCAAGATGGGAGTGAGGACATTTGGTTTTGAATGTATATTGTAGTGCTCGTTGCTTCTGCCCAAAGATTGATGTTTAGATTCTGATCAAGAATCATAGCTTTGGCAGCTTCAACGGTTGTCCTATTTTTCCTTTCTACTATCCCATTTTGTTGAGGGTTGTAAGGTATTGCTAACTCCCTCTTAATCCCTAAATTTTTGCAAAACTTTTTTAAATAATTCTGATGTGTATTCCCCTCCATTATTAGTTCTAAGGGTTTTAATTTTGTTTCCTGAGTAGTTTTTTGTTAATGATTTGAATTCTTTAAACCTATTAAGGATCTCTTCTGATTCTTTGCATTTTAGAAAGTAGATCCAGGTTTTCCTAGAGTAGTCATCGACAAATATCACATAATAGAAAAGTCCCCCTAATGAATTTATAGACATAGGTCCACATACATCAGAATGAATTAACTCTAAGACTTTACTTGTTTTCCTACTACTACTCTGAAAAGAACCTTTAGTATTTTTGCCTAGGGCACATCTTATGCATACCCCTGAATGACATTTATTTAGCTTAGGTAGACCTATGACAAGATCTCCCATTGATGATAAAGCTCAAAAGTTTAGGTGGCCTAGTCTTCTATGCTAGATTTCATTGGTGTCTAAAGCTTCATGAATTAGGGCTAGGTTTGGCTTTGTGTATAGCTCATATAGGTAGTCCTGTCTTTGACCAATTGTACTAGCCTTCTTGATAGATGAGTTCTTTGGCCAAGCTAACAATTTTTTGTCCATGAATGTCACTCTATATCCATTGTCTTCTAGTGCTGATATTGAGACAAGATTCCTCTTAATGCCTGGGACATAAAGTACTCCTTCAAGTTGTAGTGATACACCTGACTTCAATTTGATGGTGCAGTTTCCAACTCCTTTGATAGGGTGTGTGGAGTCATCTTCGATGGTTAACTCTTCATCATTTTCCTCTCTCATAAAGTCTAGTACTTCTCTGAATCCTGTGATGTGTCTGGATGAACCACTATCGATTACCCAGGAGTTCACTTTATTTGATGTTTGATGTGTGAGTACTGAATAGAGCACATACTTCTCCAAGTCCTCTTCTCTTTTTGATTTTCCTGATTTGGCAAATGCGGCTTGTTTGGCTCTTTCTAGATATTTAGCAACATAGTGCCCAAATTTGTCACATCTGTAACACTGAATTTGCGATAGGTCCTTCTTGAAAGAGTTCTTGCCATGACGACTCTTTATTTTCCTGAATTGCTTCCTTTTTCCCTTTCTATTTGAGTTCATAGTTAGAACTTGAAGATCTTCATCTATATTCTTTTGTTTGATTCCTTTCTTCTTTTGCCTTGATTCCTCTTGGAGACAGTCAGCCTTTAGTCTATCAAATTTTGGAAAGTTGTCCCTTGCACTGATGCCTTGGACAAATGTTTCCCAGATACTAGGCAACCCATCTAAAGCAATAAGGGTTAATTCTTTGCTTTGGATCTCATATCCAAGGGTTTCTAGTTCATCTTTTAAATTTGATATCCACATGAGGTAGGCATTGATTGATTCTCCTTTCATCATGGTTATATGGTTTA
The DNA here is from genome assembly GCF_030272615.1 of Cryptomeria japonica. Taxonomy (NCBI): domain Eukaryota; kingdom Viridiplantae; phylum Streptophyta; class Pinopsida; order Cupressales; family Cupressaceae; genus Cryptomeria; species Cryptomeria japonica. The sequence continues at coordinate 651,921,983 of NC_081413.1, forward strand.
CCTCTCTTTTTAGAGCCAAGGTTCTACTGGCATTGGATATCTCAAAAGTGTCTTCAAGTGCTTTGAACATGTTGAAGGATGATTCGTGTTTCTTTATGATGGGAATAATATTGTTCCTTACCCCATCAACTATTATTTTGATAGCTTTATCATTTCCTTCTCTCCAAATTGTTTGATCAGGTTCAATCTTAGGTTCTTTGGATTCAATTTTTATGAATGATTCAACTTTGTTATCTTTTAGTATCATTTAAATTCTAAATTTCCATACAAAGAAATCTTCACCTCCTGCAAGTCTATCTTCAAATCTGATAGCACTGGCCATTGATAGGTTTGTGATGTTGAATATATACTTGATTTGAATTTTATGTAAAAATGAATAGCCTTAGGTTTGATTTAACTATAGCTCTAATACCATGTAAATGATGTTCAATTTACATTCAATATCTAAGTTATATTATATTATCTAATTTTGGTAATATTCTTATTGTATATATCTAACTATATTCTTCCTTGTGATAGATGAGAGGAAAATTTAATATTTTCTATGTCCTATCTCACGAATGCCACTTACTATAAGTATATGAAAAACAAGGCACGGTCAAGAAATGCCTTGATCAGTCATGATCGATCAAGACATTACTTGATCGTGTCTTATTGTTAATACTAATAAACTGCATGTTACGTAAATGTCAATCGATGTGGAGTATAACCGATAATTATCGGTGTTAACCAATCGCTACCACCCGATAGTATATTGGTGGCTGTCAATGCTAACAGCCAATAGTTATTGGTGTGTTAGCCTTGACAACCGATAACTATTGGTGTAGACTAACACACCAATAACTATCGGTGACTAACATAACACTACCCAATATGTATTCGATATATACTAAATGCACCCCGATATAATATGCAACCCGATATAATATGTGATCCAATCTAATGCAATCCGATAATATATTAATCAGAGTCATCATTATGTTAGATTGATATTCATCTAGATACAAGATTCATTAGATAGATGAACATGAGAAAGATGCATAGTATGATTTAATCAATAGTTTGGTCATATACAAATATAGAATGACTATCAAGGTTGATTCAATTTCTTAATCATTTTATCATAGTTATCAATATGATAAATGATTGAATGAGAGACTTCATTTATCTCTCATTCAATCATTTATCTTACCGAAGCTATTATGCATTAACAAAAACTGTTAAAATTCTCACTTCTAAAAAATTTGGGCTCCCTAGCTCTGGCCTCCTCCCCCCACTACTTTTGGGGATTAAAAAACCTATTCTTATCCTCCCAAACCTTGCTTGGTTTTTGTTGTTGTTTTTTACCAATCCGTATCTAGTTGAAACCTTGTTGCATACCCTGAAAATCATATCTTTGCTCCTGGAAATGCCCCCCTATGATCGGAAACCCTACAAATCCCTAGGGTGAAGTCCTAACCTCCTACGCTGCTCCATTCTCTGCTTTTATATGGATAAATATTATTAATATTAATTTATAAATTAAATATCTATTTTATAAGTTTAGGTGAAATTATTATAATGTCTCCCTTTGCATTTAATATGCATGGTTTGTTTTGTATTAAATAATATAATATAATGTGAGATGATCCCTAGTGATGAGAATTGGTTCCCACTAAGTCATGGTGTTGCTTCCAATGACTCCATCATATCTATCAATTTCGTAATGGACAAAAGTAACCTCATCAATATGCCCATCTTGAAATTCAATTGGAGCTTTGTAAACATATTGAGATTGATGCTTACCATTACTGAAGTGACTATTTGTTGAGGCAGGAACCCATTTATCTTTGGGGAAGCAATTAAACCAAGCAACATTAATATCTGATCCTGTATCCCACAAAAATGATAAAGAATAAGAAGTATATTTAGGAAAATGTATCTGAAACTGAACACTAGAGCAAGCAGTTGCCATGTTTTTGAAAGTTCTGCAATGACTAGGATCCTCTTTTCCTGTGTCAGGGTCAAATCCTTCAGATATCATAGCATTCTGAATCAAAGGAGAATATTTTTTCTCTTGACAAAACAAATCCTCTTCTCTTGAGGTAGAAATTGTAGGATTCAGAGTCAGGATAGCTGATTTCCTACTTAAACTAGAGATAAATTGTTCTAGTTCTTTTCCTTTTGCTAATTCTTCAGAGAGATTAGCATTTTCTTCATCTTCTAATTCTTGAATTTCTTCATTGGCTTGCTGAATTACTTGATTAAGAAATTCAGTTCATTGTTTACACCATACGCATCTTGCCATACTTCCTCCAAATGGTGCTTCAAAGGGAGTTCTTTGAGGAAGTGGAATAGATTTCTCAAGATGAGAATATTGGGATGAAGAAGGGCTTTCATGTTGTCGTAGAAGAAATCTTTTTCTATCTTCTAGCTTGGCTAGATCCGCCCTTGTTCTTTTCCATGTTTCTGGTCCCATATCCATTTTGTGGATAATTTTTTGAATTCTAAGAATTTCTGCAATCACATTATCTAATTCAGACTGCTCATTTCCTCATCTGATCATTCTTAAGAAGAATGATACTTTAGATCCTTCATCTTCTATTGGATCAATGTGAGGATGGGAATCATGAAATTCTTCTTCTCCTAATTCTTCTTCAGAATATTCTTGGTATGTGTCAGAGAGAATAATATCATCAAGATCAGATGCATATTCATCAAAGTATAGATAATCATCTATATCTACTCTGGCTTTCTAGAGTTTTCTTACTTTTCCTTTATGCCTTTGTTTATGTCTATCTAGACACTTATTGGCATAATGTTCTCCTTTACAAATGTAACAAGTAGGTTTCTAGTTACCTTTAAACTTTTTTTTCTTTCTAAAGAAACCCTTTCTTTTGGAGAATCTTTTTTGGGTATATCCTTGTTTCCTAGAACAACCTGAAGATTCGGGAGAGGGTTTTGTGTGGCTTGTTGGAGATTGGTTGCTGTGATTTTTTTGACATGAATGCTTGCTTGATTTGATGAAATTTTTGTTCATGTGGAATTGAATGCATAGGGGTTGGCCTACCATCTTTCTTTTCCATTTTCTTCTACTTCTGGGTGAACCCACAATAGTGGGTTGCACTTTTTTGCCAACTTTCACACTGCAATATTCATTTTCAGAAAAAAAAATCTAGATTCAAACACCTATTACTTATAAACCGTAAGGAATTTGTCAATGATGTGAACTAGTGGTTTGTGTCATTTTGTATGTAGATTCTAAAAATATTTTTTTGATAATTTTTGGAATCAATTTGCTTCCATTTTTCTATCTCCCTCAAAAACTAGTTTTTTTGAAAAAATAACATTTTTAAAGACTGATACTCACTCTGTACAACATAACTTTTTTTTATAATAGATATGAGTGTTATTCTTTCAAATTTGGTTTTGTAACATCCATATCTAGTGTTTGAAATTGGTTTTGTAACACTATCTTCAATATTTTATATTTTATTAAGATTTGAAGTGGAGTGAACTATAATTTTGACATATGTCCATTTGATATTACATAACTTGTTGTATATGTAACGAAAACCAATTTTTTTTTGTTAGAAAGAGGAATTCAATACCTAGTGCATAAATATTTTTCATAATTTTTAGGGTGACATTTACTCTTTTTCCATAAGCATTGAACAAAGAAGTTTAGATTTGGTGAAAACCCTACATTCATAAGAAATAAAATAAAAATATATCAATGAAACTAAATATATTAAAAATTATACTACATGGAAATCTTATAATAAGGGCTAAATACTTGAAAAAACAAAATTTCTAAAAATGAATTCATTTGACCCCAAAAAACCTAATGTAAAATTGGTTTTTATTAGCATTTGACAGATGCAAAGGAGACTCCATTGCAAGTATGATTTGGAAGTAGAGAGATTCTATCCAAGAAATTTTGATCTAAGAGCCTTTGATATAACTCGCTTCAATTAATTACTTCAAATGGGACCTCTTAAAATTTAAATCATTATATTTTCTAAAAAATGTATGATTTCAGCAAAAATTAGGATGTACGAAAAAGTGGGAACCAACATTGTGAGTTCACCCTTCTAGGTTTGAATTCTTGTACTAATTAATTTCTATACAAAAAAATAATTTATGGATTTGAAAGGATTCTCTTCTCTATGTTTTCTATTCCATGGTTTCATTATGAAAGTTTAATGCATTCATTGCTATTTGGTTGATTGAAAATGAAGTATGTGTTCTCTATGTAGTGTATTTTTGGACTATTTTTAGTGTTTGGTTTTGTGCAGATTTATTATTTGTCTTGGGACTGGTTTAAACACATTTATGAAAAGGGGATTCACCCCTCTCAAAAAAATTTCAATTATATTTTAATTTTGGGTTGGTCTTTTTTTCGAATTCTAAGCCCAAAGTCAACCTAGTTTGGCTTCCCGATTTAGTTTTTTGGACTCATGTCAATTCGAGTCAATCCAAGGGTTTTTCCATGGATTTTTAACTTCTGATATGAATTTTCCAAAGGCTAAGTGATTTTTATAAATTATATTCATGTCTCCCCATTCATTTCTATGCATTCACCCATTCAATTTTGTTGATTTCACATTTATGATGGTACCTTGAGTGCATTTGGATAAGAGGATACGATGTTGATCATAAATGATTTATGGATCAGTTTAAGATATGCATTCAATTTAATTTAAGTTATGTGATGCTTCATATGATCCTTTTTGTTTATGTTTTATGTTAAGAACCATAGGCTAGGGGTGGCTAGGACCATGTTAGGGGGAGTGGCTTCCAAGTAGGTGTTGGTGCCAAAAGTGGCTACCAGGATCATTTCATTGAGAATTTTCTTAACAAGTGATAACTTAATTAAATTTATTAGGGGGTAAGGTAGATCTCACATTAAAAATATAATGATGTTTCCCCAACTCATGGCCTAGAGTGCTCATATAGGCTTAGGATGAGATTGAGAAAGCCTATTGGCAAACCATACCTCCTTGACCTCACGAGAAGTGGACTTGGTTCTACATGGGTGTCACATGAGTGTCAGGGCCAAGAGGGCTTCTAGGATCACTCATGGTGATGACATGCGATGACACTCTTCCCTAAGTGTGTCCTAGAACCTTAACCTAAGTGTCATGTAGAAGCCTTTGGTAATCAATATTGTGTTTGTTCTAATCCTTGTGATTCTTGCATTTGTGTGTTCATTTCTTTTCCATGGATATGTTAGTGTCAGCCTTAGAGGTATGTTGGTGTGTGTGGGGCCTTATTTCATTCTCCAGATCATGGAAGGTGGACCTTTTGGTTCCACGTGGTCAGGTGGTTGATTCTTTCATCCATTGGAAATTTTGGTGTTATGTTCATGACTTCATGGATGGATTGTCTTCTTCAGATGCAAGAGTTTTGGAATAATGATGTAGTAGTATTGTCTTATCTAATGATTCATTCATCTCCATAGAGTAGGTTTCCATTTATATTTATTATTTAATAAGAACACTCTCATTGAGAGAAATATGTAATAATTATTTAATATAATGATGTTAACTTTGTGAATGTAATATAAGTTTAGATGGTTCAGTTTTGGTATCGTCTATCCTACATGAATGATTAGATTCTTAATAAGTAAGATATTATATGTAATGCCAAAAATGTAATTTTATGAGCAATGTAATCATGTGTAAAGATTATTCTATTGCCATAAATTGTACACCCTTGCTAGGGTGGTACAATTTCACACTTAGGTTGGCACCCGCCTTAGTGTGTCTTGCATCTTGCATTTCTAAATCCACTTTAAGAATTTAATTAATTAACTTAATTAAATCTAAGGTCATGTTTCATCACTTTACAAATTATAAAGTTGGGCCCTTTGCCCTATGCGTGCCCCTTTTCATCTTATTCCTCCAATGAATCATTTAATCATAAACCTTAATTATGTCTTATTTTGACCATTTAGACCTGATTTAGCATATCAAAACATCTCAAAATAAGCTATAACTTTGGAATGCGCTCTAATATCATCATATCTAATGACCCAAAAAATTTGGTTAAAAGTTGGTCAGACCGTGGCGGGTATGCACATGGTCTGTGACTTTTTCCCCAAAATTTTGGGAGCACAATCCTATGATATAATAATGCTTAACCCCAAAATATCAATAGGAAATTAAAATCCTAGGTCAGCCTAAACATGAAATTAAGATCTAGGGTTTCATACTTAAGAGCTCTCTTTCTTCATTTGAAGGGGTCTTCTTCGAAGAATTCAAGAACAATTTTTTTGGAGCATTAGGGCCTTCTTTGCAGTGAAAGAGTAGATCTTTGAAGTCTACAAGAAAATTAAACATTCATCCATCAAACATTCATCAAGAATCATTTTATCAATTCGGGGCTTTTGAAGATGTAGAAGAACAATAGGAGATCACCGACTAATGATTGGCTTGTACCTCTCCCTTGGGTTGGGTATGGTTTCATTTTATTTTCATGTCTTTGCATAAGCTTCATTTTGATTCATATTCATGCTTTATATCACTTTTCATTGTGTATTTAGAGCATTTACTTTGTCAATTATAAGAAATTAGGGTTTACTCTTTAGGGTTGCTCTAGATTGCTTGCTTTCATCTTACATACACATAAGGTTCTTACACACACATTTAAAGAACATTATTGGATATTTGTATAGGTGGAAATCACCAACACAAGGGTTTGAGTAAGGCAAAACCCTATATAGCCACCCCAAACCCTCTTTTTTAGCTTTAGGTACAAGTTCGAATCTGAGCATAGCTATAAGTTTTGGGACTAGAAGAGCACACAGGGACAGTTTTGTGTTGCAAATCTCAACAAAAACCCTAAGGACAAGGTCATGGAGCTATGGTCCTTCCAAGCTCTAGAATCCATCTTGTCAGTGGCAGCTCCAGAATCCATCTTGTCAGTTGCAGCTCCAGAAGGGCAGAATCAGGACAGTCGCATGGCACCCTGGTCTCGAACATTTTTTCTCAAATTTTAGACACAGTTGCACCTCTAATTTTGCCTTTTGATCTATATTTTTTAGTAATATACCAATTGTCCTTTGATCTGCATTCTCAGATTAGGGTTTTCTTGCTTACTTGCATTCTAGGTTAGATTGCATTTTTGCATCATTCATCTCTCTCATTTATAGCAAAGGAATAGAAAATCTAAGAGATAATCCATGGCTCTCTTCCTCATAAGAAGTAGCTGAAGTGTGCTACCTCCCTAGGCTCTTTCATATTCCATGAGTGTGTATTAGAGGGAGATTAGGTTTCCATAATTAGTCTCACTTTTTCCCCTATACATCTTTGGTGAACTCGAAGTGAATCCAAGAAAAAGAAAAAGAAAAATAAAAAAGGAGATATGCTTCTTTCATTTTCTTTCTATTGTGTGTTTAAGTTTCATGCAATTTTCATTTCAAAATGTCAGATTTCTATTTGCAAGATATTCATGCTTTTGATTATGTATGCAATTTTGTTGATTATGAGTTTAGTAAGGATGAATTAAATGGATCTCTAGATGAGTTTCTGAACCCTAAGCCTTCTTTCTAAACCCTCATTTTGCCAAAAATTAATCAACCTTGTTACTATGTCATTTTGTGGTGATGAGAAAGATAAGTTGAATGATTCCTCTCATGGATACATTCCTATTAACTTCTCCACTAGATCTAGCAACATAGTTGACTCTCATGATTCCCTCTCTAATGTTATCTCTCCTTTTGAGTCCAAATATAAGCCTTTTGATCACTATGATCATGCTTTATTGGATGATGCCCTTGATGACTTTATGTCTATGCCTAAACTTTCAAACAAAAATAATGCATCTAAAAGGTTAGTCAATATGATCAATGTGAATGAACATAGAAAACTAGTTTTTGTTGTCCAAGGTGCTTGTCCTTCTCCAGCTTCACCTCTTCCTAATCAACCTCTTTTCATGGTTCAAGGTGGATCTAATCATGATTCCTTTAGCACTCCAAGAAAACCTATCATTATAGTTCAAGGAAGGAATCCCAATAAGAGTCCTTATAGCTATTCTAGACAACTAACTAAGGAGAGTCATAATACAATTGCCTATACCTATTACACAAGAAACAATAGACAACCTAACCCTCCTATAGTTGTCCTGACTCTTCTACTTGATCCTCAACCCATTCTTCCTCAAGCACCTCGCATTTCATAAACCCTTGGTAAGGAATATGATCTTGTCGAACAACTTAAAGAAACTCCTACCAAGATATCCCATTGTGATTTGCTTCAAACTTCCTCAACTCATCATGGAATAATATAAGATGCCTAGAAAACATTGAATGTCCTATCTGCAGTGACATCTAATAATATGGCTTCCTTGATTAACTCTATTACAATACCTAAGGCTCAAATTGTGGTTACACAAGATGAGCTGCCCTCTAGTGAAGTTCAACAATAATATGATCCTTAATGATTGTGGTTATTATAAATGATAGTGTGATAAGATGAACAAAAGTGGACAATGGTTATGTCCCTAATGTTTGTAGCATTAACTTTTTGCATAAGATCAATGTTGATATGTCTCTTATTAAGCCCAATTCTCTCACTATCTTGGCTTCGGTAATGTTGTTAAATCTTCACTAGGTATCAACACCTTGCCTATTAAGGTAGGTCCTCTTACTATACTCACATCTATCCATGCCATGTCTGGAGAGTTGACATACAACTTGTTTCTACGGAGACCTTGGATTCATAACATGCAAGCTATTCCCTCTACATTGCATAGGCAAATTAAATTTATTTATAACTCTATGAGCTTGAATATCATCGTCAAAATGTTACCTGTAATAAGTTAGTTTCACAAAATACAAATGGAAATGCATACAGGAAATCCAAATTCAACCAATAAAACTACATTAAATACATAATAAAATAAAACATTATTTCACCTTCATGATTTATGTCTCATTGTGTCCTAACTCCACTATTCCTGGTTGCAGATGGTGTGCTCTTAGACAATGCACTGTTGGCTTCCAAGATGGCATATGAAGAATGGACTGATAACTTGTAGTTAACTAATACTATGATATGCAAATACTACATGATTATGCTAAATGATATATGATATTTGCTATTTGCTTCAAAACTAAAACTCACAGATGTATATGATTAGCTTGCAAAATGCACTTGAAGTCTCTTGAAGTCTAACTTGAAGATTTTACTCTCTCAATTGAAGCTCTTGATTTTATAGACTTTAAGAGGATTAGATGATGTGGCTTAGACCAACAGTCATGATCAGATCTACAAATTTAAATGGTTGTGAGCAAAGGTGAAGGTTGAGAGAAAGGGGGAAGGAGAAGACAAGTGTCACTCATCTCACCATGACTGGGTTGCTGACTGAGAGAATCTAGGGATGGTTGGAGAATATTTAGGCATGATAGGACAAGTGGACTCAAGTCCTTCCTAAGATGTAGGGGTGTTGGAGCGAATATAGGAAATGGTTATGAAATATGAGTACGTACACAATTTTTATTAAGTTTTGGTAGTTGAAGATAAATGATAAATTAATATTTAAGAAATATTAATTTCCTTAGCCACATGTTTGATGAGTTGGCAAAGGGAAGATGAAGTGGAGATGGAGGGTGAGTTGGAAAAGGGATTAAATAATATAGAAATTATTTAATATTTGAGACTATAGGATAGGAGAATAACCATTAAATATTGGATATTTAATTGTTTGGAGAAGATAATTAAATATTAGATATTTAATTCACTTGGTTAAAAGAATAATTAAATATTAGATATTTAATTAATTAGAGGAATATTTTAAATGAATTAATTAATAAATTATTAATTAATAGAAAGACATGAAAATGAATTAAATACATTAATATTTTCAAATTAACTATTTAATAGAAGAATAATTATTAAATAAATATAAAATATTTATTTAATCGCCCATAGCCATTTTTAAGTATATACAATAACAATACAACATACACCTTGTTAGGTGACACAAGATTCTAGGCTTGTTTACAAATATCAAGTTCTAAATCCTCTTCAATCAAATCTTCCCCAACTGTCTTAGATAATTATTCTAAGGCTTCTACTTCAATTAGTGTGACCACTTCATCAAACCTATCTCCTATATCTAAATCGATTCCCAATACTTCCTCAAGTGGACCTAGGGTTCTTGAGGAAGAGTCTTCTCAGCCCGACTCTACGATTGAGAACACTTTCTCTCCTAAAAATATTCTTATAGAAGATGATTGGGGATCCATTGATTTCAATCCTACTTTTGTAGGGGAATATAGAATTCCCTTAGATAACCTAAGGTCGAAAAGAAGAAAGAAGAAAGAAGAAGAAGAACCTAAAAAGAAATCTACTTTGTCTGGGCCATTGAGTAATTTATGTACCTAAAAAGAAATCCTCCTTCTTCTTCAGAAATGACTAACCTCTATGGTCCTAGTTTTCAAATCCTAGGTAGGTGTGGATTCAATGGAAATGGATGTGGTGCTCAAGAACAGGGGATTAAGGTTCCCTTGGAAAAAAAATTTCATGATATGACATTTGGGCTTGGTTATGATCCTTTCAATCATACTAAACCTGCTAAGAGACCATCTATTAGTATTAATGTCATTTCTACTTCTCTCTTGCTAAAATATATATAATATATTGAATGTGACACTTCTTGTATCTTTGCTTTGGATGTTTTTTCTGTTAGAAAGTTCAAATAAATGAAAGACAATTGAGAGGGGGGTGAATCAGTTGTCAAAGATTACTGAAACCTTAAGCAATTAAAAATTTAATACCGGAACCCAAAACATTAATACCGAAATTCTTAAAACAAATACTGGAATAATATTTAAACCAATTAAGCATAAACAATAATCATAGAATAAATACCATCCACATGACACCAAGATTTATATGTGGAAAACCTAGTAAAGAGAAAAACTATAGTGGGAAGCCTACCCACGATCAAATAATACTTCTACAGTAAGTATGTGAATTACAATTGAGGGGCCTACACTTGTAGGAAGGCTGACAACCTAGAGCGCACTGCTGATCACAAAAGGAGTCTCACTGACTACATAGAAATCCAGACTAGAATCTGGAGAAGTGTTTGAAGTACAAAGATAGCATCTCCTATGTTTGAGTATAGTTCCAGTTAAGCTCAATACTAGAGGAATAAATCCTCTTACATAAACCCAATTTGATCTCCAATGATCGACCAAATCCTCTGCCTGAATGATATTACATTATTTGCACATTACATATCCATATCCAAAACAATGATCTAATCTACAATAAAATCTTACATCTATATATACAAACCCTCGACCATAAACAATTAGGTCAGCTACCCAAAAAATAAACCAATCACATAATTACAAAGCATATCGACCTTAGACCAAAAAAATAATATCTAACACATAAGACATCCCGAAAACACATCGAGAGGTCCAATCCGCATGTTACATTGAGTCGGTCCATAACCTAGATCAACCGGGACCCAATATAGGTCCATACGCTAAAGAAATGATCTCCATCTGCCCAGTCTCAAACATGATCACCAACAACATCCTGAAACTCCACCAGAAGCTGCACCAACACCACTTAAATATCTTCAACAAAATCTATGCCGATGAAACCCTCACCGAAACCAGAAGCCAAGCTTCCAAGCAAACAGGATAGCATCCAATCACCAGACCAAAATGAACTTATTGAATATGAACATGAGTATCATGAATAAGCCAATTCCATAACCAAATCATACTAGAGCCTACTAGATCATGCAAGATCCAAACCAACTAGAAACTACTCAACCTATCGGGACTAGAAGGGTGTCAGTAAAGCATCCAAACGTCTAGTGTTGACATCAATGACAAAGCATCAATGCAACACATAATCAATTCCTCCAAATGGCCAACATTTTGTACCGATGATTCCTTAGAGGAATTTTTGGGAGCTTATGACAACCTTCCTCATTATCACCATAACTACAGTTTTCCCTATTGTCTAAATCTGGAAGCTTACATGGGAAATAAAAAAATAATGATGAGATAGTTAAAGAATTTCCTCAATTAAAAAACACTCCTCAACAAAGAAATCTCTAATAAATTACACCATTGATATCAAGATGGATCCTTGTGTTGAAGATAAAATCATCAAGATAGGGAAATGTCTTGATGAAGAAGAGTGAAAACAATATGCCAAGTTGTTACACAAATTCCTTGAGATCTTTGCTTGGATATATTCTGACATGGCTGGTGTAGATCCTAAGATTGTCACTCATAACATTTTCATAATTCCTGATGTTAAACCTATGAAGCAAAAGATTTGAAAGATTCACCCTAAAGTGGCATTACTTGTTAAATCTAAAATTGAAAAATTGTTAGATGTTGGATTCATTCATCCTATCGATTATTCCCAATGGATTTCAAAGATTAGGATGTGTGTGGATTTTTCATGATTTAGACAAGGCCTCTTTAAAGGATGACTTTCCACTTCTGAATATTGATATGATAGTAGATTTGGTAGCATGGCATGCTTTATTATCCTTTATGGATGGTTTCTCAAGATATAATCAAATCTTCATTAATCCCCAAGATCAATATAAAACTTCTTTTACCACCATTTGGGGTACGTTCTGTTGGATTGTGATTCCTTTTGGATTGAAAAACACAAATGCAACCTATCAGTGTAATATGACTCTCATCTTCCATGACTATATGCATAAAATCTTAGAAGATTATGTTGATGACATCTTAGCCAAATTTGTTCTTTGTACAGATCATTTTAAGATCCTTCATCAAATCTTTGAGAGAATTCGTAAGTATAACATGCGCTTGAATCCCTAAAAATATGTTTTTGGTGTGGATAGTGGAAAATTATTAGGATTCATAGTTTCACATCGTGGTGTTGAGGTGGATATGAAGAAGATAGATTCTATTGTTAACATGCCACCTCCTAAGAATGTCTCCCAACTAAAAAGTTTGCAAGGAAAGATCCAAGCTATTCATAGGTTTTTCTCTCAACTTGTGGATCGTACCTTTCCCTTCATACAATTTGTTAAAAAGAATATCACTTTCCAATGGAATGAGGATTATCGTCAAGCATTTGAAGACCTAAAGACCTATTTGGCCAATCCTCCTATTCTTCAACTTGCTGATCCTACTAATCCTTTCCTTCTGTACACTGCTACTTCCCCTCAATCTCTTGCAGCCCTATTGGCACAATGTGATAAGGATGGTAGAGAATGCCTAGTTTATTACATAAGCCACACTCTACTCGATTATGAAGTCTAATATTCTGCAATAGAAAGATAGTGCCTTACTTTAGTCTTTGCAACCCAAAAGTTGAGGCATTATCTCTTGAATGATGAGATCCATGTTATCAGTAAATTCGATCCTCTTAAACATCTTTTCTCCAAAACTAACCTTTCTAGATAATTAGCTAAGTGGGTTATGATGTTGACTTAGTTTGACCTTCATTTTGTCTCACAAAAGGAAATAAAGGGTCAAGCATTAAGCGAACACTTAGTTGATGCCCCTTCACCCTTCTCCCTACCTAATCTAGAGTCTTTTCCCGATGAATACATTTTTTTCACTAAGGTTGTAGAGACTTGGGAATTGTACTTTGATGGCTCTAAGTGTCGTACAGGATTAGAGGTAGGGGTGCTCTTAATCTCTTCTAGAAAGAAGCTCATTGCTTTATTATATTGTCTTAATTTCTTATGTATCAACAACATTGCTAAATATGAGGCTCTTATAGATGGAATTAAAGAAACCTTGGTGTTGAATGTGAAACATCTATATATTTATGGAGATTCTTAGCTAATCATAAGACAAGTGACATGAGTTTATCAAGCTAAGCAAGACAAATTATCACAATATAGAGATCTAGCTTTATCCTTGTTGCAAAAATTTGTTTATTATACCATGGAGTCTGTTCCTCAAAAAGATAATCAACATGTTGATGTGATGGCATGTGTTGCCTCTCTTGTGTCTCTAGAGGACCCCTTGGTAGATCTTAAATTCACTATTAACTACCCTAGCTACTGCCAATAATCCTAGTGATGTATCATATTGTTGCATTATAGATTCTGATGAATGGCACTCACATATTGTGAGATATTCGAGTGATGGCACCTTTCCTGACTCTGTGAATAAGAATACTAAGGCTAGGATTCGCAAATTGGCTGCTAGATACGTTATCCTTTCTAATATTCTTTATAGGAGGGGTTATAATGGTCTTCTTCTTTTATTCTTAAACAAGGCTGAAATCCCTATTGCTCTTGAGGAAGCACATTCAAGTGCTTGTGGGGGGCATTTTGGGGGTAGATATTTAGTTCAGAGATTGCTCTGAATGGGATATTATTGGCAAACCATGGAAAAGGATTCCTTTGCGTTGGTTAAAAGATGTCATCGGTGTCAACAACATAGCAATTTGATCCATGCCCCTGCCCAAGAACTTCGATCTCAAGTGGCATATGGGCCTTTTTCTACACGGGCTTTGGATCTCATTAGTAAAATATCTCCTCCTTCATCTCAAGGACATACCTTCATCCTTATTTCCTGATTTGGGATACCTTCTGCCTTAGTTTCAGATTATGGAACGTCATTCAAAAATAAGGATGTGAAGAAGTTTCTTGAGAATATCATATTCAACATAAATTTTATACACCTTATTATCCTCAATGAAATGGTCAAGTTGAGTCTTCTAATAGGATAATTGAATAAATTCTTTGAAAGACTATAAACAAGCATGGCACGGATTGGCATAGTCAATTAACCTATGATTTGTGATCTCATCGCATGAGTGTATGTGTTGCTATGGGTTGTACTCCTTATAATATTGTTTATGGTGTTGATGCCATTATGCCTTTAGAGTTAGAAATTCCTTCTTTGAGAGTTTCTCTTAGGGGTATAGTGGATGATGACTCCTATAGAGAGAAAAGACTTCAACAACTCAAGATGCTCAATGAATGAAGTATAAATTCCCTCGAGCATTTTCAAGCATATCATAAAAATTGGGAAATATGTCTCTCTCTCTCTCTCTCTCTCTCTCTCTCTCTCTCTCTCTCTCTCTTTCTAGTCTACTTTATTTTTTCTCTCTATATCTTTTTCTTCAAAATTGGGAAATATGTTAGCATGTGTTCATTAAAGTATGTAAGATTAAATGATGTTATATTATTTGGTCTACATTACTTCATTCTTGACAAGCATGTTTCATTTACTTTATGGTTTGTCTTGGATTATTTTATGTAAATTGTAATAGATTTACATTTCATATGTGCTAGCATGTTATATAATTTCTTATGTGTTAAGTAGAATTATATCATGTTGTGTTTAATTAGAGCTAATTATATCACATTTGTCATATAATTCTTAGGCTTAATACATTATTCTTTTACATCATCAAAGTAGCATTTAATTAAATACTTAGTTATTTAATTAAATCACACATGTATCAATCTAATCATGAAGCATTGAGAAATCAAACACGTGGAAATTAAATTAGACATACATGTTCATCACTCACTATGTTACTTCTAATCTAAGCAATGCATATATTGTTTAAGCATTAAAAAATATATATATCCATAAGTATCATATTATATACATCAATACATCAAGATCATCTCCTATCCCTAAGACTAGTAGCTGGAGGATGGTGGCTAGATGCCCCCTCCTGATCTGGCCGTGGAGGTGGCCCCATGGGAGTGTATCGTGATATTGACTGCGAGTAACTCCATGAGTAGCTCCTGCAATCTCTCTCCATCATAATCCCATGGTATGTGGTGCCTCTATCTGTGACACTGCTAGGTCATGCTCTATTTATCATAATCTCTCTCATAGGACCTCCATGTCATTATGAATAGGGGAGAAAAGGTCCTCATTTCCTCTTGTACTCCTCTGGGATCTGTGAGGAACTAGGAATGTGCGCAGTCACGATGAGGTATGTCATTGCATTCTAAATAAGAGAACACCACTCCTAGATGGTAGCTACAAGAAAGAGAGAATTTTTTTATTAGTAACATTCTATATCATCAAATCTGAACAAGTATGATACATAAGTTGATCAATAATAAGAAACCTTACCTAGATCTCCCTCTCGCTAGTAGGGATCATGAAAAGTGACCGCCTGAGACTGGGACCCACTAGGTTCTCTACGCTCGTACTATCTTTGTACAATAGGTGTGGGCCGATGGGGACTAGGATCATGACCCCTTATAGGGTCTTTCTCTACCTATGGTGGGAGACTCGATGGATCTAAGGCTATGGTATCCTACCCAGAGTGATGAGGAACTGCATCTGACTCATCCTCATCCTCAATCTCCTCGTCCTCCTTGTCCTTGTCCTCCTCATCCTCATCCTCATCTTCCCTCTCATCCTTGTCCTCCTCATCCTCATCCTCATCTTCCTCCTCCTCATCCTCCTCCTCCTCTCCATCCTCCTCATCATCTCCATCCTAATCTCCCTCTCCAGTATTAGGATCATCTCTGTCTCCGCTTGCCTCCTGGTCTTCTATGTCATCTGCCTGATCATCTGAGCCATCCTCAGATGTATTTGATCCCTCTTTGTCGCTTGACTATCTCCATGGTCCAGGGTTCCCATCAGGGAAGTCTTTTGGGAAGATGGCTCCAGGGTATGTCCTCCCCCACCGTGTAGTGTGCCAATGGTGTGCACCCGAATCATCTTTATAGTCTATCGCAATGTCCTGATCTGACCCGTCTGAATCTATGATGTCGATCTCATCACTGGTAGGCCTAAGAATGGCTCCTAGCCTCGACATCATGCATGAGCATTAGATGTACATAGGCACATCAGTAGGAACACACTACTTAAACCTAAAATACCACCAAACTCAGTTGAAGTATAAGGGAATGACTATGTGGCTGTACTGCCCCTCTAGTAGATGGTTCCTCTACATGATGAACATTTGCCTATGTATCTCTGCCCACATGTACATCTCGAGGAAGGGTCTCCATTTGACTTCACTTGCTGTCAATCTATCTAAGCTCATTCTCCAATATAAAAGATCATTGAATCACCACTCGCGAGTAAGAGGATAAGAAAATACTCTAGGCTACTCTAGGACTAGCTCTATGGGGCTCCAGCAGACCTTGTGCAAGTAATATGCTTGAAAATCCACACTTGTAGTAGTGTGCATTTCATCAGGCTGCATCCATGTCCATACACATACTCCTCAAGGTCATGATAGAGATGCGCAAGCATGCTCTGACCCCAAGAGTATACCCTCCTATGCCTCTCCATCACTCCAATAGCGTAGATGAGCCCTCCATGCATATGTGTTCTGCACACATTAGGGCACATGGCTAATGCAAGGGTTGCAATCATGAGTCACCTCACTAATGGAGCCTCGTCGGTAGGGTGTAGGATCTAGCTAACCATGATATAGCCCCTCATCTCACCGAGTATCACTCTCCCCATGACATACACTTGCTCTCTCCTATAATCCTCCTTTGTCCAATCAAATTGATATCTCATAGTCTCTCCCCTAATGGGAAGATGCAAAATGTGGTATACATCCTCAAAGGTGACCGTCATCTCCCCCACAGGTAGCAAGAATGTCGAGGTGTCTGCATCCCACCTCTCCATCAGTGCCATCAACATCGCAAAATGGAATCTGATGGCCGACATAGTCATCACATCCCACAAGCCCATTACATGTAGCAACTCTCTCTCCCTCACTCTCAGCCTTGGGATCTTCTCTCAAAGGCTCTAGAAGGTGAGACCAGCGGTATGCTCGTGGATGTATGGTAGTGTCTTCAAAATGTAAAACATTCTATCATCAGTAATCAATCATCATCACTATCATCTAATCGATGCAATCATTCTATCAATTCTAATGTTCATCACCTGATCCTGTGTCATCATTGGTTGCCTCGAATAGGGACCAAGTCACCCTGAATAGACCAGGGCACCCTACTAGGACCATGCCGCCCAGGTGGGACCAAGGTGCCCCCTTGGGGCTATGGCACCCTAGGAGGACCAGGGCACCCTAGGACCCCTAGGTGTCCGAAGAGAGGGTCCGGGCCCAAACTTGGTGATGACATCATCATTCCTAAAAACTATGAAAGCATGAAAAAGTCAAATTGAGTCAATGGAAGGTCAACTCACCTCGTTGAGTGGTTGGCCGACGAGTACGGACTGGCGCAGAATCTCTACCTACGTAGGTCACTTAGGTCAGCGTCGAGGCATGATGGATAATATATGGTCTCCTCTATAGTGAATAGTGCCAAAAAGTTAGAAAGTGACAAATGAAGGTATCACTTTCATATTTATGTGTTGTGCACTTTTTGACTTTATGTTTTTAAGTTAAAACCCCAATTTCTGCATTTTTTCTTCAATCTATCATATCTTAAGCTAGGAAGCTTCAACTATCCCACCGTCAGTGGCATTGGAATCGTGAGTTCTCCCTCTCACTCCGTATTAGTTCCATAATGTGGTTGGATGATCAATCAATCCTTTTTGTGATCTTGCTTGATCAAAATATTTATCACAATTCGCTATGGTAAACATGATACCCTATTTCACCTCACTAATAAGCAAGTCAAAACATGAGAGCATATAGTACTCACAAATTTCATCACCTTCCTTAGTAAGAATTAGGTGATTTTGTGGTCTAACATGTGGTTTTGTAGGGTGTGGTTCCTAAATGTGTACTGTAGATACCGCTAGGGGCTTCGTTTGACAACTTATGGCTATATCCTTTTTCAAAAAATATCTAATTTTTCTGTACTTTAGCTTGCATATGCATGTAGTGTCATATGACTGCTAAAGTGGGGGCTAAATGTAGTGTCGTAAATTGTACACCCTTGCTAGGGTGGTAAAATTTAGGTTAGCACTCACCTTAGTGTGTCTTGCATCTTGCATTTCTAATTCCCCTTTAAGCATTTACTTAAATATAAGGTCACGCTTCATCACTTTACACATTATAAAGTTGGGAACTTTACCTTAAGCGTGCCCCTTTTCATCTTATTCCTCCAATGAATAATTTAATCATAAACCCTAATTATGTCTTATTTTGACTGTTTAGGCTTGATTTCACATATTAAAACATCTCAAAATCAACTGTAACTTTGGGATGCGCTCTAATATCATCATATCTAACGGCCCCAAAAAATTGGTGAAAAGTTGGTCGGACTGTGGCAGGAATGCACATGGTCTGCAACTTTTTCCCTGAAATTTTGGGAGCACAATCCTATGATATAATAATGCTTAACGCCAAAATATTAGCGGGGAATTAAAATCCTAGGCTGGCCTAAACATGAAATTAAGATCTAGGGTTTCATTTACTTAAGAGCTCTCTTTCTTCATTTGAAGGTGTCTTCTTTGAAGAATCTAAGAACAAGTTTTTTGGAGCATTAGAGCCTTCTTTGCAGTGAAAGAGTAGATCTTTGAAGTCGTCAACAACATTCAACATTCATCCATCAAACATTCATCAAACATCATTTTATCAATTGGGGGCTTTTGCAGATATAGAAGAACAATAGGAGATCACTGACTGACGATTGGCTTGTACCTCTCCCTTGGGGTTGGGTATGGTTTCATGTTGTTTTCATGTCTTTTCATAAGCTTCATTTTGATTCATATTCATGATTTAGATCACTTTGCATTGTGGATTTAGAGCATTTACTTTGTCAATTATAAGCAATTAGGGTTTACTCTTTAGGTTGCTCTAGATTGCTTGCTTTCATCTTAGGATCTTGCATACACACAAGTTTCTTGCACACACATTTTCAATACATTATCGGCTATTTGTGGAGGTGAAAATTACCAACACAGGGGTTTGACTAAGGCAAAACCCTATATAGCCACATCAAACCCTCTTCTTTAGCTTCAGGTACAGGTTCGGATCCGAGCGTCACTGGAAGTTTCGAGATTGGAAGAGCACACAGGGACAATTTTGGGTTGCAGCTGTCAACAAAAACCCCAAGGATAGGGGTGTGGCACCCTGGTCATTCCCATGATAGTGGTGTGGTGCCATGATCCTACCCTCTATTAGTAGGATCTGGCAGAACAATAATTTGTAAGCTCAAGAATCCATCTTGTCAGTTGTAGCTCCAAAAGTGTAGAATTAGGACAGTGGTGTGGTACCCTAGTCCCAGAAATTCCTGCTAAGATTTCAGACACAGGTGCACCTTTGATTTTTCCTTCCGATCTATACTTTTCAGTAGTATATCAATTGTCCTTTGATCTACATTCTCATATTAGGGTTTTCTTGCTTACTTGCATTCTAGGTTAGATTGCATTTTTGCATCACTCCTCTCTCTCATTTACAACAAAGGAATAGAAAACCTAAGAGGCAATCCATGAGTCTCTCTTCCTCATAAGAAGTAGCCCAAGTGCGTTACCTCCCTAGGCTCTTTCGTATTCCATGAGTGTGTATGAGAGTGAGATTAGGGTTTCCATACTTAGTCTCACTTTTTCTCCTACACAAGTAGATGTCATGGTTATATTTTTATGTACAAAGTGATCTTAGGAACATTTGGATTGGGGATTTAAAATGAAATTAGCTCCTAGGAGTAATTATGCATGGTGTAATTCTTCTTAGATTCCATTTCTAAGTTAATATTCATTTACTTACATTTAAGGGTTATGTTATGCAACGGTTAGATTAGATTTGATTCTTATGCCTTAGTATGTGATAGTGTTTCCTTGTAGCGATGCTAGGGGACCTTAGATGATAGAGGTGTTATTGCTTTAAGATGTTTCTTCTTGTGCTTAGATAAGTTGTTCTAATGTCTAATATTATGTTATTTTTTATCATACTTTAATGAGTTAATGCATCTCTCTTTAAAAAAATGTGTTTGCCTCCTTGAGGTTAGTTAGTTGTGTTGTCCTCTAGGGTTCCTCAGCAAGGCATTACATAACTTTTGTTACAGTTGATCAATACGAGCATATGATGGCTCATTTTTCTATCCACATGGTGGACAAGACAAAAGAATACACGTAGCCTTAATACTATCAAATACAAGATGTTGATCTAGGAGTGCAAATTAGAGTTGGAGAAAAGAATCACTCCAACAAACTATAAAGACCATCTTCAAACATATGCAGAAAGATGAAACCACAAAAGAAGAGTTGAAGGCCTGAATAGATGAACTTAAAATATATGTTAATAATTAGGTTGGTCTGGTAGATACAATAAATCCTTCTTTGAGTCTAAAAGAAGTATTATCAAAGAATAGTACGCTTCACAACCCTGATGGTTTTGTAGTTGTAGCTACATCATGGAGAGAATATTTAAAGGTCTTAGGTGAAGAGGTAATAAGGAAGGATATTAAAGCCTATCATTCTATCTATTATTTTTATGTGACTTTTTCCCCAAGAGAAGATAAAATTATCAAATAACCCTTTGAAATTAAAAGAGAAATAAAAATAAAGAATATTATGATCCTTTAGTTAAAGAAGATATTAATAAATAATATTTATAAAAACCCTTTAAAAAAGGAGAGGAAAAATTATCTATTAAATATATTAAAAGGAAACTCTTATCAAAGGGTGTAATGGTTTAGAAAAAATCCTTTAACATGTTTTTTAGAGCATTCATATGAGACTTGAGAAGGGGTCATGGAGATCATTGAAGGAAGAAGAAGAAGGTGGCTTGGTGGGCTATGGGAACTTGGAGAAGGGGGCACATAGAGTGTGTCCAACTAGGGATATAGAGTGCACTTGGGATTATCATAGCTAGGGTTGTTGTGCATGTTGAGGTAATATTGTGAAGCATGCTATGTAGATGCCTAGAAGCATCTATTTAGTTTTGAATAAGAACTACTTCCTACTAGATGTGCCATAGATATGAAGGCCAAGATCACTGCAATCTTTTTAGAGTGAGAAAGTGTTAAACACACTGAATACTAAGAAGGGGGGGGGAGTGAATCAATATCTTCAAAACTTAAACCCTTTAGCATAATTCAAATTCAAAACCCTTAAGAAAATTAGTAGTAATGAAAGATAAATAAATGAACACTAATGCATAAGAGAACACCAAAAAATGTAGAAAACATAACAAGGGAAAAAACACAGTGAGAAAAGCTACTTGGAACTACTATCCAAATCTAGCCTCACAAATAAAAACAAGATTACAATTTTTTTAAGGCTCACTTCCTAAGGAATCACATCACTCCCTAAAGAACTTTGAGAATCACATCGCTCCCTAAAGAACTTGTCGAAGAGGTTCACTACCTTAAAGCAAGATACAAGGACCAATTGAGGAGATTCATGAAAATTTGAATTATAATGAATAAGCCTTTAGCTCACAACGTCTAACAATCTCTTGAGAATTTAGTTTCCCTTGGAAGACTACCTCAAGCAATCATTAAGCAATTCAACTCCAAACCTTTCACCACACACTTTTACTGCACCACACTTTTCATCTCATAGTCCACCACTTTGCAGTTGATATTGATATTGACACGTTGAACTCATATTATAAAAAAGAAACAAACACTTAAATTTTTGATAGCTAGGATGAAATAGCCTTTGTCATTTTGTCCCACTAGCATGATAATGTCAAACTTGTGTGATATCCTCCTTTACAATTATTGTCAACTAGAACTAATTTATCCTCACTTGTACCTATTTTTAAAATATAGTGTGCTACTGAGAAGCACCTTTGAGGATTCACTATAGAGAGTTGAAATCTAAAAATTTATTGGCTCCAAGTTAAACCTTGATACTAATTACACAAGCTTTGAGTCACGAAAGACACATGATGTAGAATGTGTGGGTGTAGTAATTGTCGATGTTTGATGCAACACCTTGTGCTGCTACTTAATAGTGTTTTCATAAATCTTATTAATGATAAATATATTCCCAATCTTCTAGTAAACACTCTTAAGATCATTTTAAATACACAATCATAGATATTCAATTCAAATATTTTAACAAGTTAATTAACAAATAATAATAAAATCAAATAAAAATTCAATAACCTGCACATGACCGCCGCTAGCCCATCCCATTCCCTTCAAATCCTTGGCAAATACAGGGCTTGTAAATTCAAATTCCGGCCGTCCGTCGTCAACGGTAAAATCCATTTGTCCGTTGATCCTCTCCAACGGTTATCTGGCAATGACTCCGGCCTCCATAAATTCTTTGTTTTATTAATCTTTTTATTTTAGGCTTCGAGAGCGAACTGTTCGTCTTTGCGAATTTCGTGTGCTTCCTGGTATGAATTTTTCCAGATCATTTTTTTTGAAAGAGAATAAAAGATTTATTTGTTGTGATTTTATTAAATCTTTTATTATGCTCTGCTTTCTGACTTCCAAAATGGTGAGATTCAGAATCGGAAAAGTATTAGATCTGTCGTTACATTTTTTTGAAAGAGAATAAAAGATTTATTTCTTGTGATTTTATTACATCTTTTATTATGCTCTGCTTTCTCAATCCCAAAATGGTGAGATTCAGAATTGGAAAAATAATAAATAGTTATAATGACAATAAATTAAATTTGAAGATGAAAATTGGTTAATTGTTGAGTCTTTTTTGCATGTCATTTTTGTTGTTGTAGATAGAACTGATTTCTGAAGTCGTGTGGACTGGGGCGATCGGGGTTCAAGCTCATTTATGATTTGCTGGTTCTTGTCAGAAGAGATGATAGATAATTGCAACTGCTCCGAGGTATTTAGATATTTATGTTTTTATGTGATGCAAGAATTCTTTCTCACACAAAACTCATAGGTACTTTTTTTTTATCAATTTGAGATGCTAATGTTTCTTAATGATTTTGAAATCCTGCAATTAGGAGAACTTCTCACACAAAACTCATAGGTACTTTTTTTTTTATCAATTTGAGATGCTAATGTTTCTTAATGATTTTGAAATCCTGCAATTGGGAGAACATCTGTGAGAAAACCCAAAATCCTTGATACACAGATATTTGGACCTTTTACACAACTTCCCAACAGTAAGATGAAAAACCACCACTACAACGTACAAACACACCTTCATTCATCCATATGCTTTTGAATATCTCCTCTCATTTCTCCAGTCTTGAAGTAGCACCTCCTTCATTTAGAGTATACCTTCTCACCTGTATACCTCGAACTATAAATTACAAGGAGAATCCCCTGTATATACACATATCTTATTTCCCGGATTCTAATCCCATGTTTAATATATGATATATGGAGTTTCAAATATGTTGACCCCAGATTTTGGTTTATCCCATCTTTGTGAGTATATAAACTTTCTAAGATTCAATCTTATACCAGATCAATTCTTTGAAGAATACATTTGATTTCAATTTACACCTAATATATAATTTATGACAGACACTATGTGTTGTCATACCTCTTGACCCTTAAACTAGGTAAAGTATTGAGTGCACTTAAGTGCACTTCTTCTTCTTTAGAATTCTATAATACAACTACACCAAACATAAATACAGACTTACCTTTTTGGAGATAAATTTATCTAAAACTGAAAATTGTAGACCTGCTTCCTGCTGTGAAATCCATGTATTACCGAAATTACAGAATCATCAGAAAAGAGACATCATATTTAATAAAGAACTATTGTTTGTCTGAACTTGTATTTCCCATTTGTAACACTCAATATAGACTTGTTCCAGATATCAATTAGCTGAAAAAGCCTAGAATAAAAAGGAACAAAATCAAAAAAAATGACTCCAATTACAGAAATGCGGCCACAATTCTAATTTATATACCTGTCCAACAAAATGCAGTCCTATTTAAACTTTTTGCAATAAATATTAAAAACAGACCTGACACACACAGAGGTCCCTGTTGTTAAAACTTGTCTAAAATATAGCTGCTAAATAGTCTCACTTATTCTTCAAATTTATTACCCTCTCTATTATTCTCACTAGTACCCTTAAATTCACCAGTAGTAAACAAAGTGGCAAGAAACACAAATAAAATTACAACCCAAATCATAAACTAAAAACATTTGCAATAGGATGCAGCCCTGTGTGAATGTTGTGCAAAAGAAAAATATTTAATGAACATAGACACACTTATTTAAAACATCGTCTTCAAACACACCTGCATTCATCCATGCGCTTCTAATGTCTTCTCTCATTCTCTAGTCTAATACCTCCTTCATTTAGAGTAGTACCCTTCTCGCCTGTACACCAGGAACGATAAATTACAAGGAATATCCCCTGCATATACACATCTTATTTGCAGACCAATTTTTCCTGAAGGTCGTTTCTTAAAAAGAGTACCTTTGTATGCATTCATATTGTATTTGACTTAAATTCACACCTAATCTGTAATTTATGACACTCTGCGTGCTGTTATGCCTCTTGGCCTCTAAACCAGGTAAAACATTGACTGAATCAGGCTCATTAAATCCTCCTCTTCTTTAGAATTCTACAATATAACTACACCAAACATGTTGGAGAGAAATTTGTCTGCAAGTGAAAACTGTAGACCTGCTTCCTGGCGCAAGGTGGACTACCTAATTATCATCCACCTAGTGTTCTCTTCAATCAAGATGGCCAGTCTTAAATCATAGACATTAAGCAACATATTATGTTTAGAGAGTATTAGTCAATTTTGAGTGTTTAATATTTTTAGTCTAGAAATGTATTGTTAGTGTGATCATATACATTAAGCAACATATTAAGCCTAGAAAATTTCAGTCAACTCTGAGTGATAACATTTATAACCCTAAAAGTATAAGCTTTGTGTGATATTTAAGCTGTTCCAATCAAGACACAAATGATGCCCATTTGGGTCAGAGGTAATTAATTAAAGTCAGTAGTTATAGTTTTATGCTTTCACTTGAACTCCATACTCCATAGCAATAGTGTGTTGTCTATTGAATTCTAATTAATTTGTATTTACCATAAAATGCGCATCTGTATAAAATTTGACACGGTTATTTATTTTCAAATTAAGTCCAGGAATCAGTTTGCGAGAATTCATTTTCCATACCATGTTCTTTTTGTTTTTGTCTCCACTATTTTTTCTCTGTTCTCATGTCATAAGAGTCAAAAGCTAGTCCAATGAAATATTGTTTTGATCTAAGCTCATCAGGAGGAGGGAAGCTTTTTCCATTGCTAAAAGAATTGTCTATGAAATCTGGTTCAATTGCCTAAACGGGCTCCCGCCAATAGAATGACCAGGCTATCATTGAGGTAGTACTAACTGTAATCTCTAGAATGCATACTAGAAGTATTTCATACTAGACAGTATAAATAAGCTTTTAAAGTTTTTTGTTCTTGCCGAAGTATGAAAGATCAGGAGAGGCTGGCGAGATTCCGACTGTGAATTTCTTCGAAAGTACAGCGGATACATTGAAATTACTGCCAATACTGTTCTGTCCATTCTAGTTGAGGAAAGAGTTTCTTGCTATGTGTCTGATGCTGACCTTTGAAATCACCCCAATTTCAGTGGGTGTCATCCTACAAAAAATTTAACATCAAGCCTCGCCCTCTGAGTTTTATTTCTCCCAAAAGATTGATTATTTGAAGGACAAGGTGCAACCGAACTTTGTTAAGGAGAATCAAGTTATGTAAAAAAATCTCTTCTTAGGAGTGACTACTCTTCTAGAGTAGTTTGCGCTTTCAGGAATCAACTGTGTAGCATTAAATTGTCATTCCATATTTAATTTTTAATAAACAATAATTTAGATAAATTAACTTTGTTAGTTTATATATATATATTTCAAGCACGATTTTATTATATTATATTGTCCAATGTAAATTGGATTCACTCTTAATATCCAGAGCCAATGTATTAATCATAGTACAATTGCAATTTAAATTCTTCTATTTTGTATGTGATTTCTTATTAAAAGAATCTTTCCTTCCAATTCTTTTTTAAACTATTTTATCTTATTAGTATATGAACCTTCCATTCCTTACATCTATATTAGAACCGTATTAAATGCCAATACTTCAAAGCTTTCTAATTGCCTAAATGGTGCAATTCAGAATTGGGAAAATATTATATTGCTACAATAACAATAAATTAAATTTGAAGATGAAAACTGGTTAATTTTTTTAGTCTTTCTTGTATGTCATTTTTCTGGTTGCAGATAGAATTGATTTCTAAGGTTGTGTAGAGTGGGGCGACCAAATTGATCAAGGGGGTTCAAGCTAATTGATGATTTGCTGGTTCTTGTCAGAAGAGATGATAGATAATTGCAACTGTCTCGAAGGTTTTTAGATGTCTATGTTTTTTTGTATGCTAACAGAGTTTCAAATCACTAGGAAAAGATGCAACAAAGATTTCTCATACAAATCTTATAGGTACAGATACTTTCATCAATTTGAGATGTTAATGTTTCTCAATGATTATTAAAACTGCAACTGGGAGAACATCTCTGAGAAAATCCAAAACCCTTGATACACTTGCCCTGCAGATGCTTAGACCTTTAACACATCTTTCTGATAGTAAAGATGAAACTATCTGGTAGAATGCCTCTCCAAGTCCCCTTGACTAACTCCATAAAAAACCAACACTCCAAACACAAAACTCCCATGTAATTCTCTGTCTACCGTAGCCAGCCATATATCCGAGGCCATCCTTTTCTACTCGGTAGTTTAACTGCAAACTATCCCTCAAGATTACTGGTCTCAAATTACTCCTTTTTTGAATGTATGGAATATCTGAATTCTATTACAGAACCACTATCACAGGTCTAGTTTGTATACATGCCCAACAGGCTGCAATCATATTTAAACTTTTTGCAATATCAACATATCTGTTGCACACAGAGGTCTAAGTTATTAAAACCTGTACAATTGCATTCACTTATAGGCTTCTAAATAGTCTCACTTATTCTTCAAATTTATTACTCCCTCTTTTATTCTTTAGACCCATTTGCACTAGCACCCTTATTTTTACCAGTATACAAAGTGACAAGAAGAACCATAAATAAAACCACTAGTCTACAACCCAAATTATAAATTATAAACATTTGTAATGGGGTGCAACCCTGTGTGAATTTTCTGCAATAGCATGGGTACAAATAGAAAAAGCACCCTTTTCAAACACACCTGCATTCATCCATGTGATTCTGAATATCTCCTCTCGTTTCTCCAGTCTGACACCTCCATAATTTAGAGTAGTACCCTTCTCACTTAGTATATGACAAGGAATTTCCCCTGTATATACACTAATCTTATTTTCCAGACTCTAATCCCATGTTTGATATATCACATATAGCGTTTCATCGTCTTTATGGGTATATAAACTTCCTAAGATTCAATCTTATACCAGAACAATTATTATTCCTGAAAATGATCGTTTCTTAGAGGAGTATCTTTGTGTGCAATCACACTGTATTTGACTTAAATTTACACCTAATTTGTAATTTATTACACCATGTGTGCTGTCATACCTAAAACATTGACAGAATCAGGCTCAGTAAATCCTCCTTCTCTTCTGTAGAATTCTATAACATAACTACACCAAACATAAATACAGACTAAGGACAGAAGTACTTACCCTATAAAATACTTTAGAAGAATAATTTTGGGCAGAAGAATACTTTTGTATGCTCACATGGTATTTGATTTCAATTTACACCTAATATGTAATTTATGACAGACACTATGTGTTGTCATACCTCTTGACCCTTAAACTAGGTAAATTATTGACTAAATCAGGCTCATTAAGTCCACTTCTTCTTCTTTGGAATTCTATAATACAACTACAGCAAACGTAAATACAGACTTTAACCTTCCGGACTGAAGTGCTTGCCTTGTTGGAGATAAATTTGTCTAAAACTAAAAATTGTAGACCTGCTTCCTGCTGTGAAATCCAGGTACTACCGAAATTACAGAATCATCAAAAGAGGCATCATATTTAATAAAGAACTATTGTTTGTCTGAACTTGTATTTCCCATGTGTAACACTCATTATAGACTTGTTCCAGATATCAATTAGCTGAAAAAGCCTAGAATAAAAAGGAACAAAATCACAAAAAAATGATTCCAATTACAGAAATGCTGCCACAATTCTAATTTATATACCTGTCCAACAAAATGCAGTCCTATTTAAACTTTTTGCAATAAATATTAAAAACAGATCTGACACACACAGAGGTCCCCGTTGCTAAAACTTGTCTAAAATATAGCTGCTAAATAGTCTCACTTATTCTTCAAATTTATTACCCTCTCTATTATTCTCACTAGTACCCTGAAGCCCTGTCATACATCTCTAAAATCTGATTGAGATGAGTGGATTCCTTTACATTTGTTGTCCCCAAGAGAAGATTGTCATCTGCGCACTGCTGATGAGTAACTACAAAATCTTTGGTTATTTTGATTCCCTCTAACTTATGGTTGACATGAGTAACTTTGATTGCCCTTCCCAGAGCCTCCCCCATTATTATGTAAAGAAAGGGAGAAAACCCGCTGGTTTACCTTGCATAATCCTCTGCTATATTACTGAAACCTTTCCTTCTGTTTGTCCATGTGAAAGTGTCTCCTGAATCTATTTCCAAAAGGTCGTTCTTTTCAATTCAATTATTGAAATCCTGCTGGGCACTCCCTAGGCGAATGATTCCTCCCCTCTTATCTGAAGCGTTCCTGATAGCATTAAAATCACCCCCAATAAAGACTTGATCCTCAGATAAGGAAGACAAAACTCCATCTAGAGAGGACCATGTGAGTCTCTTTTTGAGTGGCACGCGAATCCCTGTTGGGAAAACCCATGGTGCACAAATCATAATATCAAGAGCCAATGGATTCACTCTTAATATCGAGAGCCAATGTATTAATCATTGTACAATTACAATTTAAATTCTTCTATTTTGTATTTGATTTCTTATTAAAAGAATATTTCCTTCCAATTCTTTTTAAAACTATTTTATCTTATTAGTAAACTATTTTATCTTATTAGTATATGAACCTTCATTCTTTACATCTATATTAGAACCATATTAAGCGCCAATACTTCAAAGTTTTCTAACTGCCAAAATGGTGCAATCAAGAATTGGGAAAATTGCTACAATAACAATAAATTAAATTTGAAGATGAGAACTGGTTAATTTATTTATTCTTTCTTGTATGTCATTTTTCTGGTTGTAGAAAGAATTGATTTCTGAGGTTGTGTAGAGTGGGGCGACCAAATTGATTAAGGGGGTTCAAGCTCATTGATAATTGCTGGTTCCAGTCTGACACCTCCATCATTCAGAGTAGTACCCTTCTAACTTAGTATATAACAAGGAATATCCCCTGTATATATACACTTATCTTATTTCCCAGACTCTAATCCCATGTTTGATATATGATATATAGCGTTTCATCATCTTTATGGGTATATAAACTTCCTAACATTCATTCTTATAGCAGAACAATTATTATTCCTGAAAATGATCGTTTCTTAGAGGAGTACCTTTGTATGCAATCACATTGTATTTGACTTAAATTTACACCTAATCTGTAATTTATTACACCATGTGTGCTGTCATACCTAAAACATTGACAGAATCAGGCTCATTAAATCCTCCTCCTCTTCTTTAGAATTCTATAACATAACTGCGCCAAGCATAAATACAGACTTTGGACAGAAGTACTTACCCCATTGGAGACAAATTTGTCTGCAACTAAAAAACTGTACACCCGATTCCTGGCTTGAGATCATCCACCTGGCTACTAGATGTTTGATGTTCTCTTCAAAAGAGACCACAAATAATTCCCTTTTGGGTTACAAGTAATTAATTAACGTCAGCAGCTATATTTAACTTGAACTCCATATTAGTAGTGTGTTGGCTGTTTAACTTGAATTAACATGTATTTACCATCAAATGCACATTTGTATAAAATCTGACGGTTATTTTTCCAGGAATCAGGTTTTGGAAGCATTCATTTTCCTTACCATGTTCTTTTTATTTTTCTCTCCCCTGTTTTTCTCTGTTTCTCATGTCATGGCAGAAGGGTCAAAATCTCATCACTAGGAGGGAATCCTTTTTCATTTCTATGAAATCTGGTTCTCTTTCTCCTGGATTCTTAAACAATCTATCATTGAGGTAATACTAGTTGTAGTCTCCAGAATTCATAACAGAAGTATTCCATACTGAAGTATTCATAACAAAAGTGTTTTTTTGTTCTTGCTAAGGTATGAATGATCAGGAGAGGCTTGCGAGATTTTGGCTGTGGACTTCTTGGTGAGTACAGTGGGTCCATTGAAAGAGCCTCCTCTCATTACTGCCAATATTGTTCTGCATCAAGGTATGTAATAAAATCTCTTCTAAGGAGTGACTACTCTTACACTATAGTTTGTGTTTTCAGGAATTAACTGTGTATAATTCAAATTGCCATTGGGTATTTATTTTTTAATGAACAATAATTTAAACAAATTAGCTTTGTTATTCAATTTTCATATATATTAAGTATGATTTTATTAACATTATATTGTGTTGTCCATGTAAATTGGATTCTCTCTTAATATAAATAATTAACATATTAATGATAGTATAACTACAATTTAGATTTTTTTATTATGTATTTTTTTAATAAAAGAATCATTTCTTTCAATTCTTTATAGAACTATTTTATCTTATCATTATATGAACCTTATACTCTTATTGTCTATATTAGAGTCATAACTTCTTCTTTTTTGTTGAATATGTTATCAATTATTATAATATTTTGTAATTTGTATCTTTGATTCTTTCAACAACATTTTATACTTATTTTTTTTCTAAGATTGTTTTAGAGATCTAAAACACAAACACAAAATTTAGTATAATCTCAACTTCACATGGTGTGAAGGTGTTTAGTTTAGGCATTTAAGATAGTATATGATGGATTGCAAGTTATTAAATTATTTTATTAATGAACACTCTAGAATGTGTCTCTATTAGAGCCATAATTTAACTTATGTTTTTGTTAAATATGTTATCAATTATCATAATATTTGGTAATTTGTATCTTTGATTCTTTCAACAACATTTTTAACTAAAATCTCTTCTAAGATTTTTTTAGAGTTCTAAACCACAAACACAAAATTTAGTATAATCTTAACTTCACTTGGTGTGAAGGTGTTTAGTTTAGGCATTTCAGATAGTAAATGATGGATTGCAAGTTATATGATTATTTTATTAAGGAGAGACCCTGGAATATCTCTCTTTCCCAATTTGATTAAATTGTTAGATTATTTTATTAAGGAAAGAACCTAGAATATCTCTCTTTCCCAATTTGATAAAATTGAGAGTAAATCTATGTGTTATCAATTGTCAAATGTGTTAACATCATATTGTTCATATGGCTGCACTTGACGAAAACATTACTTAAAGTGAAATGTCTTAATATTTATGTTGCATGGTTATCCACAATCTTATTCTTACTCTATTCATTTATTAGATCTTGTCATAACTCAAATCTTCCCCTCTAGTTATATCCTTTAAAATGCATTTGTTATTATTTAATAATGAAAATAGACACTAGCTAATATTTCATTAATTTATTTGAAGATATGAAAATAATTTTAATTATAAGCTTTTGATTAAATTTTAAATTTTGATTTGCAAACTATTAAATTGGTGATTATTTAAGCTTCCCCATGTTTAGTAGATTAAGGGAATTGAAGAGAAATTTTAAATACATACATGAAGAATCTTTTTGGTTACAACAAGAAGTGGGGGAGATATTATGATGTGATCATTTTTAAAGGAGCTAAATAATTCTTTTCTTTTCGAATTCATTTTTCTTGAAGTTTTTAGACCTTTCCCCTCTTAGTTTGGACGAAGGATATCATTCTAGATTTACATAAATTCTAGCACCATTTATTTATTTATTGCACGATACAGATGACACACTTATTCCATGACTGCATGTTTTATTGGATGGAATTTAAATTTATTTATTTGTGTGAGGAGATTTGAACCCAACATATTCTCTTCCTAGCACCAAAACTTCCCATAAATAATTTCTCTAGGCTATTTAGATACTTATTTAAACCTTTTTCTTATTTCATACAATTATCTAAGGCTATGGACTTATCTTTGAGTAAGGAGGCTATGCAAGGTGGTTGATCTTCCTTTAATCAAAGAAATAAGGTACAAAGAGAAATATAAAAATTCTCCCAGAATTTTAGTTATTGATTTTTAATTAATATTTTCTTTAATATCTTGCTATGTTTTTGAATGATTTTGGGTTGGAACAAGTAATTAATTCTAAGTTATCAGAATTGAATGACACTATTTACAAACTAGATTATTTCAAATGCATGCTATTATGTTTTCTATTAATAATCACAATGCCTAAAAGTAATATAATTCAATATTACTTATTGATTGCAAGGGACTTTATACTTTCTATCAATCATCAATCTAATTATTAGAATTTTTTTAAATGAAGCTCAATTACCCTTATACACCTATAATTTTTCTAACTTAAATACATATTTTATTTATTTAATTATTTTATCCTAAGTCTTCTATTTATTAACTAAATTTTTATTTATTTAATTAATTCATTTATCCTTTTCTAGTCTTTCCTCATTTAAATAAATGTTTTTTTATTTATTTCAATTATCTTTTCCCTAAATTAAATAAATATTTTATTTGTCCCACTTCCTCTATTAATTAAATAAATATTTATTTATTTAATAAATTTATTAGGATTTTCCTCTCTATGACATATGCCATTTATCTTTTAAATTTTCCTCTACGTACCCCCTTCATTATTTTATTATTTGTGCTAACTACCTTCTTATCATTTTATCATTTTCTCTACCTACCCTTTGATCCTAGCCGACCATTTATCTTTTCACTTTTTAATCCTACCCCTCCATTTTCTAAAGTGTCTTTTATATAAGAGGATTCTTTTATTCTTCTAATTAGAATGCATCTAATCAATCACCTATCTAATAAGTTTATCAAGTTTTCTAACGATTAAGTGACTTTACAACCATACTCCGTTCTTTATTGAGCTCTTGTGCACAATATAAAATCTAAGAGCAAATATATCAAACAAGATCAATGGAGGTAAGAGATAATGAAGAACAAACCTTACTTGGCATGTGAATGATATTATTATTTTATTTATTGATTTGCATGTTCTTAGGTTTCTTCATTGGTGTATGGTAAATGTTTTATTGTGTAACTAGGATTGTTTGTGGTTTTACAATAGTTTGTCATCATTTTTCACTTCACATATTTTAGCACGCCTGATGGGACACTAGTCCCTATTTTCTAACATTTTAGTTTTGTTTTAGTGATTCAGATTTGAAGATCTTAAATTTGCGATGATTTTGATTTCTGTCATGTTTTTCATCAGGTTTTTGTTGCATCCGCAGAAGGTTTTCTGTGTTTTTTATCCTGAAAGTTTTTTTATTTGCAGATCTTTGTTTTTATTTTCTATCATCCTAACACTTTTTTGTTTTATAGTTTTTTGTTGCATTTTTATTTTCTGTCTCATCTATAAAAGGTTTTTTGCATTTTGATCCTAGCAATTTTTTCATTTTATAGATTTCTTTTGAATTTTGATTTTTTGTCGCGCATGCAAGACGTTTTGTTGTGTGAAGGCTTTCAATGCATTTTGATTTTCTGTTGCGCATGTAGGAGGTTTTTTGTGTTTTTAATCCTAACTTTTTCCTATTCTGCAGATCTCTATTGTGTTTTTATTTTCTATCGCATTCACAGAAGGTAATCTGCGTCTTTTCTGCTAACAGTTTTTTGTTTCGCAAATCTCTATTGCGTTTTTATTTTTATCGCATTCACAGAAGGCTTTCAATGCTTTTGGTCCTAATTGCTTTTGTTTAGTAGATCTCTGTTACGTTTTTATTGTTTATTGTCTCCATAGAAGGTTTTCTGCATTTTTTTTATCCTAACAGTTTTTTGTTGCCTTTTTATTTTTTGTCATGTGTTCTTAATTCTAATAGTTTTTTGTTTTGTAGATCTCTGTTGCGTTTTTATTTTCTATTTCATCTGCAGAAGGTTTTCTACATTTTTTATCCTAACAATTTTTAGGGTTGCAAATCTTTGTTGCAATTTTATTTTCTTTCGCATCCACAAAAGATTTTCTACACTTTTGCTCCTAATAGTTTTTTGTTTTGTAGATCATTGTTGCATTTTTTATTTTTTGTCACATTCACAGAAGGTTTTGTGTAATTTTTTATTTTAACAGTTTTTTGTTTTGCAGATTTCTATTGCGTTTTAATTTTTTGTCACATCTGTAGAAGGTTTTTTATGCTTTGGTCCTAACAATTTTTTTTTTTGTAGATCTTTGTTTTGTTTTTATTTTTTGTCGAATTCGTAGAAGGTTTACTGCA
Source organism: Cryptomeria japonica (assembly GCF_030272615.1). NCBI lineage: Eukaryota > Viridiplantae > Streptophyta > Pinopsida > Cupressales > Cupressaceae > Cryptomeria > Cryptomeria japonica. The sequence goes on from NC_081413.1 coordinate 651,957,167, forward strand.
TTTTTTAATCCTGCAAGGATTTTTTTTGCAGATTTTTGTTGCGTTTTTATTTTCTGTCACGTCTGCAAAAGGTTTTCTACGTTTTGTATCCTAACAATTTTTTGTTTTGCAAATTTCTGTTGCATTTTTATTATTTATCGCATCTAGTGAAGGTTTTATGTGTTTTTTAATCTAATAGTTTTTTATTTTGCAGATTTTTGTTACGTTTTGGTTTGCATCTGCAAAAGGTTTTCTACATTTTTTATCCTAACACTTTTTTGTTTTATATTTTTTTGTTGCATTTTTATTTTCTGTCTCATCTATAAAAGGTTTTTTGCATTTTGATCCTAGCAATTTTTTCATTTTATAGATTTCTTTTGAATTTTGATTTTTTGTCGCGCATGCAAGACGTTTTGTGTGTTTTTTATCATAACAATTTTCTATTTTGCAGACCTCTATTTTGTTTTTATTTTGTATCGCATTCACAAAAGGTTTTTTGCATTTTTTATCCTAATAGTTTTTGTTTTGTAGATGTCTATTGTGTTTTTATTTTGTGTCACGTTCGCACAAGGTTGTCATTGCTTTTGGTCATAACAATTTTTTGTTTAGCAGATCTCTGTTGCGTTTTTATTTTTTGTCATGCTAGTAGAAGGTTTTTTGCATCTTTTTATCCTAATAGTTTTTTGGTGCATTTTTTATTTTTTTTCATGTCTGCAGAATGTGCCCTTGATCCTAACAATTTTATGTTTTGTAGATCTTTGTTGTGTTTTTATTTTCTATCACATCTGCAGAAGGTTTTTTGCATTTTTGATCCTAACAGTTTTTAGTTTTGCAAATCTCTATTGCGTTTTTATTTTTTATCGCATCCACAAAAGTTTTTTTGCACTTTTAGTCCTAATAGTTTTTTGTTTTGTAGATCTTTGTTGTGTTTTTTTATTTTTTGTCACATTCGTAGAAGGTTTTCTGTGTTTTTTCTCTTAACAGTTTTCTATTTTGCAAATTTGCATTGCATTTTTATTTTCTATCGCATCGAGAGATGGTTTTTTGTGCTTTGGTCTTAAGATTTTTTTTTGTTTTACAAATATCTCTTGTGTTTTTATTTTTTGTCACATTCATAGAAGGTTTACTGCATTTTTTTATCCTACAAGTTTTTCTTTTTACAGATTTCTGTTGCATTTTTATTTTCTATCGTCTCCACAAAAGGTTTTCTACATTTTTTATCCTAACAATTTTTTGTTTTGAGATTTATGTTGCATTTTTATTTTCTGTTGCATCCAAATAAGGTTTTCTATGTTTTTTATTTTGCAGATTTATGTTGTATTTTTATTTTCCGTCACATTCGCAGAATGTTTTCTGCATTTTTTATCTTAACAATTTTTTGTTTTATAGATTTTTATTGAATTTTTTATTTTTTGTCTTATCTATAAAAATCTTTTTGTATTTTTGATCCTAACCATTTTTCATTTTATAGATGTCTTTTTCTTTTTTATTTTCTGTCGCACATGCAGGAGGTTTTATGTGTTTTTGATCCTAACAATTTTATATTTTGCAGATTTATATTGTGTTTTTATTCTCTATCGCATTCACATAATGTTTTCAATGCTTTTGGTCCTAACAATTTTTTTTTTAGTAGATCTCTGTTGCATTTTTTTTTTGTCGCGTCTGTAAAAGGTTTTCTACATTTTTTAAACCTAATAGTTTTCTATTGCATTTTTATTTTTTTTATTCATGTCTACAAAAGGTGTTGTGTTCTTGATCCTAACAGTTTTTTGTTTTGCAGATCTCAGTTACGTTTTTATTTTCTATCACATCTGCAGAAGGTTTTCAGCATTTTTAATCCCAACAATTTTTAGGTTTGCAGATCTCTGCTACGTTTTTATTTTCTGTTGCATCCGCAAAAAGTTTTTTGCACTTTTGGTCCTAATAGTTTTTTGTTTTGTACATCTTTGTAGCATTTTTATTTTTTGTCACATTCGCAAAAGGTTTTTTGGATTTTTTATCCTAACAGTTTTTCATTTTGCATACTTCTATTGCATTTTTTATTTTCTGTCGCATTTGTTAAAGGTTTTCAGTGCTTTGGTCTTAACAATTTTTTGTTTTGCAGATCTCTATTGCATTTTTATTTTTTATTGCATTTGTAGAAGGTTTACTACATTTTTTTATCCTACAAGTTTTTTTTTTGCAAATTTCTATTATGTTTTTATTTTTTTCCACATCCACAAAAGGTTTTCTGCATTTTTTTATTTAACAGTTTTTTGTTGTGTTTTTATTTTCTGTCACAACCACAAAAGGTTTTCTATGTTTTTTATTCTACAAGTTTTTTATTTTGTAGATTTCTATTATGTTTTGATTTTCTATCACATCCACAGAAGGTTTTTTGCATTTTTTATCCTAACTTTTTTTGTTTTATAGATTTTTGTTGCATTTTTAATTTCTATCTCATCTATAAAAGGTTTTTTGCATTTTTTATCTTAACCATTTTTTGTTTTATAGATTTCTTTTGCGTTTTGATTTTCTATCACACATGTAAGAGGTTTTTTGTGTTTTTTATCCTAACAATTTTCTATTTTGTAGATCTCTATTGTGTTTTTATTTTCTATTGCATTGACATAATGTTTTCTGCATTTTTTATCATACTCAATAGCCAACTAGAAATTGTCTACTAAGCATGCTTACCACCTATGCATAAACTCCAAACATGTTTCCCTCTCAAGGCATAAGGGCGTTAAAAGGTTTTTTATGAGAACATAATTAAGAAAAATTAAGAAGATTTAATGCAAATGTATCAGAAGGGAAGGTGGGATCTCATCCATGCTTATATCCCACAAGTTTGCATTAGTGTCAATGGCTAAGTTTGCCAAAAAATCCGCTATTATATTAATTTCTCTGAAGCAATGATCAAGAAGGAATCAAACAAAGCCAACTTTTGTAAAATTAACTCCAGAACATATTGTAATTTCCAACAATTAGATTTCTTCTTCATAACACATTGGATGGTTACCATCGAATCCCCTTCAATTGCAAGGTCTTTGATGCCCAAGTATATAGCCATGTCCAAGCCTAGTGGCATGGCCTTCAATTCTACGAAATTATTGGACTTATACCCAATAGCATGACATCTAGCCTAGACAATATTTGCATGATGATCAAAATCACCATACCTATCCTTGCCAAACCAAGATTTCCATGAGAAGCACCATCAAAATTTAATTTAAAATGCACATTAGGAGGGTCTTCCAAATAGCTAAATGTCTTTTGGTTAAAGCATTACTATTTCTCAAAATGGAACCATGAGAAGGCAAGATAGATAATAGCTTCCAAACCCTAGTCACCCTACTATCCTAGTGCAAAATAAAAGAGAGATTTTTGAGGTTCTTGAAGACATAAGACAAGACAACTTCTGAAATCAAATATTCAATTTTCAATAAGACCTCCTCAAGAGAAGAGCTAGTCTTTTTAAAGATCCTATTATTCCTTTCTAGCCAAATGTTCCATAATAATATAGAAGGGGAAGCAATCCAAAGATAAGCATAGAAGGATGAAGCAAACAGAAGAGGCCAGGCTTTGAAGTGTGAAATAAGATCTTTCCCTATTACAAAAGCTAGGTTCAATTTGTCAAAAAGTCACTGCCAGCATTGAAATGCAAAATCACAGTGAAGGAAGAGATGAGAGGAGGTTTCCAAATTTTTTTTGCATAACACACAAGAAAAAACATTAGTGATACCAAGTCTATCTAAGCGCATGCTTGTAAGTACCCTTTCCTGGACTGCTAACCAAGCGAAAGCCAAAAAAGCTTATGTCACCAAGAGGAAGAGTCGTTGGCCGACACAAGAGAGTTATATCCATCCTTAACCGTATATTTGCCCGAGATGTTCCTAGTCCATACAAGTTCATTTTTAGAGTTAGATAGGATAATCATTCTTTCTTTCAAAACCTTTGCAAAATGTAGCTCAAGATCATTCTCAACATCTAAGAATTCAATGGACCTCCATTTTGCCAATTTTAGATCACCATTATGAATTACCTCGAAGTAATCTGCAACAAATACCCCCCAAAGAGAAGAAAGGGTAGATATCAAAGGGGACCAATCCCTTATATTTTGTAAGGGAGTATGACCATTCCACATCTCATCCCAAAATCTAACCTTTTTCCCATTATGAACAATCCAAGAAAGATGTGGCAAGATAACGTTCCGATATTTGCAAATAAAATTCCACATAACCGAACCTAAAGGTAGATTTGATATCTAAAAGACATACTCCCTAGGTCTATTATTCAAGTATTTTGCAAACATTATTTGTGCCCAGAAAGAATCAGATTTCTCATACAACTTCCAGACCAATTTAGCTCCCAGAGCCAGATTTTGTTTATACAAATTTCTAATTCTTGTACCCCCTATTCCTTGGGCAGACAAACTCAATCCCAAGCTACTAAGGGCAGTTTATTCTTCCCATCTTTATTACTATTCTAGAGAAAGGACCTAAGAGTGTCCTACAGACTTACTAACACTGATTTAGGGGTGCTTAGTACTGACATAAGATAAATAGGAACCAAATTCAACGCAGATTTAATCAATACAAGTTTTCCTACAAGGCTTAACCATTTATGGCTCCAGGATAAAATCCTCTTTAAGATGACCGAAATGAGATTTTCCCAAAAGGATAGATTATTTTGTTTAATGAAAAAAGGTATCCCTAGATACTTACAAGGAAGGATACTAGGATAAAAACCCCAAAAGGTCTACAATCTCTACCGAACTAATTGTGATGTGTTAAGGAAGAATATTTTTAACTTCTCAATGTTGACTTTTTGGCCAGAAAAAGTTGCATACTTTTGGATAATCCCATTTATAGTATTAGCCTCCCTTAAGGAAGCTTGACCAAAAAGCAAAGTGTCATCTGCAAATAAACAATGTGAAATAGGAATAGGAACCCCATGGATCACAATCCCCTTCCATAAGCCTTTTGATTTTGCAACCTTAATTGCCCAGCTAAAAGACTCTGCTAAAAGGATAAATAGGAAAGGGGACAGAGGATCCCCCTACCTCAATCCTCTTGAAGAGGAGAAAAAACCACAAGGAGACCCATTAATTAAAACCAAAAATCTAGCAGTGGAAATAACAGCCTTTATCCATTTGACCCAAGCCTTAGAGAAACCTAATTTGAGAAGAACACAAACTAAAGCCTCCCACTCAACCTTATCATAGGCCTTCATCATATCCAGTTTGAGAATCATAGACGATACCTTTTGAGTATGGATAGAATGCAGCACTTCATGAGCCACAATGGCTCCCTCTAGTGTTTCCCTACCAAGAACAAACCCACCTTGCTCTAAGGAGATGATTTTGTGAAGAAGTTTTGCCAATAAAAGGGAAATTGCCTTAGTAAATATTTTATATAGAGTAATGCATAAAGCAATAGGATGAAAGTCAGCAAATGTCTTAGTGACTTCTTTCTTTGGGATAAGGGCAATCAAAGTGGTATTGAGTTCTTTTAACATTGACCTATTTCTCCTAGCCTCTTCAAGAGCCAAAAGGACATCTTTGCCCACAAAGTCCCAACACTTTTGGAAAAATAAAGTGGTAAAACCATCAGGCCCTGGAGCCTTGTCAATATTCATATCAAAAATTGCACATTTAACCTCTTCCAAAGATAAAGGAGACATCAGCATCTTATTATCTTCCAAGGACACTATAGGGGGAATATCTGAAAGAAAATCATTTGATCCACATCAACCCTCCGAGGTCAATAATGATTTAAAGAAATTAACTGCTTTTGATGCAATGTCTTCTGTTTAGTAAGCATCTTCCCATTGGGATCCTCTATGCAAGATATCCTATTTCTACTCCTTTTTAGCTTGGTGGAAGAGTGAAAAAACTTAGTATTTTTGTCTCCATCTAAAAGCCACACTTCCCTAGATTTTTGTCTCCAATAGGATTCTTCCCTAGCTAATACTTCCTCTAGTTATGATTTTAAGGATTTTAATTCATCAAGCACATGTGAAGCCATACCATGAGTAAGCACATGCATGTTTAAACATTCAATCATATCTTAAATTCTTTATTTTTCATGAAAAATATTCTTAAAATGTGAAAAATTCCACTCTCTGATATTTTTCTTCACAAAGCTAAGTTTCTTAACAATCTAAAACATTTGAGACCCTGGACAATAGGGGGCAGAGTCCCACCATACCCTTAGAAGGGGTAAAAATGAGGGGTCCCTGAACCACATAGGTTAAAATTTAAAAGTAGACTTAAAACTAGGAATACCCTCCAAGATAGTTAATAAGATTGGAAAATGATCAAAACCTGACAAAGGCAAAATAGAGGAAAAAAATCAACTCAAAATCTAATTGTAACCAAGATTCTAAGAGCAAGAAATGATCTAACCTCTCTACTATCTGAGAAAAATCTCTCCTCATATTTCTCCAAGTGAAAACCCCATTTTGAAACTTACAATCAAAGATGTCCATGTCAAGAATAAAATTCCCAAAATCAACCATAGTTGTTACACTTACTCGCAGATAGAATTTCAAATTTATCTAATAAAATTTTGGGCGACCCAAATAAAACTAATTGAACTTCTCTAGCTTGATTTGTTGTGCTCTATGCAAATCTGAACTATACTAATTAATTTTGCAATGCTCAATCCCAATCTTATTGCTGCAACTATGGAGGCTTCCAAATCTAGTCAAAATTAGGTTTTTGAGATAAATTGTCCCAAAGAGGATCATACAAGTGTACTCCAGTAATTGCATGGAAAGTCGTGTTCATTCAAAGCATCTTTCTAGCAATGACACCCCTAGAAACACGGTTAGATCTCAATCTTGTTTCCCCTAACACAGATGAAATTATATCTACCTCTGCAACCTTTCGACCCTTCTCTCTTCCCCATACATAAAAATGGACAATGAGATGATTTAGCTTGAAAATTATCCGACTTAACATTCTAAGCATCTTTCTAGCAATGACACCCTTAGAAACATGGTTAGATCCCAATCTTGTTTCCCCAAACACAGATGAAATTATATCTACCTCTGCAACCTTTCGACCCTTCTCTCTTCCCCATACATAGAAATGGACAATTAGATGGTTTAGCTTGAAAATTATCTGACTTAACATTTTTGTCCTAAACGAAATATACCCGGTGCACTCATTGAGGGATGGAATTATGTGACTGACCCCAGTAGGCATGTATGTAAAATGTGTAAGCACACATCAGACACTTGAATTGTTCTAAGGATGCCAACTACGACATCATGCAACTTTTCATGTGTTGTTGATAAAAAAAATAGAAAATTTGGAAAAGCCAAAACCATAAATAGTGGAAGATATAAAAAGTATTTGGAAACAGATTGGCAAAAACAAATATCCTTATTTTCAAATAGAAAAATAAGAAAAAAGAAAAAATAGAAAATGAAATCTGGAAAATGAATTTATTTTCTCATTTTGATGGCACGATTTCCAACCTGCAAACTAATTGAAAAAGTGGATAAAAAACATTAGTATCCACCTTCAAAGGCAGGGAGCCAGGGACTAAAAAAGGGTTATCAATGTTTATTTATTTTGTAAATATGGTTGAGTGGTATGGGAAATGGTATAACTAGTACTTCAGCTAAAAATATCACTTGGAGATTTATATTCAATTATTTATTTGTCCTTTGTTTTTGTTGTGATTATGGCTTTGTATTTGCTTAAATCACTGTCAGTGAGAGGATTGGAAGAGAAATGGAGATGTTTGCAGGTTTCTTTTATTTGTATTATGTTTTTATTTTTTTATTTTTTCATTGAATTGTAATCCTAACTTCCAACAATTGTGAAAAACTATTGAATATTAATGAATTAGGTTCAATGCATTTTGTTGTTATAAATTACAATCCTCTTTACCATTCCTAGCTTAAGATTATCGAGTATCTAGATAGAAATTTAAGTTATGTGCAAGCTTGTAACAAAAAATTTGCACAGGGACATTTTTTGGGTAGCTTTTTTTTTCTTTTAAAAAAGATGGAAAACAAAAATTTGTATTAAGATATTTTTTTGGTCAATTGTTTTGTAAAAAAGATAGAAATGAGGAAAAATTTCATAGAAAGTAAAAATCAGAGAGATGTCATATGACACGGATTCTTTGATAATCTAGCAAATGGAATATTGTTGTAGGACTTGCAATTTATTTTATAAACCCACTAACTTCTTGTTTCAATGTATAGAAATAAAAAAAAATGAACAATATGAAAACTCTTTCCACATTCATTTCAAACAAGAAAAGAGAATCATCTACTATGAATTCTTTAAAAATAAAATTGTTACAAATATATCTTTCAATTAACTATGAGTAAATATGTAATACAAATCTTTTTCAAATGTTACGATAGTATTGTACACATTTCAAAGCTGCATTACAATGTTACATAGACAATAAATAATATACCTCTTCACTATTTTAACTTACATATAATTTTTTATAGGTGTAACCCTTGCACCCCTTTTGGTTCAAGTGCTAGTCTTATCGTTATATTAACCTTATACTCTTATTGTCTATATTAGAGTCATAACTTAATTTTTTGTTGAATATGTTATCAATTATTATAATATTTTGTAATTTGTATCTTGGATTCTTTCAACAACATTTTTTAGTAATTTTTTTTCTAAGATTGTTTTAGAGATCTAAAACACAAACACAAAAGTTAGTATAATCTTAACTTCACATGGTGTGAAGGTGTTGAGTTTAGGCATTTCAGACAGTAGATGATGGATTGCAAGTTATTAAATTATTCTATTAAAGAACACTCTAGAATATGTCTATATTAGAGCCATAATTTAACTTCTTTTTTTTAAATATGTTATCAATTATCATAATATTTTGTAATTTGTATTTTAATTCTTTCAACAACATTTTTAATTAAAAATTCTTCTAAGATTTTTTTAGAGATCTAAACCACAAACACAAAATTTAGTATAATCTTAACTTCACCCAGTGTGAAGGTGTTTAGTTTAGGCATTTCAGATAGTATATGATGGATTGCAAGTTATTTGATTATTTTATTATGGAAAGACCTTATAATATCTCTCTTTTCCAATTTGATAAAATTGAGAGTAAATCTATATGTGTTATCAATTGTCAAATATGTTAACATCATATTGTTCATATGGAGATGGATTGCAAGTTATATTGCAAGTTATTTGATTATTATATTACGGAAAGACCCTAGAATATCTCTCTTTTTCAATTTGATAAAATTGCGAGTAAATCTATATGTGTTATCAATTGTCAAATATGTTAACATCATATTGTTCATATGGATGCCCAAAAACAATTTAAAACAAAAATTCAAACAAATTTAATAGTGATTTATGTTAGAAGAAGATTTTTTCATTGGATTAATTAATTGTTTTACTTATTTAAGATGAAATGTCTTAATATTTCTGTTGCATGGTTATCCATAATTTTTTCACCAAAATTATTGAACTAATTGTTTTATTATTTAAGGTGAAATATTTTGATATTTTTGTTGGATGGTTATCCATAATTCTTTCACCCAAATTGTTGTAGATGGCATAACTCCCTCCCTTAGACAAGATTTGAAATAATTTTCTATCTTATTCTTACTCTATTCATTTATTAGATCTTGTCATAACCCAAATCTTCCCATCTAGTTTTATCCTTTAAAATGCATTTTTTATTATTTAATAGTGAAAATAGACACTAACTAACATTTCATTAATTATGACCTTTTTAATTAAATTTTAAATTATGATTTGCAAAATACTAAATTGGTGATTATTTAAGCTTCCCTGTGTTTAGTAGATTGGGGGAGTTGAAGAGAAAGTTTAAATACATACATGAAGAATCTTTTTTGTTACAACAAGAAGTAGGGGAGATATTATGGTGATCTTTTGTAAAGGAGCTAAATAATTCTTTTCCTCTGCGTTATCTATCTATTATGGATAACATTCTAGATTTACATAAATTATAGCAACCTTTATTTATTTATTTATTTATTTATTTATTGTGATACAGTTATTAGACTTATTCCATGACTGCATGTTTTATTGGATTAATTTTAAATTTATTTATTTGTGTGAGGAGATTTGAACCCAACATATTCTCTTACTAGCACCAAAACTTCCCATAAATAATTTCTCTAAGCTATTTAGATACTTATTTAAACCCTTTTCTTATTTCATACCGTTATCTAAGGCTATGGACTTATCTTCGAGTAAGGAGGTTATGCAAGGTGGTTGATCTTCTTTCAATCAAAGAAATAAGGTAGAAAAAGAAATATAAACATTCTCCCAGAATTTTAGTTATTGATGTTTAATTAATATTTTCTTTAATATCTTGCTATGTTTTTGAATGATTTGGGTTGGACCAAGTAATTACTTTCGAAATTATCAAAATTGAATGACACTATTTACAAACTAGACGATTTAAAATACATGTTATTACATTTTCTATTAGTAATCACAATGCCTGAAAGTAATATAATTCAATATATGTTATTAATTGCAAGGGACTTTACTCAATTATACTTTCTATCAATCTATTATTAGCATTTTTTTTAATTGAAGCTTAATTACCCTTGTAGACACCTAAAATTGTCCTAGCTTAAAAAAAATATTTTATTTATTTAATTATTTTATCCTAAGTCTTTTATTAATTAACTAAATTTTTATTTATTTAATTAATTAATTTATCCTTTTTTAGTCTTTCCTCATTTAAATAATATTTTTATTTATTTAAATTATCTTTACCCTAAATGGTCCCATTTCCTCTATTTATTTAATTGATTCATTAGGATTTTCTTCTCTATGAAATATGTCACTTGTCTTTTAATTTTCCTCTACCTACCTCCTTCATTATTTTATTATTTTCGCTAACTACCCTCTTATCATTCTATCATTTTCTCTACCTACCCTTTATCCTAGCCAACCATTTATCTTTTCACCTCTTAATCCTATCCCTCCTTTTTTTAAAGTGTATTTTATATAGGATGATTCATTTATTCTTCTAATCAAAATGCATCTAATCAATCACCTATCTAATGTGTTTATCAAGCCTTCAAGCGATCAAGTGACTTTACAACCATAATCCGATCTTTGTTGAGCTCTTGTACATGATACAAAATCTAAGACAAAATATATCAAACAAGATCAATGGAGATAGGAGATAATAGAGATCAAACCTTACTTAGCATGTGAATGGTATTATTATTTTATTTATTGATTTGCATGTTCTTAGGTTTCTTCTTGGTGTATGGTGAATGTTTTATTGTATAACTAGGATTGTTTGTGGTTTTATAATAGTTTGTCATCATCATTTTTCACTTCACACATTTTGGCACACTCGATGTGACACTAGTCCCTATTTTTTAACATTTTAGTGATTCAAATTTGAAGATCTTAATTTTGCAACGATTTGGATTTCTATCATGTTTTTCATCAATTTTTGTCACATCCATAGAAGGTTTTTTGTGTTTTTTATCTTAACAGTTTTTTGTTTTGAAGATCTTTGTTGCATTTTTATTTTTTGTCTCGTCTGCAAAAGGTTTTTTGTGCTTTTGGTCCTAATAGTTTTTTTGTTTTGTAGGTCTCTCTTACATTTTTATTTTATGTCGTGTTCGTAGAAGGTTTTTCTGCATTTTTTTTTATCTTGACAGTCTTTTGTTTTGCAAATTTCTGTTGCATTTTTATTTTCTATTGCGACCACAGGAGGTTTTTTGTGTTTTTTATCCTAACAATTTTCTAATTTGCAAATCTTTATTATGTTTTTATTTTCTATTGCATTCACAAAAGGTTTTCTGCATTTTTTTTATCCTAATGGTTTTTTGTTTTGTAGATCTTTGTTGCATTTTTATTTTTTGTCAAGTTCGCACAAGGTTTTCAATGCTTTTGATCCTAAAATTTTTTTGTTTAGCAGATCCTTGTTGTGTTTTTTATTTTTTGTCGCGTACATAGAAGGTTTTCTGCATTTTTTTTATCCTAACAGTTTTTTGTTGCATTTTTATTTTTTGTCATGTCTACAGAAGGTGCTTTGTTTCTTTTATCCTAACAGTTTTCTATTTTGCAAATCTCTGTTGCGTTTTTATTTTCTATCACATATGCAGAAGGTTTTTTGCAAATTTTTATCCTAACAGTTTTTAGTCTTGCAGATCTCTATTGCATTTTTATTTTCTATCGCATCTACAAAAGGTTTTCTGTACTTTTGGTCCTAATAGTTTTTTGTTTTATAGATCTCTATTGCATTTTTTATTTTTTGTCACGTTTGCAGAAGGTTTTCTGCATTTATTTTATCTTATCAGTTTTTTGTTTTGCAGATTTCTATTGTATTTTTATTTTCTGTCACATCCACAAAAGGTTTTATGTGCTTTGGTCCTAACAATTTTTTGTATTGCAGATCTCTTGTGCTTTTATTTTTTGTTGTATTCATAGAAGGTTTACTACATTTTTTTATCCTACAAGTTTTCTATTTTGCAGATTTCTGTTGCGTTTTTATTTTCTGTCGCGTCCGCAAAAGTTTTTCTACGTTTTTTTATCTTAACAGATTTCTATTGCATTTTTATTTTATGTCGCATCCATAGAAGATTTTCTACGTTTTTTATTCTAACAGTTTTTTATTTTGCAGATTTTTGTTGTGTTTTGATTTTTTGTCGCATCCACAGAAGGTTTTCTACATTTTTTATCCTAACATTTTTTTGTTTTATAGATTTTTGTTGCATTTTTATTTTGTCTCATCTATAGAAGGTTTTTTGCATTTTTGATCCTAACAGTTTTTTGTTTTACAGATTTCTTTTGTGTTTTGATTTTCTATCATGCATGTAGAAGGTTTTATGTGTTTTTTTATCCTAACATTTTTCTGTTTTGCAAATTTTTGTTATGTTTTTATTTTTTATCACGTCCTAAAAAGGTTTTTTTGCATTTTTTTATGTTTTGTAGATTTCTGTCATGTTTTGTTTTCTCTCTTGCTAATTCTTTGAAAATTGTGGCTTCTAAAAAAAACATATTTCGAAGGACCCCTTTTTCACATTTGGATTTGGATTTTTAAAATTAACCTAACGAGTGTGTTTGCATGTGGGGGTAATTTATCAAAAACTACTAATCATTTATTGCAGCAGTAATTTTAGTGTGTCTTCACATTTCAATTCCTATCTTAATTAGGCTCACACATTTTCATTGACCTTTTTCTTTGTTTGTTGAAGGTTAATTGACTTTTATTGAAGTGTCTTCTGCCTCCTAGCATGTTGGTGTTTAGATTAGAACCCTAAAGGTGATAGCAAAAGTATCCTCTCCCCTTGTCTTTCATGGAACCTTGGGTGTAAGAGAAATTGTTACTATCTTTTAGAGGGCCTAGCTCCCATCTTGTGAGAGGGAATGAACCAAGCGGTAATAGGCTAAGGCCAAGTCATCTCTCAACCATTATATAAAACATATGGGGATGAAAGTCTTCACGACAGGTGCTAATTGCCTACCTACGCTGACTTCCCAAGTACTTATGTTCTACAAGAAGGAAGCCTCTCGAGGGAGAGAGTGTATATGGATGTCTAAAAGAGAGTGATGTTTCAGGGTGAGTGGATCATACCCCGTAGATGCCCCTCATGTACCCACTCAAGATGAGACAAGAATCCCTCATTTGATCTTTGGTCTTTTGAGGTAAGAGAATCTGGTATGCCTGAGAAGTGAGGGTCATGGTGGGGGAGCCAGTGCTACCAAAATCTCTAGCTATCTCCTTGTTTGAGGTATTTCTATGTCACGGGGGCCCCATTGAATGGTTTCCTTTCAGCCTAGGATTGTGCATGTTTTTAAGTGTTTTTGAACATAACAAAAAATTGACAAAATACCTTCAAACATTGTGTCTTCATTGTTTGCCGTGTTTTCTTGCCACAAGAAATTTAACACTAAGATCTGGTCACACTCAACAATTGCAAAAATTTGAGATAGATTATAAAATTTTGTGAGAAACTATGTCTGTGTGGGTTACTTTTGTGTCTGGGAACTCACAATGTGTTTGTGTTCTGAGATCAAAAGAGCTTCCAAGGCAGCTTGCTTTAGGGCTTCATTTTTAATCAACTGATCTTTATCACGACCTTGTCACACATTTTTCAGTCATTTCCAGTCATCACTTGTAGTCCTCATACACACCTTCCAAGCTAGAGTCAAAAAGGTTGCTTTGTTGTCCAGATCATATCTTGCAAACACACTACAACATATCACTAGGTGGAACCTACATCTGATCTATCATCTTAGGGTCCCACTTGATCCTCTTTAGTCAAGGCCAACTTACCTCATCAAGAGATGTTAGTAATTAGGATATTAGGATACTGATCATTATAAACAAGATATAAAATAAATGAAATAAGAATAATACATGCATAAATATACACATTACACAAGATATACATGGGGAAAACCTTTTTGGGTAAAAAACCCCATAAAGCATCATTTTATTAAAACACTTACAAATATAGTCCATCATAAAATAGACTTGAACTTGGGGATACTCCTCCAGTACTTCCACATGGCCAATAATACCTCTTCTGTATAGTGATACAACTCACCATAAAGCTCCAAATTCACATCTCTCAAATAAGAGAGAACCTCCTTAAATATAGGAGGAAGTGTGGCTTCACTAGTCACGCCTTTTCAATAACCCCCATTCATAAATAATCAATAATCTAATAGTTATTGTTATGAGACTTTTTCCCGTGAAAGAATTTGTAATAAAGAAAGATATAAATTTCAAAATAATTAAGAAACATTAAATTATAATAAAAGGGTGTGAATTTTGTAACCACCCTTGGGGTATTATTAAAAACCCATAAATTAATAGAGAATGGGGGAGGAGGCACATGAGAAGAATACAAGGAAGGATTAATTAAAAGGAGCAGAAGAGAGAGGATAGTTAAGGGTCTGGTGGTTGGGCATCGGGCATTGGAGAGTGGGCATACAGTGTGTGTCCAACTAGGGGTACAATGTACACTCAGCAGTGTCCTAGCCAAGGTTGTGTTTATTTCATGTCGTGAAAGCATGTGGGGTTTTGTGTAGGAACCGTGTCCTCCCGAAGTGTTTCCTTGCCCGAAAACCGTAGGCCTATAACTAATCCTCCACATGGGAGAAAGCAATTTGTTCATAATTATCTATTTTATTTAGTCATTGCCCTAATGTTTCACCATTGCAAATCATTATCTCAATGTTTTATA
Organism: Cryptomeria japonica; assembly: GCF_030272615.1. NCBI lineage: Eukaryota > Viridiplantae > Streptophyta > Pinopsida > Cupressales > Cupressaceae > Cryptomeria > Cryptomeria japonica. The sequence continues at coordinate 651,972,338 of NC_081413.1, forward strand.
TATTCTGAGTAATTAGTTTATCATTACTTGAATAAATTACTTTGATACTTTATTAAAAATAGTGTAAACACAATAATAAATAGTGAATTTAACACCTAAATATTAAATTATCTATCTTAAGTAAAAGGTTAATCCACTACCGATACTTAATTAAAACTATTTACATTGGGTGAAAATGAGAATTACATTTACTTAATTAAAACTATTTACATTGGGTGAAAATGAGAATTACATTTACTTAATCAAAACTATTTACATTGGGTGAAAATGAGAATTACATTTCGTATAAGAGCCTTCACCGATCCTTACACTACACATTAATAAAAAAAATAAAAATAAATAAATACTCTATTGAGCCAAAATTAAAACCCTAATCTTGTGGATAAAGATTTTCAATTGATATTATAATTTTACTTAGATCAAAGAAAACTTATTCTCAAAAAGTTTAGATCACTATTTAGATCAAAATTTCACTTGAGATAAAAAAATAGGGCGAACGAAGAGATAACTTCCCCAACAACAATCAACAGATATTTTATTTACGTGGATAAGAAGCAAGTGGAATTAGCAGCTTACCTGCATGTACACTGACCATGCCTTTCATTTCACCAAGCTGTATAAAAAAAGAAAAAAGAAAAGAAAAGAGAAAGTAGTGATGATTAATAAAAGTGCTTCTTGTGTAAGAATGAAAAATTGAACTTGTGGGAGGAAAATAAAATAAAATAAAATATCCAAATACTATACTTTCTTTTTTCCCTGGAAGATAGCGACCACCCAATAATAAGTGTAGGTATTGCTACTATACTTGAACAATGTCATTATACCTTCTAAGCATTTTGCATTAGTCACCAAAATTGAGGTTTATTTGCCACAATTTCACCTAGCACCGTTTCTATATAAGTAGTTTGAAAAAAACTTAAATCATCCTTCATATCAGATTCTCAATTCATGAAATTTTGTTTCCAGCTAATCTGATAGTGGATTTCCTGTGGTTGTGATTTATGAAATTGCTTCACCAGTTTAGATATTTGAAATCCATGAAATTTTGAAAGCTGGGACTCATTCTTGCAAATTGCACAACTAGGCCTGTTTTAACACAATAAAATCAACCAACCAAAGTGAAAATAGTAATGAAATTGAGCTGATTTGCCTGTAAGTTGGATTTGCAGGTACCCAACTATAGCAACTGGCAAAAATCTCACCCCTTTGGTAATCATGATACATCATTCATTAACGAACTCGCAGATAGCATTCTAGTATTATTACCTCATGCCTGGAACCAAGTTTTAAAAACTGCAAAAACAACTTCAAAATAATTGAAACATTTCTTGCCTCATGCCTACAAACAAGGACTAGAAAGTTCACTTGCAACAACTTCATTTTGTGTACATTCTGCAATCATAATATATACATCAGATTTGTAATAACGATAATTATAGCTACAACATCAAGGGTAAAATTTCCTCATTCATTGTGTTTAAATTAGACCATACCCATTCAATTTCGCTCATCAAATATGCTTGGAATTTCCAAAAGTCTTTTGAACACGTCAATTTTGTGCATACACTACATTCATTGTAGGATATTTTATGAAAACTAGTTGCATCTTGTATGTGTTTCCACAGTCAGCGTATATTGGCGTAGGCTGAATTTGCCAAAAAAAAAATTTGAAGCCTTTTCAACTAAGCCATTATGTGTATATTTGCAATCATATCATTCCATGACATGTAATCTCTATGAAGCGAGTCATTTGAAATTATAACATAGTAGTAATCTACCCTTTATACTCACGGGAGATTTTCAGAGCACTTGTAGTGGTAATGCATCTTTATCTTCTGTAGAATAGCCTGATAAAATTTTGTTTCCATTTAGGGTTCTTTGTTTTAAAATTCGTTTGAAACCGATAGTGACTTTTGGCTGGTCTAACTCTTAATAGATAAAAAATTCCACTAAGGGAAAGGTTATGAAGTTATCAGATTCGAAAAGTAAAATTATTTTTACGGACAAGTCAATGATGGTCTTTGCATAATTCATAACATTCAAATTTGCTTGCCAGTATGATAGGCTCTTTGTTAAACTCGAACCTTGGTACTCAAATCTCTACAATGGTTTTTAGTAATTTTCTTTCAATCGTATTCCACTAAGAACGCTTCTAACGATGATGTTAATATTATATATACATGGTCTTATTTTATTAGTTTCAATTATATTTGACTAAAATGATTTAGCGTGTAGTATAAAAGCACCAGTTATAGCTTATTAACTATCAGTAAATGAGTTGATTGATCTCAAGAGTTTGGTCTCCTTAGGGATTGATACTAATTTTCAAATGTGCATACGAATGCATGAGTGTCAATGGGATGAGAACTATATATATGAGGATTTAGAATTAATAATTGTTCTTTACTATGGTTTTGAATTTTGTGTATACAAAGTTATGGCATGAAAGGTAGAAGTGGAACAAGGCTTTTAAGTCAATAGATGACCATAACAAATGTGTCATGTTCTAATTTGAAAATTTAGTAGGCACAAATTTATTCACATTAGTACACATTTATCAAACTCCTCAGCAAACTAATTCAATGACATTGTACTAATGATTGCAACAAATGATAAGCATATAAAAATGCATAAAATGATGAAGGCTTATACTATCATTGCTCAATGATGCCACTATGATATGATATTGTGCAAATAGAATAGGGAACGCCCTTAAGGACAACAACATAAATGAAAGGGTTGTAGAAGGATTTAATTTGAGTTTAAAAATATATTTTCGAGTTTGCATGTAAAGACAACTAGGTATAATTTCACATATAGGCTAGCAAATGAAAAATTTGAGGATCTAAATCAATTCTTATGGAGAGTGATGATGAACATAATAATAATAAAGTATACAAGTATGAAGTTTTCACTAGTATATATTTTCCCTCCACACTGATGTACACGTGAATTATTATAAAGTTACACATTATAGTAAAACTAACAATCAACATGGAGAATATTTTTAAAATACTCAAGAATACAAGTAAGGACAAGTGTTGTACCCTCTAAAATGATTGCTTTGTTAGAAACTTGTAAATGAGAAAAAAATGTTATAATGAAAATTTGTCCCACAATATTTAAGTATAAAATAACTACAACTTGCTTGGAGAATACCCTTAATAAAATACAATTAAAATCAAGAAAGAGATTATGTCAAAGATAAATATGATAGGGATTTTCAACTATGTGAAAATATGGAAGGAGAGTTTAAGGTTCTTACTATTCAAAATGGTTGATTAAACTCCCTTTAGTATGGAAGTATCTATGAAACTATCATGCCCATTAATGGAACATTCATGGCATATATAAAACCCCCTTAATTGATTGCATATAAAGGGTGCATGAAGTTGTATTGGTGGATAATGTAAACATGGTAACATTTATGAAATTATAAATCTCTAGGCAAAGTAAATAGTCCTACCCAAATTGAAATTAGAAATTGTCTCTTCTTAGAAGATGCAACACATTTTGCAAACCCCTTTTTTTTGTATAAGGTATATTCATGAAGCTATAGGTTACATCATGGGCCCATAACCCCTAGGTCCCAAGATCACTTTTCTCCTAAAATTAGTCAAATATTTTTCTATTAGAGTACATTGGTTAAAATGATGCAATTGTTTACTAGATTTAGAATTAAAATGTTTCTCATACTCTTAGACATGAGGACATGTGTATTTTTTATAAGGGGAGAAACCACCTCTAAAATTTCAAATACTCATTGATCTTTCATAGTGAAAAAAAAGAATAGTTATGAAAAAAATATATATAAGCAAGGTCTTGGCTTATCTTCACAAGTTATAATCCATATCAAGGTTAATAATATTTTGGTAGATAATAGTTATATACTCAAATTTAAAAAAAAAAATATTATACTACATTTTGAAAGAAATGGGAAAAACAACAAATAAAGTGTATATGGTCTCTTTAAATCATAAATCTTTCTAGGGATCACTACTATATAGTTTTCTTGTAAATTTATCATGATTTTCCCATAAAACAACAATCTCTAACTATCATTAAAAGGTACCAATATCATTGTCAAGTCTCATCTCATCAAACATGGGTATACGTAAATCATCATTGTTCTAGACAAATCAACTTTTTAAACCAACCTTCATGCTTGGATTAAAATAAAGGAAGGATTAAACCTAATGTTTCTCTATGAAAAGCTTAATATGTTTTAATAATTTGATATTGTTTTAATATTGTTAAGATGCTTGGCAAGATCACCATATTTTAATTTATTTTGTACTTTGTTATTGATATTGTTTTAATATTGTTAAGATGTTTCCATTTGATATATGAAGGATATTCATGTAGGCTAGAATGCATGAATATTGTCATATCGTCTTGGAATGTATGTTGAGTATATAGATTGTATTTTTATAAATTATGGGTGACCATATATATAAGACATGCATGGTAAGCGTTGTGTGCTCACAAAAGGAGCTACATGAACAAGTAAAATGATTAAACACATAAAGTATAATAAGTTCTTCAAATGCATGATATATTTTGAAAACATCTATATAATTTTTATAAAAAAAATCATTAGAAAAATGATTATTGAACTTGTGTATTTTAAAGATGGAACAAAAAGAATATTTAAAAGAACCTCTATGAATTAAATGATGAAAAGAATGTATGTAAATTAAAATAGAAATAGAAAAATAATCAAGTATGCAAATATTCAGTTAATGACTACATGTTTCTCTTTGAGTTGTGATGCAGATGCATCTCTTTCTATTGAGGACAATAGCTAAATACAAGGGGAGAAATGTTATGAGACTTTTTCCCATGAAAGAATTTGTAATAAAGAAATATATAAATTTCAAAGTAATTAAGAAACATTAAATTGTAATGAAAGGGCTTGACTTTTGTAACCACCCTTGGGGTATTATTAAAAACCCATAAATTAATAGAGAATGGGGAAGGAGGCACATGGGAAGAATACAGGGAAGGATTATTTGAAAGGAGCACAAGAGAGGGGATAGTTAAGGGTCTAGTTGTTGGGCATTGGGCATTAGAGAAGGGGCATACAATGTGTGTCCAACTCGGGGTACATCATACACTCGGGAGTATCCTGGCCAGGGTTGTGTTTATTTCATGTCATGAAGGCATGTAGGGTTTTGTGTAGGAACCGTGTCCTCCTAGAGTGATTCCTTGCTCGAAAACCCTAGGCCTATGACTAATCCTCCACGTGCGAGGAAGCAGTTTGTTCGTGATTTACAAATATATATTAATCTATTTTATTTAGTCATTTCCCTAATGCTTCACCATTGCAAATCATTATCTCAATGTTTAATATATTCTGAGTAATTAGTTTACCATTATTTGAATAAATTACTTTGATACTGTATTAAAAATATTGTATAAACACTTAATAATAAATAGTGAATTTAACACCTTAATATTAAATTATCTATCTTAGGTAAAAGGTTAATCCACTACTAACACTTAATTAAAACTATTTACATTGGGTGAAAATGAGAATTACAGTAATTAGATTATAATTATTTCAAATGGGATATGCTTATAAAGCATATAATATATAAGGTTTTATAACCTTATACTAGAAAACTATATATAAATGTTATAAGGATGTGATCCCTAATAACATTATGTTCTAATAGTCCCCCTTAATGTTGATAGGGGATCACATGCCAATTTCCATAAAAGAAAAAATGAAGCACCTTAGTAATGTAGGTCTTCTTTGACAGTGATAAACAGGAACACAAATATATGTCAACATGAAGATCATGCATTCCGGACTACATGAAATTCATCTTGTCATAATTTATAATCCTAGTGTTTTAAAAATGATGCTATGAGGTCTTACAAAATTATATTGGAGTCATGGTCTCCTCAAATTAGCCTCTTCCCAAGTTCATTACATAGTGTCTGTAGGACTTAATACAATTCTTTTACAAGTAAAATATTTACAAGGAGAAGAACTTACAATATGCCCGTAGTACTTAAGCACAAATGTGCCTATAGGACTTACTAATGTCTACTTACAGTAATTAAAACAAAAAAGGACTTACATATGCCTATCTGCAGGCTTAAAGGACTTACTAATACCTATATAGGTCTTATTTCATACCTATTAGGACATATGCCTACTCGTAGGATTTAAAAACTAGGATTTAGGCACTAGGTGGTGTCATTGACATGCATACTCTCTCTCAATGGCATCACCTAAGGCCAAGCATTATTTGAATTTGGAGCATATAATGCATAAAGGTCTTATGCCTATTAGGTCTTACATCTAGGATTGAGCCACTAGGTGGTGTCATGTACGCTCCCCCTTAATGGCATCACCTAAAACCAATCACTGCACAAAGGATTTCAAAGTGATGGCTAAAATTCTAATATATAGCATGTGCCCATTATCTTCAAGGTGTCTTTATTATAGAATGATTTCACTTGAGTGAGGTATCCATGATCTTCAAGGTGCCTTTATTATAGAATGATTTCACTTGAGTGAGGTGCCCATGATCTTCAAGGTTCATTTTGATTTTTAGAAATGATATTTTCTAGAGGGTGCATAGAGGATAGTGTTGGCAAATGCACACTCCAATGAGATATTGTAGGTGATTGAAGGTTTTGTCATTGATGGCAACCTTACAATCCTATGACACTAGCAAGTAAATTTATCGACACTAGCAAGGTCAGACTCTACACCGGCACATAGACCACCGACACCGACAGTGAAAGGAAGCATACCGACACAGAAGTCGACATGAATTTTGTTTGTAATTTATTTTGTAAATTATTATAAAATCATTGTTAGTCGACTTGGCAAGTTGTAAAATGACTCATATATATAAGAGATCATTGTAGAACATTTAAATGATAGATGGAAGGAAGTAATTAGGTGAAATATGACAGACCTATTATGCGAATTATAGGTTAAGGGTTTTTGTATGAAGCAGAGCTATAAACTGGTACTAGATCTGGCATAGTAGATGCTATTTTGAAGTAGTACAAGACATTTTATTTATATTATCCATTTTGTAATTCAGTGAGACTTCCCATTTTGTAATTGAGTAGTGAGCTCTAGGCACTTGGCCTTCCTACATGTGCAGGACCCTATTGCAGCAGTAATATTCTCTTATTGGCTAGTAACTGAATATTGTGGGTCACAAATCCCACCGATGTTTTTCCCACACCAGGTTTCCTCATTAAACTATTGTGTTATGGTGTGTTCTTCATGTGGTTGTTGTTATCTCTATTTATTGCATTATTACTTATTTACTGGTACACAATATTAATATGCTTTCAATGTTTTAAGTTAAGAAAATCTTTTAACTGGTTAGATACTGATTCACCCCCCTCTTAGTATCTATGGGAATCCTAACAATTGGTATCAGAGCTTTGTCCTCTATTTTCAGAAGCCTAACAGCTTGAGGAAGATCTCGACATTGGTAGAAATGGAAAACTTGATGAAGCAATTAGAAGCAGCTCTCTCAGACTATGATGCAGAAAAATTGAAAAATATCAAACTTAAAGATGACCTAAAAGCTACATAGGATATTATTCAAGCACTTCAATAAAATCTTACCATTGCAAGAAATAAGAGAAGAGAACTTTGTGAAAAGATGCAAAATGAGAATGATGAAAAGGAAACTCTTAGTGATCTGATAAACAAGTTGAAACAAAAAAACATGACAACAAAGAATGAGATGCAAGATATGACTATGAGATTTTGTAAGGAAATTGAAGATAGAAAGAAGAATGAAGAAGATTTGACTAGAAGACTAAGTGATGCTGCAAATGAGAACACAAGACTTAGCTATGAAAATGATTTGTTGAAGACAGATCTGATGCATACACAAAATGACTCAAATGAACTTATGAGACAGAAATAAATCTTGGCAAGAGAACTAGATACTACAAATCAACACAAAGAAAAATTCAAAAAAGGTCAAAAGAACTTGGTGACTTGTTGAAGAATCAGAAACCTAATGGTGACACTTGTGGACTTGGCTTTGAAGCTGGTGAAAGCTCTAGTACTGCAAACACATAGGATCATGGCAAACCGGTAAGACAACCTACTGCTTATAAATTTAATGGAAAATTCTTTAACTGTAACAAGTATGGTCATAGAGAAAATCAATGTAGATCTAGAAATTATCAAAATACCAATACACCCACCAGCCAATGTTGAAAATGCAACAAAGTTGGTTATAATTCAGAAATTGTTGAATGAATGTGAGATGTTATGTTTGTGGAAGATTTGGACACTTGTCTAATCAATGCAGAACACAAACCGGCATAGGATATGGGAAAGCTATTCAGAAAAAACAATGTGACTTGTTATGCCTGTAACAAGATTGGACATATTGCTAAATTTTGTAGAAGCAAGTCCTCGCCGGTAAATAACAAAGGTCCTAGTTTGAAAGGTAAAGAAAAAGTTGAAGAAGTTAAGCAGGAATTCTCAAAACAATGGATCAGGAAATCAGAACTAAATGTTGATAGGAATACTCCTCCACTGGCAGAACAAAGTAACACTCCACCGGTAGGAGACTCTTCATTTAACTAAAGAAAATTCCTTAAGGGTTTGGCAATCAAATGTGAAACATGCTATTATTCCCTCGGTTGATGGTAAGAAGTTGAAACTACTTCTATACCGGCAGATAAGTTAAGTGATTACTTAATCGACAAGCATTAAATGTGGTGGTTGGCAAAATTAACATTATAAATCAATGTTTTGGCTCCATTTTAATTTCACCAAGCATTCAAACATTCGAAGAGCACGAAAATTCCTAAGCAAAGGCATTTCGAGCAAAGAAGTGAAGCAATTCAACAAGCAATCATTCCTAAGGAAGATAAAGGTATTTATAATCATGGCTTTTTCATCTGTTCCTAAATTCATATCAAACCCTACTGTAGTCAAAGTGATTAAGCGCCCTAGACCCGTATTTCATTTAGTTCCCGAAATTGCTAAGAAGGATGATAATGTTGGTGCATCTTCTCAAATCCCCAAGGGAGTAGTTTTTGTTGAAGACCCTAGGATGTACATTCATTGTCACATAGAAGAATTAGGTGATGAGGAAATCAAGAGCATGTACAAATCAGCAATTTGTGACAATTCTGGTAATGTTAAACCTGAACACAAGATAGTTGAAACCCTAGATTTCACTAAAATTCTCAGTATTCTGGATTTCCCTAAGGATGTTATAAGGATATTTTTAAGCAGGGTACATGGTGCATTCTTCTGGTTGGATTCAGTTCACAAAATCACTAAAGAGGTAGTAAAGGTTGTGATAGGGTTACGTTCCACCGGTAATAGACCTGATAAAACAAAGAAGATCTCAAATGACCTAGTGACTAACCTAACAGGTGCAACATCTGATAAGAGATCTTTAAGAGTAAATGATGTAACTGAAATCAATGTCAGATTCATTAGCATGATTTTAGGCTACAAAACCACACATGCAAATAGGTTAAACTCAGTCTCTAGCTTATGCATAAAGAGTGCCTATGATATGATTAAAGATAATGCAAAAATAGATGTGTGTGAATGGTTGCAAGATGAACTTATTGACAATCTTGGAAAGATAAAGAAAGACAAAAAGGGGACATTTAGATTTGGAAAACTACTTGTCTGTTTAATGTTGCACATAACAAAACAAGTGTCTGGTATCAGTAATAAAAATCTTGGTTTTGATATACCGGTAGGAAAACAACTATCTGATTTACTAAATAACATGGGAGAAAATAGAGAAAAGAATATAAATGAGTACTTTCAGGCATTAAAGGCCTAGATGAAAACCAGAGTCAGATTATCACAAGCAATTGTAAATAATTATAAGGATGAAATATGCTTTGTTATTAAGAAAGATGAGATTTGGATGGAGGTAGTTTTCCCAAGAACCATTTGGGTTACTGAAATGGGTTATGAAACTGATGACCACATAATTGAAACATATGCAAAAGCCCTCTTGGAAGAACCCAAGGAACCTAAAGAAGAGATATTTGGCAGTGCTGAGACTATTGAAAATCAAATTCAATCTAGAAAAGGGTAAAGAAGGTAGAAGCAACAGTAAAAAGAGGATCTAGACAAGCTAAAGCTATCAAGGAAGATTTACTTAAACAAACTGGTATCACTAAAGATGAGGTAGAAGCACTACAACCAGAAACTCACCTTTCACCAGTTGCAACTTCTTCGGAAAGTGATATGCCAGCTGCATTTAAAAAAGTTGTGAGAAAAAGGGAACCTTCACCGGTATCGACACCTTATCCTAGAAGAACCAGGCAGAAACAACAGATAGTAAGGCCCCCAGCTAGAAAAGTAACTCCAAAGAAAAAGTTAACACCCAAAAAGAAGACTCAAGAAAACATTGCTCCAATCAACAAACTTCTAGATCAAATAACAGAGGATGGAAAGTGGAAGAACATCAATAAATTATATGATCCATTATCAGCTAATGACAAGGAAAAAGTTGAAAATAGTGTAGTTATACACTTGGACATTTCCAAGAAATTTTTAATATAAGTTGTAGATGAATTACTGACAGAACTGTTTAAACGACTTGAAGCTAGAAGGCAAGCTGTTGTAGAGCTTGATAAGAAAATAAAAGTTGAAAAACTACTTGTTGTTTATCCTGTCAACTCACCAAAGGAGATAGATGATTTGATCTATGAGGCTAACCGGTTAGTATTCTCAACTGCACACCAGCATATAGCTCTTATTGTTGGTAGAGTGAATGAGGTTGTAGAGGAAAATGTTAATGCATGGGACATATTCCTTGTAGAGAAAGAAAAGAAGGAAGAATATAGAAATCCTAAACCTATCAAAGTATACCAAAAAGATAAGGATAAGGGAAAAGGCAAGGTTGGTGGACCACCTAGCATAAAAATAATAGATAATCTATCCCCACCGCCTCTGGATACTCCACCGATAGTTACCACTGACAATCAACTAGCTAGTGAGAGTATGGGCATACCAAAAGAGGACACACATCCCAATTATGAGGTGTTATATATAGTTGACATTGACACTCAGAAAGTCAATATTGTGGTAGATAAGGATTCAACTAGGAAAATAGATATGGCTAATACGCCATCGGTAATAGATGGTACAGAAGGCAAACTGACAGATGATAACACCAAACAATAGGAAGAATAATAGGCTCCATCACAACAAAAAGTTCACAGAGAGATAGTACCACAAACTGACCTACCAAAGGTCACCACAAGCAAGGAAATTGCTCCCACTGATGGGATATAGAGTGTTAGCTCTTCAAATGTAGAATTGAAACCAACTAATGTGACAGAAGTTCTTCTGGATTCTATCAAGAACATAATAGAATGTAGCTCACAAGCATACAAAGCAATAGATGATATCATTCCAATTTTGAAAATGATAGCACCTAAATTCAATGTAGATAATAAAGATTCTTTGAGTCAACTTGACACTTTGTCCAAGTATATTACTTACAACACTATGATAGTTGAACAAATAAAAGACGATGCATTCAAGGAGAGATTAGAGAAAGAAAAACACAAATTCTTTGAGGAAGAAATAAAGAAGTGTACAAGACAATTTGACACACTTCTACCGGAACTATGTAGTACATTGAAGGAATTTAAAACTTGTAGCATCCTAAAATTGCGACACTTGCAATTTTGACTGCATTTGGGTCTTCACGATGGCAACACAACACTGAACCTGAATGGAGACCCCGAAACTTGTTCATGACATCAAAAACTGCATTTTTCAGCACCCTGGCCTGATCCTCCTTGCACCCTGCTGTCCCTGGAGGTGGGACCATGGCGCCCAGCGCCCTGGTCCTTCAGGACTAGGGCGCCCAGCACCCTGGTCCCCCAGGACCATGGCGCCCAGCACCCTGGTCCCTGGCCCTATTTTTGGGCCCGGTCTCTTTTGGGTCTCGGGTCTTTATGTTTGCAAATTGGAAAATAATCTTCCCAGGTCGGCCTAAGGTCGGAAAAATCAGTCTTTTAACCCTAATTGACAAGTATATAAACTACATTTCCTCTCCCATTTTGGTAGATGGAAAGAAGGAAGGACATATGTGTATAAGACACGGAAACGATATTCAAACATTCAAGCATTCAAGCATTCAAGCATTCCTTCAAGCAATTGATCATTCTAAGTCTCCATTCAAGGCTAAGTGTTGCATTCAAGACAAGGATTCAACCATTGAAGAGGAGATCACATACCACATACAACATACAACATACAACAACAATTACACCTTCGCATGTAAGAATACAAACATTCTTACAACAAGGTATTGGCACTTTATTACATTACAATCATTTACATTTACAGCATTTCTCATTTCTTGGTTAATTCCAAAATTGGGGTTTGACCTAAGGGCAAACCCCTAATCCCTAACCCCCCAATCATCCTCGCTTTTCTGTGTGTAGGTTGCAAGTACGCGGCTGTAATTGAAGATCTGGAATCCTTGTGCAGAGACGAACAGATCCCCCTTCGTTTCACGAATTTTTCGGAGGACCGTGTGCACGCCGGGCGCCATCGTCCTGTCAACTTTTGCTCAAATTTGCAGGACAGCGCCGTCTCAACATTTTACTGCTAATTCCAGGTCCGCAACTTCATCCTATATTCCTATCTCTGTTTATAAGTGAATCTTTCTCACTTTTCATGCGTTCCTAACTTAATCCTTCTATCTACATTCTTTACAAAAGAGGGTAGCCTTGCTGTCTTAACCCTTCAAACTCATTTAAAATCCAATCTTGCATTGTGTGGGATTGGATCTTGTGGGTTTCAACCCCTCTTTAGAATGTAAAGTCTCCCCTAAGTGAAAACCGTCAACCCTAGTGACCTCCTTCCCCTCTCCTCGGAGTGGTGGGGGGAACACTTAGGGTTAGCTCGTGATTTTCCACTTTACATTTTGGTGAACCCGACGTGAACATCCTTTCTGATTATTCATGGTTAGATCTGAAAATTGGATGCCTTGATTACATTTCCATGTTTGATCTTTTGCAAATTTTAGAGGTTAATTGCATAAAAACCCTAACTTTTCTTTTTAGTAATTGAGCTTGTGAAATGTTTAATTGTTAATGCTTGTTTCAGATCTACCCTTCTATTACAAATTGTCAATTCATATTTGTGCTTTAATTCTGCAAATTAAGTGTTTAAGTGTCAAAACCCTAATTTTTAAAACCCTCTTGATTCAACCTTTGACCGACAATTTCACTGATCAAAACATCTCCAAATCAGCTGTAACTTTGGATTCCGCAACAAAATCATAAAATCTTTCATCCCTGAAAATTTGGAAAAAAGTTGCGAGGACCGTGTGCACCCTGAGTGCCATCGTCCCCGACATTTTTTTTGAAATTTCGGGAGTTAGATCTTACTGTATTTTTCTGCTAAAATCCAGAATTTTGGTTGATTTTATCAATTCTAACACTTTCAAAATTAAAGTCAAAGTTGGTCTAGTGATTGCCTGGATTAAGGCTCCTAATCATTCGAAAATTGTTGAAATTGAAATTTTGTGTCAAAATTGTGTTCTTACTGTCTGAAATCTGAAAAGTGTGTCGGCATTCATTCGAAATTTCAGTGCTTTATTCAAATTCTTGCAATTTGTGACTTTTGAAATTAAATGTTTAATTGCAACAACTTTGATTTCTGCTTTCAAAATTGAATTTTGCGTGAAATTAAGTCAACTTTTAAAATTCAAAACTTGCATTGCTTTTGGTATTCCCTCTAAAATCATAAAATTCAAAATTTCAGTTTCCCTCTCTTTTTCAAAATTCAAATTTTGCATTTTTCAACAATCTTGGTAGGGTTCAATTTTGAGATTGCAACTTTAATTTGGCCTATCTACAGATCGTAAAATCACTCAATTTTTTCAGATTAGCTTTAAAATCATCATAACTTTCATCTCTGAAAATTTCGAAAAAAGTTGCGAGGACTGTGTGCACTCCGAGCGCCACGGTCCCTGACATATTTTCTAAAATTTCGGGAGATTATCGTGATTGCATTTAACAGCTTAAATCTAGGAGATTGGCTGATTTTATTGAAATTTGCTACCTCTAAATTCAAAATTTTCTCTCCCTCTCTAGTGCATGAGTTTTACAACAATAAGCCCTACTTACACTATTCCCGTTAGACGAAGCCGTAGAATTAAGTCTTTCCAAGGTTTAATTACCGAGGAGATGGAACCTAATTTGAATAACCTTTTTAACGAGGACACGGGTAATTCCTCTAATCCTCCTAATGATGAAGAAGCTCTCCATGAGGTTTCTGTAGAACAACTTTCGAAATTGGATAACCAATTTGGTGATTTTCAGCAATGGATGTCTCAAGAGTATCTCGATAGTCAAGCTCTTTCATTAATTGAGGGTCTAAAACGTATGGTTCAAAATGATAAGAATGGAATTGATATTTTGCGTGGTATTGCACACATTGTGGATTCGAATGTGATGCCTATGAAGAGTTGTGCTGAAACTTTAGGTTATACACAACCTCCCACTCAAGTCAATCATTCTATTCCATTGACAACTTCTATTTCTAGCATACCTACCTTTACATCAAACATAATGACTACTTCTATACAAGACATTCCGCCTGTGATCACAAATCATGGGGGCAATCCTTCCTCTTCAATCAACCCTCCGCCTTCATTTAATCCGACTTCTTCATTCATTCCTTCAATGAGTGTTCCTATTACATCTCCACAAATGAACCTGGCGCAAGGGGGCAATTCATTTAACCATTCCATTCCTCCTTGTAGTACTTCTCTTTTCCAATCATCTCCTATGACTAACTATCATAGTGTCCCACCACCTTACTCTCAATCAATACCTTCTTTCAATAACATAATACCTCCATCACAATCTAACACGTCTAATATGAATTCTTCGACTGAAGCGACCATTAACAATCTTGCACAAACTGTCTCTTCTTTACAGCAACAAATTGCCTCTATGAATCAATCTAAGTTTAGTGTGCCCACATTTGATGTTGCGAATCCACTTTCTCTTGACATTGTTCGAGCTATCCCTCTTAAACATGTCGAAATCCCACATTTGGAGCTTTATAATGGTAAAGGTGATCCTCTAACACATGTTAAGACTTTTCAAACGATATGTACCGATTTTGCTTATGACCAAAGGTTGCTTGCAAAACTGTTTACTAGAACATTAAGAGATAAAGCCCTACAATGGTATTGCTCATTGCCTTCTTATTCTATTACTTCTTTCGAACAACTTGCAAATGTTTTTATTCAACAATTTCAAAACAATATAAGTCCTAAAGTTACTTTGATTGATTTAATGCATTGTAGACAAGGTGTTAAAGAAAAAGTGACTGATTTCATTGGTAGATATAAGCATTTGTATGCTCAAATCTCTTTTCCAGTGCCTGACAATGATATTCAAAGAATCTTTATTTCTAATTTACAAAAAGATATTCGAGATAAACTTCTGTTTTCTGAGTTTACTTCTTTCCAACAGTTGTGTGCAACTCTTCACAATTATCAACTGACTGTGAGTCAAATGGAACAAGCAAATCCTATGGCTCCGAGTGATAAGGGTGATAGTAGTCAACAACCATTTGGGAAGTTTAAACCGAACAGAGAGTCCATTAAATTCAATGAAAACATCATCAACAACAATGTGAATGCAGCATCAGGTGTGCCTCCTATTTCTAAGTTTTTCAAGAAAGAAAGAAAGTTTACTCCTTTGAATGAATCACTGCATAGTATTATGAATAAGTTATTGGAACAAAATGTGCTTACTCTCCCTCCTATAAGGCAAATCGATCTTACAAAGATTAATTCACCCTATTTTGATAACAAATCTTTTTGTCAATTTCATCGTCAACCTGGGCATGATACTGAAAAATGTTTTGCTTTAAAGGGTAAAATTCAAGATCTGATTGATAATAATACTATCTCTGTTTCAGGAGTGAATGATAAAGGCAACACATTTGTAGCTCCTCCTAACCAAAATCTTAAGATTTTTACTGATCCATTACCTTCTCATACCTCTAATGTGATTGAGACTAATGATTCCTCTTTCTCATCTGATGGTCTTGTGTCTATGACTCCGAATGTGATTAACTTTGTAGAGCAGCAAGAAAACCCTAAAGAACCTTCCATCACATTTGATTCTAGTGAAACTATTAGGGCACCTGATGGTCCTTTATACATAGTTGCAAAAGTCAAGAATACATCTTGCCATGGAGTGCTTATTGATCCTTCTTGCATGGTTAATGTTATTACTGAGGAATTTCTTTTTACTTTGCAATTGAATCAAGTGATCTATGACAAAACAGATGTGAATGTGAAATTATTTGATGCATTTTCTTCTCCTGCAATTGGTTCTATTACATTACCTATTGAGGTCCATAACAAATCCCTTGATGTGAACTTTGCTATTATTCCTTCATCCAAACAATTTCGTGTGAAGCTTGGCTATCCTTGGCTATCTTCCATGAAAGCTATTGCTTCTCCTATTCATAAGTGTTTGAAATTTCCCCATAATGGTGAAGTTGTTACTATCAATCATAGTCTCTTTAAACCAGCTGAAAGAACTTCTAGCATTCCTATTGATTATTTTTGGCCTAAACAATTCCAATCTCTTCCTCTGCGAAGTGATCATCTTTTCAAATCTTATCAAAAGTGGAAAACAGATATGATCCTATCTCTAAGTGAACCTAGAACACCCAAACTTGACATTCCTATCGTTCTTGAGAAGGAAGTTCTTCCTTTGAAAGATAAAACTAATGTCTTTCCTCAAGAAGATTCCCAACCCATTTCTATGGATGTGACTATGTCTATGTCTAATAAACTTTCTAAAAGCAGACCTATACCTCCTCATCATGATGGACTTGGTCTCCTTCCTAAACCAAATATTCCTCCTTTATATGGAGCAGTTCCTCCCCCTTCTTTTTATAAAGAGAAGAGACCTTCTTCTTCTCCTATTATCCAGCCTAAGAGACCACAACCTAAACACCCAAGTGATAAGGATGAGAACATTCCTCCTCCTCAATCTTCTCCACTTCCTACTACGACTAGACGAAATCGTTCTGCACACGAACACCGACAAAAGCGTCGTCTTAGAGCTCAGGCAGCTACTTCTCAAACTTTGCAATCTCCAAAAACACCTTCAACAAGCATTATTCCATTTTCTCCAAAATCTCCTAAACATAAGATGCATGATGGTCTTGATCCTGTGCGAGTTAAAGATCCTATTTTTATAAATCTTGATGATGATATAGATGAAAATGTTATTCATGATGAAAATGTTACTTCTCTTGCTTCTGATAGTGAATATGAATATGTTGATGTTGATAACCATTTATCTAACGAATTTTCTAAAGCACTTATCCTAGCTCCTAGACAAGAACAACATGGCTTGGAACATGAACATAGCCCTTGTTTGGATCTTGTGATAGCTCCATCTGCTGTGTTGAATGTTCCTCCTCTAGCGTGTTCCCTGCCTTCCCGAAACATTGATCAGCAAGATCGGGGGGTAGATGATGTGCTAGACTAGTTTCATTAGCATAACAGACTCTCTCCTCCTCTCTTGTGTTACTTCTTCTATGTGTTATTCTCATTCTTCTATGTGTTGTCCTTAGTGTTGTCTACTTGAGGAGGATGCAAAGCATTGAGATCTCTTTTGGTCTCTCTCATGTTGACTCAAAAGACACATGTGTTCCCTTCTTCTAGGTGACCTTCCTTGATTGGGGAATGAAGAACAATTATGCATACATACATATGATATGCATGAATTATCATACAGCATATTGACCTTGAGGAAAGCGAAGTCACCTCGTGCTTTGTGTTTTGTGTCTATTATCCTTGGGTTTATCTCACACTTGGGGGCTAGATCTTTGTGATAACGTGCTCCTTTCCCTTCTCATTTCTTACGTGTATCACTACCTTAAAGCAATCACCCCCATTGAGGCATGTGCGATCGCTTTAACATAGGGGGGCATACACCCCGTCTATCCCTTCAGGATGCTTGAAAATTTCTTAGCGAACTTGGCTTTGCCATGAAAATTTTTGGTATTTCTCTTACATGACTCATAGTGAGGGAACCTTACTACTGACAGTCATGGTTCTCCCTCGTGATCTTCCCTTTTACTTTGTCAATCGAAGTCGTAAGATCCTTAGTCCACTGGGGGCTTGGTGTATCTTGCCTCCTTGACGTGGTGAAAGTTTTTTTTCAATGTTGTTTCCTTGTACTTTACCGGAAGTATGAGCGTACGCTTATACTCCCGCTAAAGTGGGGGCTAAATGTAGCATCCTAAAATTGTGACACTTGCAATTTCAACTGCATTTGGGTCTTCACAATGGCGATGCAACACTAAACCTGAATGGAGACCCCAAAACTTGTTCATGACATCAAAAACTGCATTTTTCAGCACCCTGGCCTGATCCTCCTTGCACCCTGCTATCCCTGGAGGTGGGACCATGGCGCCCAGTGCCCTGGTCCTTCAGGACTAGGGTGCCCAGCGCTCTGGTCCCTGGCCCTATTTTTGGGCCCGGTTTCTTTTGGGTCTCGGGTCTTTATGTTTGCAAATTGGAAAATAATCTTCCCAGGTCGGCCTAAGGTCGGAAAAATCAGTCTTTTAACCCTAATTGACAAGTATATAAACTACATTTCCTCTCCCATTTTGGTAGATGGAAAGAAGGAAGGACATATGTGTACAAGACGCGGAAACGATATTCAAACATTCAAGCATTCAAGCATTCAAGCATTCCTTCAAGCAATTGATCATTCTAAGTCTCCATTCAAGGCTAAGTGTTGCATTCAAGACAAGGATTCAACCATTGAAGAGGAGATCACATACCACATACAACATACAACATACAACAACAATTACACCTTCGCATGTAAGAATACAAACATTCTTACAACAAGGTATTGGCACTTTATTACATTACAATCATTTACATTTATAGCATTTCTCATTTCTTGGTTAATTCCAAAACCGGGGTTTGACCTAAGGGCAAACCCCTAATCCCTAACCCCCCAATCGTCCTCACTTTTCTGTGTGTAGGTTGTAGGTACGCGGCTGTAATTGAAGATCTAGAATCCTTGTGCAGAGACGAACAGATCCCCCTTCATTTCGCGGATTTTTCGGAGGACCGTGTGCACGCCGGGCGCCATCGTCCCGTCAACTTTTGCTCAAATTTTCAGGACAACATCGTCTCAACATTTTACTACTAATTCCAAGTCCGCAGCTTCATCCTATATTCCTATCTCTATTTATAAGTGAATCTTTCTCACTTTTCATGCATTCCTAGCTTAATCCTTCTATCTACATTCTTTACAAAAGAGGGTAGCCTTGTTGTCTTAACCCTTCAAACTCATTTAAAATCCAATCTTGCATTGTGTGGGATTGGATCTTGTGGGTTTCAACCCCTCTTTTGAATGTAAAGTCTCCCCTAAGTGAAAACCGTCAACCCTAGTGACCTCCTTCCCCTCTCCTCGGAGTGGTGGGGGGAACACTTAGGGTTCGCTCATGATTTTCCGCTTTACAAAACTTTGTACAGGGATACATGTAAAACTAACTTTTTGACAGTTGATATAGACCGGAAGATCAACAAGATACAGGAAGAAATAAATCAACTAGTTGATAATTTCATGAATTCATCTGATTCATTATCAGTTTTTTAGCAAAAAATAATAGGTTTTGAGGAAGAACTACTAAAGTTGGAAAGAGAAAAGGAGAGAATAAAAGGAAATGCTAAAGATCTAAAATGGAGATAGTCCAAAATTGGACTACCTCACCTCCTTAAGAAAAGAAATATCTGATGCTTTGATTCAAGGACATAAAACACCGGCAGAGCAAATGCAACACCTCACCGGTATAGTTCAAAGGACAAAGGCCATAATAAAAGACAACAAAAAGTTTCTTGAGAGCCTGAATCTGGTACTAGCAGATCTTTTTCAGATTGTAACCAACCGGTTACAAGGGTGAAGCTGGAAACCACACTCAATTGACACTTTGACAACCTTTGTCATTGATGCCAAAGGGGGAGTAGTGGAATGAGAAAAATAATCAGTAAATGACTCATCAACTCAGGGGGAGAACACATTCTTTTGGTACTCAATTTTTGGTAAGACAATTCTGTCAAATTCCTTTTGGATGATAGTTTTTGGATTTTTCTCATGAGTGTTGCTATCAATGCCAAAGGGGGAGATTATTGGCAAATGCACACTCCAATGAGATATTGTAGGTGATTGAAGGTTTTTTCATTGATGGCAACCTTACAATCCTATGACACCGGCAAGGAAATTTACTGGCACTAGCAAGGTTAGACTCTACACCGGCACATAGACCACTGGCACCGGTAGTAAAAGGAAGCATACCGACACAGAAGACAACAAGAATTTTGTTTGTAATTTATTTTGTAAATTATTGTAAAATCATTGTAAGATGACTTGGCAAGTTGTAAAATGACTCATATATATAAGAGATCATTGTAGAACATTTAAGTGATAGATGGAAGGAAGTAATTAGGTGAAATAAGGCAGACCTATTATGTGAATTTTAGGTTAAGGGTTTATGTATGAAGCAGAGCTATAAACTAGTACTGGATCCAGCATAGTAGATGCTATTTTGAAGTAGTACAAGACACTGAATTTATATAATCCATTTTGTAAGTCAGTGAGACTTCCCATTTTGTAATTGAGCAATGAGCTCTAGGCACTTGGCCTTCCTGCATGTGCAGGCCCCTATTGTAGTAGTAATATTCTCTTATTGGCCAGTAAGTGAATATTGTGGGTCACAAATCCCACTGAGGTTTTTCCCACACCAGGTTTCCTCGTTAAACTACTATGTTATGGTGTGTTCTTCATGTGGTTGTTGTAATCTCTATTTATTGCATTATTTCTTGTTTATCAGTACATAGTATTAATATGCTTCACATGTTTTAAGTTAAGAAAATCTTTTAACCGATTGGATATTGATTCACCCCCCTCTCAGTATCTATGGGAATCCTAATAGATAGATCATAAGATTCAAGGTCCTAATTATGACCTATTCTACTCGGTCGATGAGCTGGTATGTTGTAACCCGATTGTTATCGGTTCGATGTAATCAAATTTCATACAATAAAATAATTTGTTCTACGTTGCCTCCATCATATTTTTGTGTTTCTATTGTGTTTACTCTTGCTGACCGGTCCGGAATGATCTCTTTAAGGTCCCTCCTCATCAATGACTACTTCATTATAGAATGATTTCACTTGAGTGAGGTATCCATGATCTTCAAGGTGCCTTTATTATAGAATGCTTTCACTTGAGTGAGGTGCCCATCATCTTCAAGGTTCATTTTGATCTTTAGAAATGATATTTTCTAGGAGTAAAGTAACTTCAAGGAAGATGATACTTTTACATGTATCTAAATGGAACAATACTTTTCAAGCTCCAGAATCTAGCTTGTCAGTTGCAGCTCTAGAAGTGCAAAATCAGGACAGTGGCGTGTCACCATCGTCCTTAACATTTTTGCTCAGATTTCAAACACAGGTGCACCTTTGATTTTTCCTTCTGGTCTGTACTTTTCAGTAGTATATCAGTTGTCCTTTGATTTGTATTCTCAAATTAGGGTTTTATTGCTTACTTACATTCTAGGTTAGATTGCATTTTTGCATCATTCCTCTCTCTCATTTACAACAATGGAATAGACAACCTAAGAGGTAATCCATGACTCTCTCTTCCTAATAAGAATTAGTCGATGTGCGTTACCTCCCCAAGCTCATTTGTATTCCATGAGTGTGTATGAGAGTGAGATTAGGGTTTCCATACTTAGTCTCACTTTTTCCCCTATACATCTTTAGTGAACCCGACGTGAATCCAATTTCATTTGCATTTCATTGCATTGTTATATCTAGATCTAGTTTATTTCATTTATTTTTAAAAAAAAGAAAAAGGAGATAGGTTTCTTTCATTTTCCTTGCATTGTGTGTTTAAGTTTTATGCAATTTTCATTTCAAAATGTCAGATTTCTATTTGCAAGATGTTCATGATTTTGATGATGTATGCAAATTTGTTGATTATGAGTTTAGTAAGGATGAATTAGATGGAGCTCTAGATGATTTTCTGAACCCTAAGCATTCTAAACCCTCATTTTGCCAAAAATTAATTAACCTTGTTACTATGCCATTTAGTGGTGATGAGAAAGATAAGTTAAATGATTCCTCTGATGGATACATTCCTATTAACTCCTCCACTAGATCTAGCAACATGGCTAACTCTCATGATTCCCTATATGATGTTATGTCTCCTTTTGAGTCCAAATATATGTTGGCATTTTTGATGGTTATGTTGTGATTGTCATTGATGGACACACACTTGTATTGAGATCCTCTTTATATGTATGAGCTAGAGCTCAACCGGTATTTGTTCCAACCGGTATGTTGTAATTTAGTCTTTAGACTAAAGATTTTGCAGAATATGTTTCCCGGTCTGAAGCGGCATGATGACCCCAAGTGGTTCACGACCCCAAGCAGTTCGTAGATCTCAACCGGCACAAGGGAGAAAAGCGGCATAACACATCCATACCAGTCTTCATTTTTGCCAAACCGGCAACCGGTATTTTGTATGAACCCATAATACTCTATGATGAGTTACCAACCCACCGATTGATTGACGGTGCCGACACACTGATGATGCTTTTTGTGTCGTGTTACTGAGTATGTCTAGATTCATTGAACCTAGGAAATTGTAATGTAATCCTATTGGACCGACATGAAATCAAATTCCTTTAAAAGGACATCATGTCTAGGGTTTTGAGTTGTTTTAACTGTTGCTGAAAGGGTTTATGTTGTGGCTAGGGTTTAAGGTGGTAGTTGAGTTGTTGTAAGAGAGATCTTATCTGAGAAGATCAAGTTGTAAATAGAAAGAGATAGAGAAGACTGAAGTAATGCTGGAGTGCATTAGTAGTGAGCTATACTAGATCTAACCAAGCAGTCTGTGCTATAAGATAGATCAAACACTTGTTGATTACTCACATCTTTGACAAGTCTATGGCCCTTAACTGGGTAGGCCTCAAAGCCTTTGTAAAATCCTCTAACAAGGTGGTTCACTTCTGTGAATCTAAAATCCTCTAACAAGGTAGTCTTTAATTGGACTTATCTCCTAACAGAGATTGAGATTCCTAACAAGATTTGTTCTGGTGAAGAACATTGTAAGACCTTAACCGGTCTGACCTTAACCAGTTTGGTTTCTATTCTGCAGATAGTGACTTGTGAGTTCCATCTCACTGTGGTTTTTCCCAGTTGGGTTTCCACGTCAAATATCTTGTGTTATGGTTGTATTGATTTTGTGGGTGAATGCTTTATTCGCATTTTGGTTTGCATGTGTGATAACCAGTCTATCTGTTAGACTATTTTACCGGTTTATCTTCAGACTGTGTAAGTGTTTAAGTACAGAGATTTTTGGCATACTAATTCACCCCCCCCCTCTTAGTATTCATCAAGATAAGCCTTTCAATCACTATGATCATGCTTTATTGGATGATGCCCTTGATGACTTTATGTCTTTGCCTAAACTTTCAAACAAAAATAATGTGTCTAAAAGGTTAATCAATATGATCAATGTGAAGGAACATAGAAAACACATTTTTTTTGTCCAAGGTGCTTGTCCTTCTCCAACTTCACTTCTTTCTAATCAACCTCTTTTCATGGTTCAAGGTGGATATAGTCATGATTCCTTTAGCACTCCAAACAAACCTATCATTACAGTTCAAGGAAGGAATCCCACTAAGAGTCCTTATAGCTATGCTAGACAACTAACTAAGGAGAGTTATAATGTAGATTCCCATACCTATAATACAAGAAACAATAAGTAACTTGACCCTCCTCCAATTGTTCTAACTCCTCTACCTGATCCTCAACCCATTTTGCCTCAAGCACCTCACATTTCACAAACCCTTGGTAAGGAATTTGATCTTGTCAAACAACTTAAAGCTACTCCTGCCAATATATCCCTTTGGGATTTGCTTCAAACTTCCTTAACTCATCATGGAATGCTACAAGATGCCTTGAAAACATTGAATGTCCCATCTATAGTAACATCCAATAATATGGCTTCCTTGATTAACTCTATTACAACACCTAAGGCTCAAATTGTGTTTACACAAGATGGGATGCTCTCTAGTGAAGTTAAACAACAATATAATTCCTTATTGATTGTGGTTCTTATAAATGATAGTGCGATAAGATGAACACTAGTGGACAATGGTTCTAGCCTTAATTTTTGTAGAATTAACTTGTTGCATAAGATCAATGTTGATACATCTCTTATTAATCCCAATTCTGTCACTATCTGTGGCTTCGATAATGTTGCTAGATCTTCACTACGTATCATCACCTTGCCTATTAAGGTAGGTCCTCTTACTATACCCACACCTATCCATGTCATGCTTGGAGAGTTGACATACAACTTGTTTCTAGGGAGACCTTGGATTCATAGTATGCAAGTCGTTCCCTCTACATTGCATAGCCAAATTAAATTTATTTACAACAATACAACATACACCTTGTTAGGTGACACAAGATTTCAAGCTTGTTTACAAACATCAAGTTCTAAATCCTCTTCAATCACCTCTTCCCCAATTGTCTTAGATATTTCTTCTAAGGCTTCTACTTTGATTAGTGTGACCACTTCATCAAACCTATCTCCTATATCTGAATCGATTCCCAATACTTCCTCAAGAGGACCTAGGGTTCTTGAGGAAGAGTCTTCTCAACCTGACTCTACGATTGAGAATACTTTCTCTCCTGAAACGATTCTTGCAGAAGATGATTGGGTATCCCTTGATTTCAATCCTATTTTTGTAGGGGAATAGAAAATCCCCCTTGGAGAACCTAAGGTCGAAAAGAAGAAAGAAGAAGAAGAACCTAAAAAGAAATCTATTTTGTCTAGGCCATTGAGTAATAAATTTGTGGTGGCTTTTCAGACTTCATCTCCCTTAGTTTCTGGTCTAGAGGATTTTGATTCTTCACTTTTTGAAAATCCCCCTTCTTCGGAAATGACTAGCCTCTATGGTCCTGGTTTTCACATCCTAACTAAGTGTGGATATAATGGAAATGGATGTGGTGCTCAAGAACACGGGATTAAGGTTCCCTTGGAAAACAACTTTTGTTATATGAAATTTGGGCTTGGTAATGATCCTTTCAAGCATACTAAAGCCTCTAAGAGACCATCTATTAGTGTTAATGTCATTTCTTCTTCTCTCTTTCTAAAATATCTAGAATATATTGATTGTGACCCTTCTTGTGTCTTTTCTTTGGATTTTTTTTCTACGGATGATTCCTTAACTGAATTCTTGGGAGCTTATGACAACCTTCCTCATTATCACCATAACCACAATTTTCCCTATTGTCTAAATGTGAAAGCTTACTTTGGGAAAGAAAGAAATAATGATGAGATAGTTACAGAATTTCCTAAATTAAAAGGTGCTTCTCAACAAATCAATCTCTTAATAAATGACCATTGATATCAAGATTGATCCTTGTATTGAAGATAAAATAATCAAGATAGGAAAATGTCTTGACGAAGAAGAGCGAAAACAATATGTCAAGTTGTTACATGAATTCCCTGAGATCTTTGCTTGGATATATTCTGACATGCTTGGCATAGATCCTAAGATTGTCACTCATAACATTGTCCTAATTCCTTATGCTAAACGTGTGAAGCAAAAAATTCACCCTAAAGTGGCATTACTTGTTAAAGCTGAAATTGACAAATTGTTAGATGGTGGATTCATTCATCCTATTGATTATTCCCCATGGATTTCAAACATTGTAGTTGTGGCTAAATCTGAGAACAAGATTAGGGTGTGTGCGGATTTTCCATGATTTAAATAAGGCCTCTTTAAAGGATGACTTTCCTCTTCGGAATATTGATATGATAGTGGATATGGTAACAGGGCATGCTTTATTATCCTTTATGGATGGTTTCTTAGGATATAATCAAATCTTCATTAATCCCCAAGATGAATATAAAACTACTTTTACCACTCCTTAGGGTACATTTTGTTGGATTGTGATGCCTTTTGGATTGTAAAACGCAGGCGCAACCTATCAATGTGCTGACTCTCATCTTCCATGACTATATGCATAAAAACCTTAGAAGATTACGTTGATGACATCTTAGCCAAATCCATTCTTCATACAAATCATGTTAAGATCCTTTGTCAAATCTTTGAGAGAATTTGTAAGTATAACATGTGTTTGTATCCCTAAAAATGTGTTTTTGGTGTGGATAGTTGAAAAGTATTAGGATTCGTAGTTTCAAATCAGGTGTTGAGGTGGATATGAAGAAGATAGATTTTATTGATAGCATGCCACCTCCTAAGAGTGTCTCTCAA
The DNA here is from genome assembly GCF_030272615.1 of Cryptomeria japonica. Classification (NCBI taxonomy): domain Eukaryota; kingdom Viridiplantae; phylum Streptophyta; class Pinopsida; order Cupressales; family Cupressaceae; genus Cryptomeria; species Cryptomeria japonica. The sequence goes on from NC_081413.1 coordinate 651,998,709, forward strand.
CTAAAAAGTTTGCAAGGAAAGATCCAAGCTATTCATAGGTTCATCTCTCAACTTGCAGATCATACCTTTCCCTTCACACAATTGCTTAAAAAGAATATCACTTTCCAATGGAATATGGATTATCATCAAGCATTCGAAGACCTAAAGACCTATTTGGCCAATCCTCCTATTCTTCAACCTGCTGATCCTACTAAGCCTTTCCTTTTGTACACAGTTGCTTGCCCTTAAGCTCTTGCACCCCTATTAGGACAATGTGATAAGGATGGTAGAGAATGCCTTGTTTATTTCATAAGCTGCACTCTACTCGATTACGATGTCCGATATTCTACAATAGAAAGACAGTGCCTTGCTTTAGTCTTTGCAACCCAAAAGTTGAGGCACTATCTCTTGAATGCTGAGATCCATGTTATCATTAATTTCTATCCTCTTAAACATCTTTTCTCCAAAATCAACCTTTCCGGATGCTTAGCTAAGTGGGTTATGATGTTGATCGATTTTGACCTTAAGTTTGTCTCACAAAAGACAATAAAGGGTTAAGAATTGACTGACCACTTAGTTGACGCTCCTTCACCCTTCTCCCTACCTAATCTAGAGTCTTTTCCTGACGAATACATTTTTTTCACTGAGGTTGATGAGACTTAAGAAATGTACTTTGATGGCTCTAAGTGTCGTACAGGATCGTGGGCAGGGGTGGTCTTAATCTCTCCTAGAAAGAAGCCTTTTCCTTTAACATATTGTCTCAATTTCTTATGTACCAACAACATTGTTGAATATGAGGTTCTTATATTTAGAATTAAAGTAGCCTTGGCATTGAATGTGAAACATCTAAATATTTATGGAGATTATCAACTAATCATAAGACAAGTGACGGGAGTTTATCAAGATAAGCAAGACAAATTATCACTATATAGAGATCTAGCTTTATCCTTGTTGCAAAAATTTGATTCGTATACCATGGAGCCCATTCCTCGAAAAGATAATTGACATGCTGATGCGATGGAATGTGTTTCCTCTCTTGTGTCTCTAGAGGACCCCTTGGTAGATCTTAAATTCACTATTCACAACCTCACTACCTAGACTATTGCTGATAATCCTAGTGATGTAGCATATTGTTGCATTATAGATTCTGATGAATGGTACTCGCATATTGTGAGATTTTTAAGTGATGCTACCTTTCCTGACTCTACGAATAAGAATACTAGGGATAGGATTCACAAATTGGCTGCTAGATACGTTATCCTTTCCAATGTTCTTTATAGGAGGAGTTATAATGGTCTTCTTCTTCGATGCTTAAACAAGGCTGAAATCCCTATTGCTCTTGAGGAAGCACATTCAAGTTCTTGTGGGGGGCATTTTGGGGGTAGATCTTTAATTTAGAGATTGCTCCGAATGGGATATTATTAGCAAACCATGAAAAAAGGATTCCTTTGTGTTTGTTAAAAGATGTCATCAGTGTTAGCAACATAGCAATTTGATCCATGCCCCTACCCAAGAACTTTGATCTCAAGTGACATCTTGGCCTTTTTCTACATGTGGTTTGGATCTTATTAGTAAAATACCTCCTCCTTCATCTCAAGGACATACCTTCATCATAACTGCCACATATCACTTTACGAAGTGGGTGGAAGCTGTTCCTCTTTGATCCACTGCTGCTGAAGTAATTTGTCAATTCATTTTGGAAAACATTATTTCTCAATTTGGGATACCTTCCACCATAGTTTTGGATAATAGAACGTCATTCAAAAATAAGGATGTGAAGAAGTTTCTTGAGAAATATCATATTCAACATAAATTTTCTACACCTTATTATCCTCAATCAACTGGTCAAGCTAAGTCTTCTAATAGGATAAATGAACAAATTCTTTGAGAGACTATAAACAAGCATTGTAAGGATTGGCATACTCAATTAACCTATTCTCTATGGGCTTATCACATGAGTGTACATGTTGCTACGGGTTGTACTCCTTATAATCTAATTTATGGTGTTGATGCCATTATGCCTTTAGAGTTAGAAATTCCTTCTTTAAGAGTTTCTCTTAGGGGTATACTGGATGATGATTCCTATATAGAGAGAAGACTTAAACAACTCAAGATGCTTGATGAATGACTTATAAATACCCTTGATCATATTCAAGCATATCATAAAACTTTGCAACAAAGCTACAATGATAAGGTTATTCAACATTCCTTCTCGGTAGATGATTTAGTTATGAGAATCAGCACAACGTGAATGTCTTACCTGAGGAGAAAGGAAAATTCATCCCTAAGTGGCTTGGACCATACATTTTTGTCAAGGTCTATGGATCAGATGCTTACAAGATAGTAGATGTGGAAGGTACACCCCTTAAGGAACCCATAAATGCTATGCACCTTCGTAGATACTATGCCTAGTTCTCTCTCTCTCTCTCTCTCTCTCTCTCTCTCTCTCTCTCTCTCTAGTCTACTTTATTTTCTCTCTCTATATCTTTTTCTTCAAAATTGGGTAATATGTTAGCATGTCTTCATTAAAGTATGTAAGATTAAATGATGTTATATTGTTTGGTCTACATTACTTCATTCTTGACAAGCATGTTTCATTTACTTTATGGTTTGTCTTGGATTATTTTTTTCTAAATTGTAATAGATTTACATTTCATATGTGCTAGCATGTTATACAATTTCCTATGTGTTAAGTATAATTATATAATGTTGTGTTTAATTAGAGTTAATTAAATCAGATTTGTCATATAGGTCTTAGGCTTAATACATACTTCTTTTACATCATCAAACTAACATTTAATTGCATACTTAGTTATTTAATTAAATCACACATGTATCAATTTAATCATGAAGCCTTGAGAAATCAATCACATGGAAATTAAATTAGACATACATGTTCATCACTCAATATGTTACTTCTAATATGAGCAATGCATATATTTTTTAAGCATTAAAATAACATATCCATGAGTATCATATACATCAATACATCAAGATAATCTCCTATCCCTAGGACTAGTAGCTGGAGGATGGTGGCTATATGCCCCCTCTTGATCTAGTCATGGGGTGGCCCCATGGGACTATATCATGATATGGACCATGAGTGACTTTGTGAGGATATCTTGCAATCCCTCTCCATCATAATCCCACAGTATGCGGTTGCCTTTGTTTGTGATGCTCCTAGGTCACACTCTATCTATTGTAATCTCTCTCATAGGACCTCCATCTTCATACAAATAGGGGAGAAAAGGTCCTCATGTCATCATGTACTCCTTTGGGATCTATGCAATATCTATGAGGAACTAGGAATGTGCGCAGTCACGATGAGGTCTGTCACTACATTCTGAATAAGACAACGCTACTCTTGGACGATAGCTGCAAGAAAGAGAAAAAAAATTATTAGTAACATTCTATATCATTAAATCTAAACAAGTACGATACACAAGTTAATCAATAACAAGACACCCTACCTGGATATCCCTCTCGCTAGTAGGGATTGGTGAAAGCAACCACCTGAGACCGGGACCCGCTAGGCTCTCTGTGCCCATACTGTCTCTGTATAGTAGGTGTGGGTCGATGAGGGCTAGGATCAGGATCCCTTATAGGGTCCTTCTCTACCTGTAGTGAGAGACTCAATGGATCTAGGGCTATGGTATCCTCCTCGGAGTGATGAGGAAATGCATCTAACTCATCCTTCTCCTCAATCCCCTCCTCCTCCTCCTCATCATCATCCTCATCATCATCATCCTCTTCCTCATCCTCATCCTCCTCTCCTTCCTCCTCATCATCTCCATCTTGATCTCCCTCTCTAGTATAGGGATCATCTTCATCTCCACTTGCCTCCTGCTCTCTTGTGTTGGTAGCTTGATCATCTGAGCCCTCCTCAGATATATCAGATCCCTCTCAATCTCCTAAATGTCTCCATGGTCTGGGGTTCCCACGATGGAAGTCTGCTGGGAAGATGGCTCTAGGGTATGTTCTCCCCCACCATGTGATGTACCATTGGTGCGTGCCTGAATCATCTCTATAGTCTATCGCAATGTCGTGATCTGACCCGTTTGAATCTGTTATGTCCATCTCATCACTGGTAGGCCTAGGAATGGCTCCTAGCCTCAACATCATGCATGAGTGTCAGATGTACATAGGCACATCCATAGGAACAGACTGCTCAAACTTGAACTACCACCAGACTCGATCGAAGTAGAAGGGAACAAGTATGTAGCCATACCGCCCCTCTAGTTCCTCTGCATGCTAAACATGTTCTTGTGTATCCCAGCCCACATGTACATCCTGAGGTAGGGTCTCCATATGACTCCAGCCGCTATCAATCTTTCTAAGCTCATCCTCCAATGCGGGAGATCGCCGAACTGCCACTCGCGGGTAAGAGGATAAGAAAATACTCTAGGCTGCTCTGGGATTAGCTTTATGGGGTCTCCAAAAGGCCTCATTGCAAGTAATATGATCAAATACCCACACCTATAGTAGCATGCATGTCATCAGGCCGCATCCTTGTCTAGAAACATACTCCCCAAGGTTGTGATAGAGATGCGCAAGCATGCTTCAAACCCAAGAGTATACCCTCCTATGTCTCTCCATCAATCAAATAGAGTAGATGATCCCTCCATGCATATTTGTGTTAGGCCCATTAGGGCACATAGCTAATGCAAGGGTTGCAATCATGAGTCTCCTCACTAATGGAACCACGCTAGTAGGGTGTAGGAACTAGCTGACCATGATATAGCCCCTCATCTTACCGAGTATCACTCTCCCCACAACATACACCTGCGCTATCCTGTAATCCTCCTCTATCTAGTAGGATCGATATCTCATGGTCTCTCCCCTAATGGGAAGGTGCAAAATGCGGTATACGTCCTCAAGGGTGACCATCATCTTCCCCACATGTAGCAAGAATGTCGAGTTGTCCACATCCCACCTCTCCATTAGTGCCATCAACATCATAGAATGGAATCTGATGGTCGACATAGTCATCGCATCCCACAAGCCCAGTGCATGTAGCAACTCTCTCTCCCCCACTGTCAGCCTTGGGATATGCTCTAGAAGGCTTCAGAAGGTCAGACGGGCGATATTCTCGTAGATTTATCGCAGTGTCTGCAAAATGCAAAACATTCTATCATCAGTAATCAATCATCATCACTATCATCTAATCAATGCAATCATTCTATCGAATTCTAGTGTTCATCACCTGATCCCGTGTCACTGCTCTTCGTCCCGAACAGGGACCAGGGTGCCCTAAGTGGACTAGGGCACCCTATTGGGACCATGGCACCCAGGTGAGACTGGGATGCCCTAGGAGGACCAGGGTGCCCCCTTGGGACCATGGCACCCTAGAAGGACCAGGGCACCCTAGGACCCCTAGGTGTCTGAAGAGAGGGCCTGGGCCCAAACATGGTGATGACATCATCATTCCTAAAAACTATGAAAGCATGAAAAAGTCAAATGGAGTCAATAGAATATGAACTCACCTCATCGAGTGGTCGATCGACGAGTATGGACTGGTGCAAAATCTCCATCCGTGAAGGTCACTCAGGTTGGCGTTGAGTTATGATGGCTAATATGTGGGCTCCTTTGCAGTGAATAGTGCCAAAAAGTTAGAAAGTGAGAAATGAAGGTGTCACTTTCATATTTATGTGCTATGTACTTTTTGACTTCTATCATATCTTGAGCTAGGAAGCTTTGTTTCTCTCACCCTTGGTGGTGTTGGAATCATGAGTTCACCCTCTCGCTTTGCATTAATTCCATAACTTGCTTGGATGAGTAATCAAGCCTTGTTGTGAACTTGCTTCATCAAAATATTTATCACAATTCCTTGTGGTAAATATGATACATTGTTTCACCTCACTAATAAGCAAGTCAATACAGGGGGAGGGGGGGGGGCATATAGCTACCTACTAATTTCATCACCTTCTTTAGTAAGCATTAGGTGATATTGTGATCTAACATGTGGTTTTGTAGGGTGTGGTTCCTAACTATGTATGGTAGATATCGCTGGGGGTTTTATCTGACAACTTATGGCTATATCCTATTTCAAGAAATATTTACTTTTCTGTACTTTAGCTTTCATATGCACATAGTGTCATATGACCACTAAAGTGGGGGCTAAATGTAGTGTCGTAAATTGTACACCCTTGATAGGGTGGTACAATTTCACACTTAGGTTAGCACCCGCCTTAGTGTGTCTTGCATCTTGCATTTCTAATTCCCCTTTAAACATTTAATTAATTAAATAAATTAAATCTAAGGTCATGTTTCATCACTTTACATATTATAAAGTTGGGCCATTTACCCTAAGCATGCCCCTTTTCATCTTATTCCTCCAATGAATCATTTAATCATAGACCCTAATTATGTCTTATTTTGACCGTTTAGGCCCAATTTCGCATATCAAAATATCTCGAAATCAGTTGTAACTTTGGGATGCGCTCTAATATCATCATATCTAATGGCCCCAAAATTTGGTGAAAAGTTGGTCGAACCATGACGGGAATGCACATGGTGCGTGACTTTTTCCCAGAAATTTGGGGAGCACTATCCTATGATATAATAATTCTTAACCCCAAAATATCAGTGGGAAATTCAAATCCTAGGTTAGCCTAAACACAAAATTAAGATCTAGGGTTGAAGGGGTCTTCTTCGAAGAATCTAAGAAAATTTTTTTTGGAGCATTAGAGCTTTCTTTGCAGCGAAAGAGTAGATCTTTGAAGTCTTCAACAACATTCAATATTCATCCATCAAACATTCATCAAGTATCATTTTATCAATTTGGGGCTTTTGAAGATGTAGAAGAACAATAGGAGATCACCGACTGACGATTGGCTTGTACCTCTCCCTTGGGTTTGGGTATGGTTTCATGTTGTTTTCATGTCTTTGCATAAGCTTGATTTTGAATCATATGCATGCTTTAGATCACTTTGCATTATGGATTTAGAGCATTTACTTTGTCAATTATAAGTGTAGTCACATAAATGTGTCCATTTAATTAAATGAATATTTACTCTTTATTTGATTAATAAATCCACTAGCCAACAGTTAATTAAATTAACATTTAATTAATTCGTCCTCAACCATTCTCCTATTAATTAAATAAATTATTGAATTTATTTTAATTAAATCATTAAACCAAATTTACAATCAATTAAATGAATAAATCCTGTTTATTTATTTTAATCCCCTTTCCTCTTTTAAATAAATAAATAAAACATTTATTTAAATCATTAAATCCCCCCCCACTTGCATTCTCCTACAAATGCAAGTTGCAACCATAATTGAAATAAATTAATTTTATTCTAATTTCAATCCTATTTTCCCTCACCCACCAAATCCATTTGCAATCTTAAATCCCCTTCTAGACACTTCTAACCTCTTCTAAACCATTCGTAATTAGCCTAATCCATCCCCTAAATATTGTCACTTTCCTAAGCAACTTAAGTTCACTTCTCAAAGACTCCAAAGTCTTTGAAAAGTATTTAATGCTTTGTGTGTTCAACAAGCTAACCTCTAAAGATTTCCAAACCACTAATGGCTCTTACATGACCATTAATGGCTTTTACATAACCATTTATGGTTAAATCCACTTGCCTCCATGTTTAGAAACTTTCCCTCTAACTCAACCCTCATTTAACCTATGGGTCTCTTCAAGCATTTATTTCTTTGACCATGGTTATCCTCACTAACTATTGCACAAGAGTTTATCTATTGGATAAAGACATTATTTATTGGATAATGGCTTAATTCTTTCAACTAACATTTACCTTACTTCCCAAGTTAACCCTCAAGTCATGTCAAGCATTTAATGCTTATTCGCTCTCCTCTCAACCCATCTCTTGTTGACATTTGTCATCCTGAGATTGGGTTGAAACCCCTCATATGGATCATAAACCCTTCAACCCCGACCCTTGTTGAGATTATTCAATCTCAACCATCCATTGCTCCATTTTTCCTATAAATAGAGCCCATTCATTCATAATCTAGATCCTGAAAAACTTGTATCCATATAACTTATAGTGAATTTTAGAGAGCATTTAGCATAATCATCTATATTTGTTATTTTGGGTTAAAATTAATATTATATAATTAGATAATATATCATTTTAGCTTGTTCTCATTTGCATTTTCATAATCATCCATTCTACAATCTTGAACCTCCATAAGACATCTAGAATAGTGCAAAAAGCTACTGAGAGGTACACTCATTTGGGAACTTGGAGATGAGAGGAATAAGGGAGGAGAAGCTACAAGCATGGTGGAAGGTATTTGGAGATGTCTTAGAGCATTTATTTTCTTTGTTAAGCTCTCTATTTTGCTTTTAGTGTCTCTCTTGATATGCTTGCTTAGGATAGTGTTTGATTTCTAATTTTCTAGCACTAACAATTGGTTTCTTGCTTGTTTGTTTGTGTTTGTCATCCTAACCATCTTTTTCGAAGAGCATCATTTGGTGAACCCGACGTGAATCGAACACGCAACCTTCTGATATCTTTTTTTGAAAACTACTAACTTTTCATGTTTTAATAGACACACAGGTCATGCTTTAGCATAGTTGTTCATGCTCTAACACCTTTGAAAGTTGGTATTATAGCGCTATTGTTCCTAATTATAGCACTATTGCCTCTCAACTGGTGCTATTGTCTTTCTTTTAGTGCTATTGACCATTAAATAGCGCTATCGTTCCTAGTTTTAGCGCTTTCAGCTCGTTGTTTGACAAAATTAATTTTGTTTGAGAAAATTCTTTTAGCACTATTGTCTCATTTTATAGCGCTTTCGCTGGTTATTTAGTGCTTTCGTGTTAAATATCACTTTTGTTTCCACATAGACTAGCACTATTGTAACAAAGAGTTGTAAAATAAATAAATTTGTAACCAAAAAACCAAAAATATCAAGCTTGTAGAATCCCACCAAACATGTGGATTTTACTACCTTGTTATCTTTTGTGCAGGTTTAGACTAACCCCATTTTTGTAGGATTTTAGAAATTAACCTTAGGAAGTAAATTTATTTATGTTGCTAAATTTGTCTTTAAAGTTAGGATAAAATGAATTCACTTTCTTTTCTTGGTTAAAATCAACTTCACTTCCATTTTGGGCTCTTAAAAAGAATCATACATTTTATTTGGGCTTGTAAAAAGAATCTCATTTGTCAAGGTAAAAAGAACCACAAATTCAAAACCCAACAAAATTTTTTTTTGCAAAATAGGAACAATCTTTATTTTGGTGCTTAAAATCAACAAAACAAATTTATTTCTTGCATCAACTTAAAGAAATCACAATCCACACTTCATTTTGGGCAAGTTTAAAAATAACAAACCATTTTTCCTTCAAGTTCAAGCGATTTAATTCAAAGAATAAACGTGTTCTCAATTTAGTTGACCAGGATATCAAGTTCTTAGATTACAAAACATTTTGCCTTGAAGTTAAAAAGAACACCATTTTTGTTGGAGCAATATCTCCAAATAGCTAGACAACATTGCTATATTTTGGTTAAAAAGAACAAGTGTTTTTGGTGATTGGTACACTTGTGCAAATTTTGTCGAGTGGTCCTACTTCTAACACACACTATCCTCTCCCTTGACTTTCGTGGTCCTAGGTGCAAGAGAAAAGTGTTAGTAACACTCAAAATTTTATCTTTTTAAGAGAGGCCTTCCAAGAGACACATCACTCTTGGGAACGACCTCGCATGGTAAATCCTTTGAGCCATTATAGAAATCAGGTGTGAGTGAAAGTTGTAGCCTTGGGTATAGTTGTTCCTACAATGTAACTTGCTGAAAGGACATATGGGCCCCACCACAAGTTACAAGGCTCTTAAGTGAGTGACTACAGAATGAACTTATGTCCAAAAACATAAAAAATTACTAGACACCTTTTTACATAGAAACCCACCTATTCTATTGATTGCAGATATTTGTGATAAATTCAGTGCAAGAGCATAAATGGTTTTTCTCCCAAGATACTCACCATACATATTTCCTTGAGTAGAAACAGGGCTTTTTGAAAGGCTACTTGTAGCCTGATAAAAGTGGTGACTCCCCCATCATAGGGATCATCTATATGTTATGCTCATGAAAGACTTAGTATATCACATCCTTACTTGCTACAATGAGATTCATAAGGTATGTAGTACCAAAGTTGAAGAAATATCAAGATGTGGGCTGAAATTATTGCAACTGGGCATTTGACCTTAGGGATAAAATGTGTTTGAAGTGTCTTTGTTTTTTATCAGATTAGTGATAAATTGAGCCGACTTTAGGCTTTTGGAAAATCATACACAAAACATTGGAAAAGGGGTCAAAAAGTTCTACGATTGGGTTAATTTAGACCCACACTTATTTGTGCCTTTTTGAGGCAACATTATTGTGTTTGTATGTTTTCTTTGTTTTCTTGTCAAAGAAAATCAGAACCAATTCAAAAACAAGTATTCATCCAACACAAAAATTTTAAAACCAAAATTTGGCAAAAAAATCAAAACAAAGTGCAAACAAGATATCAAATTATATGACCATCCTTCACATTTTGAGAAAGAGGAATCTTCATCAACATATCAATTTGAAGAAAAGACCATAAAGCTCAAAGGATTTCATCAAAGGAAGGAGATTTTTCTATCTCAATAGAATTTTTTTTGTCTCACATAGAGCCTTCTTACATCATATGCGTCTATATCTTCAAAGAAAATCCAACGAGTTTGATCAAGCGTCTTTGAACAACAGAGATTTTACTCAATATAGAGCTTTGAGTTATCATAAAAATAAAGGAGGCAAAATCAATCCCATCATCTTTCCAGACATTTGCATTACATATAACATAGCTTGAGAAGAACCACCAACACCTGAGAGAGAAGAGGAAGAATTTGTCCCATATGTAACGCAATTTTTTAATGGAAGTTCCCATCCATTCTCACATTCATACATCATCAATCCATTCCAACTCTCGAAACATAAAAAGGTCTTGTCCTAAGTTATTTTTAGATATTGCTTGAATCAAAACAACACATCACTTTTTAGAGTGTCTCTACATCTAGGATAAACTCATCCTAAGAGACATTTCTACGCAGGTTAAAACTAGTCTATGAGTGCATCCTCTCATTACTAGATAGTTTGGTTTCTAACACATCTCAAACCTTGCTATACCTTATCATATCAAACATTGTTGACAACACAAAAAGCAATTCATAAAAGGACTTTGGTAACATCAAACCTTTAGTGTTAGAGATCCATATGCTAAACACTTCACCAAACATTTATCTCTCATTCCATCACAAACTCATAATCATTTTCACCAAACTTCAACAACTAATCTCAAACAAAATGGCTCAAACCAAATCAAGGACTAGACAACTAGAAATCAAAGAGGAAGAGGAGGAAAATCTCAATGAATTTCAAGAAGCCCTTGGAGGAAATGCAAATGATGAAAATCCTAGTACTCCCATTCTTGAATAAATAGAAAGGGCACAACACAACCCCCTCTTCAATTGAATTTTCATTGCAATCCTCAAAAACAACGCTGATGCTCACTTTTTGAGACTTGCTCAAGAGGGAGCCAAACTACCCTCTGATTTTGATACCACACAATTACGGCAAGCATCAAAACACCATATTCATAATTAGGGTGGAAGAGGTCGAGATAACTTCAGATATGACCTTAATCAAGGAAATCCCTTGCCTCCTCCTCCTCCTAATGACATTGACATGTTGAGGCAACAAGTTGAGAATCTAGCCCAACAACTCCACAGTGGTGTGAAAAACTACCCAGATTTCACTTAATGATATTTGTCCCTATCCCTTTGATAGGAATCTACATATGCCACCTTTCCCATGAGGGTTTGAAACACCTAAGTTCAAAAAGTATCTGGGAAAAGGAGACCCTAGAGATCATGTCAGGTAATTTCACCCAGCTTGCCTAGAAGTGGCATACGAAGACACATATCTAATGCGCCTTTTTCCTCAGAGTTTGGGAGGGACAACCGCACAATGGTTTTCCCGACTAACAGGTGGCATTAGGAAATTTGAAGAACTGGTCCAAAAGTTCATTGCACATTATTCACACAACATAGAACACAATGTTACCATGGAAGATCTATACAATACCAAGCAAAAACCAGGGGAACTATTTTTAGCTTTCCTGCAACGGTGGAGACAACTATCTAGTAGGCGTTCTCTTCATCTACTTGAACAAGAGCTAGTGGAAATATTTATTTCCAACTTGAACAATGAAATGGAATTCCACGTAGACATGAAGGGCACATAATCCTTTGCTGACATGATCACCCATGGGTTAAAATATGAATGGGCCCTCATTAAAAGGGAACTTATCAAGATATACAATGAACCAAAAGATGTCCCTCACCCATGCTTTTACAGTGATAAACCCAACTTATGGAATAAAAACCAAAACATTGTCAATGAGGAGGTTGTAGATGGAAGGACTATAAAGAGTGCACAACTTGTGGTCCGATTTGTGGGGCAAAATCCCCCACCTAAAAACAACACTGTTTCCCCTCCACAAAATCAAGTACACAATGCACTGCAAGAGGAACTGAGACAACGACAACAAAATTATAAACCAAAACATACATACACTCCTTTAGGGGAACCTATTGAAAAAGTGTTACGTCAATTGGTCTCTTCAAATCTGGTGACCTTACCAAAGACATCTAACTACGAACCTCAGGTCAAACCTCCATGGTGGAGAGATAATGAAAATTGCAAATTCCACCAAGGGAAAGGGCATAAAACAAGTAACTTCCATAGATTGAAATATTTTGTTCAGGATCTTATTAACCAAGGAGAGATTGAAATTGAAGGACACGATCCAAAAACCTTAAATAATGATCATCTCATGTTCAAGAATCCACTTCCATCACAACATCAAAGGGGTCCTTCCACTTCAAGATGAAACACAGATACCAATGATTAAATGTGAGCTGCCTATAATTACACTATGAATCACCTATATGATGCCAATGAACAAATTGCAACCATTACCATCAAAGATCCAAGCCCTACCTACAATGTTGTTACACATCGTAGCAAGATCACCATTAAAGTAGCTCCACAAGGCACAACCTCCATCCCAAAGCAGTATAACCTTGTGGAATAATTAGATAAGATGCCCACAATTATATCCATCTTAGAGCTTTTGTGCCCATCCCCATCTCATAAAATAATCTTGGATCAAGCTCTCCAAGAGGCAACAATCCCTGCCAATCTAAATATATATCAATTTCAAGATATGATTGGTAATCTAGGGTCATCACCATGTCTCACTTTCTCTGAAAGTGACAATACATCCTTCCAACAACCTCATAATGCCTCACTCCATATTGAAGGATTTATTAACCAAAACACGATCAAGCAAGTCTTGATTGACAATGGAGCAGACCTAAATATATATACATTACAATTGGTCACAACATTGGGATATGCAGTTGAATCAGTGGACCCCCACAAAAAGATAACCATAAAATCCTATGATAATGCAAAGCATTCTTCAAAAGGAGCAGTTGTGTTACCAATCTAATTGGACCCAGTGGTGAAGCACATCATATGTCAAGTTTTGGACCTTCCTCTACCATATAATTTTTGTTAGGAAGACCTTGGATACATGCCATGCAAGCCGTTCCATCCACCTATCACCAGTGTATCAAGTTTCCTCATAACGGTGTAGAAATTACAATCCTGGGTGATGCAAATCCATTTGCATATTGTAACAATATCAACCATCAGCCAGAGATTACCATTCCCAACAATAGAGAAGCTATCCCATCCACATCATATGTTAGTCTAGCCTCTCTTTCTAGTTCAAACACTACTATATCAAAGCAAGAGAAGCTAAAAATGAAAATGGCAAAGGAAGGTCCAGGGGAATACAATCTAAGCTAGCTCTTTTGTGTTGGGCAACTACCCACTTCTCCTAGAACTCATAGTAAGCCTCAAAGGGTACTTCAAGCACCACTGGTCAAGTCAGCATGCACTTTGGTGCCTTTTATCCTTGAAAAGAGTCAGGAAGATGAGGACTTAGCAGAATGGATCTATAAAGACCCTATCACCACAAAAATCCCACAAGCTAAGCTTCCCACATATCAATATGGCAAAGGCCTTACCATTATGAAAAGAATGGGCTATGATGGTCAGAGTGCTTTGGGACCTCACAAGAAAGGATGACATGAGCCGTTGCAGCCTGAATTAAAGCCCAAAGATAACACTAGATTAGGCTTTCAAAAAGAGACTCTTCCTAAGCTCAGATTCAAAGGGAAACCCAACAAACCTCTATATTAGCCTAATACTCTAAAGAGGCCACCCTTGATTATATTAGCAGCACCAAGAACCGCACCAACTGCCCCAATGCGGCTGAGAATCCCAACAATACCATCGAAAACACCAAACATCCCACCAATCAAAACAACAACCCCATCAACAACAACAACCGCATCAACAACACTATTAACAGTATCAAAACCCTCATTATTAGCGACAACACTGATAATTTCATCAAAAATAGCGGATTCAACAATGCCAATACTCCCAGTATCAGATTCACTGATCCCAATAATCCTCCCCACAACACCAACCATTCTATCTCCAAAGGTACATCAACCAATTTCACCTGCAATGTTCAACTCAAAAGATATCCCGGTTTGGTATAGTAATCAAATATTGGAAAGTGACTCAGAGACCTACTCACATTAGTGGGAATTTGATTTTGTACATCTCAATACTTTAGATGAGGAAGATGCATCTCCCCCTCCATCTCAAAAGGAAATCCCTATTTACAAAGAAGCATAGATTAAAACCTCTTGGGTTCCTAAACTAGAAACACTTTCCATAGACCCTATGTCACATCCTACGCCTAATTCTGATAGGGAGAGTACTATCAATGACCTTCACCACAATGTCTTAACCCTCACTGACACATCTTATGAACTTAACCTGATCAATGAGGTAATGGCCATTATCCATCCCGAACTCATTGAATGGAACCAATCTAATCCCCCATGGCTTGACCAATTCCAAAACGATGAGGTGATCATTGAATTTTTGGAACTATGGGATAACATACCAAGCGGGTATCACAAAGATGGATTTTCTATTGAATTTAATAGCACAACATACTTTGGGGCAGATGCCAAACCTTTCAGCTGCAAAAATATTACAATTAAACATGGATCTTCCAGTGAAAACCACACTATGGCACTGTTTGATCCCAAAAAAGTAAAAAGAAAGAGTGTACCCAATGGTGAAAACCTCTCTGAGGTGCCTACAGATGAAAGGTTTGACATCCTCCCCTCTAGTGCAAATCAGGAATGATCAACAATCCTTATTGAGGAAACAAAAGAATTTAACGTGGGGACCCCAGAGACTCCTCATCACATACATTTGACATCTCTTTTAACTCCAGAGGAACAACCTAAATTTGTATAATTCTTCTAGAAGCATCAGATCAACTTCGCATGGTCATATGCTAACATGCCTAGTTTAGATCCTGATTTAGTCATGCGTCACCTCACCGTGGCAGGAGCTAAACCAGTAAAATAGAAGTTTCACAAGATGCACCCCCAGATTGCGGTACTAGTCAAATCAGAACTTAAGAAACTCCTAGATGTTGGTTTTATTAGACCAATTGATTATGCAGATTGGGTCTCCAACATTGTACCTGTCAGCAAACCAAATGGGGGCATCTGTATCTGTACTGACTTTAGAGATCTAAACAAGGCATGTCCTAAAGATGACTTCCCCCTACCAAACATTGACATGATCATGGACTTAACAATGGGACATGTCATGCTTTCTCTCATGGATGACTTTTTAGGGTACAACTAGATAAAGATCGCACCAGAGGATCAACATAAGATGACCTTCACATGTCCATGGGGAACATACTGTTGGAATGTAATGCCTTTTGGTCTAAAAATTGCAGGGGTGACCTAGCAAAGAGCAATGACAACCATCTTTCATGATATGATGCATACCATAATGGAGGATTATGTTGATGACTTATTGGCAAAATCATTAACAAGAGAAGGTCATCTTACAATATTAGAGAAAATCTTTGGCAGACTAGAACAATATCATGTTTGACTCAATCCAAAGAAATGTGTCTTTGGAGTAACCTTGAGTAATCTTCTAGGATACATTGTCTCAAGCAAAGGCATTGAGGTCGACACGGCAAAGGTCGAAACAATCATGGACATAACACCTCCAAGGAAAATCAGTTAGCTAGGGACATTACAAGGGAGGCTTTAATCCATCTGAAGATTCATTGCACAACTAGTAGATAAGTGTCATCCCTTTACACATCTCTTACACAAAAACATCCAATTTCAATGGGATGCCAGATTCCAGCAAGCATTCCAGATGCTTAAGGACTATCTCATGAATACACCATTGTTGATCCCACCAGATCCAAGTAGACCTCTATTGCTCTATATTTTAGAAACTAATACAATATTGGGAGTACTACTGGCACAACACAATGCAGAAGGGAAAGAGTGTGTTGTTTAATACATCTCTCGCACACCGATCGGCTACGAACTCAATTACACACCTATTGAGCGAGCTTGCCTAGCAGTAATCTTGGCAGCCACTAAACTAAGGCACTACCTATTAACACATAAAGTAAAACTCATTGCAAAGATTGATCCACTAAAGTACTTACTCAGCAGAGCAGCATTGGCAAGCCACTTGGCCAAATGGGTGATGATTCTAAGTGAATTTGACATTGAGTATGTGGACTGTAAGGCTATCAAGGGCCAAGTTATTGCAGACCAGTTGGCCGATGCACCCCTCATAGGTGATCATCCTCCTGTTTCCAATTTTCTAGATGAAGAGATATTTATGATCACAACAATGCAACCATGGAAGCTCTACTTTGATGGTTCATATACTAGACATGGCTCGAGGGTAGGCATTTTGTTTATCACTTCTCAAGGTGACAACATCCTAGAGTCTTACAGGCTAACTTTTCCATGTAAAAATAACATAATAGAATATGAGACCCTAATCACCAGACTCAGACTAGCCATATAATGGAAATTGAAAGAGATACAAATATATGGTGACTGCCAATTGGTCATCCGATAAGTCACAGATGAGTATCAGACTAAGGATGATAAATTCATGTTGTACAAAAAAATGGTGGACAATTTAAAAGCATCATTTATGACTATCACCTTTGAGCAGATACCCAGAGATTAGAATCGATCTGTTGACGCCATGGCTACCATTGCATCTCTCCTAGATCTTCCACAGAATTCAACACGCTACGAGTTCTTGGTAGAATAGCTTTGGATTCCCACTTATGATATCCCTGAATCTGAGATGATATCTTGCCTTGTTGGTTTCGAATCCCCATGGTACAGTGAGTTCTACACCTACCTCCATGATCACACACTTCCTCCTAACCAATTGAATAACCAACACAAAACCTTCATCCGCCAAACCACTTGATACATCATCATTGATGAAACCCTATACCGATGCAATCTTTATGGTACTCTCCTTCAATGTTTGGAACATGAGGAGACAACAAAGGCCTTGGAAGACGTACATGAAGGAATTTGTGGGACTCACTCAAGTGGTCATTCCTTAGAAAAGAAGATCATGCACGTTGGATACTATTGGCCGTCCTTGGAAAAAGACTCCTACTATTTTGTCAGAAAATGCAAGAAGTGCCAAGTTCACAGAGACTTGATACATGCACTAGCATAGGAATTGCAACCAATGACAACACCATGGCCCTTTTGTCAATGGGGAATTGACCTTGTGGATAAAATTCATCCATCTTCATCCAATGACCACAAATTTATTATTACTGCCACCAAATACTTCACAAAGTGGATTGAAGTTGTTCCGCTTACCCAAGTCACCGACCAGAAGATCACCTCATTTATCCTTAATTACATCATCTGCCAGTATGGTGTACCCATGTCCATCATCATAGATAATGGGCTTCCTTTCAAAAAAGAGGATGTCCATGAGCTCTGTGAAAAGTTTCACATCCAACACCACTTTTCCACTCCCTATTGCCCACAAGGAAATGGTCAAGCTGAAGCATCAAACAAGAACATATTAAGAATCCTCAAGAATATAGTCAATGATGTTGGTCGTGATTGGCATGTTCAATTAAATCTAGCACTATGGATGTATCGAACTATCATTCAAACCCCTACAGGCGCAACTCCCTACTCGCTGGTCTATAGAGTAGAAACAATCCTTCCTGTTGAGGTAGAGATACCATCTCTATGAGTTTCCTTGTATAATCTGATAGATGATGAAACATATCGAGTCTCCCATCTTCAAGACTTGTAATTACTTGATGAAAGGTGATAAGTTGCATACAACCACCTTAAAGCCTATCAGCAGCGCATGAGCATAAGCTATAATCACCGGGTTAAACCTCATACATTTAAGGTAGGTGATCTTGTTTATAGAGAGAATCCTCGTAACCAACCAAACAGAGAACATCAGGGAAAGTTTGAATCAAACTAGCTGGGTCCATATGTTATCACTGTTGTATTTGGGTCCAGGCCATATCCATTGGCTACTTCAAAAGGAGAACCGCTAGTAGATCAGATCAACAAGATGCACCTCAAATGGTTTCATACATAAGTTGTACAGAGCATCAGGCTCCAATAAATTTCAGCAATAACACCAAAAACATTCAAATAAATGTCCTAAAGAAAATACAAAAAAATCAAAATAGTAAAGAAAAATCATACATCCAAACGGTGAACAACCACTCCGGTGGCACCTTGCATAAGTACGATGCTGAAAAAGTGGCAAACAGGTGCCACTCATAAAGGCTATGGCTCCATTGTCTTTTAGACTTACTGTTATCACATTCATTGCATCCATTCATCCATCAGTCAAACCACAACTTGTTATTGATCTGTAAATCAATGATAGTACTTCATGCGTCTTGCATCCTGCTTTTTCATAGTCATTTCTAAACTGGGGGAAATGCTCTTAACCTATTGATGGAAGTGGATTCTACATTACTTATGATTCATTAAGATTCAAAACTGACTAAAAAAATCCAAAAACATTCATAAAACACTCACAAAAATCCAAAAACATTCACAAACAACTCACAAAATCCAAAAAACTCATAAGAAAATCAAAACTCGATAAAAAACATGGCAACACATAAATATTCTCTATACATATGCATCAAAGCAGATATCAAACAAACATTTTGAGCTACTCAAATGATGATCGCTTATCAAATCAACCAAACAATCAACATAGCTACATAATTGTCTTAACAAGGATGCATCCTTCCTTACCAAAACAAAGACAAAGATAACATTTTCTTTGACAAGAAAATTTTGTTTAAGCTATCAAGTACTTGGTCAGTTTGATAAAGTTATTTATTCATTTATATCAGGTTCCTACGCTACTCTGGAATATCCACAAGTGATTAGAGTAGTCAGGATGGTTCCTAAGGATCATTTTGTTTATTGTCTACGAATTGTTCCAATGAAGTTTTGGGGCATGTACTAATGGTGTCTACGTGGGAAGTTCACTAAACTATGTGATCTTATGCAAAATACAGTAATGGATCGCTATGACTTACTGACTACGGCGTATACCTCAACCATATGAGCATGAACCATTATGGAGGGTCCATATTCTTTATCTATGTTGCTTGCTTACAGGCACAATGCTCCAAACTTGGTT
This sequence comes from Cryptomeria japonica, assembly GCF_030272615.1. NCBI lineage: Eukaryota > Viridiplantae > Streptophyta > Pinopsida > Cupressales > Cupressaceae > Cryptomeria > Cryptomeria japonica. Next base: position 652,018,368 of record NC_081413.1, read on the forward strand.
CCTACTACCTCGTCCAAGATTGATACTACCATTGCTCAATGATGAACAAAATAAAGCACTATGGATTGTCATTTCACATCTATTTATATTGCATTCTATTGCATATCACCCATCCATTTGATCATTCATTATTCATATTTATGGTTTTGTTTGCAAGTGTGAACAAGTTAAAATACGAGAAGTTATTTAATATAAATTGATCTTGGATACAGTCATGACGGAGTTCTCTTATACATCATCAGTGCATCATGCAATTTCTCACCAACTTACATTCATTTATCATAAATGTATGACATCATTATTCCATTGCATTTAGTTGCATTTAAATGCATCTAGTTCATTATCATTTACTTACATATAGGTTCATTACATCCATTTTAGATATTCATTTAAGTGCATCTAATATCATTTAGTCGCATTCATTATCATTTAATTACATTATCACCCTTACATTATCATTTCATCATTGCAAAATCAAGAATTTAGATTCATTTATATAAATTTCCCATCATTTCATTTACTATCATTATTAGCCATTAATGTACATTCATTTAGTTATCTAGGTACAATTAGATGTCTTTTAAATCATTCATCATCATTTAAGTTTGTTTACAATACATTCATCTAGATTCATTTAGTTGCATGCATTTGCATTTATCTATCTATTAGTTAAGTACATTCATCTATCCATCAAGTATATTCTTATACTTATTCATTTCATTCTCATCTTTAAAAGTTTCATCTAGGATTCATTAAGATGCGTTCATTATCCTTTTAATTGCATTAAGGTGCAGTTATTAATTATCCCTTAGTTGCATTTATTTGCATTATCATTTCACTTAGTCATATTTTAAGTCATTTAGAATCATAACATAAACATTTGTCTCAACATTTGTTTATTCATTTTACAAATGCATTCATTTAAGATCATCACATAAACATTTGAATCACCATTTGTTTATCCATTTTGCATTCATTTTTTACCATCTATGACATTTACATAAACCATTCAATTTATTACATTTCATCATATCAAACACAGTTACATATCATCAATTCATCAACATAAAAACAAGTACTATCTATCTCATAGTCAACATCATTCATTCATCATTTTTGCATACATCATCATCATGGCATTACATACATAAAGCATTACAACAACACATTATACATTAACATACATACACATGTTAGCATCACATTCATAAGCATGCATATAGACATCATAAATCATCATCCTACATAAATCCATACATACCATCAACATGCATATCATCACAAAATATGGGATCTCCTCATATATCATCTCACAAAAACATACATGTATCAGAGTACAGTAATGTCAAAAATAGCGGCTACGAAGAGCCATCCAATTCACAATCCAAAATGACAATGTAATAAAATACATAAATCTCTCTCAAATGGCACTTTGCCCAGATGCTGCACCCCCATCACCTCCTGCTCCACCACTACCCCTACACCACCCACACTATCTCACCGTGGAGGACCCATAACACCACCACTGCTCTGCATCCTTTAAGATTGCTTTGATCTCTCCTGACACATCTGTGAATAGCTCAATGCCCACTAACTTGATGGCACCACCTGCTCATATAAACCTTGCCAATAATCTATCTCTGCCTAAGCCTGCAACATCTCCCTCAACACCTCCCTAGTAGGACCCTATGCTCCTACCACAACTCATATTCTATCTTGCATCTCCCTCAATCTCTCCACCACATCATCTCTCTCTCGTATTACTACAGTCAACTCTGACTCCCATGCAAACAACTGAACATATCTAGTTGCCATCTCTGCCTCCATCTCCTCCACCCATACCTCAGCTACTATAAGTCGAGACTGCATATATACTAGCATATGAGCCTGCACATCTTCTCCACCTGTAGCTCCCTCTCCTCCAATAGTAGCTCCCTCTCCCATATCCATAGGTGCCTCTCCCTCCGCAATATCCCTGCCACCTAATCTGACTCCTCCTTGAATCAAAGGACCCTGTGACAGTCGCAATGGCTGCCTGCCTCTTCCTCTCTGCTATAACTGTCCTCCTCCACCACCTCCACCTCCAAATCCTCCTCCTCCAAATCAACCACCACCCCCTCCACCTCCTCCTCCTCCTCCAAAACCTCCACCACCACCTCCCCCACCACCTCCTCCTCCGTCACCTCTACCTCATCAACCTACTACAAGTCCTCGACCTCCTCTCCTCCTTCATCTTTGTCTCCTATCATCCTCAAAAGTTGGAATCGGCTCCACCGGATTTGATATACATGGAATAGGATGTGCAGTAATATATTGGGTATACTCATTTGAAACCCTGACATCTACAATCCCCAACCTCATATGCCATGGTCTCACCTATAAAGTCTAAAACTCGGCTAAGGCTTGATCATACCGTAACACTAGCCTCCATTGGAATCTCTCTCATACTGCCCATGCATACTCCCTTGATCCACTCAGCAATCCCTACTTCCAACCGAACTGCCTCATCACTTTGTCGAGTAACTGTCTCTCAATATTGTAGGATGTCCTACCAATCAAATATCATTTCATAAATACATATGACAAGCCCTTTGCATCATCATCCCAAGGCCCACACTTAATATAGGGCCTCTATATCACTATATCTAAATCGTCTAATGCCCGTCGCCACCACTCTAACTTCCCCAGGTGGGGCCAACTCATCATACCTTCGTACATGTACACATAGGGGTGATCTACTGCCCTAAATCTCAAACTAACAGGTCATGTCACAGGTCAGTGCTCCTATGCCTAGATATGTAAAAGAGTGATCCCAACTCCTAGAGAACTCATTTCTCAGTACACCACCTCATGTAGATCCTGATATAAATGTGCTAGAACACATGGTCCCCATGCAAAGTGGGCCCCATCACTCACCATCTACTCTATAACTTGGCCCCAACCCATGACCAGTCCATGTGATCATTGATCAAGGCAAAGAAGACCCCAACAATCCCTAATAACACAGCTGGCAGTGGCTCATATAATGTAGCTATCTCCTCCCATGCTACCGAGCCATCATCAATAAAAACATCCTCTAAAAAATATCCGATGCACAGCTATTGTCCCCCATGCTTGATCATATGTCACTAGCTCCCCTCAGATAGGGATGTGCAAAATCTGCCACACATCCTCCAGTATCACAATCATCTCACCCATAGCCAGATGGAATGTGTAAGTCTTACTGTGCCACCACTTTGCTAATGCCATCATCAGGCCACAATTCATCCAAATCATGAGCATGTACATCATATCATAAAGACCTGTCATTGCAATGCAATCAATCTCAGCCTCCATCAGCTGATCTCGCAGCTGCTGCATGGCTAGATGCCACTCCCGCATCTACAAAATGGGAAGATCCTCCTACACGAACACACATCTGCATCATCATCAGTTGTTTTGTTTCAAACTTTCTTAAGTTTAAACCTAGACTTCAAAATATACTTTGATCAAGTATCTTAGAGTCTCAAGAGGTAAGCGATCATGGCAAACCTAGACTACAACAAACATTTATCATAATGACCTAGCCTCAACGGGGCTACTATGATTCATAACAACTTATTCATCCATCCACCCAACATCGGCACCAGGAGATTATTTTTCTAACACTGGGGCATCTATTTTTCAAAATAATAGCGCTATTATGATGACAATCACGCTAAAACCACCATGCACTAGCGCTACAACAACAACACTACAAGACCTAGACAAAAGCACCGTAACAAAGCAATAGCGCTACAAAAAATGACTCAATTATGCGAAAACTACATTAGCGCTAAAACTACTACACACATTCTTTACAATAGCCGATAGTGCTAAAACTACTACACAATAGTGGCACAAAAGCGCTATTTTAGCAAATAAAGGCGCTAAAACATAGTCTTGGCACTATTGTCTTAGGTTGACTTGGACACTTGCAAAAAGACATAAAAATGCATGAAACACAAAAAATCAAATTTGTGTACCATTGGTCTGTAGTCATCTGGCCGCTGGAATCGATGAACCCGCTCTAGCCGATGATCTACTATCGGTATCGACATCCTGACTTCTACTCGCTCTTTCACAAAAGTCACTATCAAAGCTCTGAATCATTATGGAGATGGATGCAAATGACCCTATTTTTACCCCTTCACCCCATATATAACCTCAACCCTCAACCTAATTTTACCTCGCTCACTGCTGTGGTCCTCGTGAACTTCCAGCGCCTCTCCTTTCTCCATTTTAATTCTGATTTCTTCAATTTTTTCACCGTTATTGCTATTTTCTTCTCTTCTACCTCCCCACCCAATCTCGTTCTTTTTCAAGAGATCGCTCGATTTTTTGAAATTTTTCGGCTCATCCCTTGAGGGGGCATACCACCCATTAAATTAACATTTATGAGGCATATTTCTTCACAACTATTTTCTTTCTTTGAAATGACGTGATAAACCGTACCATCTCAAAGAGGGGAAAATGTAGTCACATAGATCTTTCCATTTAATTAAATGAATATTTACTATTTATTTGATTAATAAATCCATAGCCAACAGTTAATTAAATTAACATTTAATTAATTCATCCTCAACCATTCTCATCGTGCATGTCATCAGGCTGCATCCCTATAGTAGCGTGCATGTCATTAGGTTGCATCCCTGTCCAAACACATACTCCCCAAGGTTGTGATAGATATGCACAAGCATGCTTCGAACCCAAGAGTATACCCTCCTATGTCTCTCCATCAATCGGATAGCATAGATGAGCCCTCCATGCATATTTGTGTTATGCCCATTAGGGCACACAACTAATGCAAGGGTCGCAATCATGATTCACCTC